>NC_134783.1:61734946-61737446 GCF_046742065.1 Oratosquilla oratoria
GACAAGGTCTATATAACTGCTGGATGAAGAATAGAAAGAAAAAACAAGGAGGGGAAGTACTATTTCTGACCAAGAAAGACTTAAATGTGAAAAAGATAACAGAAGGAAGAAATAATGTAGAATCAATCATGATAAAGATAGAAAACAAACACATGAAAAGTAGAAAATTTATTGTAGTGTATATACCCCCTAAAACACAGGCTTGGACAGAACATGATCATTCCAAATTGTTAGAAGATACGAACTGATATACTGAAAGAAAGAGGAAATACAGTAGTTGTGGGTGATTTTAATGCTAAAGAAATATGTTGGGAAGAATTGACAGTGAGGGGTGGAGAGGACATATGGGGCAGCATGCTACTCGATATGACCATTGAATACACATTGACCCAATGGATAAAGGAAAATACCAGATACAGAAACAATGAGGAACCTTCGAGACTGGATTTAGTACTCACATCGGAACCCGAAATTGTAGACAGAATAGAATACAAAACACCATTAGGAAAGAGTGACCATGTACTAATAGAATTCGAATTAAAAGAGCAAATGGACCTAAGAAGAAATGAGAAACATAGAATAGGAAGACCAATGTATAGCAAAACGAATTTTGAGAAACTTAAAGAATTTTTTCGAAATGCAAACTGGGAAAAATTCCTTAGTGAGGAAACAAGGATGGAAGAGAAATGGAATATACTAAAGGAAATTTATAATGAGGGTGTGATCAAATATGTTCCACAACAAAAGCAAGAAAGAATATACATAAAAAACTAGTACAACAAAAAATGTAATAAAGCCAAGGATAAAAGAGACAAAGCCTGGAAAAAAAAAAACAGAAAAAAAACAGCAAATGCCAAACATATATCAAACTAAGAAACTATTATGTAAAAATGCACAGGGAGGAAAAGAGAAATTATGAAAAGGAAATTATAGAAAAATGTAAGGATCAGCCGAAGCTATTTTACAGATATGTGAATGGTAAATTGAAAAACAAACAAGAAATAGAAAAACTACGTCAAGGAAGTCATGAATACACAAAAGAACAAGAAATGGCAGAAATTATGAGTAACCACTTCAAATCGGTTTTCACAATTGAGAACTCACCTGACTGTGAAGGAATAGAAAAACAGAATTCCCCCCAAATGAAGGAAACAACCGTAACAAAAAAAGGAATTCAGTGACCAATTAAAAAACCTAGATGTTAGAAAATCGCATGGTCCGGATGGAATTGCAAATTGGATACTGAAGGAATGCGTGGAGGAACTAACAGATAGAATACACACTATAATAAAATACTCGCTCAAAGAATGAAAAGTACCACAAGACTGAAAAAATGCAAACATTGTACCAATATATAAAGGAGAAAATAAGGAAGATCCGACTAACTACAGACCGGTCTCCCTAACAAGCACAGTAGCTAAAATATGTGAAAAAGTGATTAAAAGTAAATGGGTTAAACATTTGGAAGAAAAATCTATACTAAACCCAAGCCAATTTGGATTTAGACAAGGAAGATCATGTATAACAAATCTAATCTACTTCTATTCGAGAATAATAGATATAATAGGTGAGAGAGATGGATGGGCAGACTGTGCCTATCTAGATCTACAAAAGGCATTTGACAAAGTACCGCACAAAAAATTAATAGGAAAATTGGAATCATAGGTGGCATTGCAGGTAATTTATTAAAATGGATGGAAGACTTCCTGATTGGGAGAAAAATGAGGGTAGTAATTAGAGACAAATACTCGAAATGGGAAGAAATGATAAGTGGTGTTCCACAAGGGTCAGTACTGGCTCCAATCATGTTTGCCATATACGTAAACGACATGGACGAAGGAGTTGAATGTTATATGAATTTCTTCGCAGATGATGCAAAAATATTAAAGAAAGTATCAACAAATGAGGACTGTGACTCATTACAATCAGACCTGGACACGATCTGGAAATGGATTCAAAAGTGGGAGGTGAACTTTAATATCAAGAAGTGTAGCATAATGGAGTTTGGTAAAAGCAAAAGCAGAATTTCAAAAAAATTACAAAATTGGTGAAAATGAAATAAAAAAGTGCACTCGGAAAAGGACCTTGGAGTGATAATCAGCAATGACATGACACCGGACAGACATATAAACAAAATTGTAGATGAAATATATAACCTACTAAGGTCAATGAAAGTGGCACTTGAATACTTGGGTGAAGAAATGATTAAAAAAATATTAGTCAAATTGATTAGACCAAAACTGGAATATGCAGCGACACTATGGACACCCAGTACTAAAAGGAATATAAGGAAACTAGGAACCAGCTCTTTCCAAATTAACATACGAACAGAGATTATCGAAGCTAGAACTACCAACACTAGAGCAAAGAAGAGAAAGAGGTGATTTACTGACTATATATAGAATCATGAAAGTAATGGAAATCCTTGACAGAAAAGATTGACTAAAAAATGACAATGGAAAAACAAGAGGTCATGAAAAGAAACCCAAAAAGGACAAAT
>NC_134783.1:61739946-61742446 GCF_046742065.1 Oratosquilla oratoria
ATTGCACTACCTGTGCAGGAAGTTTATTCCATTCATTAACTACACTGTTGGCAAAGTTGTTTCTATCTACTTCCAAATTGAATCTATTTCCGGACAGTTTGAGACCATTGTTTCTTGTCTGATTCTCATTCAATGTGAAAATTTTGTCACTTTTGATGTTGTCAATTCCCTTTAAAATCTTAAAGACCTGTATCAAGTCACCTCTGAGTCTACGCTTTTTAGGGAAAACAGATTCATGTGCTTAAGTCGATTTTCGTATGATTTATTTTTGATATTTGGAATCAGTTTTGTGACTAGCCGTTGTACTTTTTCCAGTCTGTCAATGTCTTTAATGATATTCGGTGACCATACGGAAACAGCAAATTCCAAATGTGGACGAACTAACGATTTATATAGCTTGTTAATGAGTGATGGACTTTTGAAATCAAAAGATCGCGCAATCAGTCCTAAAATCTTATTTGCTTTCTCAGAGGCTGAAATACACTGCTTGGATGATTTGAGGTCGTTACTGATAATTATGCCGAGATCTTTTTCACTATCCACTTTTGTTAACGAATTTCCAAATAACTTGTAATCGTACTTACTGTTATTTTTACCTATGTGCATTACCTTGCATTTACTTGTGTTAAATTTCATTAGCCACTTTTCAGACCATTGCTGTAATTTATCTAAATCTTCTTGAATATCTAATTGGTTTGAGTGATCATTTGCCACTCTGCACAGTTTTGTATCATCAGCAAATTTGGAAACAGTAGATCTTAGTCCATGGTCTATATCATTTATATATACTATGAATAGAAGTGGCCCAAGAACGGAACCCTGAGGAACTCCACTTGTAACATTTTTCCATCTAGAAGTTTTTCCATTTAAAACAGCTCTCTGTTTTCGACCATTCAACCAATTACTAGTCCAACCTAATAGGCTACCACTTATTCCGTGTAAAGCTAATTTAGTAAGTAGTCTTTCGTGTGGGACGGTATCAAAAGCTTTTGCAAAGTCTAGATATATTAAATCTATATCGTTTCTTTTGTCATAATTCGAGATAACTGTGTTGTAGAATTCGAGTAAGTTAGTCACGCAAGAACGTTTCCGTCTGAAACCATGCTGGCTATCATTTATCAAACGGTTACTTTCTAAATGATATTCGATAGCATCTCTGATGATAGTTTCCATTATTTTTCCTACGATTGAAGTCAAACTTATAGGCCTATAGTTATTTGGCTTCTTTTTGTCACCTTTTTTGAATATGGGAGTAACGTTAGCTAGCTTCCATTCTCTTGGGACATCTCCGGATATGATGGATTTCTTGAAAATAATTTCTAATGGAACAACAATCTCATTTTTCATTTTCTTTAAGATTCTTGGATGCCAACCGTCAGGCACTGGTGTTTTATTAACTTTGAGTTTGTCTATACACCTTTTAATTTTTTCTTTTGTTTTATTTACCGTAGTGAGTAAGTTTACCCTAGACTTTTCACAGGTTTCAGTTTGGAATTTACTTTGAGGTGTTTCGTTTACGAATACCGAGCTAAAATAATTGTTTAAGATGTTACACATTCCTTCATTTGAATATTCAATTTGACCGTCAGCAGATAATAGTGGACCAATGTGATTCCTAACAACCTTTTTATCTCTAATGTAACTATAGAATTCCTTGGGATTCTCTTTGGATTTATCAGCGATGTTCATTTCGTATTGTCGTTTTCTTTTTCTTATTATCTTTTTTAAATCTTTCTGTAGTGATACATAACTTTCATAGTCATTAGATGCACCCGAGCATTTATATTTCTTATAAGCCTGTCTCTTTTTAGCAATACTTTTTCAGTTACTTTGTCGAGCCACTTTGGGCGAGCCTGATTTGGGGGACGTACACACACACACACACATACACACACACACACACTGACACACACACACACGCACACACACACACACACACACACACACACACACACACACACACACACACACACACACACACACACACACACACACACACACACACACACACACACACACACACACACACACACACACACAACTCACTTAATGCTTCGGTCTTTCTTCTCTGTGCATTACCTTACATCAGTGGTTCCCAAACTTTTTCAGTATGTTACCTAATTCAACATGCCACATTAAGCATGTTATCTCTTACATAAAATGTTGTCAATATTGATATATACCGTAAATTAAAACTTTAGAGATATTTTCGTTTATTTATTGTATTTGATCTTTGTGCATTTCTAATGACTACTACTATAGATGTAGAGAACATCAGTGGGGTGGATGGAGTTGCATGCTTTGAAACTAGTGGAGGAATTCTTGGCTTAATGATTTTCAGAATTCTTAATTTTATTTTTGTCACCCCTCCATTACCCCCGAAAGTTGGTTAAATTACCCCCGGGGGGCTATTTACCCCCGTTTGGGAACCACTGCTTTTGTTCGTCAGTTTCTCGCCTTCCCACTCCTTCTTTTCATCTCTTTTTTTTTGTCTTCTTTT
>NC_134783.1:61752446-61769946 GCF_046742065.1 Oratosquilla oratoria
TCTCATTATTGTTGGAATAATACAATCTCGTTTACGAAAATATTGTAATAACATTGTATATAGAAATATATCATCTAGTAACAAAGCAAAGGAAGTTTGCATAATTACGAGTACAACTACGTGTCCGAAGTGGTATAATTAAATATAAGATTCTAACCCTTGAGCTCACTAGTGCATACCCTCAGCTGCCTAGAATGGTCCAGATTGAAGGAGTAAACAGTATAGATAGCTCTCCCTATGGGGAAACTCTAGAATTCGAATTGTCCATTATTGAAAAAAATAAATAGATAAATAAAAATCAAATAAAAATTCTAGAACAATCCAGATACTAGGTGCACTTTCTAGTATTCTGGTATATTTCCGAAAGAAAAAATTTATTTCGAATATTATAGATTTCTAAGTTTTAGTTTTCTAATAGAGTGAATTATGTTTGCATAGAAATATCTAAATTATTCTGTATGATTTGTTCTAGCTAACTAATAATTTCTTTTTGCCTGACCTCTTCATAAAAAATCCTGAAATTGAAATTTTTCTTTGTATTCTTATGTATTTCATTTTATTCACACTTATAGCATGCTTTTGAAGCAGAGGATATGAAATATCTAATTAGTAATAAAACTAGAAATCATGTATGGCATCATGTATATTAGGTGGTGATGATGAGGATGATTTCGGTCTAAAATCACGAAACTTCTCCGATCAGGAAACTGGGACAATACCCCTTACAGAGGACATTGTACCATGGAACTTAATGAACCATGTCCTTGGTACAACACGCCGATGCCAAGCTTCAAACCATCGTCACCTAGACCTCCGCCTCAAGTATCGAAACCCTAATTCGCTCGGCCAGCGAACTTCCATCGTGTATGGATATTTCACAACAAAGTAATGTCGAAGCACATTGGTAAAATAATACTAATGACCCACTTTCGGAGAAGAATAAGCGAAAGTAAAAAGATCCGTATATTTCGATCACTAACTGTGATACTCTTCATCAAATATTAATTACATTTTTTTTTTTTTTTTTTTTTTTTGTTCCGGCGGTGTTAACCGATTTAAGGACTGGCGTATATTTTCCGGGGTCTGTGTTAAGGCGCTTGGGTTATAAGGCACTTAGGCCATTTAGGTATGGAGTGTGTGTTTCTTGTGATTGCTGGGGTAGATTGCATACATTTACAGTAATGTTCCCACTGGTGAGGAGCAGACGAGCTTCGCTGCCATTGCCAAGTACCGGACATCGGGGGTATTGTCGGCTCTCAATCTATCGTGGGCTGAATCTGGGTCGCCGAGGAGGGTCCTTAGTTGCCGGAAGTGGTCTTCCAGTGCAGGGCAGAGGAGAAGGCAATGCCGGAATGATGCCAATTCCGTGCCGCAGGCGCAGTAGGTACCGGTGTACTGGGTACGCCAGTGATCTACCCGTATCCTACTTATTGTGGAGGAGATGTGTGAGGGCAGTGAAGCTAGGGTGGGAGGGTTTGGTCCAAGGTAGGACGTAGGCCATCCACGGGCGGAGGCCGTGGCAGCGTAATCCGTCTCCCATTAGGCCCAAGCGGCACGGTCGATTCTTCTGATGGCGTTACTAGCTGTGAGGTGGATAGGAGTCTCACTATCTTTAGGTGCCAGGGCACCGTGTTTGGCAGCTTTGTCCGCCATCTCATTGCCGTGGAGTCCCATATGAGAGGGAACCCATTGGTACCGGAGACGGACTCCCATTTTGGGAGCCTCGTCAGAAAGGTGCAGAATATCGTTGAGGATTTCTGGACTCGAGGGGCAGTGGCCTCTTTGGATGACTACCAGACTGGATCTAGAGTCTGATAGCACTGTGACGCGCGATGGTGGGTCGGGAAAGGCGATGATTTTGTTCAGCGCTTCCTTGATGGCGACAAGCTCAGCCTTGAGGATTGTGGTGGGGGTAAGCTTCACGGAAAAGGACTCCCTTGTGGCTTCTAGAAAAATGCCCGCCCCTGTGCGACCATCTTCAAGTACTGACCCGTCCGTGTATACCAGGAATTCTTCTTGATGTTTGAGAGCCAGCAGCTCCCGGGTGCGTGCAGCCAAGAGGTGAGGGTTGTCGTGTCGTCCTAGCCCGAGGATGTCAAGCTAGACCTCGGCTGGAGAAATTGTCCAGGGAGGAAAGGGGTCTACTTGGTATTGGGCGACCCGTCGACGGTCACTGGGCTGGAGTCCGGCTTTGAGGCAGAGCGTTTTTGGCGGACGTCACATCGTGGAAATCCTCCGCGAGCCATCGTGAGTGCATCATGGCGGCCATGGAAGAACCCCCGAGTACAAAGAGCATTTTTTCCGCCAGCGAAGAAGAAGATGAAGCACCTAGACTCCAGGGCACCCTCCACCGCAGTAAGCGTCTACGTGGAGCTGCCTCTGACGCAAGGTCACAAACATACTGGGATCTACCGCAAAGAAGGGAAGAAGAATCCTCCCCACCTATGGAACACCACCCACAGCCGGACGGCCCAATAGCCGACCAGCCCCCTATCCTCCCCTCAGCTACGGACGCTACCAGCAACGTCGACGAAGAGGGGAGAGAACCGGCACGTCATTCGTACGCGACCATCACTGGTTCCCCTGGACAGGGAGAATGGCGTGTTGTCAACAACCGTCGTCAACGTCCCCAGAAGCCCCGCCTCGACTCGGGCCCCACAAAATATCCGGTCCTCATCAAGCCTACTGAGGACCCTTCCCAATTCCTCAAGCTGGGATCCTGGCGACAGGCACAGCTTGTAAAGGATGCAGTAGGACCTGTTGATGGCATCCGACGAACACCATCCAGAGAATGGCTTATAAGCTGTACATCGGAGAAGCAGCAGGGCCAGCTCCTACGGACGGCGACCCTGAAATCAGCCCGGCAGCCACCCATGAAGATCACGACCAGAATACCCAGAACCATCGTCGTAGGAGTTGTGAAAGGTGTCCCCATAGACGACGATGCAAAGAAGCTTCTCAAGGTAGACTTGGAGGCCCAGGAACTACCCGTAGATACAGTCGAGCGTCCCACTACAAGAGATGGCGTTGCAACCGGGTCAGTGAGAGTAGCCTTCCAAATGAACATCCTCCCCTCCACAGTGAAACTTGGGTACACCCTTCACCAGGTGGTTCCCTATGTCGCCCCCGTACGTAGATGCACCAGGTGCCAGCTACTGGGGCATACCAGGAAGGATTGTCGACGCAAGGCTCCCCGGTGTGCTCGATGTGGTAAGGGTCACGCCACGCAAGACAGTAAGGAAAGTCAACTATTCTGCGTCAACTGCTGTGGCAAACACTCCGCAGCGTACCCCAGCTGTCCGGAGGTAGCCATCCGGAAAATAGCGCATGAAGTGAAAAACTAGCGCTATACCCCCTTCGCAGAGGCTCTGGTCATCGCCAGGGAACGTTGGGAATCCTACTTAAAGGATGAATGGGCGAAAGAGAGAGACTTCGCTGCTCCCCCCAAGAACCCAAAATCCCCGAAAAAGGAGGCAAATCTAAGCCTTCCCACCCCAACCACCGTCTCCTTGGACGTTCCATCTCCCACCGAAGTCGGCAAGAGCTATAGCGCCAACGTACGCTCTCCACCAAAAGAAGATTCCTCAGCCACACCCGGTACTGTCGTAGCAGAGGGGAAGAAGAACCGCAAAAGAAAGGCCAAGCGCGTCAAACCCACCACCCCAGCGGCCACCACTGAATCCACCTCACTTGAGGACGCTGTCCCCCCTGCTGAGATGGGAGCAGTTTCCACACAGAGAGTTGGCGAGTCCTCAATACACTCAGCACTCCCTACCACACCAAAAGATACATCTCTCTCCAGCACCATCGGGAGCCTTCGGTCCACCGTCAAGTCCCTGTAAGATAATATGGCCCACTCTAACCCACAAGCGGCCAAGTTATTAGACGGTATCTTCGTGATCCTGCGTACCATTTTGGAAATTGCAAATAAAGGCTGCGCTTAGGATCATGCAGTGGAACTGCCGGGCGATCAACACCGCCTGGGACCTTTTAGTGCAACATCTCGAAACCAACTCATACGAAATAATTGCACTGCAGTCCTTACTGAAACGTCCCCACCTCCTACCGGCTCTGCCAGGATACCACTACCCTCCATTTGTAGGGACTGATGATTCAGGAATGGTGCGCATCGCCACTTATGTTTCTCAAGGATTGGCTACTAAGTCTGGGTCGCTACCTGGCTTCTCCCTGGACGAGGGTCACGAGGTGGTCACTTCCATCACAGTGGAGGAGGACCGGAGCGTGCACGTCCTGAACTATCATAACCCTGAAACGTCTCGTCACTTCGAGTGGCTGGGAACCCTTCCTGACAACTGGATAGTGGTAGGCGATTTCAATCGCCGCGACGCCTTATGGGAAGATGGTTATCCCCATTCCTCCCCAGAAATTGTCTCCCACCTGGACAAAGCAGATATGGTACTCCTCAACGACGGCGGTCACACCAGGATTCCTGACAACCCGATATACAGAAAGTCCGCCATTGACCTGTCCTTCGTGTCCTCCAATCTAGCGGGGATCACGGATTGGTCAACTCTGAATGACCCAATGTCATCTGATCACCTCCCCATTAAGGTCACCGTCCATCTCATCCCCATTGTCCACCTCCCTCCACCGCAGGGTAAATTCAAACTGGAAAGGGCTGATTGGACTGCGTATCAAACCTACCTAGTAGACACGAACTTCTGCCCTGACCTTACCAGCTCGGTGGAAGAACTAAACACACTCCTCACCCAAACAGTGCTCGAGGCAGCTCGACATGCCATCCCCGTGACCAGCGCAGGACGCGGAAGGCGAGGTCACCCCTGGTGGAATGACGACTGCAAGATAGCCGTGGAAAGAAAGAAGCGGGCCTACCAACGCAACATGACGGACGACTCCGAGGAAGCATACATTGCCATGAAGAAGACGAAGGCTCAGTGCAAGAAGGCTATCGCCAGGGCCAAACTTGCTTACTGGAGCAACAGCAAGGACGACCATCAAGATCTCACTGCATCCTGGAAGCGGTTCAAGGAACTGAAGAGCCGTTACAATCCCCCCGACGAGGACCTTACTACCCCTGACGGTAGGGTTCTGTGCACCCCCGAAGAAAGAGCAGAGGGATTCTTACACCAGTTTGCTAGTGTAAGCTCCACAGCCAGCCTCCAAGAAGCACAACGTCGCTTCCGCGAAGGTCAAGACGCCCAAGCAGACCTATCACCCCCTACGAGGAGAAAAACGGACCTCACCCTCTTCGAGTTACGTTGGGCCCTGCGGGCAACCAGAGCCACCAGGAAGTCCCCAGATGCCGACAACGTCACCTACCCACTCCTAAGACACCTTCCCCATCCCCTGAAAGAGGCCTTGCTTGCCATATACAATAAGTGCTGGAGGGAGGGTGTAGTGCCGAAGGCCTGGAAGCACGCTATTGTGGTCCCCATCCCCAAGGCAGGCAAGCGCAGGAACCAGATTGCCAACTATAGGCCCGTGTCCCTCACCTCTCATATAGGTAAGATATATGAGAGGATTGTGCTAAACCGCCTCCAGCACGATGTTGAAACCAGAGGAGAGCTACCGAAGCTTCAAGCTGGCTTCAGGAAGAGAAGGAGCATCATTGATCACGTCTTGCGACTCTCGGAGCACGTCCGCAGGGCCCAAAAACAAAGAAGAGTCCTACACACATGTTTTCTTGATATTGCCAAAGCTTTTGACACTGTTTGGCACACGAAACTGCTCTGCAAGCTAAAAGCCATCGGGGTCTCTCCAGAGGTATACAACTTCACCAGAACGTTCCTCTCCGACCGTTCCATAGCGGTACGATGGAGAGGAACACTCAGCTCCCAAGCAAAATTTGACATGGGGGCCCCACAAGGCTCTATTGTAGCCCCTCTCCTCTTCACTCTGCTACTGGCAGACGTGGGAAGAGGGGTGCGCAGTGACACCATCATCACAGCGTACGCAGATGACATAGCCATGTGGAGGAAATCAAGACATCGGCGGCCCAAAAAGGACTCTGCCCAACACCGAGCAGAACTTCGGCTCTTCCAGAGGCAAGTGGACATGGTTGTGTCTCACCTTGTGGACCTCGGCTTCACACTCTCTGCGGCCAAGACGGTGTATATGCCAATTCACAGCATTGGATACAACAGAGGGGACTACCCGGACTGGAACCAGCTTACAGTCTGCGGCACGCCCGTGAAACCCGCGACGTCCGTTCGCTACCTTGGTGTCATCTTTCAGCGAGACGGACGGTGGACCGGACACATCCAACAAGTTTGTCTAAATGCTCGAAGGGCCTTCAACCTAGTCAGAGTCATCCGACGTGAACCCTGGGGCCAGCGAAGAGAAACTATGATCACTATTGTTCGGAGCCTCGTACGATCCCGACTCCTCTTCGGTTCTCCTGCCCTCCACGATCTCTCCCCGGAGAGCACGTACAAAATGGTCCAGATAGAGTGTCAAGCACTCCGTCTGGGACTTGACCTGCCACACTTATTGCCACACGAACAGGTGTATAATGAAGCTGGCGTCCTCCCACTCCGGTACCGCTTAAAAAAGGACGCCGGCAGATACCTCTTCGGCTCAGCAAGGGTCCCAAACTCGACAGAAGATGAAATGTACGAGGAATGGATTTCAACCCCGCCCACAGCACCCATCCATGGGTTGCCCAGCTCTGTGAGGGAATTACAGAGTGGAGAACAACAAGTATTTATACAGAAGTAGTGAGGTAAGCAGGAAGGGACGGGGGCTCAGGTCACGTGTCCGGCGTTGAATGGACATTGGTGGATTTTGTCCACTGCTAATATAGAAGGTAGCATTTTATTTATTGCTAAGGAAGTTATACAATCTGGTGACCATTGACCATAGGAAATATTATAATTTGGAAAAAATTATTAATTAAAGAGGATTCTATTTTTTTCTGAAACTGCATTTAGATTTGTAAATTATATCAGCGTCGTCTCAATTTATTCGATGGTTTTTGTTGGCGACATACTGATATACGGCGGAATTTTCCTGCCCATATTTAACAGAGTTCTTGTGCTCTTTGATTCTAGTGGCGAGGTCTCTACCCGTTTGTCCCCAATATACATCATTGCAATCTAAACAAGGTAACTTATAAACTCCAGAAGTTGTATTACTCTTGGATCTGTGATGTACATTGACAACTTTACTGAAATAATTATTGGGATAATTGAAGATAAAATTTACTTTTTCTTTTGGTAACAAATGAGACATGCCATTAATTGATTTATTACATGGTAATTTTATGCAACTATCATCCCACTTGTAATTCATGGCAGAATGAGAATCTGATTTGTAAAAACTAATTTTGGCCTTACTAAGGGCTTTTTGTAAAAACCACGACGGGTATCCTAATTTTGTTGACTTCTTACTGGAATTAGTTTCATGTCTAAATATTGTAAACTACATATTCTCAATGCACGTGAAAATAGACCAGAGGCGACACTATATTTTATTTTGTCTAGATGGTGGCTGATATAATTTACAAATCTAAATGCAGTTTCAGAAGAAAAATAATAGAATCCTTTTTAATTGATACTTTTCCAAATTATAATATTTTCTATGGCCAATGGTCACCAGATTGTATAACTTCCTTAGCAACAAATAAAATGCTACCTTCTACATTAGCAGTGGACGAAATCCACCAATGTTCATACAACGCCGGACAAGTGACCTGAGCCCCCGTCCCTTCCTGCTTACTTCTACTTCTGTAGAAATACTTGTTTTTCTCCACTCTGTAATTCACATCTGCTGAAGAGAATCACAGTTAGTGATCGAAATATACGGATCTTTTTACTTTCGCTTATTCTCCGAAAGTGGGTCATTAGTATTGTATGGGTATTTGTTTAATAAGGAACTATTGAACAACTAGTATCCTGAATTTTAGTTATATATGTAACTAGGGGGTGAGGTGGGATGGAGTAAGAGTTAGGTACGTCTGTTTGTGGTATACGCACATTTAGAATAAAGCTTGACGACATTTTTCTGTTGCCCCTATGTGCCAATAGATATTGCTTTATGGCTATATCAGCTCAGTCGTTCCGCTGGCTCTAGACTCAGGTGGTCCTTAGCCGATTTCACGAGGTGCCGCTAGATATTCCGGTCTTGTGCCAGAGTCCACCCTTCGATGGGCTTTTCATATGCAATACTTTCACGTCCTTTCTTAAACTGTCAATTCATCTCTTTCTCGGCCTTCCCGGAGGTTAGTTTCCCATAGGTCTTCCTCAACTGATCTCTTTCCATATTAGGTCTTCTGCCATTCGTGGGATATGGTCTGCCTATCTCATAGAGTGCATGATACTTATTATTCTCGATGTCTAATCGTCTCTGGTCTAGGTGTTTGGTTATGGTCCAGGTTTCAGTTCCGTAGGTGACAAAGGATAATTGTGACATGAATATATGGGATGAATTAGGGTGAACTGATAAGCACAAATAAATCGATAACCTGCGGTGTCGTTTATTCACAGTTCTCTATTTGCAAATTCTAAAAGTTAGAAATCTTTAATATTCAAAAAAGAACGTCTTTAAAAAGCACATCAGAATATGAGAAAGTGTTTCCGCTATGCAAGATTTTGTAGACTGTGTAACTTTTCGTTGCGAATATTGGAAGACGAGAGGGCGTCGCTTGGCTTCGTAGAACCAGACTGAGGAGTGAGTTTTGCTGAGGCAAATACAGTGGAGGGCATGGAAGAAGTCTTCCTTGATGGCACAAGGCACTAAATACAATGAAGGGGGTTCGTTATGTAATACAGTTTCATGTGTGATGTGGAAGTCAGGCTAGGGTCAATTGTTATAATTTTGATTCAACTCCAATTCAGTTTAGAAATTACGAGTAATCAATTAATTTCATTTCTACTGTAAAAAATGAAATCTCAATTCTAGTTAAATTAAATTTAAAAAATTTTCAATTTGAATTCCAATTAATCTTATTTCAATTCACCTGTTCTATTAATTTCACCAATATTTAATCAATTTCATCAACATTCAATTTTTTCATAAAACTTTTAATCTTACCAATATCATTTAGCTAACTGGATTCAACTTTACATATTTTGGAGACATTATATATACCTTCTACTTATCACAGTCTCTCAGTAAAACTAACACACTGCTGAAACTGAATGTTGCTGATACTTCAGTGATAATATTTTGTATGTCCTAGCCCCTTCTTGGTAAAAGAAAAGAAAACAGAAGGGCTGGATAATAAAATTGTACTGCGAATAAATGACCAATAAGAAAGGGCAATCCTGGCAATGCGTGTACTATACATGCCTTTAGTTACAACCTGTCATGCACACTGACAGGAAGTAAACCTGTAAATTCTAACAGAGTAACAATGTATAATATGGCATACTGTAATGATGTTATAAGAAAATGGATAGGAGTTAAAGTGACTAAATCTTAAATAAAATAATTATACATATACATATAAAACACAAGTAAACTGAATTAATTTCTTATACTTATCGACCCTACTTATGCATGTTACACTGGTATATGACTGCCAGACACCATTAGATAAATGTAAATTGTATCTTATAGTATAATCTAATATCATGATAAATACACATTGCAATATGAAAAACATAATTTCTATTCAATATTCTAACAGTTTAGTATTAATTTTAATTCCTTTGTACTCATTTTGATATTTATTTTCCAGTTCAATTCCGATTTACAGATAAATTAATAAATTCTGATTAAATCTAAGTTCAATTTATATTTGAACCCAGCCCTTATGAGAAACGATATTCGTCCTCATCTTCATTGTACATTGAGTTTTTCTTCTTGGATCTGGCGGGACACAAGTTACACTTGACATGAGGGCCTCTAACCACTCCTCTTTCGTACTTCGTGGAACATACCTCTTTACTCAGACTGCCACCGTCGCTAGTTAACCTATTAAACTCCGATGACAAGATGTCTTGTCATTTGGTCAAATAAAACAAAAAATCATAAAACACCAAAATGTTTGATCAAACACCAGAAAAAAATATGACGTCCGTCCTCGTTTCCTGCGAGGACAGACGTCATATTTTTTTCTGGTGTTTGATCAAACATTTTGGTGTTTTATGATTTTTTGTTTTATTTGACCAAATGACAAGACATCTTGTCATCGGAGTTTAATGGGTTAAAGAATTAGAGACTATCTCGATTAAATCTTTCTGTACATGCTGGCACCTCCATTCACCATAGATTCCTCTAGGCTACTCTATTAACCCTTTAACCTCAGATGACATATTGAAAAAAGGACATACTTTGAAATCTGAAAAAAAAGGAAAAAAAATCTAGTATCTAATTGTTTATAGCAAGGGCTAGCATGAAGAATATGAAAGCATTTCAATGTCTCTCATGACTACAGATGATATTCGGAAGTACGGGCCGGCGCGAGGCCTACCGTATCCGGTTTTTCGTATCTACCCAACAAGCGGCTGACTTGAGTTGAATGGTATAATTCATTTGGCACCACCTTGGTAATAAAGGAACTATGAACTGTTCATATTGATAATCTTTAAAAGTAAAAAAATTCTATCTTAAGGGACAATATCGCACGGAAAAAATAGAATTAAGAGATGGTAAAATAGAGACCTGTGGATTTTTCAGAGAAGAGGGATAATGAAAATTGAAAGCGGTCGCCATTCTTATTTCAGTGGATTTTCTTTTTCATTCATAAAATAATGCTGCGTGACTGGTGCGTAGGGGTGTTACTAAAAGCTTTTTGAAATATTTGGTGCATGAAACTAATGTAATCAATATCCTATACAAAAAAAGAATGCATACTATTCATACTTTAAAGTCAACGTAACAGCGGTAAGAATTACTAGAGCTGATTTGTAATTCTCATATTTCAGCAGATTCCAACTGTTCAACATTTCTAAAAAAAATGATGCAGTATCGTGTATTTTTTTTAAGATTGTTACTTAAGCGGGGAATAATAAATTTTGTTCGCTGATACGCCTCTGACTAAGTAAAAGGAACATTTCATAGTTAGGAAATATCTACCTCATGTCACCTTGTTGCAACTGTTATTATTCTATACTGAGGTTTGACACACTCCGGGTAGGGGATGTCCACGGTACAGCGTGGGAGGCTACAATTAACTTATTAACGTGTCTACTAATTGACCTATTGACCTATTGACAGACAGACAGACAGACAGACAGACAGACAGACAGACAGACAGACAGACAGACAGACAGACAGACAGACAGACAGACAGACAGACAGACAGACTATCTGATTGATTGACTGAATGTCTGTCTTTAGCCTCACGTGGCGGGACCTAAACCAAGCATACCACATTTAGACCGTAGAGATACATCATCTTAACAAATGTGCATACCAAATAGTAGTTCTTTTACTCCTTTGCCGTCAGGTGATTTTATTAGCCTGCCTGAGGCTCTTTTGGAGGGGAAATATTAATGATTTACTGAGTAGCTCCTTTAGAGCAGTGGCGTCAAATCACACACCGGGGCAGGAGGAAAAGGGGCAGCGCTAGTTTAACACAATGAAAACGAACACCGAATGGCCTATAAGACCAGGGTCACAGGAAGCCACATTCAGAGCACCATTGGATTCATATTTGTTTGTGTTGCGTCCAGTTTTTGTCTTTTTTTGTGAAAAAGAGAAGGGAGTGGATGCAGGAGGGAAGGGGCACTGCAACACTGATATTTTGCAACATTTCAAAACAGAAACAATTGGAGAGTGGGAGTTAGAGTAAGCGACCTGCCAAAAGCGAAAGAGAGACAGAGAGACAAAGAGAGAGAGAGAGAGAGAGAGAGAGAGAGAGAGAGAGAGAGAGAGAGAGAGAGAGAGAGAGAGAGAGAGAGAGAGAGAGAAATATATATATATATATATATATATATATATATATATATATATATCAAATCAAATCAAATCAAATCACCCGCCCTGAGACCACTGCTGAGCAAAGGCCTCCTTCATAGCATTCCATGATTCCCACGACCTCGCCTTCATCTGCCACGTCACTCCTGCAAACTTCTCGATCTCGCGTCTCCACCTTCTGTCTATTCTCCCTCTTCCACGCTTCCTATCTTGCGGCGTCCACTCAGCAACACACTTGCTCCATCGCTCATCAGTCGCTCGCGCTAACTTACCTGCCCAATTCCAATTTCTCTCTTTTACCGCCTCCACAATATCTTTCACTCTAGTCTGCTCTCTCACCCAGCTTGCTCTTTTTCGGTCTCTCAACGTTATTCCCATCATTGATCTCTCCATTCTCCTCTGTGCTGTCCTTAGTTTTGTCTCCATCGCCTTCGTTAGTTTCCAAGTCTCACACCCGTAGATTATTGCTGTAAATTTTACGTTTCAAACATAAAGGTAGAGAGCCTCTCAGGATTTTATTATACTTACCAAACACTTTCCAACCAATTGTAATGCGTCTTTTTATTTCATTATCATGATCTTTCGTCACTTTCACCATCTGCCCTAAATAATCATACTCTTCAACTTCTTCAAGACTCACCATCAATTGCAATCTCTTGACTTTGAACTTTCGTGTTGAACATTGCTTTGGTTTTACTCTTTTCATTTTTAAACCTACTTTGAGACTTCCCTTGTTTAGATCACTCAGCATATATTGCAATTCTTCTGCTCTTTCTGAAATAAGAATGATGTTATCCACAAATCTTAGTTGGTTCAAATATTCTCCATTAATCTTCAAACTTTTCTTTTCCCACCTCAACCTTCTTGATTTTTTCTGTATCTTAATGTCGTCGAATTATAGCGGTACCTTTCGCATAAATCTTTTCTAAAACTCTTACGATCTGTTCGTTTGCACCCTGTTTGCGTAGCGAGTTTAGTATTGCTATTTGTTCTACCTAGTCAAAGGCCTTCTCGTAATCTACAAAAGCTAGATTGAGAGGTATATTGTATTCTGTCGTTTTCTTTTTTAGTTGATTTATCGCCTGCAAATGGTCTAGAGTCGAATATCCGCTCCTAAAACCTGCCTGTTCTCTCGGTTGGTTTCCATCTAAAACTTGACTTAGTCTATTTACAAGGATCTTGGAGAATACGTTTGATAGCAAGCTAATCGGTCGATAGTTACTAAGGTCCTTCTGGTCTCCTTTTTTATAAAGCAAAATCACTATAGCATTGCGCCACGCATCAGGAACGCTTTCTTGACCTATGTACACTGGATGTACAACTGAGCTAATTTAATATGAACTAATTTACCTGCGTCTTTCAACAGATCTATCGATATACCATCTTACCCAGGTGCTTTTCTTCGTTTCATAGTTTTTAGAGCAAATTCTACTTCTTCCTTTGTAATCTTTGGTACACTACTAACGTCTATACATGAAGTTACTGACTTAACTACGGTCTTCGACGAGTAAAGCTCTTGGTAAAATTCTTCTACTCTTTACCATTCTGTTCCTACATTTAATGATTTCTCCATTTCCATCTTTCAAACATAACATTTTCTGTCTTCCTAAAGCATGCCTGCGCTCGGTCCCTTTAATACTTTTACCTTTCCGAATAGTTTCCTCTATTTCATCCACGTTTCTCTTTCTTTTCTCTAATCTCTGCATTTTGTTGATAAGCTTGTTTAGCTCTACTCTTTCTATTTCATCTCTCCTGCTTTTAATCGGCATGGTCCTTCTTCTTTTAAGTAGGCCATTTGTAGCTTTGGAGTAATTGTTCTCTCTAATGTTTTTTGTACATCCTACTTGCTCTGCCGATTCCCTAATGATATTCGCTAAATTCAAATTAATGTCTTCTACGGTGTCCTTGTTAGTTCTTAGAACTTCGAATCTATTTTTAATTTCTAACTGAAATTTCTTCTTACTATCCTCAACTCTTGCAAGGCTTATATTCTTTCTTAAAATTAGTTTATTTCTGTCGGCTCTGAATCTGAATTTAGCTGTGCAACCTACCATTCTATGGTCACTACCTATGTTGACTTTATTTATGACCGTAACATTTGCTCTCATCTCCTAATATAAAGTCTATTTCGTTCTTTGTTGTTCCATTTGAATTTCTCCACGTTCATTTACGACCTACACGCTTTTGGAAGAAAGTATTCATTATCCTCATGTTGTAGTTCTCTGCAAAATTTACTAACATCTCGCCTCTGTAATTTCTTTCACCTACTCCAAATTTCCCAATGCACGTCTCATCTCCCATTAAAGTCTCCTATTACCAACGTGTACTTACTTTTTTCTTGATCCATTACCTTACTTAAATCATCATAGAAGGACTCAATTTCCTCGTCTGAACTCTATGAAGTTGGTGCATAAACCTGAACTATTTTTAGAGTGTACCTTTTACACAGCATAATCACAATCCAAGCTACCCTGTCTGACAAACTACTGAATTTGACCACGTTACCAGCAACCTCTCGGTTGATCAAGAATCCTACTCCACTAGATCTTTGTTTGTCCTTAAGTCTTTAGTAGAACAGGTGGTGACCATCTTGTAATTGTATCAGCTTTTCTTCTGCTCTTCGGACTTCGCTCAGTCCTACGATGTCCCACTTGATGTTGTCTAGTTCTTCCATTAAACTCTCCAGCCTGTGGTCTTCTGAGAGACTTCTTACGTTTTAAATATAGATCTTAATTTTCTTCATGTTGTTTAATGTTCAAGATTTGGATCTGCTTGGACAGTGCTTTGCCACATTCGGTGGCACACTGTCCGTATGCACACGAGGCAATGAGGTTGGACCTTTAGGAGACGATAATCCAACAGGAACGCCCGGTTTTGTTTTGGTTGTGCTGTTCATGTTTGCTATGAAGGGATTTTTTAGCAGTAATCTCACCTCCGTGCCAACTGGTTTCTGGCGAGATATTTCTCTGGTGTCACCTTATTCATTATCATATTCGGTGAAGCCCTATATCTATAGAGTGCCCAATGGTCCACGCCGTCATTATGACGGTGTCCCATATATCTATGAGGAATTTCCCTGTTCGCCATCAGGGACGTGCCAGTTAGCAGTGGGTCCTGCGACTGTATGTGTGAGTTACTCTTTGTCTGATCTTTCTTACAAAACTTGGGAAAACGGTGTAGAGTATAGCATGTAGGACAATGTGCCAGTATAGGACAAAATATAATTTTAGGATATAATGTCGCTAGAGGACGAAATGTTACATTAGGATGTAATGTCATAGGACAAAATGTCGCAATGGGATGTAATGACAGTGGAGGACAAAAGATCACGATGGGAAGTAATGATAGTGGAGGACAAAATATCACGATAGGATGTAATGATAATTGAGAAGATATCACGGTAGGATATAATGTCAGTGGAGGACAAAATATAATTTTAGGAAGGGATACCGGACAGAATGTCAATGAAGGCCAAAATATCATGAGAGGATGTAATGACAGTGGAAGACAAAAGATCACGATGGGATGTAATTATAGTGGAGGAAAAAACATCACGGTAGGATATAATGTCACTGGAGGACAAAATATAATTTTAGGAAGGGATGCCGGACATAATGTCAATGAACGACGGGAGGCCGGCGTGAATCACGGTGACGTAGGGGGACAAAATGTACAAAAGAGATCGGATGACCGTGATCGACCAGATGTCCGTGATGGGGGAAATGTTAATGTTAATTTTGATGGGAGAAATGTTAATGAGGCATTGAATGTCAATGAAGGACCAAATAATAATATAAAGCAAGGTATAAATAAAAACAAAATGATAATGTAAGACATGATATCGAAACTCAAAATGTGTCAAAAAGAAATAATCACGAGTTTCTTAAAACCATGTACTTTAATGCTCGTAGTATTAGGAACAAATTTCAAGAAATACAGGCGTATGTCAAAAGCGAAAATCTCGATATGATAGGAATAACTGAGACATGGTTAAATGGTACAGAGTTCGAAGCTGAATTTAATATTGCGGGATTTAAACACTTTCATCAGGATAGAAACCACAAGAAAGGTGGGGGTGTTCTGTTGTACGTTAAAAACAATGTTCATGCTTGTGTTTTAGAGAAAGTGAAACAGGATGCATATGATAGTTTGTGGGTTGAGTTAACCCAAACAAATGGACAAAAAAAATGAATATAGGTGTAATATATAGGCCAAAGACATTATCATTAGTAGACGACAAACTGTTATTTCAAGAACTGTCTAATTTCTGCAACCGTGATTTATTGATAATGGGTGATTTCAATTTTACTGATATTGATTGGATGACCCTTGAACATGGCCATATAGGTAGTCGCTTGATTGATTTTCTTGGTGACAAGTACTTAATTCAGCATGTAAAAGAGCCCACAAGATATGGAAACTTACTCGATCTATTGATCACTAGCCGCGAAAGCATGGTAACTGATGTAGAAATCTGTTGCAAATAGCGATCACAACTTAGTTAGATTCAAACTCCTAAACAATTTTAGAATAGATACTTGTGTTTCTAAAATACCCGATTTCAGTAAAGCTCAGTTCATAGGAATACGTCAGGAGCTTCAGCTTACAGATTGGGATGCAAAATTAAACGAAAGACCTGTAGATCAGATGTGGGAAATATTTCAAAATACGCTCAAAAAGATAATTCAAACTTACATTCCTTTTAAGGATAGACGTCCCCCAAATCAGGCTCGCCCAAAGTGGCTCGAGAAAGAAACTGAAAAAAGTGTTGCTAAAAAGAGACAGGCTTATAAGAAATATAAGTGCTCGGGTGCATCTAATGACTATGAAAGTTATGTATCAATACAGAGAGATTTAAAAAAGACAATAAGAAAAAGAAAACAACAATACGAAATGAACATCGTTGATAAATCCAAAGAGAATCCCAAAGAATTCTATAGTTACATTAGAGATAAAAAGGTTGTTAGGAATCACATTGGTCCACTATTATCTGCTGACGGTCAACTTGAATATTCAAATGAAGGAATGTGTAATATCTTAAACAATTATTTTAGCTCGGTATTCGTAAACGAAACACCTCAAAGTGAATTCCAAACTGAAACCTGTGAAAAGTCTAGGGTAAACTTACTCACTACGGTAAATATAACAAAAGAAAAAATTAAAAGGTGTATAAATAAACTCAAAGTTAATAAAACACCAGGGCCTGACGGTTGGCATCCAAGAATCTTAAAGGAAATGAAAAACGAGATTGTTGTTCCATTAGAAATTATTTTCAAGAAATCAATCATATCCGAAGATGTCCCGAGAGAATGGAAGCTAGCTAACGTTACTCCCATATTCAAAAAAGGTGACAAAAAGAAACCAAATAACTATAGGCCTATAAGTTTGACTTCAATCGTAGGAAAAATAATGGAAACTATCATCAGTTATCTCGAATTATGACAAAAGAAACAATATAGATTTAATATATCTAGACTTTGCAAAAGCTTTTGATACCGTCCCACACGAAAAACTACTTACTAAATTAGCTTTACACGGAATAAGTGGTAGCCTATTAGGTTGGACTAATAATTGGTTGAATGGTCGAAAACAGAGAGTTGTTTTAAATGGAAAAACTTCTAGATGGAAAAATGTTACAAGTGGAGTTCCTCAGGGT
>NC_134783.1:61792446-61794946 GCF_046742065.1 Oratosquilla oratoria
ATTTGGAGATAATACAAAAATTGCAAATAAGATGAAATCCATAACACAACAACAAGAATTATAGAGTAACTTGGACATTCAATGCGAGTGAGGGGGGAAATTCCAAGATTTTTCAATATAGATAAATGTAAAGTACTTCGTATTGGTAATAGTAACGTCCAACCCAACTACACTATAAATGTTGTATACCTGGCAATTTAAGACCTTGGTGTTCTGATCTCGAATAATCTCCAACAGAGCAAACAGTGACTGGAGGTCATTGGAACCTTAAATAACCCAATTAGATTAATAACCCAATTTGAGATTAGAACTGAAGAAATTATTTTTAATCTTTACAATGCCCTAGTCATATTTAACCTATAATACTGCGTCCAATACTGATCTTCATATAACAAGAAGGATATACAGAAGTTAGAAAGAGTGCAACGTTGAGTAACAAAGCTCATTCCTTGTTTGCGGAACAAGCCGTACTAAGAGCATTTAAGCGAAAAAATTCTGTTTAGCCTCTTGAAACGAAGAATGAGAGATGATCTAACTGAGGTCTTCAAAATTGTCAAAGGAAATGAAAAGATGGATATGGCAAAGTATTTTAATAATGACACCGACGCAACTATGAGAAATGGATGCAAGATTGTAGGAGGACAATTTTAAAAAGACGTAGCGAAATACACTTACTTCAATTGCTTTGTTCATATAAGGAATAGTCTACCATCCAACGTCATCAACTGTTATTCTGTAGAAGTATTCAAAAAACGTCTCCCCATTTACTTAGCTACAAATTCTGGACTAGGATTATTTACTTCTAAATATATCAACCAAATATATCAAATATTACTTATATATACTTTATATACTTCTAAATATATTGAATATTACTTATATTATAAATGTAACTTCCAAATATATTAAATATATTAAGTGAGTGGTTTGAGGTAAAGGTGGGACTTCGTCAGGGATGTGTTATGTTGCCCTGGCTATTCAATTTATACATGGATGGAGATGGTTAACGAAAATGGAGAAAATGGGAGATAAGCCAGTTGTTGTTTGCTGACGACACTGCGCTTGTAGCAGGATCAGAGGAGGGATTGAGGAAGTTAGTGACAAAGTTCGGGAAGGTGTGCGAAAAAAGGAAGTTGAATATAAATGTGGGTAAAAGTAAGGTGATGATATGTACAAGGTGAGAGAGTAGCAGCAGGCTGGAAGTGAGTATTAAGGGAGAGAGACTGGAGAAAGTGGGTGCGAAAGTGGGTGCGAATGTGGCAGGAAGGGGAGGAGTAGAGTTGGAGGTAGAATGTAGATTGGGAGAAGCAAAGAAAATGTCTTAGGATATTGAAAAGTGTAATGAGAAATAGACATTTGGAAATGGATCCTAGGAGGAGATTGTATGATGGAGTGATTGTGCCGACAGCACTGTATGGGGCAGAAACATGGAACATAAGAAAGGAAGAGAGGAGGAGTTTGAATGTGTTTGAGATGAAATGTCTGAGAAGTATGATAGGGGTTACTAGGCTAGAGTGAGTTGCTAAGAGGAGATTGTATGCAGGAGTGATTGTGTCGACAGCACTGTATGGGGCAGAAACATGGAGCATAAGAGAGTGTAAGAGGCTGATAGATAAAGGTAGACAAGTAAGGTGGATAGAGGGGTAGGTGGAGAGAATTTAGTTTTTATGTACAGGATGTTTATAAAACAGAAGTCGCGAAGGAGTTGCATAATCTCGCTCCCAGTCTAAAGTTTATCAACAATCGCGAGGGAACAGATTTTAATACTAATTTGACAATATGTAAACTAAGCCATTCCTGCCTCGATACTGAGATTGCTTGTGTAAGCAGTGTTGATTAAGACGTTGTAACAGTCTTTCTGATTGAAAAAGGGTGGAGGAAGAGAAAAAAATCATTGGTACACGGGAGAAAAGTCACGCCATTGGGGGAGGCACTTATTTGTAACAGTAAAGATCATTGGTTGAATAAAGTAGTGACGTCGGTGCAGAAGTGACTTAGTGAGTGGATTGAGGATCCCAGGCGGGAGTCCCTTGATGTAAATTGACAAGCCAAGTGTAATATTATTCGGAAAGAAATGAAGAATTTTTTTTATCCAGTTTAATTCCTCCCATCGAGAAACATTACTTACTTTCTAAAGAAAGATATGGTGAAAGACATACTTAAGCAAAGTGATAGAAATAAATTGAAAGTGAAAGAAGAAATACAAAACAATATAAGGGAACAGTAAACAGAATTAAACCAGTAATTATGAAAAGACGCGGGAATGAAAATGGTGGCAGCAGTGGGATTCGAACCCACGCCTCCGAAGAGACTGGTGAGTGCATCAAACTACAAGACTGAGTGCAATAGTGTACGGGTACACCAATCTACAATGCACGCAACCACAACAACGTAGTGTACAACCGCAGCCACGCGTATGCTTACTCCAAGGGACAAGACAAGGAACGAGGGGACGAGCTGCTACTACTACAGTGAACGAAGAGGTCTACAACCACTACAA
>NC_134783.1:61799946-61809946 GCF_046742065.1 Oratosquilla oratoria
GATGCCTCCTCCTTTGTCCGCAGATGTGATGATGATATCTTCCATTTTCTTTAACTCATTAAGCGCCTTGACATATCTCTTCGGAATTGATGTTCTCTTCGAAGAGGCAGACGCAATGCAACTTAAAATGATACCTTGCTTGAAGCCTTTCTCGATGTCGCTGTCGTCCCAACGGCTGTTTTTAAGCACAAAATCTAAATAACTCTTGTTGTTCATACCGGTGTCAAACTTCATTCCTAAGGACAGTGCTTCTTGCTGCGTTGATGTCAGGGTGTGGGAAGATAGATTGTTGATAAGGTCCGTTCTCCCTACATGTTTCCATTTACTGTTTGTGCAGAGAGATATGAGCTTTGATCTGTGAGATTCTTTCTGAATAAGGTCTTCGTTCTTCAGTTTAGTC
Organism: Oratosquilla oratoria; assembly: GCF_046742065.1. NCBI lineage: Eukaryota > Metazoa > Arthropoda > Malacostraca > Stomatopoda > Squillidae > Oratosquilla > Oratosquilla oratoria. The sequence continues at coordinate 61,800,347 of NC_134783.1, forward strand.
ACTAGGCTGTGTGGTAGGTGAATATGAGATAAAGAAGCTTTAATCTCTGCTATCTCATATGTGAGATCTTCGCACCCTTTCTCCAAATACATACTAGCTGTGTCACTAAAAGGGTTTTCTTCTAACCGCAGAAAAGCAGGCGCGGATTGTGGTAGTACTTTCTCCTGTAGACACTCTTGTAGAAACGTTTTTCGGTTGCGCAAACTGACCAGCTTCGACTTTCGTCTGTATTCCGCCTCAGAAGCGCCATGGATCCCCACACCTCCGTCTGACAAATGTGTATACATTGTGACGAATGTGGATAGGAGGTAAGGGAACACGGGCTGAGGGAAATACTTTTATTCCTGACTAGTTTCGCCTGAGTGGCTTCTTCAGAGGAACATAGTTTGAAGTCAAGTTGGTCAATATATATGGCAAAAGAAGGAACGTGGCAAAGTGTCAGGTTGGTCCCCCACTCGACCTCATCTGTCGGTGTGGCGGATTGTCACAGCGGGTGGACCAAGTATCCTCCTGTTGTTCGCGTGGCTGAAACGTCCGTCTGGATCAGGGGCTCTGTGTTTATTATTCATTACGATAAAGTGTGCCGCTGCTTTAGCCCATATTAAATCTCCAGTTCTCTTATTGATGTTATCATGGATGTTGATAAAAAATGTGAATTTCAGGGCCAAGAAATTGGTAAGTTTCGATGTGAAAAATCTTTTTACGAACGTCGCAATTGATGGTGCCCTAGAAGCAGTTGAGGAAGTACTGGAAATGTTCGAGGATAGTGATTTACCCGTGTGCAAACGTGATTACAAGAAATTATTATCCATGTGCGTCAGGTTCGGTGCTTGTGAATTTAACGGTGAAGAATACCGCCAACATGCAGGTTTAGCGATGGGTTCTCCCCTCAGTGCAGTTATGGCCTCTCTATATATGGAGATGTTAGAAAACAAGTTTTTTCTCCGCATGATATCTGAAAATACTGTTTGGCTGAGATACGTGGACGATGTTTTAGTAATTACCCACTACAATACTAAAATTGAAAATTTATTATCTAATCTAAATAGTGTGAATTCTAGCATCCAATTCACGATCGAAAATGAGATAGACGGACAACTACCTTTTCTAGACACCGTGTTAATAAGATCAGGATGCGGCGTTAGATTTAAAGTTTACAGGAAACCGACAAATAAAAATGACTTCATTCATTTCTACAGTGCACATAATAAGAGGACAAAGACAATATGGGCTAAAGCAGCGGCACACTTTATCGTAATGAATAATAAACCTATCCACAATAATAATAATGATATTAATAATAGTCATAACAATAATAATGTCAATAATAGTAATAATAATAGTAACAATAATATCAGTAATAGTAATAACAATAATAATAATAATAATAATAATAATAATAATAATAATAATAATAATAATAATAATAATAATAATAATAATAATAATAATAATAATAATAATAATAATAATAATAATAATAATAATAATAATAATAATAATAATAATAATAATGATAATAATAATTATAATAATAATAATAATAATAATAATGATGATAATAATAATAATAATAATAATAATAATAATAATAATAATGATAATAATAATAATAATAATAATAATAATAATAATAATAATAATAATAATAATAATAATAATGATAATAATAATAATAATAATAATAATAATAATAATAATAATAATAATAATAATAATAATAATAATAATAATAATAATAATAATAATAATGATAATAATAATAATAATAATAATAATACATACATATACACATACATACATACATGCATACATACATATATATGCACACATATGTACATACATACATGAATATGTACATATTCCTAAGGTTTCTTCCCAGTTACAAGGGAGGTAGCCAAAAAACAAGGCATAAGATCCTCTCCCACTCATTCCATCCCCGCATACTCAACTTCTATCCACCCCCTCCTTCCCTATTGTCTTGACTCCTCCTGGATGACGGGTCATTCCTGCATCCTGCCCTCTGTCCTGGGTCAGAAGCAGTGTAGCAAGACACAGCACATCCACAACAAGGCCGCTTCATTAAATCGGCGACCCCTCATGCAGAAAAAGAAAAGACGGAGAAATCCCTTCGGGCTGCGTGAAATTATTTTTCACACATACTTACTCACCCCCCATCCCCCACCCACTCCCTCTCATGCATCATAGCATCATCCATACGCGACTATTCTCCTTTCACCCCTATCTTCCATCTTCTCCCGTCCATCCTCAATAGACATTCCCTTCTTTCCCAATGCCTCTTTTACCCCATCCACCCATCTCATCCTAGGTCGCCCCCTCATGTTCATTCCTTCCACCTCTGCCTACCACACATCTTTTACTAATTTTTCTTCACCAATTCTTTCTATTTGTCCAAACCATCCCAGTAGTCTTTCATCCACCCTATCTCCCAACTCCCTTTACACCCCCATTCTCCTCCACTCCTCCTCATTTCTCACTCTATCCAGCCTAGTATCCCATATCATACTCCTCCTTTCTTCCTCTCTTATGTTCCACGTTTCTGCCCCCATAGAGTGTTGTCGGTACAATCACTCCTTCATACAAATTCCTGTGAACATCCATTCCCATATGTATATTTCTCATTACACTTTTTAATTCTCCAAGACACTTACTTGCTTCTCTCAATCTACTTTCTACCTCCATCCCCACTCCTCCCATTCCCGCCAGATTTGCAATCAAGCATCTAAATCTAGCCACTTCCTCCAGTCTCTCTCCCTTAATACTCACTTCCAGTCTGCTGCTACTTTCACCCCTTGTACATCTCATCACCTTACATTTACCCACATTTATCTTTAACTTCTTTCTTTCACACACTCTCCCCAACTCTGTCACTAACTTCCTCAATCCCTCCTCTGATCCTGCTACAAGCTCAGTGACGTGCGCAAACAACATTTAGCTTATCTCCCACTTTTCCTTAACCAACTGCAATCCCCGACCCCTTACTCGTGCGTTTACCTCTCGCATCACCCCATCCATGTATAAATTGAACAACCAAATTGCCATTACTCATCTATGGCGAAGTCTCACCTTTACCTCAAACCACTCACTCTCTCCATTTCTGATTATAACACAGGCTCTATTAATCTAGTAAAAACTCTTGACTGCTCTTAACAGCTATCCTCCTATCCCATATATCTGCAATACCTCCCACAGTGCCCTTTTTTCTACCCTGTAATAAGCCTTTTCCAAATCCATAAATACCCAAAAACATCCTTACCTTTTCCTAAAACTTTTTCACATATCTGTCTTACCACGAAAATCTGATCCACGCAACCCCTACTTGTCCTACGCCCACACTGTTCCTCACTAATTACTCTCTCACTTCGTCTCCTAATCCTCTTAATCAAACCCTTCCACCCCTTCACTACTACACTTAACAAACGGATCCCTCTGAAACAACTACACTCACACTTGTCCTCTTTTCCCTTATAAATTGGAACTATACAGGTACTCCTCCAGTCCTCCGGCACTGTACTCTCTCGTAAACAAACATTGAATAACCTCATCAAGCAGTCCACTATCACTGTACCTCTATCTTTTTTTTAACATTCTGCACAACACCCATTCAACCCAGGTGCCTTAACTTCTTTCATCATTTCAACAACTGCCTTCGCCCCATCTTATTTTCCCTCCATTTTCCTTATTTATCACTGTCATTTTCTTAGCGCTTCCCACTACAACTACCTTTCCCTCCCTATCCTCCTTCACATTTAACAACTCCCTAAAACACTCTGCCCACCTTCCTCTTACTGCCATCTCTTCCATTATCATCTCTCCATCTGCACCTTTTACTTTTTATTTTCTACTTGATTGGTCTCCTCTTCCTCTCTTAATTTCCTTCCGAAACAATTTTATTACTTTCTAAATTTTCTGTTATACTCCTACCCTTTTTACATCTGCTCTTCTCTTTCCTCACTCTACTTCCCTTTTCTTTTCTTGTTCTATTTTGTAGCCAATCTATGAATACTCCCTTCTTCTCTTCTCCATTTTTTTGTTTCCTTATCCCCCAACTCACTACCCTTCTTTCTACTTCCACCCGTTCTCCTTGTTCTATACACCATCTTTGCACACCTTGTGACTCCCTCCTTGAACCATCCCCATTCCTCCTCCATTCCTAGTTTTACTCTATCCTTCACTCCCTCCTACTCCTCTCTCAGCTTCTTCTTGTACCCCTTCTTCTTCTTTTCTTTCTCATTTAACCATTTTACTTTAAGCACCTCCCTTCCTTATGTCCTTTTCATCTTCATCCATCTATCCTCCACTCTCAACTTACCTAAAAAAAAAAAAAAAAAAAAAAAAAAAAATATATATATATATATATATATATATATATATATATATATATATATATATACATATATGTATATATTTATATGTATATATGTACAGTATATATTCCCCCACTCTCCTTAGAACATGTATATCCCTAACTCTTCCTGCTATTCTATTAGTTAGCACTATATAGTCCATTAACGCCTTATCTATCACTCTTCCATCCACCACCCTCTCTCATGTGTACTTATGCTTGACTTTCTTCGTAAACACTGTATTTGCTGTCATCAACTCTCGAGACAAATTTCCACCATCAACTCTCCAATACGATTTTTCCTGGAACTCCACACTTCCCAACCACTCCGTCTATTGGTTCATTTCCTACCCTAGCATTAAGGTCTTCCAATACCACTACATTGACATTTCTCCCTAATCCCTCTATGCACTCATTTAAATCTATCCAAAAAGCCTCCCTTTCCTCTAAAGTCTTCTTACTACCAGGGCCATATGCACTTCTCCATTTCCCATTTTCACCTTCATCCACATTAACCTTAAAGAAATCTCCTTCCACTCCACCACACGCTTACCTATCTCTTCACTTACTAGTATAGCCACCTCTTCTCTCCCTCGTCCTCTCTTAACTCCTGATACCTTCCCAACTACACTCCCAAACTCAAACTCGCCCCTCCCTCTCAACACATTTATCTTTCTTCTCACAAACATACTGCCTATCTCTTCCCTTTTACTTTCGTCTGTACCACATCCACGCACATTAAAAAAACCAAACTTAAGGATTTTGGTTGTCGAACTCCTCCGAGGCCCTCTTATACCTTTGATCTTTTTTAGGAATGTCCCCTTTGGGGCTACAGGGAGAAGGATGCCTAGTCCTATCCCCGTCCCGTTTTTGTCGCCTTATACGACTCAAGTGGAAATACTTGGTGGCAGTATTCTTTTCCCCCACCACAGGGTTCGGCGAAATGAGAAAATGAATATTCAGAGAAGTGGTACTGGACAGTAACAAGAGTGGGGGACAGTATAACGAAGAGACAGTCACAGTATAATAAAGTATAATAATTTCTCTATAAATAGATATTTCCTCTACCATAGGCCAAATGATATGTGATTCTGGTCCGTAGAGTCGCCCCATATAGACCCTAATGTATCAGCTGGATTCTACTGAGCAGTTTTTAACCATACATTTATTGAACATGCAACCAATACCCCGGATGGGGTAGTAGTAGTAGTAGTGTGCGCGGGGCAACAGGTGGGTTCCAAGGCAGGAATCCACGCCATGAGGTAGATATTCGAGAAACCAAACTGCGAAGCAGTCCTATTAGTCAATGCATCAAACGCATTCAACAACTTAAATTGAGAGGCTACCATACACAACATCAAAATTAAATGCCCAGTATTGGCCGAGTATGTGGAGAACACATACAGAGAACCTGCAAACCTATTTGTCACCAACAGGGTTGAGAAAAAAAAAAGCGAAAGTGGAGATCATTAAATCCGGGGAAGGCACCATTCAGGGAGACCCGGTGGCCATGGCAATGTACACGCTCGGTCTTATGCACCTGCAGAAGAAGATACAATATGAGGACTCCAAGGTCAAACAAGTAGCATATGCAGATGATCTCACGGGGGCAGGAAAAGTAGCTGACTTAAAAATGTGGTGGGATCTGGTGCTGGCACACGGCCCGGGCTTGGGTTATATCCCGAATGCAAAGAAGTCTGTCCTCATTGTGAAGCCAGAGTACTTTGACAATGCCGAAATCCTCTTTGAGAACAGTGGAGTGAACGTAACAAAAGAGGGCGAAAGACATCTCGGTGCAGTGATTGGCTCAGAATCCTTTAAAAAGCAATATGTTGAAAAGAAAGTTAACAAATGGGTGGCGGAAGTTAGGGTTCTAGCCAACTTTGCAAAGACCGAACCGCAGACTGCATATGCCGCATTCATATATGGTGTGAAACATAAGTGGAACTATATATTAAGGACGGTACCGAACATCACCGACCTACTAAGACCCCATGAAGAAACCATCAGAAACGAGCTAATACCGGCCATCACCAACGGACGGACAATAAACGAAGAGGAAAGAAAACTTATTGAACTTCCACCTAGAATGGGAGGGCTAGGCATCTCCAACCCGCTAAACCTTGCCGACATAGAACACCGAAACTCCCTGAAACTCACGTCCTCCTTGACAAACAACATCGTGTCTCAAGATTAACGGAAGGCGACTAACACGGAGGAAATCAGATAAATTAGAAGAAACATTTCAAAGGGAAGGGAGGAGAGGCAGAAGGAGGAACTTCGAGCACTTTTAGCTCGGCTATCGAATTGTATAAAAAGAAAGATAACAATGGCGCAGGAAGTTGGGGCGTCCAATTGGCTGACAGCACTACCAATCAGGGCAAAGGGATTCACCCTAAACAAAAGAGAATTTACGGATGCCATTGTCCTGAGGTATGGATGGCCATTGGAAGGGCTGCCTAACAGATGTTCCTGTGGTGTACAGTTTATTCTAGACCATGCGATGATATGCAAGCAGGGTGGCTTCATTTGCATGCGACATGATGAGGTAAGGGATCTCACTGCCCAAATGCTTCAGGAGGTGTGCAAGGATGTGACTATTGAACCAACATTACTCCCACTAGGAGGGGAGAACTTCAGATACCGCACGTCCAATACATCAGTTGAAGCAAGAGTGGATGTCAGCGCAAGAGGTTTCTGGACACAGGGACAATTGGCTTTCTTTGACATGCGTATATTTGATTCGATGGTTCCCTGTTACAACAACCTAACTATTGAGGCATCCCACTCCCGGAACGAGTATGAGAAGATCAGGATGTACGAAGAGCGTATACAAAATGTAGACCAGGGCTCATTCACTCCTATAACCTTTACGACTTCAGGTGGGATGGGTCCTAGAGCAAAAACATTTTACGCTCGGCTGGCAGAAGTGATGGATGAAAAGAGACAACAACCAAAAAGCAGCATTATTTCATGGATGAGATGTAGACTGTGATTCTCACTCCTAAGATCGGCCCTCCTATGCCTGAGAAGTACCAGGTCCCCACCGCCCAAATCAGCACATATACAAAACCTAGACTTTGAGCAGACGGTGGTTGACAGTAGGATAAATGAACCAACATTTCATTATAAAATAAAAGGGTCGTCAACCACAGTCATAGGCGGGAGAAGGGCCAATGAACTGTATCTGTGGGAGACAGATCCTAATTGCTTTTACCACACAGTTCCATGAGGATGGAGGTCGTTTTTTAATATAAAAACGTAGTAGTAGTAGTAGTAGTAGTAGTAGTAGTAGTAGTAGTAGTAGTAGTAGTAGTAGTAGTAGTAGTAGTAGTAGTAGTAGTAGTAGTAGTAGTAGTAGTAGTAGTAGCAGTAGTAGTAATAGTAGCAGTAGTAGTAGTTATTATTATTACTATTACCTATTGCTAATATTGATGATAGATTAGTTACCGAAACAGCCATGTAAGGAGCAATAGGTCTGTTGCAATTCATTTGTCCATGTAACTCCATATAACATACACATACACATGCACATACATATACACATAAGCATACACATACACATACACATACACATACACATACACATCCGCATACACATACACATACACATACACATACACATACACTTACACATGCACATACACATACACTTACACATGCACATACACATACACATACACATACACATACACACACATACACATACACATACTCGTACACATACACATACACATATACATACACATACACATACACACTCATACAAATACACATACACATACACATACACATACACATACACATACACATACACATACACATACACATACACGTACATATACACATACACATGCACATACACATACACATACACATACACATACACATACACATACACATACACATACACATACACATACACATACACATGCACATACACATACATATACTCGTACACATACACATACAAACATATACACATACACATCACATAAACACACGAACACACACAAAACATGACATACATATTAAAGTGAGGGCAAAGGTCACTTTCCTTACTCCTCCGGGTATATATTCAAACATAAAAAGCAGGGAATACACATACACATACACGTACATATACACATACACACACACAAAAAAATAAAAAAAACAGAAACAAAAAAAAAACAAAAAACAGGGAATAATCAACACTAACGCTCATTTTCTATTTCTACTTCAGCCCTGGACTCACAAATCTCTGAAATTTCTCTTCACTTTGTCCCACTTGAACCTGTTGTTTTTTAAACTTGCCCTAAACATACTGACCTTCTGTGTCTGTACTCCATCCATTAAGTGATCCCACTTTTACGTCCTATCTATTCCTTTCCACGTTCCCTTTTCCTTCATTCCATATTTTTGTCTTCATCATACTGAAAGTTGGTCAGTTACTCCCATACAAAAACACTGCCTTCACAGTGCTGTCCACCATCTCTGTCTTTTTAATCGTACTGACATTTTCCTGCTTCTTTCCTCCATGGACATTTTCAGTTCCAATATCAGACTTCATTCAACTTAATGAGACAAGATTTGTGATGCATATTTTTAAGAAAGGCAGTAGCTATGACAGAAAAAGGAGCTGTGCCAGGCATGTTATTTATAATAAACATAAATTTTCTGAACAACTACAATACCTTTTCTCATCCAAACACATCAGATAGGTTAACCATAACAACTACACATTCTAAGGCCTTGGAACCTGTTAAATTATGGCTAGATGTTTGTACAATTTCTTTCATAAACTGAGGCCGAATTTTAGTTAAGAACAAATGGTGATTAATTCTTTTACCCTACAATAAGAAACTGGAAAATGAATGAATTTGTAGAATATGAAGGAACAAGACATAATATAATCTCGATTGGCGAACTAATTCTTTCTCAAGTCATCCCCTCAGCTGAATGAAATAATTCAACATTAATCAGAGTAGAATCTGTGGATGGAGTCACTGTAGCTAATAGATAAATAGATAAGTAAATAAATAAATAAATAAATAAATAAATAAGTAAATAAATAAATGAATAAATAAATAAATAAATAAATAAATAAATAAATAAATGAATAAATAAATAAATAGATAAATAAATAAATAAGTAAATAAATAAACAAACAAATAATTAAACAGATAGATAAATAAACAAATGAGTAAATAACAAATAAATAAACAAAAATAAACAAATAAATAGATAAGCAA
>NC_134783.1:61817446-61822446 GCF_046742065.1 Oratosquilla oratoria
AACATACAATTTAGAGATGTCGAGTGGGAGGAGAAAGTCCCCCCTATGAAAGAGATAGAAGTAACAAGGAAAAAAATAATGAATCACTTGAGTAATCTCGATGTTAGAAAATCGCATGGTCCAGATGAAATGGCAAACTGGATCTTGAGAGAATGCAGGAACGAACTAAAAGACAAAATACATAGTCTAATAAGCAGTTTATTGATGGAAGGAAAAGTTCCAGAAGATTGGAAAAGAGTAAATATAGTACCAATATATAAAGGAGGAAACAAGGAAGACCCTAGTAACTATATACCGGTCTCTCTTTCAAGTACGGTAGCTAAAATCTGTAAAAGAATTATTAAAATTAGATGGGTAAGGCATTTGAAAAAAAAAATAAAATAAACAAACAAAAATATAAACAAACAAACAAACAAACAAACAAACAAACAAACAAACAAATAAACAAACAAAAATATAAACAAACAATGTACTAAATCCAAGGCAATTTGGATTTAGACAAGGAAGATCATGTGTCACAAACTTCATGTGTTTCTATTCAAGACTAAGAGATATAATACACAAAAGAGATGGATGGACTGATTGTGCATTTTTAGACCTGAAAACAAAAAAAAAAGGTTTTGATAAGGTGCCACATAAGAAATTCCCAAAGAAATTAGAAACTGCGGTAGGAATACAAGGCAAACTGCTGAAAAGGATGGAAGACTTCTTGCATGAAAGAAAAAGGAGTGGTGATAAGAGACAAACACTCTAATTGGGATGAAGTGATTAGTGGAGTTCCACAAGGAGCAGTTTTGGCCTCAATAATGTTTGCTATATATATTAATGATATGGATGAAGGAATTGAAAGTTATATGAGCTTTCTTGTGGACGATGCAAAACCGTTGAAAAAGTAAACACTGAAGAAGATTGTGAGTCGTTGCCAAGTGATCTCAATAAAGTATGGGAATGGAGTAGAAAGTGGGAGATGGAACTCAATATTAAGAAGTGTAGTATAATGGAATTTGGAAAAAGCAAAACAAAATAATAATAATAGTGAGATCATATGAAATGGGAGAGGAAGAAAAAAAAGTGGAATTGAATAAGAATAATCAAAGTGGCATTTACATACCTGAACGAAGAAATGGTGAAGAAAATACTAGTCACTTTGATAAGACCAAAATTGGAGTATGCTGCGACGACCTGGTCAACAAGTACAAAAAAAATGTGTAACAAAACTTGAAAGAATACAAAGAGAAATTACGAAATTGGCACCAACGCTCTTAGAACTATCATATGAAGAGAGGCTGGCAAAACTGAAGCTACACTGGAGCAAAGAGAAGAGAGAGGAGGCTTGATAACTATTGAGAGAATCATGAAAGGCATAGAAATTATTGATAGAGAGGATCTAATAAAATGGGATGGTAGAGATACAAGACGACACGGAAAGAAAATAAAAAAAGACAATGATATAAGAGACCTGAAAAAGAACAGCTTCCCCACAGGATAATAGACGTTTGGAACAAGTTAGATTAAAATGTGGTGTGTACAAAAACGATACATGAATTTAAAAATATCCTAGATAAAACGAGATATGAAGACGGGACGCCACGAGCATAGCTCACCTTTCCGTAAAATACAACTAGGTAAATACAACTAGATAAATACACACACACACACACACACACACACACACACACACACACACACACACACACACACACACACACACACACACACACACACACACACACACACACACACACACACACACACACACACACACACACACACACACGACAGTCGAAGTGACAGCGAAGATTGGAACTCCAGAAAAAACATCAATTTTCGTGGATATCAACGACGAGGGAGTACCTTTTTGTATTTATAGGAAAGGGGAAAGCTCGTGGTGTAGTGGGAAGGTGATGAAAAAGGAGAAGGGGAGGGATTACTGAGGAAAATGAAAGAAAATGAGGAAGGGGAAGACTGGGTCCAGGAGACCAGGCGCCTTGTAAACAAACGAAGGCCGGATGATTTTGGTGAAGAAGAAGGGATTAGCAAAAATGTAAAGATTAGAAATATAGATAAAAGCAGCACAATGGAAGGTGAAAATGGTAATTTCCATGGATTTAATGAGTAATGAGGGGGGTGGGGAATATCAACCTCCCCGATTAGCAAGCCTAGAGGAAAAACTTTAGAAAATGATCAAACATTGGAAGAGTAGGTTCAGTCAACTTACACGGATTGCGCAGAGAGTTGAAAAATTGAAAGAACTAGAGAAGGTGAACAAAAATCTAACTAAAGAAATAGAAGAATTAAAAAGACAGCTAAAAGAAATAAAAGATAAGAATGAGGAATTAAAGAGGAATAATAAAGAGAATAAAGAGTCCATAGCAAAAGAAGCACAGAGTTGGAAGAAAATCCAAGAGAACAACAAAATTGTATTTAATGATATAGTGAGACAACAGATGAACGAACAAGCTGAAGACACAGTTATTAAAGTGATGAGGGAGAATGAGAATATAGTAAGAGACTTAGCAGATAAAAAGAAGTGTATAATTATAATAGGGATGGAAGAGAAGTATAATCTAAATAGGACTACAAGAATAAAGGAGGAAAAGGAAAAAGTAAATAATATATTAGAAGTAGTTCAAGAAGATGAACCTGAATTAGGAAAACAAATTGAAGAAATACATAGGCTCGGGAAATACAATACTGATAAGACCAGACCAATTAAGGTTAAATTCAGGTCACAAACGACAGCAGAGAATATCTTAACAAAAACAGGGAAACTAGCAGACAGTGAGCAATATAAGCAGGTATGGATAAAAAGAGAAATGAATAAAGAGGAAAGAGAGGATGAGAAAGCAAGAAGACTAGAAGCTAAGGAAAAAACGAGAAAAGAACAGAGACAGAAAAAGAGAAATTCTATTGGAGAGTAGTGAATATGAGTGTGAGAAAAACGGAAGGGAAACAGAAAACACGATGGAAGTAGAAGAAAATTAAAAGTGTCTTACACAAATATAGATGGATTAATACCAGGCTTGAACGAACTGAACGATTACCTGAAGGAAAAAGAACCGGATATAATGGGAATTGTAGAGACAAAATTAAAAGGTCCACTACTACCCAACAGTGTAGGACATGGTACATATAACTGTTGGATTAAAAACAGAGAGGTAAAACAAGGGGGTGGAGTTATGTTCCTGACTAAGAAGGATATAAATGTGAGGAATGTCACATATGGAAAGAATAGTGTAGAGATGATTACGATGGAAGTGTGGAACAAGGATAAGAAGAGCAGGAAGTTTGTGGTAAATTATGTGCCTCCTAAAACGGCTTCGTGGGAAGAGAGAGAACACAAAAATATGTTAGAAGACACCAGGATATCACTAAGTAAGATAATGGAAGATGGAGGACGAATAATTATAATGGTGACTTTAATTGTAAAAAAAAATCTGCTTGGAAGAGATGACAGTGAAGGGTGGAGATGACCTATGGGGTAATGTATTACTTGATATGATTATTGAACATACAATGGCACAATGGATGCAAGAGAATACTAGGTATAGAAATGAGAAAGAACCATCGAGACTGGACCTAATAATCACATCAGAACCCTGAATAGTGGACAAGATCGAATATAAAACACCAATAAGTAAAAGTGACCACATATTGGTTGAACTGGAACTAAACAAGAAAAAATACATGAAAAAACGAACAATATAGAAAGGGAAGATTGATGTATGAAAAAACAAACTTTGACAAAATGAAAGAAATCGTTCAAAAAGCTGACTGGGAAAGAATACACAAGGAGGAAACAACAGTAGAAGAGAAATGGAGTATTTTGACAAAAAAATATAAAGGAGTGGAAAGTATGTGCCAAGACAAAAGCAAGAAAAGGAAATGTAAAATCCTGGTACAACAAAAGATGTGGGGAGTTAAAAGACAAAAGGGAAGCTTGGATAAAATGAAAAAAAAAAAACTGAAAAATGGAAAATATATACTAGTTATAGAAATGAATATGTACAGGTGCGCAAAGAAGAAAAGAGAAAATACTAAAAAGATGTCATAGGAAAATGTAAAGATCAGCCAAAATAATTTTACAGATTTGTAAACAACAAACTGAAAAGCAAAGAAGAACTAGAGAAACTACGACAAGGAGGAGTCGAATACACAGAGGAAATAGAAATGGCAGAAATTATGAATAAGCATTTTAAATTGGTGTTTACAAGGGAGAACATACAACCTAGAGATATAGAATGTGAGGAGAGAGTTCCCCCTATGAAAGAGATAGAAGTATCAAGAAATGAAATAATGAAACACTTGAGTAATCTCGATCTCAGAAAATCACATGGACCGGATGAAATGGCAAACTGGATTTTGAAAGAATGCAGGAATGAACTAACAGACAAAATACATAGCCTAATAAACAGTTCATTGAAAGAGGGAAAAGTTCCAGAAGATTGGAAAAGAGTAAATATAGTACCTATATATAAAGGGGGAAACAAAGAAGACCCTACTAACTATAGACTGGTCTCTCCTACAAGTACGATAGTTAAATCTGTGAAAGAATAATCAAAACTAGATGGGTAAAGCATTTGAAAAAACAACAACGTACCAAATCCAAGACAATTTGCGTTTAGACAAGGACGATCATGCGTCACAAACTTAACGTGTTTCTATTCAAGGATAATAGATGTAATACAAGAACGAGATGGATGGGCTGATTGTGCATTTCTAGACCTAGAAAAATCTTTTGATAAGGTGCCACATAAGAAGTTGCTTAAGAAATTAGAAACTGCAGGAGGAATACAGGACAAACTACTGAAGTGGATGGAAGACTTCTTGCATGAAAGAAAAATGAGAGTGGTGATAAGAGACAAACACTCTAATTGGGATGAAGTGATAAATGGTGTTCCACAAGGAACAGTTTTGGCCCCAATAATGTTTGCTATATATATTAATGATATAGATGAAGGAATTGAAAGTTATATGAGCTTCTTTGCGAATGATGCAAA
>NC_134783.1:61827446-61839946 GCF_046742065.1 Oratosquilla oratoria
ATATGGATGGGGTGGTGCGAGAGGTAAATGCAAGGGTAGTGGGCAAGGGATTGGAGATGGTTAAAGAAAATGGAGAAAAGTGGGAGGTGAGCCAGCTGTTGTTTGCGGACGACACTGCGCTTGTGGCAGGATCGGAGGAGGGATTGAGGAAGTTGGTGGCAGAGTTTGGGAGAGTATGTGATAGAAGAAAGCTAAATATAAATATGGGTAAAAGTAAGGTGGTGAGATGTACAAGGGGTGAAAGTGGCAGTAGACTGGTAGTGAGCATTAAGGGAGCGACTGGAGGAAGTGGATAGTTTTAGATACTTGGGTGCAAATGTGGCAGGAAAAGGTGGAGTGAAGGTGGAGGTAGAATGTAGATTGAGAGAAGCGAGTAAATGCCTTGGTGGATTGAAGAGTGTAATGAGGAAGAGACATTTGGGAATGGATGCTAAGAGGAGACTGTATGAAGGAGTGATTGTGCCAACAGCACTGTATGGGGCAGAAACATGGAACATAAGAGAGGAAGAGAGAAGGAGTTTGAATGTGTTTGAGATGAGGTGTCTGAGAAGTATGATGGGGGTTACTAGGCTAGATAGAGTGAGAAATGAGGAGGTGAGGAAGAGAACAGGGGTGGAAAAGGAGCTGGGAGATAGGGATGATGAAAGAATATTAGGATGGTTTGGACACATGGAAAGAATAAGTGAACAAAGACTAGTAAAGGAGGTATGGAAGGCAGATATGAAGGGAGTGAACATGAGGGACGGCCTAGGATGAGATGGATGGATGGGGTGAAGGGGGCTTTGGGGAAGAGGGGAATGTCTGTTGAGAAGGACGGGAGAGGACAGAAGACAGGGGTGAATGGAGAATGGTTGTATATGGATGATGTTGTGATTGCATGAGGTGGAATGGGCGGGGGGATGGGGGGTGAAGTAGTATGTGTGAGCAAAATTTGACGAGGTCCGAAGGGATGTCTCCCCGTCCTCTCTTTTTATGCAATGGGGGGACGGAGAGGGGGGACGCCGATTTAATGAAGCGGCCCTGCTGTGGATGTGCTGTGTCTTGCGACACTGCTTCTGACCCAGGGCAGTGGACAAGGTGCAGGGATGACCCGTCATCCAGGAGGTGCTCAGATAAGAGGGAGGGTGGAGGGGTGTGGAGTGTATTCAGGGATGGAATGGGTGGAAATGATTTTATGCCTTTCCCTTTTTGGCTACCTCCCTTGTAAGGGGGAAAAAGCCTTGGTATATGTATGTATGTATATATGTATATATATATATATATGTATATATATACATATGTATATATAATACACACACACACACACACACACACACACACACACACACACACACACACACACACACACACACACACACACACATATATATATATATATATATATATATATATATAGTTACGACTACAGACTCGTCGTAGTGAAGATTTCATTCAGACGCACATGCGCGCTTGTGCGTATGTGTACCTTGGATTTTGCCGGCCTTTCCCACGGGAGGGTGAGTGGACTCTCTACATCAAACCGTCGGTAATTGACGTATGAAGACTGTCAAAGTGATGAATTCTATTTATCAGACGTATTTCGTTCATTTTGTGCTTTGTCACACATATTCCATACATTGCATATAGATTTATGTATGTGTATTATCTTGTGGATCTATCTTGTCAATCTTAGGAATTGATTTACGTAAGATTAGAGAAATTACATATTCTCTTTGTCTTCGGACGTCGTAGACGTCGGTGTGAAAGATCATTGCCCACGTGGGTTCTGGAAAGATTACGTGTGAACGAACGCTGTGGCAACAGCGTTCCCCTAGCTTACATTTACGTATGTATAGATTTTTATATAAAAACTATTAAGTTTCTGCTTATCTAAGATTGACAAGGTAACTTTATCATATATTATTATGTATTCATTGATGTAAAGAATATCCGTGTATGTACTAGGAAGTATTCAAAACTCTCTTGTAAATCGTTGCTTCTAGCGACACTTGGCAGCCCACCGGATCTTACGGAGAAGTGTATAAATATCACACACACACACACACACACACACATATATATATATATATATATATATATATATATATATATTGTTATAGCCAACTGTGAATCAAACGACTTTCAAATCGCCCGCCTTCTACTCACTGCTTCGAACATGACTCATGGCCAGTATACGTTTTATGAACGTTGGTGATTCGAATCTTGCCATGAAACTTTGGCCCCGCCTACCTCGGGTATAAAAAGAGCCTCCCCGGTTGTCCACCCCTCACACACTCTCACACAACCCCAGGTCTCACCTCTTCGACGCTGTATATTGGTGCATTGCTGTTTTGTTCGCAAGTATTTTAGTAGGCCAAATTCTTGGACTTATGTATCTTTATGTTATGTGTTTTCTATGTATTGAACTTTTATTTGTCTTGTGCCAGAATGCTAGAGAATATATGTCCCTCAACCAGGAGTGTGTGTGTGAGTGTGTGTGTGTGTGTGTGTGTGTGTGTGTGTGTGTGTGTGTGTGTGTGTGTGTGCGAGGACATAGGGAAAACGGAAACACGAGAAAAGCGTGGTTTTTCATTACCCACGTTTTGACTCGCTGGTCTTTTTCAAGGTAACTGCATTTAGAAGATAGATACTCAGTTACATGTATATTACATAGGTTGTTTGTTCCTCTCTCATTTTCATCTCCATCCAATTTTTTGATCGCTAATGTTGCTACCGGAGAGACCATGTGATGAATCCATTTTGAAGTCCTTTGTGTAATATTTCTGTTTTTCCAATCTGGTAGATGTTCTGATTTGCCTATGTGTGTTACAAGTGAACCGCTAGTTCTGTGGGATCTAACGTCATTTTTGTGCTGTTATGTCAGTTTGTGATCCCATGTCCGCTTCCACCGTAGTACGACTGATCACATTTGGTGGATAGGATTTTGTACGCAATGCTATTTTCATTTTTGTCTTTTATTAGTCTGTTGATTTAATTGCTATTATTTTGCTTATTCATTGTCCTATGTTTGTGGTAATTCTAACGTTGCTTTGCTTTATGTATTTTCTTATTTTTGTGATTGATGTAGAATTTGGAATTACTAATATATTCATCTTATTTTCTTTTTTTTTTGCTATTTGTTGTTCTTTTCATTATATCTTATACTTTCTTTTTAGATTGTAGAATTAACCTTCTTGGTTAATTAAATTTTTGAAATATTGAAACTATGTGTTTTATTTCGTCCTCTATATATATTGTGCTACAGATTCTGTGAGTGCGTAAGAAGAGTCCGATGATGTCCCAATAGGCAGTGGATATAATCTTCTTCGTTGATTTGTTTTCTGTATACTTTATATTTTAGGCCAGAAGAATTTTTTTTTATAAACAGCCTTTTTCTTTCTTCTACTAAGGTAAACTTGATTTTCTCATGAACATTATTCAGTAATCTGAGTTTGCTTTGGATGTTTGTGGTTTTGGGTACTATGATTAATATGTCATCTACAATTTTTATCCATGTGGTGTGTCTACCTAATATTCTTTGTAAACCTGTCTATTTCTAATATCTTTAAAAAGAGACATGTTGTTATTGTATTAAAAGGCGACCCCCAAAGGGAGACCATAGTGTTGTCTCTATTCCTCTTGGTTTAACTTTCCTCCTCGTCCTCCTGCTTATACCTTTATCACTCTTCCCTCTTCCTATTCCTCCACGTGTTCCTCCTCCTCCTTCTCCTCCTTCTCGTCCTCGTCCTCCTGCTTATATCTTTATCACTCTCCTCCTCCTCCTCCTCCTCCATGTCCTCCTTTTCGTCCTCCTCCACCATATCTTCCTGCTTATATCTTTATCACTCTTCCCTCTTCCTATTCCTCCACGTGTTCCTCCTCCTTCTCCTCCTTCTCGTCCTCGTCCTCCTGCTTATATTTTTATCACTCTCCTCCTCCTCCTCCTCCTCCATGTCCTCCTTTTCGTCCTCCTCCACCTTATCTTCCTGCTTATATCTTTATCACTCTTTTCCTCCTCCTCTTCCTCCTTTTCATTTTCCTCCTCCTCCTCCTCCTTCTCTTGGTTTTTTCCTCCTCCTTCTCCTCCTCCTCGTCTCCCTCTTCCTCCTCGTCCTCGGTCTTGGGGCCCTCTGAGACTTGAGGCTCGTTGTGTGATGGATGGTATTGATTGGACTCACCTGGCTGATTATGGCCAGATTTTCACTTACATTAATATATCACCAACAATTTCTCCACTCCCACCGTCAGGGAAGTTTCCACCACCACCTTCGCCATCATTGGTGAATTCATCACCGAAACCACCAATTCAATTTCACCGTTTTCTTGTCATCAGCAAATAACCCTTTCTTTATCCCCATTGGAGCAGTAGTGTTCATCCACATTTAATTTCACCGCCATCATCACCACCACAACTATTTCTGCCCTTACCATACTATCAGCACTATCATTATCATCTCTCTATTGAAGTCTTTTACCATCAGATCACTCGTTATGTTCACCACTGTAATTGCTAGCTCTTTCATATTTTCACCACCACCACCACCACCACCACCACCACCACCACCACCACCACCACCACCACCACCACCACCACCACCACCACCACCACCACCACCACCACCACCACCACCACCACCACCACCTTCTGGGCACAAACTTAGGACTGTATTTCGTTGTCGGTAACCAGCGCTTCTATTCTTGGAAACAACGTTTCAAAGGGGTGGAGTAATAAAGAGATATAATGAAGGTAGGAGAAAGGAGGGTTAATAGAATTTACAATAGATGAACATTCTTCTCATAGCAAAGATTAATTTTCGACTGCAAAAGAATACTGTGTGACTAGTTCATAGGGTTTTCACTAGTCTGTCATGCATTGACTACATATCCCATATGTATGGAAATCTTTACATGTTTTGATTTGTTTAGCACCAGATAATCATGTTTAAATATGTTGTTTCATGATTTTTTCTGTAATGCAACATTCATTGGTACAGTTTCATCTTCTTTCCTACCACGGCCTCGATAATGTACCATTGCCACCTTAGAAACCTATTACATGCTTGCCGATGGCTAAATTTTCCTAGCAACCCTTTAACTATTAATAAAAAATGATATGTCAATAAGTAAGAATCCCCGTTGGATGCAGATGCTCGTTCCCACAATCCAAAATCTTATTATTCAAGGAGTACTAACCCATTCAACTTGTGAACAACTCATAACTGAATGAAATCCTCTGGCACTGACCAGCACAAAACATATCAAATGTAATATCACGTTCATGTAATCCTTATTGTTACAATTACACTCAATTACAGTGACGAAGCCTATCAAAGAAAAGGATTTTCAGTCCATAATGAGATATGACAAATAAATAAATAAATCAATAAATCAATCAATCAATCAATCAATCAATCAATAAATAAATAAATAAATAAATAAATAAATAAATAAATAAATAAATAAATAAATAAATAAATAAATAAATAGATGAATAGATAAATAGATAAATAAATAAATGAAAATATATTCCATAGTCCATCTCCCTTGAATCCTTCCTTCTTCCCTACTTCCCCCGACATTGCTCCTCCTTCCTCCTTATCTTTACCAATATGCTAGCCTTACATACTCGTTTTGTCCACACATTTCTCTCCACGTAAGTACCACCTACGAGCCATAACCCAGGCTGGCTATCCCTTGCGCTTAGCGTGTGTGCTGACTGTCTGTCAGCCTGTTTACTAGCCTACCTGCCGTCTAATTCCCTGTTTGTCTGCCTGTCTTCCCACATGCACATCTTTCTGCCTGCTTGAATCTGTCTACCTGGTCGTCTGTGGCCATGAAGAAGCCAGTGAGCTAGGTCTATCTCTAGCTTCATATCTATCTCTCTGTCTGTCTGTCTGTCTGTCTCTCTCTCTCTCTCTCTCTCTCTCTCTCTCTCTCTCTGTCTGTATCTCTCTCTCTCTCTCTCTCTCTCTCTCTCTCTCTCTCTCTCTCTCTCTCTCTCTCTCTCTCTCTTTCTCTCACTCTCTCTTGTCACTGCCTTTGTAGTCCTCACTTATGGGTATGGCAACTCACTTCCTCCAGTTATAACCTTCTATCTAGATGAATCAAATCTCTTTTGTTCAATATATTTCCTCTGTTAATTCTTATACACAGCGTACTCTCTGAAGTTCTTCAAAGGAATTCCCCGTGAGCACGTATACAAAATCTTACGTTAGCTTTGCAGTGACGTAGTGATCTTTAACTTTATACTTAAGATCCTCCCCAAAGGGTGTGATCTTACATTTGTAAACCAATTGCTTCTCCTCCATCCTTTGACCAATCAGATTCTTTGTTTCAAGTCTTTATGGCAACATTGTTTACTTAGAATAATCTCGAGTCTCTGCATAATTCTCACTTCGGTTACAAAGGAAATCATATCAGCAAAAGTAGATATACACTCGAGCTCCCGGACTCTTATTTACAAACAATATCTTATTACCTATACAAGGCGGAAAAGTGGACTCAGGCAACTCGCCCGGGCTATTATTTACCCCTCTTTCTATTTTTTTTTTTTTTTTACTAGGCTCTTACAGGTTACCACTTGGGCGTCCCGACCAAACCCCTTCTACCATCCTCTTACAGGGCTTCGGAAAACTACAATTTTAGTGCAGTTAAGTGTTGGAATCTTTTTAATGCCATAGTTATTATAAGAGTTGCTTATGTTTTCAAAGGTGGTGGCTTTTCTGGGAAGGTAATGTTGATAGCTGTGAGGTGTGTTTTATCGGTTATATGCACTGTCTGCAGGTTGTTAGTGATAGTGGAGAGTGTCCGTTTTAGTTTAAGATCTAATTCAGGAGAGGTAATGGATACTCTGGTTTTGTTTGGGAAAAATAAGAAATGTGAACATCCTATGTTACTATGAGTAACCTGGTTTATAGATATATTTTTGTAGTTGTAGTTCTGCATTACATACGCATTCATAACTAGTGAAGCTTCACAAGAAATTTTCAATGCTTCACGGAACACGGAAAGAGAAGCGTGACACAAATATAGATTTTTGTTTGTGATCTTACAATGCTTAAGGTTATCATTAGAGATTGTACTCTCTTTTAAAGTCTAAAAATATACTCATATGTTTCCACCGTCATGAAGTTGCTTTCATGACTGACTAAGGCTCCAGATCGCACAGGATTCCAATCCCAGCCATGTATCATACATATTAAAATTAAAGTTCCAGTCTTGATCTATAAGAAATTAGTGGTATTAGTATTAAGTTCATAGATAATATGATTAATGTATTTCTTCTATTCTTCAGAATTCAAAATTTCCCCAATAGAATGTAAAGAATAGGTATCTTGTTTTTCTTCTTCGTCAAAAAGAGTTGTTGTCACAACTCATCATTATTAGGTTCTATTATAGTTTTTTTTCTTAAATAATCTAAATGTCTAACTAACACTTCCCTAGTTTCTAGGTGGAAGATCTTGTATTTATTTCGACCTACAAAATCAATTATTCTATACGGTATTTGGGTGAAATTTGACTACTGATTATATGCATTTTGGCCATGACCAAATCTCCTCTTTATAATTTTATTTTGTGTGCTATTTTATGTTGTTTTTTCTTCATCTTTTATGAATATTCTTTCATGTGTCCTCTAACTCTTTGGTGTATGGCTTGAAATGTATGTATCCTATTTGAGATGTAATCATCTATGTTATACACTTGCTTCGGTTCTGCAATTAAGATTTCATATGGGAATTTTGTTTCTCATAGATAATATAATGTGGAATTTCACCTGCAGTTGTATTGATTTGATTATTGAGTGTGCATTTAACACAAGGAATCCAATTATTTCAAGTTTTACAACTCCATTGTTCTGAGGATGATTGACTTGAATATTAATTTTGTTTATCTTAAATAACCTACATAATTCTTCCAAGATTTGTTAAATTCAGCACCATTGTCTGAAACTAAGATCTTGGGAGCAATGAAATTACAGACGATTTGTTTATATATTACTGAAGCAATTGTTTCATCTTTCCTTTTTGGGATGGATTGTAAAATACAAAATGTTGACAGATGATCAATGGCAACAAATGCATATTTCTATCCATTTTCAGGCATAGGTAACTCTAGTGTATCTAAATGAACTCTTTTCCAATATTTCTGTGAAATAGAATATGATGGCATAAGAGCACGCTTGTGTATATTTCCTTTTACCTCAGCACATTTCAAGCAATTATCAATATGTAAGTAAACATATCGCTTTATGCCTGGCCATAAGTATTTAATTTGCGCTTGTCTATAAGTTTGATCTTTTCCTGGATGAGAACTATAATCACTATCATGAAGTAATTTTAATACCTCTGGTACAAGAGTTTGTGGAATTACTAATTTATTCACTGGGCTCCTAGAAATATTCTTCCCACTTACGACTGTTTTCTATACAAAAGTCCATTGCTTAAATAATTTTTTTCCATCTTATACCCCTTTGTTAGTTTCGGAGGAATACCTCGCGGTTTCATCAAGTTCTGGGCAACTTCTTCCCAAGTCTGATCTCTTCTTTATTCCCTTATTATCAATTCCTCATCTAATATTACTAGTTTGTTAATGATACAGATAAAATTGATGAGCCCTGTCGTTTGTTGGCTAATATTTCTAGATAGTGCATCTGCTGCAACGTTCTTCCCACCTGAAATATATTCAAACTTAACCTCGTAACATTAAAGTATAGCAAACCATCTGGCTAATCTGCTTCCAAGATTCTTATAGTTGAATAAGTTCTGAATAGTTGCATGATCAGTCCATACTCTGGTTGTTCCCAGTATCATATCTCTAAATTCTTTAGTGAATATATTACTGCTAAGATTTCCCTTTCTGTAATGGAATAATTTCTCTCTGCACTATCACAAAGTCTCGATGTGAAAGCCATCGGTTACAATTTTTCACCTCTTTCTTGCATCAGTTTGCCTTCTAACGTCTGACGCATCAGTGCAAAGAATCAATTCTTTATCTTAATTAGGAAAATGAGAACTAGAGAACTAGTAAGTTTATCTTTCAACTTGTCAAAAGCTTGTTGTTCGGGTCCCAAAATGAACTTTGAATCTTTCCTTTGCAAAAACTATGGTTACATAGGTGTATAGACAAACTCAAAGTTAATAAAACACCAGGGCCTGACGGTTGGCATCCAAGAATCTTAAAGGAAATGAAAAATGAGATTGTTGTTCCATTAGAAATTATTTTCAAGAAATCCATCATATCCGGAGATGTCCCAAGAGAATGGAAGCTAGCTAACGTTACTCCCATATTCAAAAAAGGTGACAAAAAGAAGCCAAATAACTACAGGCCTATAAGTTTGACTTCAATCGTAGGAAAAATAATGGAAACTATCATCAGAGATGCTATCGAACATCATTTAGAAAGTAACCGTTTGATAAATGATAGCCAGCATGGTTTCAGACGGAAACGTTCTTGCGTGACTAACTTACTCGAATTCTACAACACAGTTATCTCGAATTATGACAAAAGAAACAATATAGATTTAATATATCTAGACTTTGCAAAAGCTTTTGATACCGTCCCACACGAAAGACTAATTACTAAATTAGCTTTACACGGAATAAGTGGTAGCCTATTAAGTTGGACTAGTAATTGGTTGAATGATCGAAAACAGAGAGTTGTTTTAAATAAAAAACTTCTGGATGGAAAATTGTTATGAGTTGAGTTCCTCAGGGTTCCATTCTTGGACCACTTCTATTCATAGTATATATAAATGATATAGACCATGGACTAAAATCTACTGTTTCCAAATTTGCTGATGATACAAAACTGTGCAGAGTGGCAAATGATCACTCAAACCAATTAGATATTCAAGAAGATTTAGATCAATTACAGCAATGGTCTGAAAAGTGGCTAATGAAATTTAACACAAGTAAATGCAAGGTAATGCACATAGGTAAAAATAACAGTAAGTACGATTACAAGTTATTTGGAAATTCGTTAACAAAAGTGGATAGTGAAAAAGATCTCGGCGTAATTATCAGTAACGACCTCAAATCATCCAAGCAGTGTATTTCAGCCTCTGAGAAAGCAAATAAGATTCACTCATTAACAAGCTATATAAATCGTTAGTTCGTCCACATTTAGAATATGCTGTTTCCGTATGGTCACCGAATCTCATTAAAGACATTGACAGACTGGAAAAAGTACAACGGCGAGCCACAGAACTGATTCCAAATATAAAAAATAAATCATACGAAAATCGACTAAAACACATGAATCTGTTTTCCCTAAAAAAGCGTAGACTCAGAGGTGACTTGATACAGGTCTTTAAAATTCTAAAGGGAATTGACAACATCAAAAGTGACAAAATTTTCACATTGAATGAGAATCAGACAAGAAACAATGGTCTTAAACTGTCCGGAAATAGATTCAATTTGGAAGTAGGTAGAAACAACTTTGCCAACCGTGTAGTTAATGAATGGAATAAACTTCCTGCACAGGTAGTGCAATGTAGTTCAGTTCGAAGCTTTAAGAATCATTTAGATAAATACCTAAGTAAGATGCTGTAATGATTATAATTTATCTTATATTATTTGTTTTTGTTTTGTTATCTTTTGTCTGTCTGATTTCCATTTATTATTAGTTATATGTCAATTTATTATTATTTACTATTTACCTGTTTGTTTATTATTTAACTATACCTATGCATTTATTTATGTATTTTATTTGTTATTTACATTATTATAGTTTTTATTTATTATTCTATTATTAATATGATTTTTTTTCGCATCCGACCTAGATATGGATCAAAAGGTCTCCTGTCGGTATGCTTCACCTTTGTAATCCTTTGTAATATCTCTTAATAAACTTCCTATAATATCCAGTCAGTCCCAAGATACTTCTAACTTTTTCTACATTGTTTGGTATTGGGTAGTGCTTTACTGCTTCTACGTTTGAGTTCACTGTATAAAGTTCATATCTATCTATCTTAAGTCCCACATACATGCCACGGTCTTGCAAAAACTTACATTTTTCAAGTTTCACTTTCAACCCCGCTTCAAGTAGTCTTGAGAATACCAAATCTAGTTTCTCAAAGGGTTCAGTTGCAGTTTGGGAAACTATTGAAATATCATAAATGCTGTATAATCTCCAGAATCTTTATTCAACTCGATTTTCCAAAAGGCTGATTTGATATCTATAGTGCTAAAATACCGATTCTTGATTCCCAAACTACGAAGTATATTTGTTATTACCGGCAACGGTAATAGATGAGATGTTGTCTGTTTATTCAATTCTCTATATTCAATAACTGGATGCATGGTACCATCTAATTTTGACACCAGAATCAATGGGAGGTTCCATTTATTTTGATTGAGCTCTATGACATCCTGTGGCAACATTTCAGTGATCAATTTACCTACAGTGGTTAGCTTGGAATGTGGTAATCTGTAGGCAGGCATATAAATAGGTTGAATCTCTGATTCTAATTTGATGTGATGCTTTAAAATAGTTGTTTTTCTCAAGGCGTCCCCCGGCAAAGCAATTATTTTATAGTGCTTTACTAGCAATGCAATTAAAATTCATTCTAACCCAGGACAACAAGTACGCCCAAGTTGACTCTTATATTTCTCCCCAAATCTGTTTCTTCCTGAATTGAACAGATTGATGAAATTGGTGATTCCACCTCTTCAGGAGGTCTTTGACAGACTTGAAAGCATCCTATTTGTGTACATTTTCTTAAGACTGTGTCTTTATTTAAAGTACTAATAACTAATATTTCTACCTTGTTCATGTGTGTCTGATAAATCCCCGAGTCCAATTTCAAACTTTTTATCCTTATTGATTCTGGGATGGTTAAAATTTCGGAGTCTACAGTGACTCCTTTCAACTGCACTTCTCTATTAATTGCTCCAGAGTGCAATGATGTCGACTTTATCACACCACCTTCCACAATTAGTAAAGCTTCATTTGGAGTTGGTAAATTCTGATTAACTTCAGGGATTTCTTGAACATCTGAGATATATTTAGTATTTGTGTCTTCTTCTTCCTCTTTTGTTATCTGTTCTTGAATACACCGCTCTGCCCCGCTATTATCCACTCTAGCATTATCTTCCCCATCTATCTCGCTAGGTTCTCTTATCACAGATACTGGCTCTAAGCCTGGTTGATTTAAAAATGGGATTAACTGTGACTTCACTAAGATCCCTAACCCAGCTGGATATATGATTATGCTCTCTTTTCTCACTGTTGCAAATCCTATCAATAAATCTCCTGGAAAAAAAATATTCTTCTACAACTATCACCAGAATATGCAAGTGCTTATTCTTATACAAAATAACATCTAACTCAGCCTAACCTAATGTTTTTAAATGTCTTCCTGTTAATCTTTGTAATGAGTAATGAATTGGTTCCAAGATTTTCACTCCCGGTTTCAATTAATTTAAAACTTTGCTAGTTTTAACATTTACTACAGATCCCGTATCAATAAATATTCAAATAGGTCTATTGGATACTTTAACTGCAATGATGGGTCCTACAGA
>NC_134783.1:61849946-61852446 GCF_046742065.1 Oratosquilla oratoria
TTTTGTCCAAGGGTGGACTCAGTGGGAATCTGTCCCTTGTGATTCTGGTGTTGCTTGTAGTGCCTTATGTCCGGGGGCTGACTTGGTGATATTCTGTCAAATCTTCTTTTGGAGTTGATTGTGGTGGTGCATGAGTGTCCATGTAGAGTAGCCAGAGCCAGTGGGGTCATTCCATTTTGTATATTCATAGAGTTTTTTTTTCCTTAATATAAAGGGCCTCTAGAATCTCCAACCGGTGGCTGTCATTGGCAGAATCTAGGATCCTCGTGTTGTCGACCAAGATCTCCCTGGACAAAAGAGTAGAGTGTGTATCAGAAAAGTGTTTCTTTGGAGCTCCGTTCTGTAAATGGCAAGTGAGGCGTCGGGAAAGAGAAGTTGTCGTCATTCCTATATAGGAAGAAGGACGAAGCTTGCAGTCTTCGTGTGGGCAGATGAATTCGTACACGACTTTACTTCTTTTGAGGAGGTTTTGGGTACGGAAAGGGTTATTTTTTAGGATGAGGTTAGAGGTTTTGATGTTTTTGTAGAAAATACGGAGCTCCAACTTGTCCTCGGGGTCTATGGGACGGGTTCCACGTTCAACTATTTTCCTCAATACTCTTTCATCAGTATGGTATGCTGTACTCATGAATGATTATGAAAATCAGACAAATGATAACAAAACAAAAACAAATAATATAAAATAAATTATAAGCATTACAGCATCTTGCTTAGGTGTTTATCTAAATGATTCTTAAAGCTTCGAACTGAACTACATTGCACTACCTGTGCAGAAAGTTTATTCCATTCATTAACTACACGGTTGGCAAAGTTGTTTCTACCCACTTCCAAATTGAATCTATTTCCGGACAGTTTGAGACCATTGTTTCTTGTCTGATTCTCATTCAATGTGAAAATTTTGTCACTTTTGATGTTGTCAATTCCTTTTAAAATCTTAAAGACCTGTATCAAGACACCTCTGAGTCTACGGTCTTTTAGGGAAAACAGATTAATATTGATTTTAGTCGATTTTCGTATGATTTATTTTTTATATTTGGAATCAGTTTTGTGGCTCGCCGTTGTACTTTTTCCAGTCTGTCAATGCCTTTAATGAGATTCGGTGACCATAAGGAAACAGCATATTCCAAATGTGGACGAACTAACGATTTATATAGCTTGTTAATGAGTGATGGACTTTTGAAATCAAAAGATCGCGCAATCAGTCCTAGAATCTTATTTGCTTTCTCAGAGGCTGAAATACACTGCTTGGATGATTTGAGGTCGTTACTGATAATTACGCCGAGATCTTTTTCACTATCCACTTTTGTTAACGAATTTCCAAATAACTTGTAATCGTACTTACTGTTATTTTTACCTATGTGCATTACCTTGCATTTACTTGTGTTAAATTTCATTAGCCACTTTTCAGACCATTGCTGTAATTGATCTAAATCTTCTTGAATATCTAATTGGTTTGAGTCATCATTTGTCACTCCGCACAGTTTTGTATCATCAGCAAATTTGGAAACAGTAGATTTTAGTCCATGGTCTATATCATTTATATATACTATGAATAGAAGTGGCCCAAGAACGGAACCCTGAGGAACTCCACTTATAACATTTTTCCATCTAGAAGTTTTTCCATTTAAAACAACTCTCTGTTTTCGACCATTCAACCAATTACTAGTCCAGCTTAATAGGCTATCACTTATTCCGTGTAAAGCTAATTTAGTAAGTAGTCTTTCGTGTGGGACGGTATCAAAAGCTTTTGCAAAGTCTAGATATATTAAAT
Source organism: Oratosquilla oratoria (assembly GCF_046742065.1). Classification (NCBI taxonomy): domain Eukaryota; kingdom Metazoa; phylum Arthropoda; class Malacostraca; order Stomatopoda; family Squillidae; genus Oratosquilla; species Oratosquilla oratoria. The sequence goes on from NC_134783.1 coordinate 61,851,718, forward strand.
CTATATTGTTTCTTTTGTCATAATTCATATATGACAGAATTGAATAGACACTAAAAGAAAAAATTTAATCTATCAAACAAGGAATTGATACAATTAAAGTATCTATAAATGGTCACAATGTGAATAACAAATACTTGATTGACATCCCCTTCGCTTTTTTCAATGCAAGGATCATTCTAGGCATGCTAGTGATTAGTGTACGAATATAATTTTGAGGGATTTCTTGCCATGTTTCCCGTAGTAATTCTAAGATTTTGGGATTTGAGGATGGCTTCCTGTTCTTTTTGCGAAGTTGTCGGTCTAATATGCCACAGAGGTATTCAATAGGGTTCATATCCGGGGACTGACTTGTTCATGGATGTTTCATGATCCCATTATGGCTCAACCAATTTTGTGTTGCTTGATCAGTGTGACAAGGAGCTCCATCGTCTATAAACAGAAAAATATTTTTACTCATTCTACCACTGGAGAATATTGGAATGAGTCCTTCCTTTAATATAGAAACATATTTGCTTGAGTTGATGTTTCCTTGACACTCCACAAGCTCTGATCGACCATCACTACAAATTGCACCCTACACCATTACTGAAATGCTCCCATGTTTCACTGTTGGCTGCAGTCTTTTGAGGTCAAACTCTTGACTACAGAGACTTCAGACCCACACTCTTCCACTGTCAGAAAATAATGCAAATCGTGACTCATCAGAGAAAATGACAGTACTCCAAATGA
>NC_134783.1:61864946-61867446 GCF_046742065.1 Oratosquilla oratoria
AATGGTTCATTTAGGCAGAAAAAATGATCCTGTCTGGAATTATTTTGAAAAACTACCAACAACTTCTGGCAAAGAGTACCGAGCTAAATGCAAAGACTGGAACCAGGAACTACAGGGCATTGTGTCAAGATTAAAATCTCACAGAGATAAATGCCAAGGTCAGCCACAGCGTACAGAAGAAAAAATTGATGACCCAGGTAAATAATTTTACTTATATTGTGTGCATTTCTCCCTTTTCATACGCAACTATATAAGTTTGGTGACCAATGGAGAGCATTTGCAATAAAAGTGTGAAGGCCTAAAGAGATGATACTCCAACTTCATTACTTCTTAATTTGGGTAATGACTATATCACTATAATATACTGTGTCCACTCAACTTTGGGGCCTAGATGATTGTTATTCATTTCATTCAACATAGTGTAATATATTTCATAGGTTCCATTGGAATTCAGCCCACATGGGATTCAGCCCAAAGGGATTAACCTAACCTAACCCAACTAACCCATTATTTTTAGTGAATTTAAAAGTGGACTGAATCCTGTGTGGGCTGAATTCCAAGCCCACCTTTTTCATATCCTGTTAATTATTTCCAAATAATTTAGTGGCTTGTATGAATATGATCATTATCTAAAAAAAAATAACTGCTTTACTCAAAAGTAGCCTAAATCACACTGTATTCATTCATTGATTTATTCATTTATAAATTATACAATATGCTCAAATTTTCAGTTTCCATTTCAGGATCTGTATCAACAGCTTCAATCCCTTCATCATCGGCTCCACTTGAATTATCTGCAAACCTGACTCCACCATCAAAAAGGTCACTATCAGACTCCTCCACAAGCGCCACTTCTGCTAAATCATTTTCATCTAAAACAAAGTCATCAACATCTCTGGATAGATTTATCATAAAAAATTCAGCCTCTCAAAAGGAAAATCTCGACAAAGAAGTTGCAAGAATTATATTGGCTACAAATTCACCATTTCGTCTTGTTCAGCATCCTCAGTTTCTCAAGATGGTTCAGAACCTGAGGCCAGGTTATATTCCTCCATCCAGAAAATATATTGCTGATAAGTACTCGGATCTTGTGTATGAAAAGGAATATAAAAAGTGTTCAGATGACCTGAATAATGAAACTGTATGTCTTTCAATTGATGGGTGGTCTAACATCCATAATAAGCCCATAATATGTGTCACTCTAACAACATCCACTGGTCAGATATATTTAGTTGACACAATTGACTGGTCAGATTTATTTAGTTGACACAATAGATACATCAGGGAAACCTCTTCTACAACTTTTACAAAATTCGATCAAGAAGGCTGAACAAGATTTTGGTTGTCACATTGAAAGTGTTGTGACAGACAATGCAGCAAATGTCACCAAGATGAGAAAAGTCTTGGAGGAATCGAGTGAACCTGAGCATACCGTCCTCACATACGGCGTATACCGTTCCTTGTATACTTGTGGCAAGTCTGTGTGTATGTGTGTGTCTGATTGCTAAAAATGTCCTTTAGCAATCAGATCGTATATCAGATAGTAATCCCACAAAATTTAAGATCTATAGAAAAAAAAATCGATTTAAATCAAATAAATCTGATTAAAATATAAAAAATAAAAAATAAAAATCGATTTTTTTTATATTTCTTAAAAAGATGGAAAAAAAAAATCGCCAACCCTGGTATCCACTAATCTCATATAATATCTGTTAAGATCCGGCTAAAATTGGCATTTCAAATTATAACAGTACCTTAAAAATAGTTTCTTATTTCACTATAAATGTTTATATTAACTTATACTACATTGAATAAGTCAATAGTTTATATATTTGTCCTATATACAATGTTAGGTTTCTAGTTTTGATATATTTGTCCAATATAAAATATTAGGTTACAAAGAAAGCAATGGCCTCCGCTAGCGGACCCAGGGGAACTGGGTGCGCACATCCTGTGTAATAGTAGTCCTTGATATATATATATATATATATATATATATATATATATATATATATATATATATATATATATATATATATATATATATATATACATATATATGGAGGTGTGGTGGCAAAATGAAACGTTAAGGATAGAGTATGGAGCTTTATTCAGAACCAGACGTTTCGACCTCTTGGACTTTCCTTAGTGGACTGAAAACAGAAGAAGAATCAAAGCTCATCAACAGCTTACATCGTGATCTGACGACCCTGCGTGACTTTATCCCGGTCTTGTTGTCTCCCCACACTCACCGACCGCCAGTTGGGCGGACGTTTGAGCCCAGGACATAAACCCCTTACGAGAATTTGTGGTTTTCTCGGTGGGGTTTATGTCCTGGGCTCAAACGTCCGCACAACTGGCGGTCGGCGAGTGTGGGGGGAAAACGTGACCGGGATGAGGTCACGTAGGGTCGTCAGATCACCATGTAAACTGTTGACAGACTTTGATTCTTATTCTGTATTCAGTCCACTGAGGAAGGCCCAAGAGGTCGAAACGTCTG
>NC_134783.1:61872446-61877446 GCF_046742065.1 Oratosquilla oratoria
CATTCTGCATGGCATCCATCCAGACCCAGTGCCTTACCTACTCTCATCATTTTAACAGCTGCTTTCACTTCATCCTTTCCTATTTCTCCTCCATTTTCCTCACTCATCACGGTCATTTTCTTAGCGCTTCCCACTGCAACTGTCTTTCCCTCCCTATCCTCCTTCACATTTAACAACTCCCTAAAATACTCTGCCCACCTTCCTCACACTGCCTTCTCTTCCATTATCATCTATCCATCTGCACGCTTTACCTTTTCTTCTCTATTTGATTCGCCTCCTCTTTCTCTTTTAATTTCCACTTTCAAAAATTTCTGTCATACTCTTACCCCATATCTGTTCTCCTCTTTGCTTCCTTGATCTTATGCTTAAATTCCCTTCTCTTTAATTTGTACCTCTCATACGATTCCCTCGTCCTAATTTGTAGCCAGTCTATGAATGCCTGCTTCTTCTCTTCTATATCTTTCTTTGGTTCCTCATCCCACCACCCACCACCCTTCCTTCTATTTCCTCCCGCCCTCCTTGTTCCACACACCATCTTTGTACACCTTATGACTCCCTCCTTGAACCATCCCCATTCCTCCTCCACTCCTAGTTCTATTCTATCCTTTACTCCCTACCACTCCTCTTTCAGCTTTTTCTTATACTCATTCTCCTTTTTTTTCTCATCTAAGCAGTTCACTCTAAGTACCTCCCTACCCTCTGCCCTTTTCCTCTTTCTCCACCTATTCTCCATTCTCAACTTACAGAAAATTATCTGATATTCCCCCACTCTCTCCCCTTAGAACATGTACATCCTTAACTCTTCCTACCATAATCCTGGTCACCACTATATAGTCCATTAACGCTCTATCTGCCACCCTTCCATTCACCACCCTCTCCCATGTGTACTTACGCTTGACTTTCTTCGTAAACACTGTATTTGCCATCATCAACTCTCTTTCAAGACACATCTCCACTATCAATTCTCCACTACGATTTTTACCTGGAACTCCATACTTCCCAATCACTCCATCTATTGGTTCCTTTCCTACCCTAGCATTAAGGTCTACCAATACAACTACATTGACATTTCTCCCTAATCCCTCTATGCACTCATTTATATCTACCCAAAAAGCCTCCCTTTCCTCTACGCTCTTCTCACTACCAGGTCCATACGCACTTACAAAAACCCACACCTCCCTTCCCAGCTTCACCTTCATCCACATCAACTTTGATGAAACCTTCTTCCACTCCACTACCCGCTTACTTATCTCTTCACTAACTAGTATAGCCACCCTTCTCTCCCTCGTTCCCTCTTCACTCCTGAGTACCTCCCAAGTACTCAGAGTTGCCCTTTCCTTTAATTTTAGTTTCACTCAAAGCCGGCACTTCCATCTTTCTTCTCAAAAACATACTGCACATCTCTTCCCTTATACTCTAATCTGTACCACATCCACGCACATTAAAAGACCCAAATCTTAGAGTACGGGTTGGAAAACTCCCAGACCCTCTTATACCTTTACTTCTTTTTTTAGGAATGTCCCCTTTTGGGACTACAGGTAGTAGGACTCCTAATCCCATCCCCCGTCCCGTTTTTTTTTTTTTTGTCGCTTTTTACGACTCAAGTGGAAAGACTTGGTGGTAGCATTCTCTTCTCCCACCACAAGGTAGACGAAAAAAGAAATGAATATTCAGAGACATGGTACAAGACAGTAACAAGGGGTTGGGGGACAGCATAATGGAGGGATAGTCGTAGTATAAAAGTGTCATAATTTCTCTATGAACAGAATTTTCCTGTATCACAGACAAAATGATGTGTGGCTTTGGTCCGTAGGGGCGCCCCATATATACCCTAAGGTATCAACTGCATGCTATTTTGCCACTATATCATGCAGCTAATACCCCCCTCCCCCACACACACTAACACAAACACAAACACACATAAACACACACACACACACACACACACACACACACACACACACACACACACACACACACACACACACACACACACACACACACACACACACACACACACACACACACACACATATATATATATGTATATATAGACATATATAGATATACATATATATATGTATATATATATAAATACATATATATATATATATATATGTATATATATATATATATATATATATATATATATATACATATACATATATTTGATGAAGGTGGAAAAAGAAGTCACGGGTGTAGTTCCGACTTTCTGAGTTTATTCCTGACCGGTTTCGCTCTACGCTTCTTCAGAAGCATAGAGAGAAACCGGACAGGAATAAACTCAGGAACTCGGAACTAGACCCGTGACTTCTTTTTCCACCTTCATCAAACTTGTCATAATGTACCAGCATATACATATATTTGTATATATATATGTTACAGTAAGAACACGTACCTAGGGATTACGCGTAATCCCTGAATGTTTATTCAGTGAATACGCGTAATCCCCGTTTCACTAACCTAAGCTAACCTAACCTAACCTAACCTAACCTAACCTAACCTAACCTAACGTAACCTAACCTAACCTAACCTAACCTAACCTAACCTAACCTAACCTAACCTAACCTAACCTAACCTAACCTTAGGTTAGGTTAGGTTAGGTTAGGTTAGGTTAGGTTAGGTTAGGTTAGGTTAGGTTAGGTTACGTTAGGTTAGGTTAGGTTAGGTTAGGTTAGGTTAGGTTAGGTTAGGTTAGGTTAGGTTAGGTTAGGTTAGGTTAGGTTAGGTTAGGTTAGGTTAGGTTAGGTTAGGTTAGGTTAGGTTAGTGAAACGGGGATTACGCGTATTCACTGAATAAACATTCAGGGATTACGCGTAATCCCTAGGTACGTGTTCTTACTGTAACATATATATATATATATATATATATATATATAATATATATATATTATATATATATATTTATATCTATATATGAATATATATATGCATGTATATATATATATATATGCATATATATATATATGCATATATATATATATATATATATATATATATATATATATATTGAAATAAATTTGACCGCAGCTTGGGCTAGAATCAACTTCTTGTTGATAGACTCAAGTTTTCTAATCAGAGATCTCGGCTCATCAGGAAGGCGGAATAAGATACTACCGTACGACGTTTCGCTCATCTTTGAGCATTTTCAAGTACAAAATATATTTGGTACAAAGCTGTTACAGTTTATATACAACTAAAGTTGTATATAAACTGTAACAGCTTTGTACCAAATATATTTTGTACTTGAAAATGCTCAAAGATGAGCGAAACGATCGTACGGTAGTATTTCACTCCGCCTCCCTGATGAACCGAGATCTCTGATTAGAAAACTTGAGTCTATCAACAAGAAGTTGATTCTAGCCCAAACTGCGGTCAAATTTATTTCAACATGTATAAAAGAAGAATTACTGCCCACTTTTACGAATATATATATATATATATATATATATATATATATATATATATATATATATATATATATATACATATATACATACATGCATATACCAAGGAGATGTTGAACGCTTGTGGATGATGGAAAATGAATGTGAAGATAGGGCACCATCTCAGAACGACCAGAAGGTTATCAACCTTTGGGATAAAGAAACACGATACGAAGATGGGCATTATGTACTGCCAATACCTTGGCGAGGTGAGCCAAACTTGCCCAATAATCGTGACGTCGCCGAGAGTCGATTAAGAAGTTTGCACAAAAGGTTGGTGAAATCCGGAATATTGAATGTATACTCTGAGAATATTTCAGATTTGTTGAAGAGGGGGTATGCAGAGTATGTTCCCGAGGTTGATTTAAAGAGAGATGATGGTAAAGTGTGGTACTTCCCGCATCATGCTGTTACGAGCGAAACCAAACCAGGTAAGGTGAGAGTCGTATTCGACTGTGCTGCTCAAAAGAACGGAGTCAGTCTGAACAGTCAGTGCCTACAGGGCCCTGATCTGAACAATAAGTTGATTCACGTGTTACTCAGGTTTCGCCAACATCATTACGCCATCACGGCCGACATTGAGGCTATGTATCACCAAGTCAAAATTCCCATTAGCGATAGAGACGCTTTAAAGTTTCTATGGTAAGTTAGTGATGAAATAAGAGAGTTGAGAATGACCTCGCATCCCTTTGGCGGAATATGGTGCGCTAGTAGTAGCACCTATGCTTTGAGGAAGACTGTAGAAGACATGCAACCTTGTGAGGAAATAAAAGACACGTTATTCCGGTCATTTTACGTTGACGATATGTTGAAGTCCGTAGCGTCACCCGAAGAGACAATTAAGGTAATTGAAGATACAAGAAGTGTCCTCAGACACGGAGGGTTTAACTTAACCAAATTCATGATTAATGACGTCAAATTGCTAGAGAGCATCAATGAGCAAAACAGGGCTAAGGAAGCAAAGGAATTGACATCAAATATGCATAGCAAAGTGCTTGGGATTAAATGGGACGTCGAGAATGACTATTTCTTTTTCGTTAGCAAGGGTGTTCAAACACAGAATGTGACTAGACGGGTTATGTTGAGCCAACTTGCTTTGACTTACGATCCTTTAGGTTTAATTTTGCCAATCATTTCCAGCTAACTTCTTGTTCCAGGAGGCGACTAGGCTTAAGATATCTTGGGACGAAAGTGTTCCTATATCTTTGTGTCAGAAATGGTTGAAATGGATAACTTCACTATATAAAATATCGAGATTTCGCTTCCTTAGATGTGTTTTGTCATTAGAACTAAATGGTTGTGCTTCATAATTACATCATTTTTGTGATGCAAGTGAGGTTCCCTTTGGTGCCTGCACTTATATCAGGACAATCAGTCAAGATGGGAAAGTACATGTAGCTCTACTAGCCAGTAAAACCAGAGTAGCTCCCATCAAAGGAATTACTATACGAAGATTGGAAATTTCGGCTGCCGTTGAAGCAGCCAAATTAGATGTTGTTGTTAGAAGAGAATTGGATATCCCCTTGCCCAAATCTAATTTCTGGTCTGACACTA
>NC_134783.1:61887446-61892446 GCF_046742065.1 Oratosquilla oratoria
AACCAAAATCTCCTATACCGAATTGTTTACAAATGTTCTTAATTATGTAATTATCTAATTTATACAAACCATTACTTATGTTCAAATTGACTGACTCAGTTTGTTTGATAAGGCTAATTTCAATGATGGTCCTGTTAACAACAGGATTACATGATAAAATTGATGATGCCTTAGTCCAGTCTATACAATGATTATGATCCCTCATGTGCACAAATAAAGCATTAGAGTCTTGTCCTGTTCTGACACTATATTTATGTTGCTTTATTCTAGTTGAGAGATCTTTACCTGTTTGCCCTACATAAAAATTCCCACAATCTTTACAAGGAACCTTGTATATGCAGCCACATGAATTTTTTAGAGAATTCTTAATAATCAATTTCTTGAATGTGCATGAATTGTTGAAGACTACACACATACACACAACATATACACATACATACATATATACATACATATACACATACATACATATATACTGTACATACATACATACATACATACATACATACATACATTACATACATACATACATACATACATACATACATACATACATACATACATACATACATGCATGCATACATACGAATATCCATACATACACACACATACATACAGCGAAAAAAATACACGGGAGTGACGAGCGATTTCGCTCGGGGAAGTTCCAATGTTGCTCTCGCAAATCAAATAGCGGGAGTGATCCCCCACAAAAAATCGATCCCGCGGCAAGATTCAACGTTTTTCATGCATTATCCATCATTTGGCAATCCCTGAATCCCATCACCATTGATGAAAGGATCAGAGCTACCACCAAGTCTTTCCACTTGAGTCGTAAAAGGCGACAAAAAACGGGACGGGGTATGGGATTAGGAGTTCTACTATGTATGTATGTATGTATGTATGTATATATATATATATATATATATATATATATATATATATACATATATATATGTGTGTGTAAAACAAAATTTTCCTCAACTCTCATAACGTACACAATATTTATTCCTCCTGTTTGCAGCAATGCACCTAACCGGCAACTCGCCCGCCGGTATCTTCACGGTGCCCCCCCCCCCCCGTCCTACTTCATCTTGGCTAAGTAGATATTTTCCGTTCTAAGTGCCACATAGGAGCAAAATGGTCTTCAACATCTTATTCCATACATGAACGTGTCCAAACCAACTCTGACCCGACAGATAGATCCTGTACACGAAATCGTTCTGCGCTAAATTCAGATAAACAAGACACGACCAATCCTTCTTTTAGCAACTTTTCACAAGGTATACCTGCGTTGCAAAATATCATGCCCACACAAAACCTTATCACATTCACCATAGATATAACAACATTACCCCTCTTTAACGACAAGAACATTCATGTACACAATATCCTTGCTAAGGTTGAATCGCAGATAACACAAAGAAACACCACAGGTGACGATACAAAAATATCAATTTTGACATGCAAAAATAGATAAGAATACCACACTAGATAGTGACGTCATTCAGTCTGATGTATTCGAGGAAACTGATTCCTGACGAGCTAAACACTATATGGGGACGGAGCCTTTATTTGTACGACGTTTTGCTTATTACAGCTTTTTTCTTTAAAAAAAGCTGTAATAAGCGAAACGTCGTACAAATAAAGGCTCCGTCCTCATATAGTGTTTAACTCGTCACTCTTGTCGGCAACTGCTACTTTCATGAAAATTGATTCCTCTGAGGATTTTGTAGCACAGTTGAAATAGTCCTTTGCTGCATTTGAGCCACTTGGAGCTGTCCCCCCTTTTCTCTTTTGCAAAAACTTTCAATCATGGCCTATTTACCACGAAAGAGATGGCAGTGAAAATAGCTTCAACAATGAAAAATGAGTTACGCAAAACCCTCAAAACTCAGCCTGGGTCAAAAACGACAAGATTTCACTTGAAAACGTTGTCTCTTCATGGGATATCTCGGCCTTCTCTCTCCTTTGCAATGTACATGGAGTACATTTCGCTATCATAGGTAAATTCTCTCTTGACATGAACTTCATTGATGAGTGCCCATCCATTCAAAAAGTCCTTTGCTGCATTTGAGCCACTTGGAGCTGTCCCCCCTATACTCTCTGGCAAAAACTTTCAATCATGGTCCATGCACCACAAAAGAGATGGCAGTGAAAATAGCTTCAACAATGAAAAATGAGTTACGTAAATGCCTCAAAACTCAGCCTGGGTCGAAAACTAAAAGAGTTCACTTGAAAACGTACTCTCCTTCATAGGGTTATCTTCAACTTCTCTCTCAGCTACACCCAGACACACCCCAGAAAGTTGGCATTCTTGTATTCACACTAGGTGACAAACTAGGGGTATTTCCCGGAAAATTATCTGGCGCTGACAAAAATTATCACTCAAATACAGAGCCAGTCAATACCCATCATGCCCAACCACATCGTAGACCAGGCCACACAGTTATTGTCTCATAACACGATATCAAGACATATAGCTCACACATGGTACTAATCACGCCGTCGCTCCCCCTCAAGAACACTTTTTTTTCGCATACTGCCAAAACAGCAGGTCACTTCGAGACCATGTGTTACCATAAATGCCCGACACAACCAAACAAACATTGCGATATTCACGGTACGTGATTTCACACGTCTGACCGTTCCCGTGTGCTGCGAGCACAGAGAACACAGTCAAGACTCCACATTCCCGGGAATATACTCACGTAACCCATCTCCTGCACGATATTCACGTTACACATCTGCGAGATATTCACTAGCACACTCCCTGCAGGTCATTCACGTAACACTTCTCCCTCGTGACTACACACTACAAAGACTCAGAGCCCACCGAGGTCAGTGACTATATACACAGATATGCAAACATCAACTCTACCGGTATACACCCTGGATATCCCAGACGCATCTTCCCATACCTTAACTTTCAACGCCACGTCTGGCATCATCAACGTGACAGTTTTCTCGACACGGGTTCCCCAGTTAACATCATGTCAGTGAACAGCTTCCACAAATTTCGCACCGAAACAAAACGGGTAGCCATTTTGGAACGGCCCGACGTAAACCTTTGCAATGCAGATGAAGTACCTTTCCCTAGCATTGGTAAAATTTCTCTGAACATCAACTTCAAAGATGAGTGTCCATTCATTCCAGTTACCACATTTGTAGCTGATGTTTATTTCCATGCTGATATTCTCATAGGTACAGCACTGATGAAGCAAGCAACACTACACGATCATTTACCATGCTCAAGATGGTATAATTTATGAAAACAATTTCCTCCTTGCATTACGTTCAACAACGTCACACAAAGTCACCACACCAACGTGGTCGAACAGGAATTAATGTCAGTTAATAATAAAGTCACTGTGCTTCATCACACGAGGAAACACCAGCTGTTAGTCCAAATTGCAACACTACCCAAACACCTTCCCACGACTCTAACTCTGCTATTCTACTGAGAACTGTGGACTTCCGTTCTAAGCGTACCAGACGCACTAATTCATTTCGCATGTCCAAATCAGCAAAGCTTAGGAAGAAACACTCAGCAAATAACGTTGACCTTTCACCGCCCGAGGATACATTCTTGCCCATCTTAGAGAATTTCAACAACAAATCAACCTTAGTCTCAGATGTGTTATCTACCTTCAAACACACTCACGTGGTACTTATCAGCCCAACGTCGCTGTTCCCTTGTAAGTACACAAAGATACACATCCGAGTGTTCTAAGCACAGGACACCGATGTAATCTGTATGCCAGAAACTTGCCGTGTCAATGGCATTTCCCTGCTTTCAGCCATCAGCTCTATGTCTAAGAAGGGGCATACTTGCATCTTAGTTGCAAGTAACACTAACGCACCCCTTCATCTCACATTCGGTACAATCATTTGCGATTTCGAAGTTTACCCTTCACGTATACAAATCGTAGAGGACAAACTCCCAATATCTCAAGATTGAGCCACACTTTCCGACGTGCCCATGGCACAGGAACCCATTGATGTATCATATTTCAACCCCGTAGACTTCCCTGATTCATAAGCAGACTTGCTTACACTTTGTAACAAGTTCAGGTGAACCCCTCGGAGTCACTAATCTTATTCAACATCAGATACGTCTTCGGGAGAACGCAAGACCACGCTACATTCCTGCATACAGAATGCCATACAGTAACCGCATGATTATAGATAACCTCATTCATGACATGACTGCGCAAGACATTATTGACCAATTCATTAGCAGATGGAATTTTTCCCTCTTTGTTGTCCCTAAACAAAACAGGTATTTTCGCCCTGTAGTAGAATTCAGAGAGTTAAATAAACCAATCATACCTGACAGACACCAAATCTCCGTATTACAAGAAACTTCCCACTCTGTCGGTGAAAACAACGTAGTGTTCACAACCTTAGATCTTCCAAATTCCCCTTGCTCCAGAGTCTAGACCTCTTACAGCTTTTAGCACATCCACATGTCATTATAAATTTAAGCGACTAGCCATGGCTCTCGTTTCAGTTCCTTCAGTGTTTACACAATTCATGTACAAAATACTCGCAGGTCTTATAGGTCATTCAGTGTTCATGTACCTCGATGACATGATCATCGCTTCCAAATCCGTTAGCATACATCTACACACTCCACACACCGTTTTCTCACGACTAGCACAAGTGGGTCTAAAACTGAAGCATAAGAAGTGTTCTTTCCTTTAGAAAGAAATACGCTTCCTAGGGCATGTCCTTAATTCACAAAGAATTTTAACATCTCACTCAACAAACACAAGAGAAATTACTCAGTCATAGACATAGAAGCCTTAGCAGTTATATACGCACTCAAACATTTCAAAGACATCATCCTTGGTTACGAAATACATACACATATATAGACCATCAACTAATCTTACACATATTCAAAGGAAAGAATCTTGTAGGAAACTTGCCCGGTGGTTCCTTACCATATAAGAGTTCATGTCCAATTTTATTTTGTTCAGGGAAAAGCAAACTTAGTT
>NC_134783.1:61897446-61902446 GCF_046742065.1 Oratosquilla oratoria
CTTAAAGGCAGGGAATGAGTCACTACAAAGCAGCAGTAAACGAAGATTGATGAGGAACGACGAGGCTGACGAACGACGAGGTTGACGAACGACGAGGCTGACGTACGTAAGGAAGACTAACGTGGAGGCAGTCAAGTCAAATCAACTTACTGAAGGTATGAATAACACTAATAGTAACGTGCTTAAGCACGAAATTCATACCTCAAATATAAACATTCCCAAATTCACCGGTGATGAAAACACCTTAGGAGTTAATAAGTTTCTACATGATATATACTTTAATTGTAAGCAAAAATATAACAACTGAAAAAAGGAAAATAGAAATTTTAAAGGAGACTGTAGATCCTGAGAAACGTGGAGCTAGGTATATCAAAAATTTCCAGCAAATAGAAGATATCAACAGGTATGATGAGCATAAAAAACTATTTAATAAACATTTTATGTCAAAGTGTGATCAGGATCCTATCTAGTCTTTAGTTAGAATGATAAAAAAGTTAGAACAAGTGAATCAGACACAGAATACTTAGCTTGATTAGATAGATAGTCAAAAGACATGAATTCTAAATTGAAAGATTCAGATTGGATAGAAAGATCTAGTGACAAAATGAAAGTTTCTCAGGTAATAAAATTAATCACATTTGGCTTGTTAACAAAAAATCCTGATGATTTAACGGCAGAAAAGCTCTATAAAGATCGCAAGTCAAATATGAATTTAGGGGCGGTAGATTATCTTCTTGAAAGGTACAGTGAGACCAGAATCATAATTCCATGTGTGATGACTGTGGGACAACAGAAAGAAACTAGGAACTCTAGAAGTGAGTATAAGAAAAGAGAATTAGGACATAGACTTAGAAGCCCATCCAGGGATATTAGAATTGTATGTTACAATTGTGATACCTGGGGGCATAAAGCACAATTACAATTGGAAGGACTTCTGTAGGACCTCTCATTGCTGGTAGAGTGTTCAATAATCCTATTCAAATATTCATTGATACAGGATCTGTAGTTAATGTTATAACTAGTAGAGTTTTAAACCAATCTATTACTAATTGTAATGAGTACCTGGAAATAATTTAAAAACATTAGGTAAGTTTGAATTAGAAGTCATCTTATATACAAATGAGCATTTGCACATTCCAATGATAGTTGTAGAAGAACCTATTTTTTCCAGGAGATTTATTGATAGGATTTGCAACTATGAGAAAAAAGAACGTGGTGATATGTCCTGCTGACTTAGGGATCTTAGTAAAATCACAGTTAGTCCCACTTTTAAATCAACTAGATTTAAGATCAGTGACAGGAATCAAAGAATCCCTAGACATAGATAGGAAAGAAAACATTTTTATTTTAGATAACGAGGCTGAGCGTTCCAGACCAACAGGAAATGAAGTCACATATAGTGAACCCAACTCAGATGTTCAAGAAATCCCAGAAATTACTAATTCATCAACTACAAATGAAGCCTTACAAATTGTGGATGGTGGCATAATAAAGTCGATATTATTACATTCCAGAGGAATTAACAGGGTTGAGGTGCAGTTGAAGAGAGTCACTGTAGACTCTGAAATTTTAACCATCCCAGAATCAATTAGATTAAAATGTTTGAAATTAGACTCAGGGATTTATAAGTCAGACAAGAACATGGTAGAAATATTAATGCTTAATACTTTGAATAAAGATATAATCTTAAGGAAAGGTACACAAATAGGAGGTTTTCAGGTGTACAAAACCCACTAACATTTTAAATGAGAGTACTGAGGAGGTGGAATTACCAATTTCATAAATCTGTTCAGTTCAGGAAGAAATAGAGTTAGGAAAGAAATACAAGAATCAACTAGAACCTACTAATTACCCTGAGTTGGATGAAAGTTTAGTTGCTTTGCTCGTGAAGCACAATAAAGCAATTGCTTTGCCGGGGGACGCCTTAGGCAAAACAACTGTTTTAAAACATCAGATTAAATTAAAACCAGGAACTCAGCCTATTTGTATTCCTGCCTACAGAGTTCCTCACTCCAGACTTACCATAGTAGATAAACTGATCACTGAAATGTTATCGCAGGATATTATTGAACATAGTAAAAGTGAATGGAACTTTCCTTTGATTCTGGTGCCAAAATCAGATGGTACTATGCGCCCAGTTATTGATTACAGGGAATTGAATAAGTACACCATACGTGACAGGTTACCATTATTAGTGATAGGGGACATTCTTTGAGGTTTGGGAACTGAGAATAAATATTTTGGCACTATAGATATCAAATCTGCTTTTTGGCAAATAGAGTTGCATGAAGACTCACGAGAGTTCACAGCATTTTCTACTCCAACGGGACATTATGAGTTCAAACGAATGCCATTTGGGTTATGCAATAGTCTATTAACTTATATGGGATTAATGAATACAGTTATAGATGGGTTGTTAGGAAACACTGCCTGTGTATTTTTTTTATGACATTTTGATAGTTTCCCAAAGTAGATTTGATATTCTCAAGACTAGTTGAAGTAGGATTGAAAGTGAAACTTGAAAAATATAAGTTCTTGTAGTACAGTGTTATTTATTTGAGACATAAGATAGACAGTCATGGAGTTAGAACAGTGAATTCAAAGGTTGAAGCAGTAAAGAATTTTCCCGTTCCAAACAATGTAGAAAAAGTTAGAAGTTTCTTGGGATTAACAGGATATTATAGAAAATTTATTCAACGATATGCTGATATTGCTAATCTATTAAATTTTTTGTTGAGGAAGGACTCAAAGTTCATGTGGGGACCTGCACAACAGCAAGCTTTTGACAAGTTGAAAGATAAACTCACGAGTTCTCCAATTTTGATATTTCCAGACTATGATAAAGAATTCATTCTTTGTACTGATGCATCTGACATAGGGTTAGGAGGAATACTTATGCAAGAGAGAAATGGAACTTTGAAACCAATAGCTTACACATCAAGACTTTGTAATAGCGCAGAGAGAAACTACTCTATAACAGAAAGAGAAACGTTAGCAGTGATATATTCATTAGAAAGTTTTAGAGATATGATACTGGGATATCCAATCAGAGTGTGGACTGATCATACAGCTATTCAGAACTTATTTAAGCATAAGAATCTTAGGGGCAGACTCGCTAGATGGTTTGCAGTACTTCAGTGCTATGAAGTTAAATTTGAATATATTCCGGGTAGAAAGAATGTTGCAGCAGATGCACTTTCTAGAAACATTAGCCAACCAATGACAGGGTTGATTAATTTTGTTTGTAGTATAGATGAGTTAGTAACCTTAGATGAGGAAATGCTAATAAGAGAACAGAGGGATGATAAGACATGTGACTCATTAGCCAAGTATTTGATGAACCCAAGAGGAAATCCTCCAAAACTACCAAAAGGGTATAAGATAGAGGAATTTCATTTGACTAATGGACTTTTGTATAGAAAAACAATTGTAAATGGGAAAGATATTTCTAGAGGTCCAGTAAATCAGTTGGTAATACCACAAACTCTTGTAAAAGAGATATTGAAGTTACTTCATGATAGTGATTGTAGTTCACATCCAGGGAAGAATAAAACTTATAGACAAGCACAACTTAAATACTTTTGGCCAGGTATGAAGAAAGATATATATGATTATATATAAAAATTGTTTGAAATATGTTAAGGTGAAAGGAAATACAGCAAAACCTGCTCCCATGTTTACCTATTCCATTTCACAGAAACCTTGGGAAAGAGTTCACATAGATACATTGGAGTTACCTATGTCTGAGAATGAATATAGACATGTATTTGTTGCCATTGATTATTTTTCAAGATTTTGTATTTTACAACCCATTCCAAATAAGAAAATTGAAACTATTGCTTCGGTAATCTATGATCAGATAATCTGTAATTTCACTACACCCTAAGATCTTAGTTTCAGATAATGAAATTAAATTTAATAACAAAACATTGGAAAATTTATGTAGTTTATTTAAGATAAAGAAAGTAAATATTTTAGTGAATCATCCACAAAGTAATGGAGTTGTAGAGAGATTAAATAAGAAAATATTACATGTCTTAGAAGTATGATAAGTCCTCATAGTATAACTTGGGATACTTGAATTCCTTGTGTTAAATGTACTCTGAACAACCAAATTACCATAGCAACAAGTGAAACACCTCATTTTATTATTTTTGGGAAAGACACAACTCTCCCATATGAAATCTTGATTGCAGAACAGAAGCCTGTGTATAATATAGATGATTATATCTCAAATAGGATTAATACTTTTCAAAGTATTCACCAACGAGTTAGGGAAGATGCAGGAGTATTCACAAGAGATGAAAAAGCAACAACACTAAATAGCACATAAACTAGAATTAAAAATAGGAGATTTAGTCATGGTCAAGCTACATTCACCCTATAATAAACTTTCACCAAGGTACTCAGATCCATATAGGGTAATTGATTCTGCAGGTGGAAATAAATATAAGCTCTTTCACTTGGAAACTAGGGAAGAATTGATAGGCTATTTAGATGATATGAAGAAGGTTAGATTGCAATTCTATAAAGATGGCTGCTGTGATACCCTATGTATCAATTTTAATGAACCAGAAGAGTATAGGGAATATTTTGATAAAATAATATGCGAATTGAATATTAATCTTGATGTATTTTACAGATAATATTATTTGACCAAATGTATGTACTTATGATGGGAGACCTAAACTACTGGAACTTGGTGTCAAGCAGAGACATGAAGACATTGGACCTGCTGTGGTCAAACTTGGAATCTTACCATTACTTAAGGATAATTAAGTATTGAAAAAAAATACTTTTGTTAAACATTAAGAGTGTGTCCTAGAAAAAAAAACGAATTAAGTGTGTTAACAAAAATTTAAATTCAAGAAGAGACACTTGACTATATTATAACTTTCATAATATATTACCTA
The DNA here is from genome assembly GCF_046742065.1 of Oratosquilla oratoria. Lineage (NCBI taxonomy): Eukaryota > Metazoa > Arthropoda > Malacostraca > Stomatopoda > Squillidae > Oratosquilla > Oratosquilla oratoria. The sequence continues at coordinate 61,902,360 of NC_134783.1, forward strand.
TCTCAACATCGTTGAAAAGATGAAAACATTCTCCATTGAAATTTAATTTTCTTAATCAAAATAATGAGTTTTACAAATCTATTTTAC
>NC_134783.1:61907446-61912446 GCF_046742065.1 Oratosquilla oratoria
ATATCGATATCATCTTGATCATTTAGAACAGTGTTTCTCAACGGGGACCATGTGATTTTTTTCAGGGGGCCATGCAGCTAATTTTAAGAAATGGGCTACAGAAGGTCGCGGGGAGCGACAGAGGAATTTCGTTTGTTAGCGAGTATAAATGGTGGCACATGACAACTGTATGTCGATACAATTGAGTGTGTGAGCAAGAGCGTGTGATTCATGTGTCAGTGGGATAATGGCGGTGTAGCCGCATAGATGCGCCACAGAGTTAGCACGCACACACGGACAGACATACAGGCTGGAGCAGCAGACTTCTGGCGCTGACTCGCGAGATGAAAGCGTCACAACACATGGTACCGCCAGAAACACTGTTTGGAAGATAAAAGTGGCACAACTAAGGGTTCCGCCGGAAACACAGTATAGTATATAAACGTGCCAGACCGAATACAAGCACTTGACTCTCGGCTCTGCTACTGCAAACATATGCTCTACACGCTGGGTAGGTACCTAGTATTGGGAAGCAGCTTTTTGTGAGAGTATTTGTTTCGTGGTGGGCTCGGACAGGGCTAATCTGGAGTTTTCTTTTCCCTGTGATTTTTTTTTTTTTTTTTTTTTTTACTATTGCTTTGCTATCGCTGAATTTTTGCATTAAAACAATACGTTTATTTTCGTCGTTTTGCTTCAGGTATTGAGCAAAGAATACATCTCATTTCTGGTATGTATGTTGAAAACTGTGTGTAAAGAGAAGACTGGATTCCTTATAGCTAATAGTTTTTCTTTATTTTTAGGTTGCTTAGTTATTTTGAGGGCAGATATTTCCCATTCAATAACACCGGTACTTAGTATTAATGAGTTTCTTTGTTTATTTTCCAGAAAAGTATGGCCAGTGCATCTAAGAAAAATGCAGGCAATATTCAGTCGAATATCTTGCTTATGGATCTAACGAGTCCCCACAAAATTCTGCAATCCCCATGTGCCTGATATTCAAGGCCTCCATGTCAAATAAGAGTATGCGCCCCTGCAAACTAAAAAAAAAAAAAAAAAAAAAAAAAAAAAAAAAAAAAAAAAAAAAAAACCTGCGCATAAAGACAAGAAAGACAAACCGCTAGAGCTTTTTAAGAATTTACGTGATGAGTTCCAAGGAAGGATGACAGTGAATCGTATGTTCATCCCCAAAAAGTGGCAAAAATAGACAGAGGAGTGCTGGCTTCTTACAAGATATCCAATTTGATCGCAAAAGCAGGCAAACCTCATACTATTGGTGAATCTCTCATCATGCCGGCAGTGGCTATAGTGCTTTCAACAGTCATGAAGCAAAGTCCACAAGAGGTGACTAGTGTTATTCCGCTGAGCAACTCTTCAGTATCGTGACGCATCGATGAAATGGCTGCTGATGTTGGGAGCTAATTAGTCTTAAAACTGCAGGTGAATGAGTTCTCGCTTCAACTTAATGAAACTACTTTACCTGATAATTCTGCCCTTTTGATGGCGTTCGCAAGGTTCCTTGATGTTGATGGAATACGCGAAGAACTGATTTTTGCACTGAAATTAACAACTGACACTAAAGGCGAGTCAATCTTCAAAAAACATGAGGCATATTTTGAGGAAAACAACATTCCACTAAAAAAAAATCGTGGCTTGTGCAACAGATGGCGCTGCTGCTATGATCGGAAGGTATCGGGGATTCAGTGCGTACTTGAAAAAAGCTGTCCCCAACGTCGTTTGTGTGCACTATATTATTCACCGGCAGCACCTGGTCGCCAAAAACTTAGCAGGACGTCTGCATGAAGCACTTGGGCATGTTATCAAAGACTGTCAACTTAATAAAAAAGAATGCTCTGCAGGATCGCCTTTTTCAGCAACTATATGGGAAGAATAATAAAGAACTCGAACGACTTGTGTTGCACACGGAAGTAAGGTGGCTGTCTAAGGGTAATTGTTTGCAACATTTTGTTGCACTTTGGGACAGCGTTAACTCTTTCTTGAGTGAGACGGAACTCGGACAAAAGCTTGTTGATGCAAAGAGCGATATACTCTATCTGTCAGATATATTTGAAAAGCTAAATGTTCTGAACAAAGACCTTCAATGGAATGACTCCACCTTGTTTTCATGCAAGGCGATCACTGCATTTATAGGGAAACTCAAGTTGTTCTGGCTGAACCTTGGAAGACGGGAGTTTGCCCAGTTTCCATCCTTAGCAAGTATATCCACCGAGCTGCTTGATGCTGACCTACCAGTGTATGTCGACCATCTGAAGCAGTTGCATAATGATATGGAAACTCGCTTTTCTGACCTACTTCAAATGACCGTGCCTGACTGGTGGACCCGTTCATTGCTGATGCATCTGAAGTTGATGTCACCCTACAAGAAAGTGTTATTGAACTGCAGAATGATGGAACAGCTCGAGCAAGGCTCAAGCGTGGAGGGCACCATAAGCTGTGGATAAATTGAGATGTGTATGAAAAGTACCCACTGCTCTGGAAGGAAGTGAAGTTGCTTCTACTTGCTTTTCCCACGCCGTACTTAGTTGAGACTGGTTTCAGTCGGGTGATGCACTTGCTGTCAAATACTCGAAACCGCCTTGATATAGAAAAAAGAGGCGATTTACGTCTTTTTCTGACATCTCTGGAGCCAAATATTGATAAGTTGGCAGCCCTGCATCAATCAGAGGGATCCCACAGAAACTTTTGAAAAAAGAGCCTGCTTTATTCATTTTGATAGTATTCAACAAATAAATTTATCCAACTAATATTGTTATTTGATTCATGCCTGAAGTGTTTTGAGTCCATGATATTTTCCGTTCTTTGGGTGATCAGGGTGAGGGATGGATGGAGTTGGCATGGGAGGCCACAAGGTTTTTTATCAGGTCGAAAGGGGCCACAGAACAAAAAAGGTTGAGAAACATTGATTTAGAAGATGTATATATTTACTGTCAGCATTATCATCGACAGCTAAATGTTGAAAATGATCATAAAATTCGTTTAGAATTATGGATATTTGATTATCTTTATTTGACTACTGTTTAGAATTTACCAGTATGCTTTAGGGTCCCCACTTCTAAGTTTTCTAAGTTCCTTGATTAAAGTATCCCCCTCCTTATTTTTCACTCTTTTTAAGTTCACTTTATATTTTCTGCTTTATGGTATTACTTTTTAGGTTTTCAAAGTTGTTTGTCACCCTTAAAGTTACTCATTTGGTCTATATAATGTATGTGGTACTCTTTCGTTGTAAAAAATATATATATAAATACAGGGTCATTCAATATTTGCTTGAAATCCTAATTAATTTTGTTTATTGTTAATTCATCCATCATTACAATCAACTCATCAACCTTACTTTTATATATTCTTCTTACATATGCACACATTTTCACCATATCCCACTTGCATAGTGTTATATTGGTTTGAATTAATTCTTGAACTTCTGTACTGGTATTATATTATTTCCTTTAGATTTAATTCTATTATGTAATCCACAATGAACATCAGACAACGAACATCAAATATTATAAAAATTACTACACGTTGCATAATTATAGGCCTAAGAAATAATCTATGGTTGTTTTTTGTGTGGTTGTTGTTTTTTTTCTACCCCAACCTCCAATTAAAAAGAAACACTTGGTAATTTTTACAAACTTCCAGCAATTTTTTCTAATATGAATTCCTGTCTGGGGTTGGATCTTGGTTTGTCCTACTTTTATGTATACTAAAGTTAATTATATTTACATAAGGCGCTTCGGCAGACAAAGGATCATCGCCACCATCAGACCATACAATACATTAGTGATAGTGTGAGTACGTGCACATAATCATCATTAGAAAAAGTAAAAATTCATCCAGTTTATCAACATATTCTTACCACATTTAGAGTGTGAGGGGGTAATATAAGCACAACTTATTACCAATTCCTTATCTAAATTGACACTTCCTTTGTTAAATTTAACTGAAAGTATAGACTCATATTAGGTACTTAAGTACCTCCACTTAAAACTGACATTATCTTCTACGGCAATAAGGAGGCCACTAGACTTGTAACTGCCTAATTTGCTCCTATTCTTGAATACAATATAAGAATCAATGTTATCCATATACTCCTTAAAATTTATCATATCAGTAGCATCACAATTAGTTTCACATAAGCAGATTACATTATAACTTTTAATATGATTGACAAAGTCCACAGATAAGAATTTTGACTTGATACGACAAATATTGAAAGCTAATACATCAGGATATATAATATTTGGAGATAAAAAGATATAACTCCTATTTACACTAGGAATAATACTGTGCCTTATTGTAGGCCTTTTTTAAATTATCCAAATTAATCTTTTTCCACTCAGGAGAGGAAATGACAACCTTTTATAAATCATCAGGACTGTTTATCATCACAGGCCTACCTCTGCTATGTAACCAGGCCAGAGTACTCCCTTCCCTTGTGCCAACAGCTTCCACTGTTTCCTGCTCTTTAGCCATATTCATAATATTATCCTTTAAAGAAGTCATGTCTTCATTTATACACACCCTTCTTTGAGTTTTTTTTTCTTGTTGTACATTATTTCATTCTTTTTCTTTCTGTAGCAAAATGTCACAATCACTGGTCCAACTTCTCTGGGCTTCCTCAAACGATGCACAATAGAAATTTCGTTTGGATTGATTTTTACTCCAATGTTGTCAGCAAGTTCAATAACCTTAGCTTCTAACAACTTTACATTTTCATCTTCCTTCTCCAGCCCAGAAATACGCAATTTCTCCCTTCGAGAATACTGTTCTAACTTATAATTTCTATAATTTAGCAAGAAAAAATTCCACTGCATCTGAGCTACCTTCTTTTTCACACTTTCAGTAAAATCTTTGAGAGCAGTAGACACAGTCATAGACACAGCAAGAGATATTATGCTAGCCAGGTTGGGCACTATTATAGCAGCTTCCCTCTTCACCGTCTCACTACTCCCCTGCTCTCCTTCCCTTCAGTGATGATGGTTATGTATCCAATTTCATTTTCTTTA
>NC_134783.1:61924946-61944946 GCF_046742065.1 Oratosquilla oratoria
CTTGCTGAGGGCTTGATACAGGAACCAGGATGGTATGCCAACTTCAAAAGTTGCCTTTTGATTAGGTCAATCTTCCGGTTTAAGAGTCTAGATTAGGTCAATCTTCCGGTTTAAGAGTCTAGATTAGGTCAATCTTCCGGTTTAAGAGTCTAGGACTACAAATGCTAAAATCTCTCAGAAATAAGCCGGAGTCAACATTCTTCTTGACTTTGTCGGAATGGTTGCTGAAAAAGTGGAGATAACTACCTGAATTGGTGGGTTTCCTATAAACTGTAAAGAATGATTCTCCATCAATTGTTCAAATTAAAATGTCTAGGAAAGGGATCTGTTGACCTTCTTCCCATTCTGTTTTGAATTTGATGTTAGGGGATAATTGGTTCAACTTGTCCAGAACTTTGAATGCACCCCACCTATCATCCCAAGCTGAGAAAATATCATCAACATAACGGAACCAAATCATCTCAGGCGGTTTGATGGCGGGTAACAGAGCACATTCAAAGTACTTCATGTACAAGTTGGCCAAAACAGGAGATAAATTAGAACCCATGTTGCAACCGAATTTCTGTCTAAAGAATTGGTCCTGGAAAGAAAAGATATTGAAAGAAACACAAAAGCAAACCAGATTAATGATTTTGATTGGAAGGGGGAACTTGTCCTGAAACGGTTGCAGTCTGATTTTTTTTTAAAATGTAAGAACATCCTCAACATTGATATTAGCAAAGAGAGAGGTTATGTCAAGACTAAGTAACTTAGCATCCTTTATATTGACATTCATAATTTTGGAAATGAAATCTAAGAAGTTCTTAATATGAGAGTTGGAATATTGACCAACAAAAGGTGACAAAAGGTCTGAGAGCCACTTAGAAAGTTTACTCGTACATAAGCCTCGATTGGAAATGATGGGCTCATCAAAAGGCAACTTTTGAAGTTGGCATACCCATCCTGGTTCCTGGATTAAGCCCTCAGGAAGGCTAGAGCCAGCCACCATAAAATTTCAGTTCCTACCACACAACCCCTTTTTCAAAGATTTTTTTTTAGATCCCCTATTGTAGCTCCATCAGTCCTTCTTTTAAATTAATTCCTGACAAGCGTCTCACAGTTGCCTACCTTTACCCTAACACAGTGAATAAACAAATTGTTAATGTTCATCAATGGTTAAAGGGAACTGGAGCCCCAAGAGTGTATAGCCTTCGTTGTAAAGATTGTGATTTAATGTGCCTTGGTCAGATCGGGAGGGATCTTAATACCAGGTTAACGGAGCACAAAAGCTTCATTAGGTATGCCCAGGAAAATTCCGGTGTGTTCCAACATGTCAGTACCAAAAATCATAGTCTTGACTGGGGCAAGGCCAAAATTTTGTTTAAGTCCAACTGCAGCTTTAGAAGAAAAATGGTTGAATCCGCCTTAATCGAAGAATGTTCGAACTAGAACACTTCCAAAGGTCAATGGTCCCCGGACATACTCTCATGGCTAGCTGTGAGCCGTTTGGTTAATTGTTTTTACCCTCCTGACCCCGCTCCCTCACCAATCTTGACCCCGCTTCCCTTCTGACCTCACAACTCCACCAACACATCCCCTCCCCTCTGACTCCATATCATAATTGTATTTATGTCTCTGCAAGTTCTTGTAGCCTGCACTTTCCTAAAGAGAGCTATAGCTATTAGCCGAGATATAGGAGTTTACTTTAATTCCAACTGTGGGTTCTTCGTGATTATAATTTACAAATGTACCACTTCATTTTGTGAAAGGTATACATACATATATATATATATATATATATATATATATATATATATATATATACATATATACATATATATATACATATGTATATATATGCATACATATGCATGTATATGCATATATATGCATGCATATGCATATATATATATATATATATATATGTATGTGTGTGTGTATGTGTGTGCATACACACACGCACACGCACCCCTGACGAAGTTCCACCTTTACCTCAAACCATTCACTCTCTCCATTTCTAATCCTAACGCAAGCTCTACTACTCTCATAAAAAAGCTTGATTGCTCTCAACAGCTTTCCTCCTATCCCATATATCCGCAGTACCTCCCACAGTGCCTTCCTGTCTACCCTGTCGTAAGCCTTTTCCAGATCCATAAAAGCCCAAAATACATCCTTACCTTTTCCTATAGCTTTCTCACATATCTGTCTTAACTAAAAAATCTGATCTACACATCCCCTACCTGTCCTAAAACCACACTGTTCCTCACCAATTACTCCCTCTATTCCTCTCCTAATCCACTCAATCAAGACCCTCCCATAAGCCTTCCCAACTACACTGAACAAGCTGATCCCTCTGTAACTACTACACTCACACTTGTCCCCCTTTCCCTTGTAGAGCGAAACTATACAGACACTCCTCCAGTCCTCTGGCACTCTACCCTCTCTTAAACAAACATGAAATAACCTCACCAGTCAGTCCATCATTACTGTACCTCCTTTCTTCAGACATTCTGCATGGCATCCATCCAACCCAGGTGCCTTACCTGCTCTCATCATCTTAACAGCTGCTTTCACTTTCACTTCCTCCTTCACATTTAGCAACTCCCTAGAATACTCTGCCCACCTTCCTCTCATTGCCTTCTCTTCCTTCTCTCCATCTGCACCTTTTACCTTTTCTTCTCTACTTGATTCGCCTCCCCTTCCTCTTTTAACTTCCTTCCAAAACATCTTTTTATTACTTTCAAAATTTTATGTCATACTCTTACCCCATTTCACATCTGCTCTCCTCTTTGCTTCCTTTATCTTATGCTTAACTTCCTTTCTCTTTACTTTGTACCTCTCATACGATTCCCTCGTCCTAATTTGTAGCTAATCTATGAAGGCCTGCTTCTTCTCTTCTACACCCTTCTTTGCTTCCTCATCCCACCACTTACTACCCTTCTTTCTATTTCCTCCCGCCCTCCTTGTTCCACACACCATCTTTGCACACCTTATGACTTCCTCCTTGAACCATCCCCATTCCTCCTCCACTCCTAGTTCTACTCTATCCTTTACTCTCTCCCACTACTCTCTCAACATCTTCTTATACTCATTCTCCTTTTTTTCCCTCATTTAAGCAGTTCACTTTAAGTACCTCCCTATCTTCTGTCATTTTCCTCTTTCCCCATCTATTCTCCACTCTCAATTTGCCTTCCACCAGGAAATGATCTGATATTCCCCCACTCTCTCCCCTTAGAACATGTACATCCTTAACTCTTCCTACCATGCTCCTGGTCACCACTATATAGTCCATTAACGCTCTATCTGCCACCCTTCCATCCACCACCCTCTCCCATGTGTACTTATGCTTGACTTTCTTCTTAAACACTGTATTTGCTATCATCAACTCTCTTTCAAGATACATCTCCACCATCAATTCTCCATTACGATTTTTGCCTTGAACTCCATACTTCCCAATCACTTCGTCAATTGGTTCATTTCCTACCCTAGCATCTAGGTCTTCCAATACAACTACATTGATATTTCTCCCTAATCCCTCTATGTACTCATTAATATTTACCCAAAATGCCTCCCTTTCCTCTACGTTCTTCTCACTACCAGGCCCATACGCACTTACAAAAACCCACATCTCCTTTCCTAGCTTCACCTTCATCCACATCAACCTTGATGACACCTCCTTCCACTCCACTACTCGCTTACTTATCTCTTCACTTACTAGTATAGCCACCCCTTCTCTCTCTCGTCCCCTCTTCACTCCTGAGTACCTCCCAGCTACACTCCCAAACTCACAGTTGCGCTTTCCTTTCATTTTAGTTTCACTCAAAGCCAGTACATCCATCTTACTTCTCACAAACATACTGCCTTTCTCTTCCCTTTTACTCTCATCTGTACCACATCCACGCACATTAAAACAAACAAACAAACAAAAATAAATAATAGACACGCGCTAACACACACGCACACACACACACACACACACACACACACACACACACACACACACACACACACACACACACACACACACACACACACACACACACACACACACACACACACACACACACACACACACACACACACACACGCACTCACACACACACACACACACACACACACACACACACACACACACACACACACACAGACACACACACGCACACACACACACACACACACACACACACACACACACACACACACACACACACACACACACACACACACACACACACACACACACACACACACGCACGCACACACACACACACACACACACACACACACACACACACACACACACACACACACACACACACACACACACACACACACATACACACACCTCGTGGCGCTGTGGTTAGAATACTCGCCTGCCACTGCGGCGGTCCGGGCTTGACTCCCGCCCAGGGCTGAAATAATATCAGTATAGCTTCGCTGCGCGGTGGTACTCCAACTCTCGTGGGCGGGGAATTGGGTGTGTGTGTGCGTGTAAGGTCTTAGTATTACCCATAGATCTGTCATACGAGCTCTGAGCTTTCATCCGAGAGGTTAATAACTGTCGATCACGAGTCCAAACACGTGCTCCAAGACCATAGTGAATCACACACACACACACACACACACACACACACACACACACACACACACACACACACACACACACACACACACACACACACACACACACACACACACACACACACACACACACACACACACACACACACACACACAGACACACACACACACACGCACACACACACACACACACACACACACACACACACACACACACACACACACACACACACACACACACACAAACACACACACAAGGATGGCAGAGAAATGGAATATACATACATACTAGAGTGCACTAATGTCGCAACACATTGGTAAAATTTAAACTTAGAACCCACTGTCGGTGGAAAAAGATAAAAAAGTAAGATGATTGTTCCTGTATATTTCGACCACTCTCTGTGGTCCTCTTCAGCAGAATGATTACAAAGAACAAATATAATTCACATTTAATTATCCCAACAGCCTATTTTCCAAAGTAGTTAATGTTCATAGAAGAACCCAAGATAATAACAACCCAGGAGTTTATAAATTACCATGTAAGGATTGTGATCAAGTGTACTGGGGTCAAACCGGACGAAACCTCACCACCAGGATTAAAGAACACAAAAACTCGGTTAAATATGCATACGAGAACTCTGCAGTGTTTCTTCACACATCCAAAAAAGACCACCGCATAGACTGGGACAACGCAGACATAATTTTTAAATCAAATTGTAGCTTTAAGAGAAAAATAATAGAATCTTCTTTCATCAAAGATGTCTCAAATTTCAACATCTCAAAAGGTCATTGGATTCCGGACTGTATTACATCATTAGCAGTCAACAAAATAAGTTCAAACATTATTGGTTCCAACAACGATCACCCCACCTAGTGTATATTCACCTGTGTCTTCCCATGTCCCCCTTCATGTACCTCATTACTATGTATATATCCTTGATTTTAAAGGGAATTGACAACATCAAAAGTGACCAAATTTTCACATTTAATGAGAATCAGACAAGAAACAATGGTCTCAAACTGTCCGGAAATAGATTCAATTTGGAAGTAGGTAGAAACAACTTTGCCAACCGTGTAGTTAATGAATGGAATAAACTTCCTGCACAGGTAGTGCAATGTAGTTCAGTTCGAAGCTTTAAGAATCATTTAGATAAATACCTAAGTAAGATGCTGTAATGATTATAATTTATCTTATATTATTTGTTTTTGTTTTGTTATCATTTGTCTGTCTGATTTTCATTTATTATTAGTTATATGTCAATTTATTATTATTTACTACTTACCTGTTTGTTTATTATTTAACTATACCTATGCATTTATTTATGTATTTTATTTGTTATTTACATTATTATAGATTTTATTTATTGTTTTATTATTAATATGATTTTTTTTTCGCATCCGACATAGATATGGATCAAAAGGTCTCCTGTCGGCATGCTCCGCCTTTGTAATCCTTTGTACTGTACCTTTGTAATCATTCTGCTGAAGAGGACCACAGAGAGTGGTCGAAATATACAGGAACAATCATCTTACTTTTTTACCTTTTTCCACCGACAGTGGGTTCTAAGTTTAAATACATACATACATATACCAAGGCTTTTCCCTCTTACAAGGGAGGTAGCCAAAAAGGAAAAGGCATAAAATCATTCCCACCCATTTCATCCCTGAATACACTCCACACCCCTCCACCCTCCCTCTTATCTTAGCACCTCCTGGATGACGGGTCATCCCTGCACCTTGTCCACTGCCCTGGGTCAGAAGCAGTGTCGCAGGACACAGCACATCCACGGCAAGGCCGCTTCATTAAATCCATGCATAAAAGGAGAAGACGGGGAGAAATCCCTTCGGGCTGCGTCAAAATTTTCTTACACATACTACCCCCCCCCCCACCCCCCGCCCATTCCACCTCATGCATCACAACATCATCCATATACAACCATTCTACATTCACCCCTGTCTTCTGTCCTCTCCCGTCTTTCCTCAACAGACATACCCCTCTTCCCCAAAGCCCCCTTCACCCCATCCATCCACCTCATCCTTGGACGTCCCCTCATGTTCCCTCCCTCCACATCTGCCTTCCATACCTCTTTTACTAGTCTTTCTTCATTCATTCTTTCCATGTGTCCAAACCATCCTAATACTCTTTCATCAACCCTATCTCCCAACTCCCTTTCCACCCCCGTTCTTCTCCTCACCTCCTCATTTCTCACTGTATCTAGCCTAGTAACCCCCATCATACTTCTCAGACACCTCATCTCAAACACATTCAAACTCCTTCTCTTCTTCTCTTATGTTTCATGTTTCTGCCCCATACAGTGCTGTTGGCACAATCACTCCTTCATACAGTCTCCTCTTAGCATCCATTCCCAAATGTCTATTCCTCATTACACTCTTTAAGCCACCAAGGCATTTACTCGCTTCTCTCAATCTACATTCTACCTCCACCTTCACTCCACCTTTTCCTGCCACATTTGAACCCAAGTATCTAAAACTATCCACTTTCTCCAGTCGCTCTCCCTTAATGCTCACTTCCAGTCTATTGCCATTTTCACCCCTTGTACATCTAATCACCTTACTTTTACCCACATTTATCTTTAGCTTTCTTCTATCACATGCTCTCCCAAACTCTGTCACCAACTTCCTCAGTCCCTCCTCCGATCCTGCCACAAGCGCAGTGTCGTCAGCAAACAACAGCTGGCTCACCTCCCACTTTTCTCCATTTTCTTTAACCATCTCCAATCCCTGACTCAATACCCATGCATTTACCTCTCGCACTACCCCATCCATGTATAAGTTGAACAGCCAGGGTGACATAACACATCCTTGACGAAGCCCCACCTTTACCTCGAACCACTCACTCTCTCCATTTCTAATCCTGACACAAGCTCTACTACTCTAATAAAAACTCTTGACAGCTCCTAGAAGCTTTCCTCCTATCCCATATATCTGCATAACCTCCCACAGTGCCTTTGTGTCTACCCTATCGTAAGCCTTTTCCAGATCCATAAAAGCCCAAAAAACATCCTTCCCCTTTCCTATAGCTTACTCACATATTTAGAATATACTAAATTGAATATACTAAAATAAATTTTAATGAGGGTGTGATCAAATATGTCCCACAACAAAAGCAAGAAAGAATATACATAAAAAACTGGTACAACAAAAAATGTAGTAAAGCCAAGGATAAGAGAGAAAGACAAAAAAGAAAAAAAATAATAATAAAGAGCAAATGGCAAACATACATCAAACTAAGAAATGATTATGTAAAAATACGCACAGAAGAAAAGAGAAAGTATGAAAAGGAAATAATAGAAAAATGCAAGGAACAACAGAAACTATTTTATAGATATATGAACGGTAAACTAAAAAACAAACAAGAAATAGAAAACTGCGCCAAGGAAGTCATGAATACACAGAAGAACAAGAAATGGCAGAAGTTATGAGTAACCACTTCAAATAGGTATTCACAATTGAGAGCACACCTAACTGTGAGGGAATAGGGAGACAGAAATCCCCCCAAATGAGGGAAATAACTGCAACAAAAAAGCAGATCAATGACCAAATAAAAAAACTTGACTTTAGAAAATCGCATGGTCCAGATGGAATTGCAAATTGGATACTGAAGGAATGCGTAGAGGAATTAACAGATAAAATACACACTACAATCAAATGCTCGCTCAAAGAAGGAAAAGTACCACAAGACTGGAAAAATGCAAACATTGTACCAATATATAAAAGAGGAAACAAGGAAAATCCAACTAACTACAGACCGGTCTCCCTAACAAGCACAGTAGCTAAAATATGTGAAAAAGTGATCAAAAGTAGATGGGTTAAACATCTGGAAGAAGAATCTATACTAAACCCGCGCCAATTTGGATTTAGACAGGAGAGATCATGTACAACAACCCTAATCTGCTTCTTTTCAAGACTAATAGATATAATAGATGAGAGAAATGGATGGGCAGACTGTGCCTATCTAGATCTACAAAAGGCATTTGACAAAGTACCACACAAGAATTTAATAGGAAAATTAGAATCAATAGGTGGCATTGCAGGTAATTTATCAGAATGGATGAAAGATTTTCTGACTAGGAGAAAAATGAGGGTAGTAATTAGAAACAAATACTCGAAATGGGAAGAAATGATAAATGGTGTTCCACAAGGGTCAGTGCTGGCTCCAATCATGTTTGCCATATACATAAACGACATGGACGAAAGAGTTGAATGTTATATGAATTTCTTCGCGATGACGCAACAATATCAAAGAAAGTATCAACAGAAGAGGACTGTGACTCATTAAAATCAGACCTGGACAAAATCTGGAAATGGACTCAAAAGTGGGAACGAACTTCAATATCAAGAAGTGTGGGATAATGGAGTTTGAAAAAAGCAGAAACAAAATTTAAAAAAATTACAAAATTGGTAAAAGAAAAAGAAAAAAGTGCACTCGGAAAGGGACTTTGGAGTGATAATCAGCAAAGACATGGCACCGGATAGACATATAAACAAAATAGTCGGTGAAACCTACAACCTACTAAGGTCAATGAAAGCGGCATTTGAATACTTGGATGAAGAAATAATTTAAAAAATACTAATTACCTTGATTAGACCAAAACTGGAATATGCAGCGACACTATGGGCACCCAGTACTAAAAAGAATATAAGGAAACTAGAAAGAATACAGAGAGCAACAACAAAGTTGGTACCAGCTCTTTCCAAATTAACATACGAACAAAGATTATCGAAATTAGAACTACCAACACTAGAGCAAAGAAGAGAAAGAGGTGATCTGCTGACTATATTTAGAATCATGAAAGGGATGGAAATCCTCGACAGAAAATATTTACTAAAAAATAGCAGAGGTCATGAAAAGAAACTCAAAAAAGGACAGCTACAGAAGAGATCGGAAAAAGAGTAGCTTCCCACACAGTGCTGGATATATGGAATAACTTAGATAAAGAAACAGTGTGTGCAAATACTAGCCAAGATTTTAAGAGAAAACTTGATGCTGAAAGATACAAAGACGGGTCATCACGAGCATAGCTCCCTTCCCGTATAACACAACTAGGTAAATACACAAACACACGCACACACGCACACACGCACGCACACACACACACACACACACACACACACACACACACACACACACACACACACACACACACACACACACACACACACACACACACACACACACACACACACACACACACACACACACACACACACACACACACACACACACACACACACACACACACACACACACACACACACACACACACACACACACACACACACACACACACACACACACACACACACACACACACACACACACACACACACACACACACACACACACACACACACACATACACACATTCATAACCACACAAATACACACATACACATCAACACCAATAAACACAATAAACAATAACTAATAAACACAATAAACAATAACTAATACATGTATATAATGGTATTCGGGATATTCAAACTTTGTAACTTAAGATAGTAAAAAATGTACGAAAGCCTTTAATCAATAAAAAATACATTTCTTGTAGGAAGAAGTAGTAGTAGAGTACATGAGAAGTGGAGACCCGTGTTAATTAAACGAGGGCCCATGCAGTCAGAGGTAACAAAGAGAAGGAGCGAGTTTTGGAGGCAGAGGCGACTTGGAAGACAATTGCTGTGGCGTTGGACGCCAAAGGGGCGGGACACTTTTGGTGCAAAAAGTAATTGCTCTAGTGAGAGGATTAGTATTTTCTTTTTTTCTTTTTGCAGCCAACTAGAAGAGGTAGAGTATTGGCCTTGTTTATACGAGCAATTATGAAGACAGGTAATTATCATTAGAAATGGTGATAATGATAATAATACCAAAGGCGTTGATGGAATATATGGGAAAGATGATGATGTTGTTGAAGATAAGAAATATTATCATGAAATTGTTAATGAAAACACTGGTACTCATTAAAAAGTTAAAACGAGATTACATATATCAGTGACAATGATTAGCTTGGCAAAGATGACAATACATAAAAGAAATCAAGAATATAGGAATTAATATTTTGTGATACTTATGATAGTTGTGATGGCAACAAAGAAAACTATACGAGTACAGTGAAAGAGACAGAGGTAAAAAAAGCATTCCTGCATATCTCTATCTAGGTTTCTTTTCAGAATAAATAGTTTGATAAGAACGAATAACAGATCCCTTCTACATAGTAGGGTGTGGTGTTAGTACCAACCTTTTGATATACCCCCTTTGAAATATGGTGTAACCCTCCATGGAAAAATACAACAAAACACACATACGAACAAACATGTATTCAAACGATCTAGGGTTCCCATTTACGTGATCAATTCGTAAAGCCAGTCGGAACCTAAACAACATTTTTCCAACACACACGTTATACTGATTAAATCACAAGAAAGAACTGCACAACCTTGTAATTAATATATAATACCATGTATGACTGATTAACATCCATGTTATTGAATTTAATTGAAAATGATTGTAAGACTACAAATCCCCGTCAGAAATGTAACAGCAACATTTTTACTGCGGCAAGAGAGATGCAAGCAAGGGGCCGGGAGCCAGTAGATGAACGTAGATCCAGTAGAATCTACGCCGTGTATTTCAAGTGCCAAATATAGGTAAGGAAAGGCCCTGCGAATTTTATTGCCGTAGTACTTCACCTGCTGAAATATTTAATAGTGGCAGCGATAAAGCCACCACGCCTCCTCGGAAACTGGAGTTAGAGTTTTTTGTGTACGGAGATTGACCCACAAGTGCCTACAAGTGCTTCGGTAGATAAACGTCTCACCCATACAAAAGGAATAATCCCAGTGGACACCACACCAAAATCACTTACTGGAGCATTACTAGTTTGTTCAAGTGCATTGTGTTGACATAGTACAACAAAATAAAAAACTTTCGTTCACATATGACATAGTACAACCAAGTGAAAAACTTTCGTTCACATCCGACGTAGTGCTACTCACTAACGAACAGCAGCCCAAGAAACCAAACTCATCAGCAAAAATTCCACTAGAACTGTCAAACACAACCTCTCATTAATATGAACATTTTGATCTATGGACGTGGAAAACTACCGGTAAGTGATTCTATTATGGTGTGTAGTGCGTGCATGACGTTGAGGCATTTACTAGCCACCGACCTTGTGGAAATCATCACGAACACAAGGTTTCCGTTCAATAAACAACCTCACCCGCCGTTGCCCCCCCCCCCTTTCCTCCCAGAGAAGGCTACCCCTTCTCGGCCGGTGTTGAAATCTGCTAAGTCAATGAAGCTGCGAGCAGATTCTGTTAAGACAGACACCAGTGGATTTGCGTCGGTTCGCGGTCGCTGCCTAGCAGCCATTACCACCTCTCGACACCCACACCCACTTGTAGCCATTAAAAGTCTATACAGCCTCCGAAGAGAGACCGCCCGTCCAGTTGCATGACTAGAATCGTCAGCCCAGAGCAGTGATTCCCAGCAATGCAATCTTAAGGTGAAACTGAACGCATCACCACACCAAACTCCAATCAAATCGCAAGAACGCCCAATGCAGCGCATCGAAGCCCAGTATCAGTCAAGCCCAGCGCATTGGCTTCAAGGCTTCAATCAAATCCCGGAATCCAATCCAGACTCAGAAAAACCAAGGCAACCGCCCACAAGACTTCATTCAGTCCCACGCACCTACTTTGAGTTCACTAGCCATCTTTCCATGTGCCTATACAGCATTCGCTCAAGGCAGCCATCCGGCACCCAACTTCATCAAATGCATCGCGAAGCATTCTCGCGCACCCACTCCGTAAGTAATATACTACTTAAAATCTTACTCGTTCTCCTACTTCTAAAACAAAGCCACGCGATTCCAATAGGTCACGATGAACCCAGGCCTAGCGCGCTGACTTCAGAGTCAGCAGTTTCAAGAGACTTCATTCAGCGCACTCCCCAGTGAGCGACACATCCTACACTCTACACACCACACCTTCACGACCGTCCTCTCCAAGCGAAGATTGCACGTCTACCCACTGTGACAAAACAAGTGTGTTTTGCTACATGTAATGGTGATTTAGCGGGTTAGGTAAAGTCTCGGTGGAACTTGGATTTATTCTCAATTCTCAGGTACGAATATTATGTACAATGAGAGGTGAGGGAGAGGGTCTCCCTACCTCTACTAACTAGGTCCTTGACGAAGGCCGCCCTAGTGATAGATACGTGACCTAGGCACTCCTCGTGCCGGGCCTTGACCTCAGCACTCCTCCTACCAGGTACGTGACCTGGGCGGTTCTGTCTCTCGGCGGCGCAGCCGTTGTAATAAAGGGGGTTTGTGGGTTGCCATATGTGAGATGTGTTACACATTAAATATAGGTATGGGTGTTAGTTCCGTTATATAGGGGTAAGTTGTATGGTTGGTGGGTGTGGTTAGATATGGTGTATATATATATATTAACTTACGGTAATGTAATTGGGGTAGGTATATGAAAGGGTTCAATGGGTCTGTCTGGTATCATTAGGCATCTTGTGTTGTGGCACTGCGGGGACGTCTTGTTTTACGTCAGGTGTTTTGAGATTTGGAAATCAGTGACTCTGCAAGATTGGAAGGTTTTGCCAAAGACGAGTACCACGTTGCATGTGTGTGGATCACGTGCGTGGTTGTTGAAGGTTAGTGACGGTTATACCCACTCCAGCGCCACAACCGACCTCGCCAGCCATCGTGAGTACCAAATAACACACTTCAGCGCTAGCATTCGAAATAGAACTAGTATCGGAGTCTACTAGATCTTCCCTGTCCAACGAGAACTGACTCCAGGCGATTCACGCTAGCTAGCGTGACCTGGGATCGTCCCTACCCTTCACGCAGCACTCATTCTACAAGTACTGCGACCAGCAAACCCGCTCCTACAGTCCTCCTTTACCCGACAGCAGCATTCAAATCTCCTATCCAAACCCGGGACAGACCTCAGCCCACATTTTTTCTCTGTTTTACACAATATTCTGGTGCTTGCCTTATTCTGCCATTCACCTAGAAATTACTTATTTACAAAATATATCATAACATATTTCAACCACTCTTCCCATGACAATATCCCGCGTGTCATAACAAATATAGATTACTTACTTCTGTGCACAGTTTAATTATAAGTGGTAGCCTATTAAGTTGGACTAGTAATTGATTGAATGGTCGAAAACAGAGAGTTGTTTTAAATGGAAAAACTTCTAGATGGAAAAATGTTACAAGTGGAGTTCCTCAGGGTTCCGTTCTTGGGCCACTTCTATTCATAGTATATATAAATGATATAGACCATGGACTAAAATCTACTGTTTCCAAATTTGCTGATGATACAAAACTGTGAGGAATGGCAAATGATCACTTAAACCAATTAGATATTCAAGAAGATTTAGATAAATTACAGCAATGGTCTGAAAAGTGGCTAATGAAATTTAACACAAGTAAATACAAGGTAATGCACATAGGTAAAAATAACAGTAAGTACGATTACAAATTATTTGGAAATTCGTTAACAAAAGTGGATAGTGAAAAAGATCTCGGCGTAATTATCAGTAACGACCTCAAATAATCCAAGCAGTGTATTTCAGCCTCTGAGAAAGCAAATAAGATTCTAGGACTGATTGCGCGATCTTTTGATTTCAAAAGTCCATCACTCATTAACAAGCTATATAAATCGTTAGTTCGTCCACATTTGGAATATGCTGTTTCCGTATGGTTACCGAATCTCATTAAAGACATTGACAGACTGGAAAAAGTACAACGGCGAGCCACAAAACTGATTCCAAATATCAAAAATAAATCATACGAAAATCGACTAAAACATATGAATCTGTTTTCCCTAAAAAAGTATAAACTCAGAGGGAATTGACAACATCAAAAGTGACAAAATTTTCACATTGAATGAGAATCAGACAAGAAACAATGGTCTCAAACTGTCCGGAAATAGATTCAATTTGGAAGTAGGTAGAAACAACTTTGCCAACCGTGTAGTTAATGAACGGAATAAACTTCCTGCACAGGTAGTGCAATGTAGTTCAGTTTGAAGTTTTAAGAATCATTTAGATAAACACCTAAGCAAGATGCTGTAATGATTATAACTTATTTTATATTATTTGTTTTTGTTTTGTTATCATTTGTCTGTTTGATTTTCATTTATTATTAGTTATATGCCAATTTATTATTATTTACTATTTACCTGTTTGTTTATTATTTAACTATACCTATGCATTTATTTATGTATTTTATTTGTTATTTACATTATTATAGTTTTTATTTATTATTTTATTATTATTATGATTTTTTCGCATCCGACCTAGATATGAACCAAAAGTTCTCCTGTCGGCATGCTCCGCCTTTTTAATCCTTTGTAATCCTTAAACATTTTAGGAATAGCCCACAAAGTGGAACTACGAATTATCCGTCAGCTTCGAATCTTCACCAAACCTTACAAAGTCACCGATCTGACGCCCCCTCGTCATTCCATTCCAAACACTAATACATCGATCACGATGTTCCCGAAGCAAACATAAAAAAATTAAAGTTTTATGTACGTAATTATGTTATAAATTAGAAATATAAATTCATTTGTCTAAATGTTATACATACTGATACAAATTCATTGAAATCGCATACATATTATAATATTAATTCATACCATGTATATGTAATAGTACATTTTTGCAAATTGTTATACAACAGTCATTTATCAAAATGTCTCACTACGTACAGCTTCAGTCAGCCTTGAGAAACCTGGCTGCGTCCATTGACCAGTCCCTCATGAACCCTAATAGCACAAACGGGCCTGAGGACGACACAACTCAGAACCCCACAAATAACCATGGCTTGAATAACCTCCACCCCAACACCTCTCCCACTACCAGTACCACCCAAGCTTCAAATAAACCCAAGCTAACACAAGTACGGCTCAAACCACTAGCCAGATCAGTACTTCTCAGATTACAACAAACATTCAATCTACAAGACCCAACTTAACATCTCCGAGTCCCCCCGCTCAAATTCATAACCATTATACTCTATCAACGGTTAACCCCGATATCCCAACATTCTCGAAGGCCAGTGGTGTATCCATCTCTGACTATATCGAGGCGTGCGATGTCTATTTTTCTAACGATAATATAGTCCAGGACAAACACAAAATCACAGTTCTTAATCGACATTTCAATCCTCACGGTGAGTACCGTCAACTTGCCCGTCTCTTGGAATCAAAATTAGAATCCGGTCTCTCGTACGAGGAGTATTGCTCAGACCTCAGGAAATTATTCAGCGACAAAGCAACCAACAACTGCTATTTCCTACTCAAGTTCCTTGAGTTCATATGTAACCTCCCTCCCCATTTCACTCCATTGTGGCACAGATGTAAACTGTGTTAAAAGTAAAGACGTGACAAAATTCCTTGAGCTCGCCATGTTTTTCATGGCCTTGCCAATAAGGTGTGAGAGAGAGGCCCAGAAGGTTGACATTAAACATAAATGACACCTCCCCCTCTAAATACATCCTTGACATAACACATTAATGCGGAACAAATAAATTCAGTAAAGAACAACCGGTTAGGATAAATACAATCTCGTCCATCAACGATAGACCAACTCACCCATGCACATTCCTAACAGACACAGGCACAAAG
The DNA here is from genome assembly GCF_046742065.1 of Oratosquilla oratoria. NCBI lineage: Eukaryota > Metazoa > Arthropoda > Malacostraca > Stomatopoda > Squillidae > Oratosquilla > Oratosquilla oratoria. Next base: position 61,941,186 of record NC_134783.1, read on the forward strand.
ATAAACATATTATTACAGTCCATATGTGCACAGTTAGATAACACCTACCCTACAGAGATATCACACCTTCGAAGGGCCATGCTAGGTGATGCTTACCTAGACTTCACCTCAACTATAAATATACCCATGTGTATTGGAGTTCCTTCTTTCCCACCCACTACCTTTTAGTCAAATGTTGGACCCTCGAATATGATGGTATACTAGGACTAGAGTTTTTATCCAATCATAACATATTATTGATAGATACCAACTCTTCTAAGCTCAAGTTAGGTAACATTGATATTCCTTCTACCCCTAACCCGGCGCTTTTAGGCGGTCTGGTAGGTACACTCTGTACTCACCCTTACGCCTTGCACAACTCCACCCTGCTTGCGATTAGGTTTGTCTGCCTCAGCATCTTCTGACATCAGCACCTCACAGGATGCTGTCGCAAACCCCTGGGTCAGCATCACGTGATGCTGTCTTTCTTGTGGCACCCTTTTCCACCTTCATATGGGAACCCAGTCAGACAGCCCCATCCCACCCCCTGTCCCTTTTTCTCACCACACGGATTCTCACAAACACCAAAGAGACGATTTTATCTGGCGAGAGCAGGGCTATCACCACAATCATACCTGGTGCATTTCCAGACCAAGACATATTCGTTTTCTCAGACACGTGTATGAGAAATAATCTCCATATGCCTGTTGTTTGGGATAGAGTTAGGGAAGGTAAATTAGCGCTAATTTTACTAGAGAACATCTTACATACCACAGTTAAAATGAGGAAAAACACACATATAGGTATGGCTCAGCTATACATAAACAGTATGCATTCCCCACACATATCAACACCATCACCACCACGGCACCCCCTCCCCTCCCGAATACTTCTGAGGATATCCCGGTTGGAGACTTCCCCGAAGCAAAAAAGAGGCTTAAGAACCTTCTCCAATTCCATCGAAAAGCAATCACCTGAGAGGGCGAACCATTGGGAAAAACCTCATTGGTACAACACCACATCAATACTCCTCCCAGCACGAGCCCCGTTTACACTCCAGCATACTGGATCCCTCAGAGCAGGAGGAAAATAGTTTCAGATCAAGTTTCAGAACAATAGGTTATAAGCCACTCACATTCTCCTATTCCTGGTCTAAAAAACGCCCCTAGTACACTACAATCCCGATGAATAGCCCTTTTAAAGACAAATTACGCAAATCCCTTTTCGTCTACCTAAACGACCTAATATTTTCCCCTACAGTGAAAGACCACTTTGATACCATTCTGTTCGTTTTACACACCATCAGCAGTGCTGGCTTCAAGATTGAATTGTCGAAGTACAAATTCTTTAAAGGAAAAATTACATTCCTTAGCCATACTGTGGACAAGGAAGGAATCCACACAAACTCAGATAAGATCAGAGCCATTGCAGATTTCCCCACCCCCAGAGAACTCGGACCAACTCTGTTCTTTTGTTGGCACGGCCACATATTACAGACACTTCGTGAAAGGCTTTGCTGAAATGACTGCCCCACTTACCAAATCCACACGTAAAAACGTACCATTCAAATGAGACTCTGAGGAAGAGGAATGCTTCCAGAAAGTGAATAGGTCGTTATGCAGGGCGCCTATCCTGGCATTCCCTGATTTCATACAGGAATTCTTTCTGCTCCCGGAACTGTTCTAGAAGTAAATTTAAAAGGGAAACATATGGTGGTTGTATACGCAAGCCGCGTGTTGAACCCTGTAGAGCGTAACTACTCCGCCACCCACGTGGAAGCCCTACCAGTCGTCTGGATTCTGAAACATTTCCGATAACTCCTTCTGGGACACAAGATCACGGTCATAACAGACCATCAACCACTGACAGTTTTTCAAATCAAAAATCTTGCAAGGAATGGTTGCTAGATGGCACACAACAATTTTGGGATTCAACCTAGAGATTGCCTACATAAAAGGGAAAGACAATGTTGTGGCAGGCGCACTTAACAGAAACCCTCTGATTGCAACAGTACCAACCACAAACTGTATTTCCCCCAGGAACTTCGCAAGAAACAGAGAAATGACCCATTTTTGTCAGAAGTAATTCTCAACCTAGGAACGGAAGTCACACTTGAAAGAAAGCCACCTGTCCCCCATCAGGAATTGCATCTGAAGGACGGGGTTCTTAGGAAATTAACTATTGGAAATTTCCAAACTGCGATCTCGAACTCTGATTCCTAGAGTCCTTTTGATGGTCCGCAATAGCCCCATTCCTAGACACCTTGGGAGAGACAAATGTTTGGCAAACACCAGGTGTATTTTTTTCTGGCCTAAGATGCGCACTGACATCACACGTCACATAGAACATTGCACTACCTTTAGCCAACTTCGTGGAGCTGATCCCAGACCTCTCCGGATTGGTGAGGTACTCATCCCCTCAGAACCTTGGGACACCATAGGTATTGATCTGTTAAAGTTACCTCCAAGCCATCAAGGATCCCACTACGTCTTGGCAGCGGTAGACTACTTCTCCAAATACGCGATCTTAGTACCCCTACCAGATAAATCGGCAGAGATGGTGGCCCAAGACTTAGTATTTTTTCGCAAATACAACATACCTCGTCAGATACTCTCGGACAATAGCACATAATTTCGAAACGAGGTTCTCCAAAACATAGCCAAACTGTAAAACATCAACAGGATATATTCTACAACATATCTTCCCCAAAGAAACGGACTTGTAGAGAGGAAGAACAGAAAGATCCTCGAAGTCCTCCGTACTCTCCAAAAAGTGTCTGCGACACATGGGAGGACTGGCTTTCACAAGTACAGGCCAGCATTAATGATTCTATCATCTCGGAGAAACCCCATCCCCCCAGAGCTCGCTATACACCTAATCCATGAGAAAGTAAAAAAAAAAAAAAAAAAAAAAATCTTAAACAAGAAAAGCAACAGACGCGGATGAGACAACATAAACATTCACGATTCCTGACCCTCACTCCAGGTGACGTTGTCATGCTTAAACACCACAACAGACTAAACAAACTCACACCAAAAATCTTAGGCCCACTTGTGATAGCGGAAGCTCTAGGTAACAACAACTACCACTTGATAGACCCGTCCGACGACACCCTTGTCACAGCACATAGGGAGAAACTAAAATAAATTAAATCACCACTTGACACCAACACTATCCTACGCAGACACGGTCTCCTTCCAGACCAACCTTCACCTACCACCCAACATCACTTACCCATCAGTAAGAAACCTTAACCCCCTACCTTTCACATGTCACTACGCTCCAGACAGTAACTCTCTCTAACAAGCTCAGATTCTTCCTCCTTTAGGTTATAGGACGTCATGCATACCTAAGAGAAAATGATCACGATCTCTTTTCACCGAAACTCATTCCCACTGTAATCCCTTCTCTACTCTACTTCGGAGAGTATCCATTATGGCAGAATCATGCACCCATACATTTTCCCGTATACTCACAACTCAAACAGTAAGTTAATCAGAAGTAAAATACCTAACCACACTCTCATATTTTCAGGACACCTCTACCTCTCCTTCTTATATGTTTCCCAACTTCAAAAGATGGGAAAACTTGTCCTACAGAACTCCCAAGACGCCCAAAACTTAGCAAGCTCAGTTAATACTCTTTTAGACCGCTTCGCACAACTTCACGAATTTTCTCTACAAGACCTCGAAATGTTCACAATCTACACAGACACCCTCAATGAGATAGGCAATCACATAGACCTAGTTAACCACAACTACCGTGTGCTTCTGTTCGACCTC
>NC_134783.1:61949946-61954946 GCF_046742065.1 Oratosquilla oratoria
GGAGGAGGGGAGTCGGAAAGGAAGGGGTGATGCCGAGGAAAGTGAACAGAGAGGGAGGGAGGGAGGGAAGAGGGAAGGGAGGTAGAGAAGTGGAGAAAATACATGTTAAGACGAGAGTAGGGTAAGGTAGGTGAGGGGAAGAGAAGGGGAGGGAAAAGAAGGGAACTGAAGGGAAGGGGAATGACAGTGGAGGGATGAAGAGGTGAGAGAGGAGAGGAAGAGAAGGGGATAGGAGGTGAGAATTTATAGGAAGAAGCTGAGGACGGGTACCGGTACCTGGGGTGCACGCAAAAGAGAAAGAATGTGGTGAGGAATGTGAGGAAAAGTGTGTAGAGGAAGAGAAGGACGTGGAAAAGGAGAAGAAAAAAGAATAGGAGAAAGAGGAGGAAGAGGAGAATTAGGAGGAAGAAGAGGAAGAAAAAGAAGAGGATGCGGTAGAAGAAATCGGGAATTAAATAAAGACAAGGAACACGATGGGAAGATGAATAAAAAAGAATAAGATATACAAGATGAAAAAAATGCTAATAGAGGAAAACATGGCTAGAATGGAAGAGAGAGGCGTATATGAAGCAGAAGGAGACTGGGAATTAGTGAAGGGGAAGGAGTGGAGGAGTAAGAAATAGCTTCAAATGAGTGGTAGAGGTGTTATACTTAGATAAACAAATAAATAAGGGAAAATAAAGAAGGTTGAAAGAAACGTGACATCTAAAAGTGAATGAATGAAGAAAAAAGTGGGGAAAGAGAGGGAAGGAAGGAGGGAAGAGGGGAAAGAGGGAATAGAGGAAAAGAAAGACAAAAAAGGAAGGAGAGAAGGACGGAATGAAGGAAAAATGGAAGGAGATAAGTAAGGGAAATAAAAAGAAGCAAAGAAAAGTAAAAGAAAGGATATAAGGAAACAGCGACTGGGAAAGAGGAGAGGGGAAAGAGAAACTAGGAGAGGAACGAAGAAAGAGGAACGGAAAAGGGAACGGGAAAAAGGTGAGGAAAAGTTGAAAGATGAAAGTGGAAAGGGGAAAGGGGAGAGGGCAGAAAGGAAAGAAGAAAAGAAAAGGGAATAGAAAGGGGAAAAATGTGAGTGTGAAATGGGGGACGGAGACATGGGGAAAGGAAAAGGTGAGAAGAGAAAAGATAGCGGGGAAAGGGAAACTACGGGCAGGGTAAAGTCAAAGGAATTGAGGGAAAGGGAAGAGGAGACAGTGGAAAGGAGAAAGGGGAACGGAAAGCGGAGAACTGGGAAAGGGAAAAGGAGAACGGGGAACGTAGAAAGGAGAACAAATAAAGGAGAAAAGGGAAAGAGGAAAGGGGAAGGGAAGTTGGAAAAGGTAGAGAAAGACAATGGAGGAAGGCAGACAAAAAATACTTGACAATATGCTGATGTTGGGAATAAGAAAGGGGGAGTAATGGAAGGACGAAGAAAAAGAAAGAAATAGGAAGAGGAGGAAGAAGGGGGAGAAGGAAGAAGGAAGAAATTGAGGGATGGAGGAGAGAAGGAAGGGACAAAGGAAAAGAGACAAGAAGGGAGAGAAAAAGAGGTCAAGAAGAAAAAAAGAGGAATTCTGTTAAAAAAACTATAATAAGATAAAGAGGACGAATTGAGAGTTGCAAGAATATGAAATATCGGAGAAAGATACAGAGAAAGGGGGAGGGTGGAATAAGAGATGTGAAGGATGTGCAGGAACAAGGGATGTGGGATGGAGGAAGCTACTTCCTAAGTAAAAAAACAAAAACAAATCAAATAAGAAAAATGAGGAAGAGAAGAGCGGGAGGAAGCGGAGGAGGAAGATGAGGCGGAAGAGCAAGAGGAATGAGGAAGAGCAAGAGTAATGAGGAAGAAGAGGAAAAAGGAAGAGGTGGAGGAGGTAGCTTTTTAGAAAGGCAACTCATCTTTACAAATCATCAACAATTCTGTTTCATCCCACTTCATAGCCAGGAACTGGCTTGGGAAAAAAAAAAGTGTAGGATGATCTTGAAGTCAAGGGAATTGTCTGCAATCAAGCGTATTAAAACTGTAGTCGTAAGTGATAAATCTGTAACCGAGTGCACTGAACCTGCAGTCAAGGATACTGAGCCTATAGTCAAATATATTGCACCTGTTATCAAGTATAGATCTGTATCATTCATCCCAGGGATTGCTCTAACCCAAATGCTGTCTAAGATGATCAAGAATTTAGTTGAGCCAGGGTCTACACTTAAGCGAATTTCAGTAGTTGCCCTTGGGCTTGCTCGACGATACTACTGAGCTTAGTGGGTTTCCTCTGCCCTTGAAACGCTTAGTAGAATAGTTTAAAGTTTACAAGAAAATACATACAGCATTCCCCGCCCCCTTACCGATATAAATCCTTTGCTTCCTAAAAGGGTATATCTGGCTCCTTTAAGGATTCTATCCTGGTTAGCGCAAGTCAACTTCATTTGGTTCAGAGATACCCTCTAAAAGTAAACGGTTAAAGTGGCTTTAGAAGAACCCTCATCCTTTATAATGAAGTCAGAAAAGGATGTGGGTATAGCCCTCGTGGTGGGAAACCTGAAGAGCAGGCCCTTTACTTCCCTATCGCTCAATAAACGAGAGCGGGCAGGGGGTACCTATGGGTCGGTTGCTAAGACACCCATGGTTCTGTTATTATCGCCTTTAGGTGAGGGATAGGAAGAGTTCAACCTTGTCGACGGGGTACGAGAAGGGGAAGGGAGGAGGAAGGGACGGCGTAATGGGGCTGGACAAAACATCAGGTGAAGGAGCCCAAGAAGGAGGAATCCAGGAGATAGGCTTGGTTCACATTTTTAAGCGTGTGGGACAGGTATCAACATCGTTACTGCTACTGCGTTCATTATCGTTATTACGACGACAACCGCGACTACTAAGACTACTACTACTACAACTACGATTACTACCCCATGTAGTATATTAACTGCATGAGTTTCATGTGGTCAATATTTTAGGGACTTTAGTAACAAGGACCAAGAGTGACTCAGTATATTTTTTTATTAGAAAGTAATTTTCACTCATAAAAGAATGCTGACCACTTTTAGTTTTCACTATCGCTTTGCTCCATTACCCTCCATAAGTCTCTCTTCCATTTCTATAACTTCGCCCCATCAGTACGATATTATTTCCGACGATAGAAGCGCAGGTTATTGATGCCAAAATGTTACTACTACAACTAATAGTACTACTACTACTACTGCTACTACTACTGCTATTACTCCTACTACTGCATCGTCATCAATTGGGTGCACACGCCAAAGAGTGTCTTGCTTCACTCACACGCAGGCGCCAGACCCCACGGTCTCTCCGAGCAAGCTCCCATGCAGACACTTTCCCTTCCCACTCCAAATAACTCTCGTAAAGTTCGATCATCTTGTCCCAGCCATGAATTCTACGGGCGTACCCTTCGCCTCGTCCATTAAGGGTTGTCTCTTGTGGAAACAACTCTAAGTAGGATCAACATCAGGGAAACGTGCCACATGCCCGTTCAGCTGGAGGTGACGTTCATGTATAATATTCGTAACTGGCATAGATTGAGTCTCAAAGTGCAGTCTCTGGTTTGAAACGAAATAATTCCAGTGATAGCCCATAATTCTCCGAAAGCACCCAGTACCAAAGATATCGAGACGCCTCTTCAAGTCAGCATATCTCACTACTAATATTGCTATTATTACGATTACCACTGCCACTATTATTATTAATGCTTTTACCAATGTCATTACATGCACTATGAAGATGAACAATACTACCCCTAACACTTACCAATCTTCACCTTCATCCTATTTGCTAGGATAGCCGGGTCAAATTGTAGTCGCCAATAACATCTGGAACAGAACTCAAGTCCATATAATTACAAGGAGATTTTGAACCCCAGCGCACCGTGACGGTTCACTTCACTGGAGTATTGAATCAACGAAATTAGATTGTTCGATAAGAAAATTTCGATAAGTCTGTCGCGAATACATTTTCATGTTGTTCACTGTTCGGTCAGCAGGTCGGCATACTTGACAAATTCTGCTGAAAAAAAAAAATTGATTACATTTCTCGCCTCTGGGAATTATTCTTATTCTTTAAACCGTACTAAAGGATGTGACTCCACATTTTAGGGGTCCCCTGTCTAGCAAATCAATTATATTTACATAATTTTAATCAGACCTCTGAAATCTCATGATGAAATATCCTGTAAGCAGAGTAGTTACCGAATATAATCATCAAGTATCCTTTTGTAGGACTTTAGATATTTAACGTAAGGTTAGCCCTAATAGTCTATGGTTTCGGAGGTTGTAAGATTCGACCAAGTATTTCTTCTCTTGGTTCAAACCCGGCTCCCGTGGTCGGTTCCCGAGCTCTCTACGCCTCAGCTTCTTAATTTACATACAATAGTTTGGACGCGTCAAAATATTTCCCCTCGACAAATTGGCTCGGACATCAAATGATCTCATCGGTCAGAATGAATTAAAGGTTTTATGCGCACCAAGTGGAGGACTTCTTGAGGCGAACTTCTTCTTTGCTCTTGCTTCTTCGGCAGAACCGACTCTTGTGATTCTTCTCTTGGCAAAAGAGTCGTAGGGGTCCTGAGTAAAAAGGAAGACAGGGACGCCACAGGGGAAAGTCCTGATAACAAAGGCAAGATAATCGAGAGTACTTTTTGCAATAGATACTATGACACTAGTGTCAAAATAACGATTAAACGAAAACGGTAGATAGCTGCTAATGTAAACACACATGAAGTCAGACCTGTATTACTTAATTCATTGTTTATAGTCAAAATTTCATGTCCATTTTTATGTCTGTGCTATCACAAAAATTTTGATTAAAACATTAATAAGAAAACACTGTATTGTAATACATACCAGTTCTTTATCATCTTTTTTTTTTATAAAAGACAAGTATTATACAGGAAAGTACACCAAATAATCTTCAAGGAGAGTTATATTGGGCTTATTAAAATCCAAATACAAATGAACTTTTGACTCCAAGTTTATATAAGTGCACATGATATTATATGCCACAGCATGTG
>NC_134783.1:61964946-61987446 GCF_046742065.1 Oratosquilla oratoria
TTAATATTAATATTATTATTAATTATTAGTATTATTATTATAATATTATTATTACTATTTTTATTTATTATTGTTATTATTGTTATTGTTATTATTATTATTGATTATTGTATTATTATTATCATTATTAATATTACCATTTATTATCAATTATTACAAATATAACTATTAATATTATTAATCAACCATCATCCATCATCATCATCATCATCATCATCAACATCATTCAGCAATCATTCATCATCATCAACATCAGCATCGATCAATCATCATCCATCATCATCATCATCATCATCATCATCAATCATCCATCATCATCAATTTTATTATTATTATTATTATTAATTATTTTATTATTATTATTATTAATTATATATTCTTATTAAATATTATTATTAATTAATTAATAACTATTATTAATATTATTATATTATTCATCATTATTATTATTATTATTATTATTATTAATCTTATTATTAATTACTATTATTATTATTATTAATTATTATATATTCTTATTATTATTATTATTTATTATTATTATTATTATTATTATTTACTATTAATTATTAATAAAAATTATTATTATTATCTATTATAAAAATTAATTATATATTATTATTAATTTTATTATAATCATCATTATTATTATTATTATTAATTATTATAATTATTATTATTATTTATTATTAAATCTTATTAATTATTATTAATTATTATTATTATTATTATTATTAATTATTTAATATCAATTATTATTATTTTTATAATTATTATTATTATTAGTTATTATATATTATTATTATTAATCAAGTATTATTACTATCTACTACTACTTACAAACTACTACTACTTACTACTACATACTACTACTAACCTTACTACTACTACAAATATTTTATTATTATATTATTATTATAATTATCTATTATGTATTATTAATTATTATTATTATTATTATTATGTATTATTAATTATGTATTATTATTAATAATATTATTATTATTATTATTAATTATTATTATTATTATTAATTAATTATTGTTAATTATTATTGTTACTATTATTTAAAAAAAAAAAAAAAAAAAAAAAAAAAAAAAAAAAAAAAAAAAAAAAAAAAAAAAAAAAAAAAAAAAAAAAAAAAATTTACTATTATCAATATTTATTATTATTATTATAATTATCTATTATTATAATTAAGATCATTATTATTATTATTATGTTATTATTTGACATCTATTAATTATTATTATATATTATTATTATAATATCCTTATCTATTATTATTATTTTTATTACTATTAATTAATAATATTAATTATTATTACTATTATTATTATTATTATTACATTTATTACTTATTATTGAGCATATAATTAGTTATATATTGGGTCGTAGGGTCTTAACCTTAAATATATTATTATATATTATTATATTATTATTTATTATTATTATTATTATTATTATTATTATTATTATTATTACTCATTATTATTTTTACTATCATTAATTCACTATCCATTATTATTACTAATATTATTAACTATTATTATTATTACTTATAATACTATAATACTATTGATTACTATTACCTATTTATTCTACTCAATATTATTATTACTATTATTATTACTCTTATTATTAATTTACCTGTTATTATTAGTACTATTGATTACTATTACTATTTTTATTATTACTATTATTATTTTTACCTATTATAATTATTTACTATCATTTATTATTTACTACTATTACTATGACTATTATTTATTGTTACTATTATTATTATTATTATTATAATATTATTAACAATTTATTAATATTATTAATATCATTATTATCTCATTATCATTATTATTATTTATTATTATCATTATTAATTATTATTAGATATTATTATTACTATTATCAGAATTATTATTATTATTATTGAATTATATATTAATAATTATTTTTAATTATTATTATTAATTATTATTATTATTAATTATAATTCTATTATTTATTATTATTAACTATTTAATTATTATTTATTATTATTAATTCATTATCATATATCATTAATCATTATCATTATTATTATTGATCATTAACATTATCCATTATTCATCATTAATCCTTATCATTATTATTTATTATTATTATTATTATTAATTATTATCATTGTTACTTGTTATTGTTATTGGTTTATTGTTATTGTTATTGTTATTGTTAATTAATTATTAGTATTGTTGTTGTTGTTGTTTGTTGTTGTATGTTGTTGTTGTTTGTTGTTGTAGTAGTTGTTGGTTTGTTGTTGTTGTTGTTATTAATTATTATTAATTATTATTCTTATTATTAATTATTATTATTATCTTATTATTAATTAATTTATTATATTATTAATTATTATTATCCATTATTAATCCATTATCAACATTCATCATCGATCATCATCATCATCAATCATCATCATTCATCATCATCATCATCATCATTATTATTATTATTAATAATTATTATTATTAATTTTAATTATTATTATCATTAATCATTATTATTATTATTATTATCATTAAGTAATTATTATTATTGTTATTAATCATTATTATTTAATTATTAATTATTATCTCATCATTATTATATTATTATTATTACTTATCTATGATTATTAAGATGATGATTATGGATTAATTATGGATTTATTATGAGTTATCTATGATTTACTTATGAATATTATGATTATTATTATTTATTATTAAATTATTATTATTACTTATTATTATTATATATTATTAATTATATTATTATTATCATTATTAATTAATTATTATATTATGTATTAATAATTATTAATTTATTATTATTATTTATCATTATTATTATTATCATTTATTATCATTATTATATATTAATTATCATCTATCATCAACATCAACAATCATCATCAATCCATCATCATCATCATCATCATCATCAATCATCATCATTCATCATCATCATCATCATCATCATCATCATCATCATCATCATCATCATCATCATCATCATCATCCATTATTATTATTAATATATATTATTGATCATTATTATTATTATTATTATTATTATCATTATTATCCATTATTAATTATTTAATTATCATTATTAACAATATTATTAATTATTATTTATCTATTTATCTATTAATTATTATTATCAATATTATTATTATTACCATTATTATTATCATTATTATTATTAATTATTATTATTATTATTCATATCATCTATCATTATTATCCTATTATCATCATTTAATTATTTAATATTGTTTAATCATTAATATCATTTACTATTAATTATTATCCTTATTAATATATTATTACTACTAATTAGTATTATCTACTATCAATTTATTAATATTATTATTATTTTTATTAAAATTATTAATCATATATTGTTATACTCATTATTGTTATAGTTATTTATTAATTATTTAATATCATTATTATTATTAACATCATTATTAATTATTAATTATTATTAATACATCCATCATGTTATTATTATTATTAATTATTATTATTATTATTAGATTATTATTATTATTATTATTATTATTATTGTTAATATTATATTTACATTTGTTCATTTTCATTTTTCAATTTTTTCATTTTCATTTTCATTATCATTATCAATTATCATTATCATTATCATTATTTATTCTTATTATTATCATTAACAATTATTATTATTATTTAATTATTATTATTAATCATTTATTATTATTATTGATTATTATTATTATTATTATTATTATTTATTATTATTATTATTATTATTATTACTAATGTTATTAATTATGTTTGGTTTTTTTTTTATATTATTGTTAATTGTTATTATTATTATTTATTATAGTTATTAATTTTAATATCATTATTATTATTATCCTAATTATACTATTATTACTATTATTATTATTATCAGCATCATTCATTCAACATCAATCATCATCAGCAATCATCATCCATCATCATCATCATCATCATCGATATCATCATCATCATCAACATCATCATCATCATCAACATCATCAACATCATACATTATTATTATTATTATTATTAGTATCTCATTATTATTAATTATTATTAATTATTATTCTTATTAATATTAAATTATTATTATGTATTATTACTATTATGTATGTATTATTATTATTATCATTTTTATTATTTATTATTTATCTTAATTATTAATCTTATTAATTTGATTATTATTATTATTCATTATTTAATTATTATTAATTATTAATTATTAATATTATTATTTATTAATAATTATTATTATTATTATTACTATTATTATTATTAGTATTACTTATGATTATTATTATTATTTTTAATATTAATTAGTTATCTTAATAATTCATTATCATTCATTATTATTATTATTATTATAATTATAATTATTATTATTATTTATTAATATTATTAATTAATTATTATTATTTATTATTTATTATTAATCATTATTAATTATTATTACTATTATTATTATAGTTCTTATTATATTTTATTATTATTAATATATTATTACTACTACTACTATCTACTACAACTACGTACTACCTACTACTACTACTACTACTACGACTACTAACTATATTTATTATTAATTATTATTATTATTATGTATTAATTATTATTATTATTAATTATTAATAATTATTATTAATATTATTAATATTATCATTTATTATTAATAATATTATCTATTGAGTATTATATTATTAATTATTAACTTATTACTTAGTATTATAAAATTATTATACGTTATTATTATTGTTGCTATTAATTATTACTAATTAAACATATTAATTATTATTGATTATTATTAATATTATTATTATTATTAGTATATTATTATTATTATTATTATTATTTAAATTATTATTATTATTATTGATTATTATTATTATTATTATTATTACTAAAATTTATTATTACTATTATTTTTATTACTATTGATTATTATTACTAATTATTATTATATTATTCATTATTATTATTATTATTAATATATTTTATTATTATCTATTATTATTATGTATCTATTATTATTATGATTATTATTATTTTATTATTATTAAGTATTATTATTTATTGATTATCATTATTCTTATTAATTACTAATTTATATACTTTTTACTATCATTAATTAACATAATCCATTTAATTATTACTAATTTCATTAGGACTATTATTAATAATTACTTATATTACTATTAATTTATTAATTACTATTATTAATTTACTAAATATGATTATTTACTAATTAATTATTACTAATTATTTATTATTACTGTTATTATTAGTACTATTATTAATATTACTATTTTTATTATTACTATTATTATTTTTACTATTATTATTATTACTATTATTATTATTACAACTATTATTATTACTATTATTATTGTTACTATTATTATTATTATTATTAAATATATTAACATTTATTATTATTATTATTATCATTATTATTATTATCATTTTTAAAAATTATTATTATTATCAATTCATTATTATTATTATTATTATTATTATTATCATTATTATTATTATCTATTTAAATTATTATTATGTATTATCTATTATTAATAATTATTATTATTATTATTATTATGTATTAATTATTATTATTATTACTACTTGATTATTATTATTATTATTATCATTAATCATTATCCATCTAATCAATAACATTATTATTATTATCATTATCATTATCTGTTATTATAATCTATCACTTATCCATAATTATTAATTATTATTATTAATAAGATTTTATTACTTATTATTTCATTGTTATTGTTTATTGTTATTTGTTATTTTTTTATGTTATTATTAGTATTATTGGATTGTTGTTGTATGTTGTTGTATTGTTGTTGTTGTTGTGTTGTTGTTGTTGTAAGTTGTTGTTGTTGTTGTTGTTGTTGTAGTTGTTGTTATTATTATTATTATTAATTAATTATTATTGATTTAATATTAATTATTATTATTAATTATTATTATTATTAATAATTAATTATCCCAATTTATTAACATTATCTCATCATAATCGATCATCATCATCATCATCCATCATCATCATCATCCATCATCATCATTATTTATTACTTATTAATTATTATTATTATCTAATATAATTATTATCCATCTATCATTTATTAATATTATTATTATCTATTAGTATTATTATTATTGGTTATTATCATTATTATTATTAATTATTATTATTATCATCATTCTATTATTATTATTAAATTATTATGTATTATGATTAATATGATTATTATGAATTATTATGAATTATTAATGATTCTTATTATGATTATTATGATTATTCATTATATTATTATTATTATCTATTATATTATTATTATTATTTGGATTTATTAATTATTATAATTATTTATTATTATTAATTATTATTATAATCGATTATTAATTATTATCATTATTATCATTAATTATATTATTATCATCATCATCATTCATCATCATCATTCATCAATCAACAATCATCATCATCATCATCATCATCATCATCCATCATCATCATCAACAACAGTCATTCATCATCATCAACATCAATCATCAACATCATCAGTCACTCATCAATTATTATTATTATTTATTATTATCAATGTTACTTAATTATTATTATTATTATTATCATTATTATCAAATTATTATATTATTATCATTATTATCATTATTAGCAATAATTAGTATTCTTTATGTCTTATTATTATTATAATTATTATTATTATTATTATTTAATATTATTATTACTTATTATTAAATATTATTATTATTATTATTATTATTAATTATTATTATTAATATTACTAATTCTTATCATTAACATTATTACTATTATCATCATTATTATTATATTGTTATCATAATATCATTACTATTATTATTAATCATTATTATTATTATTACTACTATCTATTATTATCTACCTACAATTATTAGTTATTATTAATTAATTTTTATTATAATTTATTATTATTGATATTATCATTTATTGTTATTATTAATGAATTAATATCATTATTATTATTATCATTCATTTATTATTATTATTAATTATTATCATCATTATTATTATTTTTATTATTATTATTATATATTATTATTATTATTATTATTATTAATTATTATTATTATTATTATTATTATTTTCATCTTTCATTTTCATTTATCATTTTTCATATTTCATTTTCATTATCATTTTCATTTTCATTTTTCATTTCATTTTCATTTTCAATTATCATTTTCCATTTTTCATTTTTCCATTATCATTTATCATTATCATTATCATTATTCATTATTATTATTATTATTATCAGTATTAATTATCATTATCAGTTCATCCATTTATTAATAATATTATATCATTATTAATTGTTAATTATTGTTATTAGTTAATTGTTATTGTTATATTGTTATTATTATTTATTGTTACTGTTCCACACACACACTCACACACACACTCACACACACTACACACAACACACACACAACACACAACACACACACACATACACACACACACACACAACACAACACACCGACACCACACCACACACACACACACACACCCACACACCCCACACACACACGCAAGGCCCCACACACACACGCGCGCGCGCGCGCGCACACGACACACAACACGCCATGATAGCGGGACTGAGAGGAAAAAAACAGTACATGCAAAAATACTCAACAAAATGATACTACAGAATAGGCCTCGAAAAAAAAAACAGCCTTCCCACCACGGAGTACTTATATTGAAATAAATTTGGATGAAGAAATAGAGGTGTGGCAAATTTAATATAAGGATTTTATAGAATAAAAACTTGATTTTGCGAGATACAAAAACCCGGCACCACGGAACATAGCTCCCTTCCCGTATAAAAACAAGTAGGTAAATAATACTACGCGCGCACACACAACACACCACACCACACACACCACACACACACCACACACCCAACACACACACACACACACACACACACCCACACACAACCAGACACACCACCACACACGCCCACCCAACACACACACACACACACACACACACACACACACACACACACACACACACACACACACACACACACACACACACACACATACACATACATGGATAAAGAAATGGTAAATAAAATATTAATTACACTGATAAGACCTAAATTGGAGTATGCTACGACACTATGGGCACCTAGAAAAAAACAGAAAGAATTCAAAGAGCAGCGACAAAAATGGCACCTACCTTCTCAAGTTTGACATACGAACAAAGATTGGATAAATTACAACTATGAACACTGGAACAGCAGAAGAGAAAGATGCGATTTGCTGAATATCTGCAGAATTATGAAAGGGATGGAAGTTATTGATAGATGATGACTTATTAAAACGGGACAGAAGAGAGAGAAGACACGAGAAGAAGGTAAAGAAGGACAGTTACAGACGAGATTTGAAAAAATATCTCCCCACACAAAGTGACTGATATCTGGAACAAACTAAACAGGGAAACAGTGAGTGCCAAAACTATACAAGATTTTAAGAAAAAAACTGCATGCGGAGAGATACAAAAGCGGGTCACTAAGAGCATAGCTCTCGTCCCGTAAAATTCAACTAGGTAAAGACACACACACACACACACACACACCACACCCACACACCACACACACACACCAACACCTACACACACACCACAACCACACACCACACAAACACACCACACACACACACACACACACACACACACACACACACACACACACACACACACACACACACACACACACACACACACACACACACACACACACACACACACACACACACACACGTGTATAAATAAACCACTAGAAAATATTGAGATTTGTAACAAAGCTAAAAAAGGGAGAAAAAGAGAGGTATTTATATAAATTTATATATTAGCCTTGAAGGCTTGACCTGTGTTCCAAACGAATATCTTTGCATAAACCTTATGCTATGTATTGAGATGATCAAGCCCTTCTTTTACGGTAAAAGGGGAGTTTTATAATATATATATTCTTTCTTACAATATTCAAATACTATCTATATAACATTAGCCATACTTAACTGACACAAGAGATGATAAAAATATCTATAGAAGCCGGTTTGATACACAAAGCCAAAGAGAGTTCATGATTGCCATTGTTTGTCAATATTCGTATTACAAAGGAAGATAGAAGTATTGTCATTATCAACCTGATTACCTATTCTGCTTGTTCTGCTTTGAATCACAGACGATGATATTGCCCAGCTTTGGTACATTTTTCTCGGTGCGATTATTAGCCTATCACAGGTTATGGCGAGTGACGCGCATCATACTTGGGATCATATTTGGGTACACGCATTGGTAGGTTCTGTTAGAATGATCAGTCCCGTAATTTACAGCTTGGAACAAAACATCTCCATTCAAAAATAAAGAATTAGTGCTCTAGACAATCATTTGACAATCATCATTGAGTCATGAACGATCATTGTTGAGAGATAATCGCTCCAAGCAAAGCGTACCTTTAGAGGGCAAGGTCAGAACAAAATGGCGCCGTCTCGATCCAAATTCGTTTCGAGTTTGTTTCTTAGATGGATAAGGTCGGCTCTTGATTGCCAGAACAAATGTTGGCAATGACGTCTCAAATTTGAAGAGGTTAAATATGATTATATTACCTAATCCAAACGTTAACCAGCTTGTGGTTATCATATCGAGTTCTGGTGTCAAAGTTGCTGCATTTATTTTTGAAATATTAATTATAGTTACTGTGTCAGGTGTAAGACAATTATTTTATTGTATTGTTACTAATAAAGTCATGATCTTTGCAAATTGACTCTTTAACTAAAATTTTTCCAGTGAACTTAGACAAGAACTGGCTTACCAATAAAGTGATTAACAAGTGGAATAGACTTAGTAACCATGTAATGAGCGTTGTTGTTGTTGTTAAGAAAAAAATTGATTTTGCGAGATACAAAAAACGGTCACCACGAGCATAGCTCCCATTCGACGTAAGAAAGACTTTCCCACAGACTCAGACTATATACCTTTCATAGACAGTCAGACAAAACTCATAATACATAGTCTCAAGCACTCATCTGCCTGTGGCCCTGATAACATAAGCAACATCCACCTAAAACACATTGGACCACAAGGTATACATGCACTCACAAACATTGCAAACTACAGCTATTCACACAACACTATACCCGACATCTGGAAGCATGGTAAAATAATCACCATTCCAAAACCGAACAAAGACCCAACAATCCCAACATCGCACCGCCCAATCACACTTCTCTGCACCCCCTCTAAAGTCATTGAACGCCTAATACTTAAACTTGTCACACCACATATTCCCCTTGCTGACTCACAACACGGTTTTAGGCCACTACATTCCACAAACACTCTTCTGACAAACCTCACACAAAGAATTTTAGATGGCATCAATTCAGATAGGCCCCACCAAAGAACACTTCTTATAACATTAGACATTAGTAAAGCTTTTGATGCTATCCCCCGCCACAACCTAACAAATAAAATATATAACACAGACATGCACAATTACACCAAAAGATGGCTGGCCAATTATCTGGCAGGTAGGAATGCTTACGTGTCATATAATGGCCAATTATCGCACATCAGGAACATTAAGAACGGAGTACCACAGGGCTCAGTTCTATCCCCCACACTATTTAATCTATACATGCATGACTTACCCACACCAGACACCCCAGAAATACAAATCTCTTCCTACGCAGACGACATAACAATCACATGCACACATCGTAACACAGACAAAGCTGCAGAAATAATCCAGCCATACCTTGACACACTCAACACATGGTTCATCATAAACAGACTCAAAATAGCTCCAACCAAATCTACAGCAACACTTCTCACCAACTGGACAAAAGAACACAAATACATACCTCATCTCTACATCAACAACACTCTAATACCACACACAACCACACCGAAAATTCTTGGTGTAACATATGATACATCCATGTCTTTCAAACAACACATCACAAACATAAAAAACAAATGCACACCCAGACTTAACGCACTTAAGTCAATCACCGGAACAACATTTGGACAAAACAAAGAAACTAATATAACAATATACAAGCAATGCATACGCTCAGTGTTGAATTATGCGAATCCTGCATGGGCTCCTAATCTCAGTGAGACACACCACAACACCCTTCAAATCATACAAAACAAAGCCCTAAAAACAATTACAGGCTGCACAAATACAACACCTACAGACCATTTACACCATGAAACAAAAGTCCTCAAAGTCAAGGACCACCTCGACATGAGAGGCACACAAACACTTGCCGCAGCCACCACAAACACATTACACCCGCTACACTACATAGCAGAACACCCACACACACCAAGAAACATTAAAACAACACCCAAAGACCTTTATCACGCACAGATATTCTCTTCTCTTCCTCCACAACCACCAAATACCAGCCTCCGGAAACATATTCATAATCATATCACTCACCGCTCCATTAACACACTGAAAGACAACACACTGCTGCATGCCAGACCCCCTGATATCCACCCTTCTGAATCCTCTCTCCCACGAAAGGACAGAGTCCACTTGGCCAGACTGCGGTGCGGTCACCACCCAGCACTTCTAAGCTACCAGAAGAGGCTGGATGACCGCGTTGTGAACAGCTGCCCAGGATGTAACACTTCACCCCATACCATACAACACATAATAGAAGACTGCATTATACACAGTCATGCACGCAAACAACACAACATACGCTCTATAAAGGATTTGTGGGAAAACCCAGTTTCGGCTATGGCATTCCTTGGGGAGACAGGACTGCTCGGACAGACAGTCTAGGGAACGACAACAACAAAAAATGTAATGAGCGTTGAAACTATCGGTTGTTTTAAGAGAAGGCTAGATAACTTTATGGATGGGGATGACAGGTGGTAATGGACATGGAACTGACTAGTGTAGGCCATATGGTCCCCTCATTCTTATATTATGTTTTTACGTACTTTAATCACACCGTAAAACTTCAGTTCGATCCAAACAGCGGGAGAAGGCTTTTTAAAATTTTCCAAGTCAATTGCCTGATGATCGTGTTCGTGCATGTATCAGCTTCTATTAAGCTTTGAAGAAACATGTTAAATCTTAAAAAAATTATCATAGGCTTGATCAAAACAGGTAATGAATATGAGTTCTCCTGAATACAGTAAACCATCCTAGGTGGCTGTTATAATAAACAATCATTAAACAAGCGGGACAGGGGAGATTAGGTTAAAACGTTCAGGCCTCGTAAACGTAGTCATGGCCTCAGGTCCTTAATTCTAACCGTGGAGGGCGCCTCCTGACAGGAAAACGACCATAGGAATGTACTGTACTAAACTGGAGAGGAAGTTTTCTACTCCACCCCATCCCCCGACATTCTCTTTCGTTTACACATTTCAAGGATAAAAAAAGCAAACAAGCAAACAAGCAAATAAAAAATAAATGAGCAAAATAAATGCACAATAACAGATAAATAGATAAGTAGATAATGTTAGATAATCAATCAATTAGTAGATAAGTAAGAAAATAGTTAAACAAACAATCAAATGGCTTAATGAGCAATCACATCAATAAAGAGGTAAATTAAGTAATACAGGGGAACCTCTCAAGAAGAGAACGAAGAACCTACTAAATCCGGCGCCAACCAATTTTATTCACCTGAGAGAAGGGCCCTGCTTTGATGGGATTAAAACCCAGTGTTCTCTTGTACGATTTTGTTCTGCTATCGCCAGGAAATTCCATTCAACTTGTAGGAACGCCTTTGGGCGTTAATGCAGGTGGTGGAAAAATATTTCTCTCTCTATCTCTCTCTCTCTCTCTCTCTCTCTCTCTCTCTCTCTCTCTCTCTCTCTCTCTCTCTCTCTCTCTCTCTCTCTCTCTCTCTCTCTCTCTCTCTCTCTCTCTCTCTCTCTCTCTCTCTCTCTCTCTCTCTCTCTCTCTCCTTCTCTCTCTCTCTCTCTCTCTCTCTCTCTCTCTCTCTCTCTCTCTCTCTCTCTCTCTCTCTCTCTCTCTCTCTCTCTCTCTCTCTCTCTCTCTCTCTCTCTCTCTCTCTCTCTCTCTCTCTCTCTCTCTCTCTCTCTCTCTCTCTCTCTCTCTCTCTCTCTCTCTCTCTCTCTCTCTCTCTCTCTCTCTCTCTATCTCTCTCTCTCTCTCTCTCTCTCTCTCTCTCTCTCCGTCTCTCTCTCTTTATAACGTAGCAGTGATAGTTCATAGCACCAGAAGCATTGTGAGTAATAAACTGGCTAAAAGGGATATTAAGGCCTGAAAAAGGGCTAAGAAACTCTGCATTAAAATCCAGTAACCTGTTCTGGAATATTCTTCTGGCTAACGAGGATGATTTTATTCAATTAGTAGAAAAACTTTCAAGATGCAAACTTTCCCACGACGTCGAGCTTTACATATATTGTTCTGATTATTTTATTCAGCTGAGAGGAGGAACCTGTGTTGAAGAGGTGTGCATATCATCTTACCAATCTGAGAACTTGCCTCTTATTCTTTCTCTCTCATGTCCTCAGATTTATCTTGCTCATTCTGATAAGCCGGAATATTTAGACACACGTCTTACGCCAGCTGTACCTACCCCATCATGAGGACACACACGTGCACGCGCGTGTCTGTACACAAATATGACCACACACATACGCACACGTGCATGCATATGCGCACGCACTAGTAAACATAAACTCACCCCTATACAGTACACACAAAATACGCACACATGCATATGAAATAGTCACTCGTAATTTTACTCACGCAACATAAGTCGACTCATTCTCATAATATGTACCGTTCTCCCTTTTTATCTACATACTCTCTTTACACCTAAATGCGGAACTCACCTAAATAAGCCTTACCTATATGCACTTACTCTATGTTTCTATATCAACATCATCTATCTATACCCTGCTGCTCTACGCACATTTTTTCTTAACTCGAAAGTTATATATACTCTCCACACCTACATATCAGTCATAAACTTATACACTGTACACATTAACCATATGGGCCTATGCACAGCATCCTTGTCCTGAATGTCTATCCTTTATTATACAGATCCAACTCCGCTTCTGTATATCTTTAGACAGGTATTGTCTTCTACAAGTACAGGATCTTAACAAAAATACAAAGCTAACATCTGCTTAAAGTCTCAAAACACTGCGCCATCAGAATAATGTCAACCGTAACAACTTTTCAAACATGCTGCTAGAAATACGATGCACTTAGCTGGTCGTATTTGTGGAATTCTCACGAGCGGGTCAGGTAGCATTGCTCGATTAAATTATCATTATAACTGATGCGTGGATATATAAGCACACTTTAGTTTCTTGTGAATGGTTAAATTCTAAAACAAAGAAAAGAAAAAAGATCTGATTCTTTGGGGTCAAATGGAAATGACACAATAGCATCTATTTACACAACCCCAGGCGTACAATCGACCACACAAATGATCTAAAAAAGATCAGAATGTGTCGGTCATCAGTGATCATCAAGAATAGGTACTTGACAAATTTGTGGTCACTCACTCAAATAAGTTTAGACAACTCTGCTATCCGAAAATTACTGATCACCACTGCACCGTTTATATGACAGGCCTCGCAATGTATTTTTACTATTATTTGCTAACTAAATAGCATGCTAACAATCGATTATGAAACACGGATGAAACATATACCCCATGTAAGTAAGCATGTAATGTTTTGTTACATATCATAAACTGCATTTATTAAGGTAATGTTACGTGCAAATGTGAATGTCCATCACGGTTTCCAGCCATTATTATACTTAAGGTAAGAACGCTTTTCGGTGCATTGTACAAGAGTTCTTGTCCAGTTTGCAAACCATGGGTTGGGAGATGAACCATATTAAATAACTTGCATAGCCATTTGGACAAGTTTCCAGAACATCTTGGCTACGTTGGGCGAGGAGCAAAGTGAGGGGGTTTTCACCAAAATATCAAAGTGATGGCATGGGGCTACCAAGGGCGACGGGGCTGGAATATAATGACTGATTAGTCCTAGAGCCTGAGGTAAAATGTTCCAGAAGCTCCACACAAAATAATGTATTAAGAAATAAAGTGATTATAAAATATAATAAGATGAAAAATGAAATAAGATGAAAAATAAATTGAAACGATAAAATAAAATAAGATGAAGTGAAATAGGATCGAATAAAATGGAACAAAATAGAGAAAAATAAGATGAAACATCAAATAGAATAAAATAAGATAAAATAAAATAAGATAAGATTAAGTAAAATGAAATGAGATGAAATAGAATGAAATGAAAACTTTAAAGAATTGGAATTGAAAAGAAGCGACTGTTTTTCCTTTTTAGAGAACGAAATTAAAAGCCTTGTTTCAAATATTGTGTAACTTATCTAAACCTATGGTTTGCCAATTTTGCTTTTTTAAACTTAGAAGAAAACTTCAATATAGGATAAAAAAACAAAACCAATACTATATTTTGAGTATAATGGTTCTAATAACTTGAATACATTTGCTCTGTTAATTCTTTAAACTTCAGCTAAAAATAAAAAAAATCTACAAAAGTACGATTTACCATATCTCAAAAACCTGATGTAAGAAACAAAAACTGATACAAAACTGGTATTGAGAACTCAAAAATTACCTAAAATATGTTGCAAGCAATTACACCAGAAAATAGAAAATAGAAAAAAGGAAATTTGTTGCATGTGTGTTTTTACAAATGTCATCCAATAATAATTGTTATGTGGTTATCCACTTAATCCAGGGTCAGAGTTATGTATAAAGTTTATCCTGCCTATATGAATCCACAAATACTGGAGGGAAGAAAATTTGCGTTCTTCTTCTCCTTCTCCTTCTCCTTCTCCTTCTCCTTCTTCTTCTTCTTCTTCTTCTTCTTGGGTCACCTGGTGGTTGAGGTCCGCAAAGCCTAGAGATTTTAATTAAAAGGTACATCTTGTTGTCATCAACGTAGCCTAGACTCCCGGGGCTCCGACGGCTGCCCACAGTGAAGCCCGCGGCTGATTGGCCGCAGGGGGCCATGGCGTCACGACGGGGGGCGTGACGTCACAGCGTGTGCTTGGCGGGTCTACGGTCAGTGATTTGTCAGGTGTTTGGAGGCGCGTGCTGGAGGAATGTGAGGCGGCTAGAGGCAGTGTGACGGATGGAGGGCCTCCTAGTCGCCATTGTAGGAAGCATCAGGGAAATTATTTGCGGCTGAAAAAGCGACTTTGCCCAGACCAGGCATGCGCAAAGCCATATCTGGCCCACCCCTCACCGCGCACGTCACCCGCCGCCTCGCGCATGTTCAGCATGCCGTGAATTATGGCGGCTAAACCCTCATGCCCCTACACACACCATAAATAACGACTCTCATAAATCACAGGGCCGATCAATAACCGTTTGAGAGAGGTAACAACAACACACTTTAACCAATAGCAAATAGAAGAGCATCTGATAAAAGCATCGAATGATATAAGCTTCTAATTGATAATACATATCGTCACTGCTCATGCATTACCTGCGAGTTTACGATCTATATAAACACAAACAGATAATTTGAACTTTCAGAGCCCACACCACCGGTGCCACCCACGTATCTCCAAGACAGTATAAATGCAAAGCTTTCAGTATTACTACAATTTAATGTATATATATATGTGTGTGTACATATATATATATATATATATATATATATATATAATTTGTGTATGTATATATGTATACTTAGAGCTTTTTCCCCTTTATAAGGAAGGTAGCTAAGTCAGAGGCACGTACCTATTTCCATCTATTTCACTTCCCTCCATCGCCTTTTCCACCCCTCCCATCTCAGCTCCTCGTAGATGACGGGTCATCCCTGCCTTCGCCAACTGCCCTGGGTCAAACCCAATGCAGCAAGGCACGGTACATCCACAGAAAGGCCACTTCACTTAATCGGCGAACCCCCCTCTCTCCGTCCCCTCATGCAGAAAAAGAGAGGACGGGGAGAATGTTGGATGCCTGTTTCATGATGGATTCACATAACGGTTCGTTTGAACACTTTATTCTCTTGTTCTAATCTGATACAAAACTACTGGCAAGTCCAGAGAAAAACTCCGGAGGTTGCCAGACTTCTCTAGCTAAAAGTTACAGAAAGCAAAAAGGGCGTTCCCCGCGAACGGGTGGCCAATAAGGATCATAGGTCATGTATGAAATGGTGGCACTCTTGAGGGTTGCCAAAAAGGGAAAACTGTATTGATGTGAAGATCGTTGGGTCCCGACTTATGGCCAATAAAGGGGTGCCTGGAGAGCGCTGTCCATGAGTACCTGGCTGAAGGACCTTCTAAGAGTTGTCCCTTCCTACCCGAGATGAAAGAAATCGTCTGGCATCTATCACAGAAGAAGGAAATCTCCTTACGTCTGTCACAGGCTATATCACAAGAAACACTTTCGGACAGTGTCAAAATATCATTCACACATGAACACCCCCTATCCCCCATCCACCAGCCTTCCCTTCTTTGCATAACAATATCATTCATACACAGTCATTGTCCAATCATCCCTATCTCCTGACTATTTCCTTCTTCTTCAACAGACATTTTCCTATTTCTCAACGTCCCCTTGATCCCATCCATCCATCTTCATCCTCGGTCGTCCCCTCAAGCTCGCTCCTTTCAGCTATGCCTGTTTCACACTAAAACTCCGTGGACTGTCGTAATCATGTATTTCAACCTGCGAGTATATTACAAATATTCTTACATAAATCCACAGTATACATAACGTGAAAAGTATTAAGACCATCAACAAAAAACACTTGTACAACTTACATTGAAATTAAATGAGCATAATCCTCTAAATAAAAATCCATAAATCTTTTGAATAATCGTAACTACAATGACAATTACAATAGCGTAAATTATACAGACATTAGTAACAAATAAGAAGTCCAACATTCCTCTATGGCTAATTTCACGATTATAAATTTCACAACTTAAGCTATTGTAAGTATTCATCTAAATCATATTCTATACAAGCAATATATTGAAATCAGTATTATTTTACGCAAACAATCTGTTAACCGTAATACAACGCTCTAATCACATCTTACATAAAATTTAGAAATCATAACTCACATTAGTGCTCCAAGCCTTTTAGTATGAAAACCAAACCATCACTCGGGCAGGGACCTAAGTCCTCACATTTTCACCTCGGCCGCTGGTCCCTCAACCACAGCCCTCCTCACACCTCGAAATCACCGACGAGAATGTTGGTGTAATGAGCGTCACCTCCCTAGTAATGTCCACGTGAACAAACGCATAGCGATACGCGCAGAAATGGTTACCTACACATATACAGTATACAAGATCCCAATGGAATAAACATGTGATGCATTTATTCAATAATTACAGTACATTAAATAGATACAAATAACTTTAATCAATACAAAATATAAACATACAAATGCACAAGTCATCGTAAATGGTTCATACAAACAACTTGAACCAATATCATCGTATAGTGATGATACACTCCCCACCCCGCCTTGAAATTATTGTTCTTCTATGGGAAGGATTACTACGAGGCGGTGTACTGATCATTTAACCTGCACGTCCTCTAGTCCTTCATACTTCGATCCTGAGATCTGGATCTTGTATCTAATTATTACATCCCTTACAAGCCCATCTCGTCCAGCCGGGGCTTCAACAACTTGAGCCAACCTCCAGCGTCCCCTTTAGGTATTATTATCCTGTACAAGTACTAAATCATCCACTCGTAGATTCCTCTTGACAACATGCCACCTTTGCTGCACTAGAAGAGTAGGGAAGAAATCCCTTTGCCATTTACGCCAAAATCCAGTTACTATACTATTTAGGAATTCCAATCGGCGATTCATGTTACACCGAGCCCATGTTCCCACTGGTGCGTGATTGGAAGCACGACCCAACAGCAGTTCATTAGGACATAAGTAACATCCAGCATTCACATCAGACCCACGTTTGAGGCCGATTGGCCGTTCATTCAGGAGATTAGCTACTTCAAAGAATACAGTCTGCAATTCCCCGAATGTAAGCGTGTTTTCGCCTATCATGACTTTCAATGAACGCTTCACACTTCTGATTAATGTTTCACTTACCACATTTTGCCATGGGGCATCAGCTGACTTGGTGAACTGCCATTCCATACCTTCATCTCTTCCAAATTTACACACATCATTCCAATCTAACTGGCTAAACACTTGCTTCAATTCTTTGCTCGCAGATACAAGTTGTGGGCCTCTATCAGAATACATACTGCATGGGTAACCTCTAATTGATACAAATCGCCTGAAAGTCAGCAACAGGCTCTGTGTATCATACCCTCAACCAGATCTATGTACATACTTCGGGTGGACATGCAATTAAAGATAATACCAAAGGCTTTACCAAACGTCCTACGCTTAACTGCGTCACGTATTTTGAACGGACCGAACATATCACAAGCAGTATGACAAAATGGTGGTGATGGTCTGAGTCTTTCTTCTACAAGTTCGCCCATTTTTTGCCCTTCGACTTTACGAGATAATTTCTTGCAGATTACACATTTATACTTCAATGATTTCACAATTCTCCGTGCTCCAGGAACCCAAAATTTCCTTTGTAATTTTGAAATCGTGGTATCTACTCCTGAGTGATCTATACCATGCAGATGTGACAAATATAAATAAGTGAATCTATTAGTTGGTGGTAATAGCATATAGACTTCAGAATTCCAATTTTGTTTCAGCCAATGTTTCATACGGCTACCTACAATAATTATGCCTTCATTGTTGATCGTAGGTCCCAGTCTGCTAAATCTAGTCTGCCAATTTTTTGAAAACTCCTTTTGGATTTCTCTCACCCATAATTTCTCTGCGACCTGCATATCGCTGCTATTAACATGGTTACCTATTGCCCTGAAAGATTTAGACCTTATTGACGCCAATACCCTACTCGTTACCCTGAGTAGCTTTACATAACTACTAAATCTTTGCAACTGAATAATAGCAGTTAGATTTGGTTGCGATAGCCCACCGTGAGTAACGTTATTAATTATAGGTGTACACTTGTTATTCTCACCCTCATCAATTCTATCTGGCAAGTCTGTTTTATCAGTTTGACTAATTGGCCAGGATTCAAGGGGCAATTTAAAAAATTCTGGTCCCTTCTGCCAAGTTGATTCACCTGTCAGAAGTTTAATCTCGGTTGAACGAGTCAGCATATCAGCGGGATTGTGTTTCGATGTAGTCCACCACCATTCCTTAGGATCAGACTTGCTTTGGATTTCTGCAATTCTAGTTCCAACGAACGATTTGAATTTATGAGAATCCTTTTGTATCTGAGCCCTTACTATTTCCGAGTCAACTATATGAATTACTCTCTCAAAATGCCACTCTAGCTCTTGCTTTATTTTCATACGTAGTCGACATGAGAGCACCGCGGCATATAGCTCAATCCTTGGAATACTTGTTTGTTTAGCAGGTGCCATTCTACTCTTAGCCATGATAATGGATGATCTATATTTTCCCGACTGCGTAAAGAAACGGCAGTATGCAACAGCTCCATAAGCAAGTCTCGATCCATCAGAAAATAAAATCAAAATTGGGTTGCCAATCGCGTTTCAGGTCTAATCGAGCGTTCAATCCTATGGTTTTCGAGATTGTACAATTCCTTGAAGAAATGTAGCCATCTCCTTCTGTACTCCTGAACCATAGGATTGTCCCATCCCTCATTCTTGCTATCCATTATCATCTCTCTCATTAGCAACTTAGCTGACAACAAAAATGGTTGCACCAAACCCAATGGATCGAATACTGAAGCTATCTGACTAAGAACCATGCGTCTAGTAAGGTCTTGGGGAAATTTATATTCTAATTCTTCTCTCAATAAATTGGGCCTAGAGCGAATTTTATTTTGCTTAGGGGAAAAGTTTATCCTGACAGAGTAGTAAAATTGGTCACTCTTTATGTCCCATGACATCCCCAAGACCTTCTTCATTTCAGTTTCCAACAATTTTATGCCCGTGAAATTATGATTATTCGCAGAAGTCACCCAGTGCTTCACTACAAATCCTCCGCTGGCTAGAATATGTTCTGCCTCCTTGATAAGCTCAGTAGCCTTTTCTTCGCTGCTCACCGACTGTACCATGTCATCAACATAAGTATTTCTCATTATCATTTTAGCAGCACCCGGGTATTCACTCGCATACTTCTCCGCGGTGTGCCTTAGTGCCAATGTTGCTATTATACCACTTGGCCTATCCCCAAATGTAACCCTTGTCAGAATATAATGTTCAGGGAATTTTAACACATTAAAATCCCTCCAAATGAATCTATGCGTATGCTGATCTTTTTCATCTAGTCTAATAGTATGGTACATCCTAGATACGTCACCCATTACAACTACTTTCTCCTGTCTCATCCTTAGTAATACTCCCAACAACGAATTCAAAATGTCTGAACCTTTCGCCCAATACGCATTCAGTTGGTGACCGCGATAGGAAGCCGATGAATCAAACACGATTCTCATAGGTGTAGATTGGGAATTTGGCTTCATTACCTCGTGGTGATGGATGTAATGAACGGGACCAGTATAAGACACTCTTTCAGCCTTTGTAATTTTCCGTGCTATACCTCCAGCGATCATCTCATCAATCTGATTTTGATACAATTTACAATGTTCCGAGCCACGGTTGAGCAATCTTTTCTCTGTCGCCTTCATACGAGCAATGGCACTAGGATAATTGTTGGGCAGATTTGCGGGATTCTTTATCCAGGGATATTTAACAACCCAAACCCTATTGACCTCATCAAATGTAAGACCCTGTTCAATTAATTTCAGTTCTCTAGTTTCCTTTAATGTCCACTCATCAGGTATACTCTGTCTGCAAAAACAAGGTATATCATCATAATCTGTATCGTTTCCAAGCACATTATCCAAGGACACCTTCAAGTCAGGTAGTTTAGACACTTCTATTTTCTGAGCGCTAATATCAAATAGAATATGATTCACCCTAACACAAGCACTGTTGCCTCTTCTGTTCGTACCGGTACCCATGCTACCTCTAACACAATAGCCAAATTGGTTTTCTAGCAACTGGAGGTTACCTACCGTTTTTATTACTTTGGATCAGATTGTTGTCAGTTATTACCCAATCAGCGTATCTACCTTACCAACCTGTCTCACTAGCAACATTGGATTCACTTGTAGTATTCTACTTAATTCGTTAGCATCAACCTCGTACACATTCGATGTTATCTCATCAAGACCATATGCCTTAATTTTCCAAATTTTGCCTTGTTGGTCTACCAAAGGAATGGTGTACTCCTTACTCATGCATGACTCCACGACATTACCCACCTTTGTGATGGTCATCTGAACATCCTTTCCTA
>NC_134783.1:61992446-61997446 GCF_046742065.1 Oratosquilla oratoria
GCTTGTTATTGACAAAGCTTCTTCCCATCCTCTAGGTCTAGAAGATACCATCCATGATGAATTTAAATTAATCAAGATCAAGTTCCTATCTCCAAACGCCACTCCTTTACTTCAACCCATGGACCAGCAGGTCATCTTAAACTTTAAGAAGCTCTACACTAAAGCGCTCTTCGAGTGTTGTTTTGAGGTGACTGAGGGGACTAATCTCACTCTCAGAAAGTTTTGGAAAGACCACTTCCATGTAGTTGTCAGCCTCAAGATGATCGCCAAGGAATGGGAGGGGGTTACCATGAGAATCCTTATTTCAGCTTGGCCGGAGAGCGTTGTCCAGGTTCATTTACCGTACATGATCATTTTAGAAATTATTCTAGATGTTATCAAATATTATTTTGGGGTATTTCTTCTTAACATGGGACCCATTATTGTATTTCACATTGATTCCAATGGAAAAATTTGTTTCGCTTAACGAGTGTTTTGCATTACGAGTAAAAATCGGGAACGAATTATGCACGTTGAGGTTACGCTGTACACACACACACACACACACACACACACACACACACACACACACACACACACACACACACACACACACACACACACACACACACACACACACACACACACACACACACACACACACACACACACACACACACACACACACACACACACACACACATACACACACACACACACACACACACACACACACACACACACACACACACACACACACACACACACACACACACACACACACACACACACACACACACACACACACACACACACACACACACACACACACACATACACACACACACACACACACACACACACACACACACACACACACACACACACACACACACACACACACACACACACACACACACACACACACACACACACACACACACACACACACACACACACACACACACACACACACACACACACACACACACACACACACACACACACACACACACACACACACACACACATATATATATACACACATTATTGAAACTTCTTTCATAAAAAGAAATTTTGGAAATAATATGAACTTGAGTTAGGGTTTATTTAAACTGAACAATTTTATTATTGACAAGATTGCGTGTGATAATTTGTAACATGGGACCTTTCCGAATATCCTCTGTATTTTTAGGTATATATTGTTTCTTTCTGTATTGCTTTCCTATACCTTTGAAAATGTCTTAATAGACGAAAACGTACCATGAAAATTTAATCAATCTTTCTTGCATTTTTAATAAATTTGGTATTCAGGTAGTATTTAAAAACAATAGTATTAAGAGCCTGTTAATTAAAAATTCTCCAAGAAGTAAAGAAGGTTGTATCTATAGCATACCATGTAAAAACTGATTATATTTACATAGACCAAACAGGCAAAGGTTTAGATAAAAGAATAAGCCAACATACATATAGTATTAGAACGGGGCAAGTGTCAAGTGGATTATTTGTCCAAAAAAGGGATTATGGTAATAATATTGACTGGGGAAATTCTAAAATAATTACTTCTTGTAATAATATTGTAGAAAGAAATATTATTGAATCTTCTTTCATAAAAATAAATTTTGGAAATAATATGGACTTGAGTTTGGGTTTATACTGGACATTTTTACTATTGACAAGATTGTGTGTGATAATCTGTAACATGGGACATTTCAGAATATCCTTTGTCTTTTTATGTATATATTGTTTCTTTCTGTATTGCTTTTCTGTACTTGTGAAAGTGTTCTAATAGACGAAAACGTTCGGTATCTGTTTTTTCAAATTTCCGGTGGTTTCTGCAAAAATAGTTCATCACGTGTGATTTGTGATTTCTTTGCATATATATATATATATATATATATATATATATATGTACATATATACATATGTATATATATATATATGTATATATATATATATACATATATATGTATATATATATATATATACATGCATATATGTATATTGAAATATATAAGATAGATGAGTGCATGGGTGGTAAGACTAACACAGGGAACAGTTAGGGATTTATTCTGACGTTTCGTCTTTACCAGGACTTCTTCAGAGTACATATACTCCGAAGAAGTCTTGGTAAGGACGAAACGTCAGAATAAATCCCAAACGGTTCCCTGTGTTAATCTCACCACCCATCCACTCATATATATATATATATATACATATATATATATATATATATATATATATATATGAATACACATATATATATAGTATATATATATATATATGTATATATATATACATATATATATATATATATATATATATATATGCAAAACAAATCACTAAGCACACGTGATAAAAATACTTGCAGAAACCACTTGTAAAATAAAAAATAAATACGGAACCTTTTCGTCTATACAAGACATCATCAGGGTACAAAGAATACAGAAAATGACCAAAGGTCATAATATATACATACTGGCAGATGAACTAGGAAAGGCCCCATGTTACCCGACTCCAGATGAATTATTTACAATCTTTTTAACAATAAAGTTATCTAACTTATTCAAACCCAAGCTCAAATTCATAATATTTTCAAAATTATTTTTGATGTAATGTGATTCACATATGTTGCTTTCTACAATGTTGTGACAGGATGCAATAACTTTTGTGTTTTGCCAATCAATATGATAGGAAAACTCTTTTTGATGGACGAAAAGTCCACTTGGCATTTGACCCGTTGTTATATTGTATTTATGTTCACTGATTCTTTTGTTTAAGCCTTTTCCTGTTTGGCCTATGTTCTTAAAATCACATACTTTACAAGGTATGCTGTAGATACATCCTTCTTTGTCTTAAGGAGAATTTTTGATTAAATAGTTCTTAACATTATTGTTGTTATTAAATATCACCTGAATACCAAAGTTTTCAAATATTTGAGGGAAGGTGATGACATTTTTTCTTAGTAAGGAACTGCTAAAAAGTTCTTCAATTTAAATTCTTTTACTTAAGAAGTGTTATAAAATGTTCTTATGGCTTTTTCTTATGCCTTGTCTATTTAATGTTTTGAATATTCTAAATTCTGACCAGTCTCATAAATAAATTTCACATCTTCAAAATACTCAGGAGAACATACTTTAAAGGCTCTCAAGAACATAGATAAAAAAAACAGATAACTTGGTATTTTGATGATGGTATGAATAGAATTGAATGCATGAGAAAACGTTGGTTGGTTTTCTATAGACATTGAATATAAAATATCTACCACATTGATGAATACTTACATCTAAAAAAGACAATATGTTCTTTTCTGTCCCGACTGTGAATTTTATAGAAGTAACCAAATTATTCAACTTGAACAAAAATTCATCCACAGTTTTATCACAAGGCCAAATACACAATATGTTGTCAGCATATCTGTACCATATTACATTAGATGGCAAAATGCTAGGCCATAACTCTCATTTGAAAAACTCCATATATAAATTACTCAAACCCGGAGACAGACAATTCCCCATAGCTATACCAAATGTTTGTGTGTAAAACTTCCCATTAAACTCAAATTTTGAGTCAATAACACATAACTTGATTAAAATAATAATTGTATGGGAAGGAAGTATAAGATCATATTTCTTGAATTCTTCCTCGAGAAAGCCTAACAAGTCATAAACCGGAACAAGAGTAAAAAGAACTGTTACATCAAAACTAACCAATTTGAAGTCAAAAGTGATATTATGTCCAAGTAGTTTGTCCTTCAAATCAATGTGATTTGGAAATTGTCCCAGCAAGAGGGCTTAAAAGAAACACTAGCCAATTTGATAACTTACAGCTGCAAGATCCAATTGAACAAGCAATGGGCCTGACTGGATTGTTGATTTTAAGGGTTTTTATTAATTCATACATATATGGAAGTGACGGGGACACTATGGAGAACTTTTTTTATCAGTTCATTGTTGCCTTTTAAAATGTTCTTAAGATTCTTGTTGAAATCACTATTACAAAGTTATCTAATTTATATATTCCCATACTTATATATATATATATATATATATATATATATATATATATATATATATATATATATATATATATATATTGAAATATGTATGACGGAATGAGTGGAAAGAGTGATGAGGTAAACGCCAACGGTTTTTTGGCGCTTACCTCATCACCCTTTCCACACACACACACACACACACACACACACACACACACACACACACACACACACACACACACACACACACACACACACACCTATACCAACATTGACGGACTAATTTCGGGACTGAACGAACTCAATGATTATCTGTTAGAAGCAAAACCAGACATAATGGGAATTGTAGAGACTAAACTAAGAGGTGAAATACCATCCACTGTTATCGGACAAGGTTTATACAACTACTGGATAAAAAACAGGGACAAGAAACAGGGAGGGGGAATCATGTTCTTGGCCAAGAAAGACCTAAAGGTGACAAAAATTGCAGAGGGCAAAGGTAATGCTGAATTGATCATGATAAAAGTCGAAGGCAAGAATATGAAAAGTAGAAAGTTTGTGGTGACTTATGTGCCTCCAAAAACAAGCGCTTGGAAAGAAATTGAACATACAAAAATGCTAGATGACACAAGAAAATCACTCAATGAGATACTAATGGGTAAGGGTAATCTGGTAGTTATGGGGGACTTCAATTGCAAAGAAATTTGTTGGGACAGCATGACAGTGCAAGGAGGAGATGACTCGTGGGGCAATGTACTGCTAGATATGACCATGGAGTACACAATGACCCAATGGGTCCGTGAAAACACAAGGTACAGAAATAATGAAGAGCCATCGAAACTAGATCTAATATTTACAACAGAGCCTGAAATAGTGCATAAAGTCCAGTATGAGACACCAATTGGAAAGAGTGACCATGTACTCATCGAAACTATACTAAAGGAAGAAATAGACATAGAGAGGAACGAAAAGCATAGGAAAGGAAGACTGAGGTACAACAAAACAGACTTTACAAAACTAAAGA
>NC_134783.1:62004946-62012446 GCF_046742065.1 Oratosquilla oratoria
AAACAGTTTTTCTGTACAGATACATGAACTCCAGGAGTAGCTTAGAAGCTGATGTAATCCAAGATCCATTAGTGAATCCAAAATTAGGTTCAATAATTGGAGACCTCATTAATGCCAATAGTTTACCAGCTCTTCTGTCCTATCTATTACAAATAAGTAATTGACTCTATCTTCTATCCATAATTTTCTGAAGAGTCAGGCCTCTTTTTCCTAAAATATGATTGCCCCATGCACCTAACATGACAAGATGGCATTTCCAAACATTATGCTACCATAGATATCCACACCTTATTAGCTAATCCAACATGAACCCAAAACACTTCTAAGTATTGGAATGATATTTTCCGTAAGGATAGAAACATTGGAATTGTCAGTAACAGATACAATACAATCTACTGAGGGAGATCTCTTTACATTCAAGAGGATAAAAAAAAAATCTTAAACATAAAATTTTTGTTTGGATTGGTAAAAACATGGCAACATTTACCAGTGAAATTCTAGAATCACGCAATCATGGATATTTAACATAAAACTTGCATTGTCCGATAGCTCCTAATCTAATATAACCTAACGTAAACATTCCATAGAAAGAATAGATCTCTGAAATGCAAAAAAGAAAACTGAAAAATGTGTTTGAGTGAAGCTGGAATAGAACCCCTTTACTAACCCTATGTTTGCAGAACCTAACTAAATTCATACACACCTATAGTTATGGATAGTTCAAGCTGACTGGGGCACCATTTACCAGACAACGAAAAAGGTACATAAAAGAGCCACAACACGCCTGATGTGTACATTCTGCATTGTTTACGATCATCTGTCAAATCTCAGTATCGCCAACATGGCGGCCTATTCGGGACTTCCGGGTTCCTGTGACGTCAATGCAAACACTATTGCACCTATGGCACGGAATTTGTATAATTTCGGCACTGCCTTCTCCTCTGCTCAGTGTTAGAAGACCACTTCCGGCCACTAATAGTCTAAAACAAAAAATTTGTCTGGATTGGTGAAAACATGGCAACATTTACCAGTAAAATTCTAGAATCACGCAATCTCGGATATTTAACATGAAACTTTTATTGTCCAATAAATCCTAATCTAATATAACCCAACGTAAACATTCCATAGAAAGAATAGATCTCTGAAACGCACAAAAGACAACTGAAAAATGTTTTTGAGTAATGCTGGAATAGAACCTCTTACAAAGGATTACAAAGGAGGAGCATGCTGACAATGTTGCCGCTGCCGCCAGAAGAAATGTTGGCTTTGATCTTCGGTGGATCATAATATATATATATATATATATATATATATATATATATATATATATATATATATATATATATATATTTTTTTTTTTCTTAAGGAGAGATTTGGTAGCGTAGTCCTTCCTTGAGGCGTGGAAGCGAAGTTCAGATGGACAGAAGCTGGGTGAGAAAAGAGGATATATTTTCTTTGCTTTATTAATGCGATTTGTTCAGGCTGTATCCAGTTTTTAAGTCCTTGTACAGGCCTGATGACTGGGTCTTATAAGGGGGAACTCGGATGAGTTGCTAACATGGAAATACATACAATAGTTTAAATTACATGGAGCCAATTTGGTCTGACTAGAGTTGAGCTAACGCTCAAATATTTGTTAGTTACATAATTTTAATCCTAAGTTTTATATATATGTACAATCTATGTCCAAGTAGACATAGAACCATAGGAGAAAATAAATGATCAATACTGCTGTCTGTGATATCATGATTCGACCGTTGGAGTGGAAGCGGGCAGCGTGGGCTGGCAGATAATCCAGAGATAATTGCTCTTTGACCCTGCTTCACCTGAGAGATGAGGTCTTGAGCGGGCTCAATACACCGAAACTCTTCATGCGTGCGTGGCTCTGTGTGCACTGGTGCTGGCTGGAAGAATGACGACCGACGATATGCATATGCGTGCAACATGAACGCTCGGTCCGGCTGCCATCCGGTGACCTCACCCGTAATACTCGTATAGGGCATAACCAATAACCTTAAAGTAAAAATAGTGGCATAGACATGATATATGTGGAATTTTTAAGGGTATCGTGTGAGAGAGATGGAAAACATGAAGATAGTTATGATAACATGATGAAAAGTAGATACAATTCGGTTCACCCAAGGATCTGATCTACTTGGTTGGTCTTTGTCTTGGACTGTATCTAGGAAGAGGAGTAGGAGTTTTTGAGCCGGAACGGGTGCTGGAGCAGGTGAGGGGATATGTGTGTGGTCGAGGCTTCGGGGAACAATATTACAATTGTCTATGCGGAGGATCTTTTCTGCTTAGTGTTGTGGGGAAGTGTGTTGCAAGCAAATAGATTTGATTTTATTATTTGGTAGATGTCAAGAACGCGAAATGGTCCTGTGAACTTTTCAGAGTATGGTTTTGTTCGTACACAATGTTTCCGATTGTAATGTTGCAATGCCTTACTCCTGCATTATGGAGTCGTGCCATATCCATCTTTGAGAGATTAAGGGAGTCATGAATTGTCTTGAAGAGAGTGTTGAAATTCTGGATTTTT
This sequence comes from Oratosquilla oratoria, assembly GCF_046742065.1. Classification (NCBI taxonomy): domain Eukaryota; kingdom Metazoa; phylum Arthropoda; class Malacostraca; order Stomatopoda; family Squillidae; genus Oratosquilla; species Oratosquilla oratoria. The sequence goes on from NC_134783.1 coordinate 62,007,489, forward strand.
GTTTTAACATAATCATTGAAGTTATATATGGGGAGAAGCCTGAAGTAAGATCATATGGGGGCTTTATATTTGAACCAAAAAGGACAAAATGTGTTACATGTTCATCCCAAGATGAGTGTATGTCTGAGGCAAGGTGTCTGAAAACATTAAGTATTTTCATGTTTTGACGCTTCACTAGTCCGTTGGAGCTAGAGTGGTAAGGTAAGGTATTACATTTTTTATGCTAAAAATGTTGCAAGTGTTTGTATGTTATTGTTGAATTCAGTGCAGTTATCTGAGATGAGTGTTTTGGTGTGGTGTATGGGCATATGACCTTGTCAACCAGTGTCTGTGTGACTTGTTGTGCCGATTTGTCTTGCAGTGGTGAGAGAATGGAGAAACGAGAGAAATGATCTACACAGACAAAGAGGTATTGGCTTCCACTCGGGGCACGTGACCTTTATGGGACGCGCATGAATTACAAGAATCTACATGATCGTGGATTATTTGTCCTCATAGTGGACCAGAAATATTTCAATCTGGCTTGTGAGAGACACTTGTCCTTTCCTGGGTGACCAACATCGGATGAGTCGTGTACCAGGTTCAGTACTTCGGGAATGAGTTCGGTAGGAACTACAAGCTGGAGCACTGAGCGATTTGGTTCGTGTTTGCTTTTGAGTGTTGTTTTGTGATACAGGACTTCGTCTATCATGGTGCAGTTTTCGATGTTTGGAGGGAAATCATCAGGGTTCGTTGTATCGCCTGAAGTGAGGAAATATATAACGCGTTTCCAAATGGGATTTAATTTTTGTGCTGCGGCAATGCGCTCTTGAGTAAGGTTCACTGGAATTGACACTTAACTGATGGTCGCTACATATCTACTCATGGCGTCAGCGACGACATTTGCTTTGCCATGAACAAAATGGAAGGTGGACATGAATTCTTGTCTCCACATTTTGTCCAAAGTGCTAGTTTGCCTGTGAGATTTTTTCCTTTGAAAAGGTGTAGAATTGGTTGGCGATCTGTGTGTATATGTATCTTTTTAGCCAAGTATGATTTATTTGAAGTGGTTGAGTGCGTAAATGATAGCTAGTGCTTCGATCTCGGTGACTGAGTAATTTTGTTCGTGTTTGTTATGTGTGCGGCTAGCATAAGCAATAGGACCTAAGTTTCGAGTCGTGTTGTTGCATGAGCACCGCGCCGATGCCTGTGTAGGACGCGTCTGTGTAGAGTGTGAATGGAAGCTTGTGGTCGGGGAATGCTAGGACAGGTGCCGTTGTTAAGGCTGTTTTTAAGTCACTGAAAGATTTTTCTTGGTCTGGTGTCCAATTAAAGGGAGTGTCATTCTCAAGTAAGGTGATTAAGGGTGCTGCTCTGCCAGCGTATCCTTTGATAAACCGTCTGCAAAAGCCTGAGAGACCAAGGAAGGATAGGATGTGATCAGAAGTAGGGCGTGAGAACTTTATGATTGCCTTGACCTTGTCCTGGGAGGTTAATATGCCTTGTGAGTTAAGGACGTGCCCTAGGAAGCGTATTTCCTTCTGAAGGAAGGAACACTTCTTAAGCTTCAGTTTAAGACCTGGCTTTGCTAGCCTGGAGAAGACAGTTTCAAGCGTGTGTAAGTGTTCACTGATATATTTGGAATTAATAAGAAGCTTAAGACAATTTTATAAGGTAACGATGAACTGATAAAAAATGTGTTACTGTATCTCCGTCACTTCCATACATGTATGGTCTAATTAAAACTCATAAAGTTAATAATCCAGTTATGCCCATAACTTGTTCTATTGGGTCTTGAACATACAAGTTATCCAAATGGTTAGTGTCTCTTCTTACTCCTCTTGTTGGGACAATATCCCAGTCTCATATCAAAGATAATGTTGATTTAACCAAAAAGTGGCTTGGACATAATCTCACATTTTATTTTAAGTTGGTTAGTTTCGATATTAAAAGTTTATTCACCCGATTCCCGGTGTTAGATTTGTTAGGATTTCTAGAAAAGGAGTTAAAAAAGCATGACTTAACACTCCCTGCTCATACTATTATTAATCTAATTAAATTATGTGTAATAGACTCTAAGTTTAAAATGAATGGAAACTTTTATCCTCAAACATTTGGTATGGCCATGGGGGAACTGTCTGTCTCCAATTCTTAGCAATTTGTACATGGAGTTTTTTGAAAGAGAGTTGTTACCAAACATTCTTCCAATTAATGCAGCTTGGTACAGGTATGTTGACGACATATTATGCATTTGGCCTAATGATCAACATTTGGATACTTTTTTGTCAGATTTAAATGATTTGGTGCATTCCATTAAATTCACAGTAGAGGTAGAAGAAAATAATATTTTACCATTTTTAGATGTAAATATTCACCGATGTGGAGAATATCTTAAATTTGACGTTTACAGGAAGCCGACCAATGTCTTTTCATACATTCATTTTTACTCGTATCACAGTCAAAACACCAAGTTGTCAGTTTTTTCTTCAATGTTCCCGAGAGCTTATAGAATTTATTCCCCTGAGTCTTTGGATCAAGAAATACAATTTATCTATGACATTGGAGAAAATTTAAAATATCCAAAACATCTGATTGATAAGACAAAAATCAAAGCTAGGAACTGTTTTTTTAATATTTTGTAAGTTAAACAATTTAATTATAAAAATATGTTAATAATTCCGTACCACGAATATTTAATCAATCTTCCTAGCATTTTTTAAATATTTGGTATCCAGATGGTATCTAAAAACAATAATAACATTAAGAGCCTGTTAATTAAAAAATCTCCAAGAAGTAAAGAAGGTTGTATTTATAACATATGGAAAAACTGTGATTTTATTTATATAGGCCAAACAGGCAAAGGTTTAGATAAAAGAATAGGCCAACATAAATATAGTATTAGAACGGGGCAAGTGTCCAGTGGATTATTTGTCCACCAAAGGGATTATGGTGATAATATTGACTGGGGAAATTCTAAGATAATTACTTCTTGTAATGATATCATAGAAAGAAATATTATTGAATCTTGTTTCATAAACAGAAATTTTGAAAATAACATGAACTTGAGTTTGGGTTTATTTAAATTGGACAATTTTATCATTGACAAAATTGTGTGTGATAATATGTAATATGGGAGCTTTCCGAATATCCTCAGTCTTCTTATGTATATATTGTTTCTTTCTGTATTGCTTTTCTGTACATTTGAAAATGTCTTAATAGACGAAAACGTTCGGTATCTGTTTTTTTTTTCAATTTCCCGGTGGTTTCTGCAAAAATGATTCATCACGCGTGTTTTTGTGATTTCTTTGCATATATATATATATATATATACATACATATATATATATACATACATATATACATATATATATATATATATATATATATATATATACATACATATATATATACATATATATATATATATATATATGTATATATATATATATATATTATATATATATATATATATATAACACAAGAGATATTTCGAACATTGCGTTAGTTAATGTGCGGAAATTGCATCTGCTCCTTGGATAGATGCAGTCATCACCCAAGAAAATTCATCCTTACTTATCGACCATAATAAAATTAGAAGAGCACAACAAAAGATAATGAATGAAATATCTGATCAACAAGAAAAATAATTGAAAGAAGGTCTCTCCTGTCTTTTGTTTGATGGAAGAATGGATGGAACCAAAGTTATGCTAGAAGCAGAGGGAGTAAAAAAAAAAAAAAAAAAAAAAAAAAAAAAAAAAAAAAAAAAAAAACAAAAAAAAAAAAAAAAAAATCCAGGTCTAATCAAAGAAGAACATTAGACTGTCTGTCCTGGCGTTTGGTTTTTGTTTTATTTTATGCCTGAAACTGAAGAGGAAGGAAAAAAATATGTTGAGATAATAGCTGATAATGTATTATGCTGGCTTCTTGAAAGAGGGCTTAAAAATCACTCCAAACTATTGGTGGAGATTCAACTTCGGTTAACACTGGCTGGGAGGTGTAATGAATCATTTAGAGAAAAAACTGTGAAGAAGACTTATATGGGTGGTGTGTGATTCACATAGAGGTGAACTGCCCCTTCGTCACCTCATCCAAGAACTTGATGGCCCTAAGAAAACACAATAAGTGGTCAGTTACCCTTGACAACATGCTGGATGAAGCAACACACCTAGAAATAAATAAAATGTTTCCGAAGGTTGATGTAGGTCCCCCCATTCCAGTGTTACTGGAAGAAGTTGTCAAAGACCTTAGCACAGGTCAATCTTCCGCTTATCGTATTGCTCAAGCAAAAAGGTCAGGAGAAGTACCAAAGTCACTGTCTCTGTTGGAAATTGGACCTATCAGTCATAGAATTGGTTAATTACAGCTCTGCGCTTCTGCAGAATCTGGGTTTTAAAGCACAAATTGAAAGGATAAGTACTGGAAAACTTGAGGTTGATTATTGATTATATAACTGGTGTTTGTTTTCCCAACTGGTTTAATGTGAAGCTCAGTCCCAAGTGGGTCGACGGTCCCAATCACTTGTTGTTTCAATTGCGGCTTGTGAGAACAAAAAGCAAATTAGTGAGAGACATTGTATTACTTGTGATGAAGAGAACCGTTTAGTCTGCTCGTTCAGAAGCAGTGCTGCAAGCCATGCTTTCCAGCCAGTGTGCAAAACTTCATGCTGAAGCTATAGAAATCATCCTAAAAATTAGAGGTGCCCCATTTGAAGATGACCAGTTGGGAGACTGCTCATTTATTCAAAGAAAAAGTGTTCATTTAAATGTTGAAGCTATCAAACTGTCTGACTTGCTTGACTTGAATTGTGAAGTCTTGGAACCACCATTGACAACATCTTTAACTAGTAAGGATTTGGAAAGCTTCAAAGACACATCAATACAAGCATCAAAGTAGCCTTCACAAACACAAAGTGTTGAAATAAGTGTTAAAATGGTTACTGAAGCCACGGGCCATGTTTAATCACGAAAAGCGAGGCAGAA
>NC_134783.1:62017446-62029946 GCF_046742065.1 Oratosquilla oratoria
GTTTTAGACGGAAACGTTCCTGAGTGACTAACTTACTTGAATTCTACAACACAGTTATCTCAAATTATGACAAAAGAAACAATACAGATTTGATATATCTAGATTTTACAAAAGCTTTTGATACCGTCCTCCAGGAAAAACTACTTACTAAACTAGCTTCACACGGAATAAGTGTTAGCCTATCAAGTTGGACTAGTAATTGGTTGAATGATCGAACACAGAGAGTTGTTTTAAATGGAAAAACTTCTGGATGGAAATTTTTTACAAGTGGAGTTCCTCAGTATTCCGTTCTTGAGCCACTTCTATTCATAGTATATAAATGATATAGACCATGGACTAAAATCTACTGTTTCCAAATTTGCTGATGACACAAAACTGTGCGGAATGGCAAATGATCACTTAAACTAATTAGATATTCTTGAAGATTTAGATAAATTACAGCAATGGTCTGAAAAGTGGCTAATGAAATTTAACACAAGTAAATGCAAGGTAATGCACATAGTAAGTACGATTACAAGTTATTACAAGTACAATTACAAGTTATTTGGAAATTTGTTAACAAAAGTGAATTGCGAAAAGGATCTCGGCGTAATTATCAGTAACGATCTCAAATCATCCAAGCAGTGTATTTCATCCTCTGAGGAGGCAAATAAGATTCTAGGACTGATTGCGCGATCATTTGACTTCAAAATTTCATCACTCATTAACAATCTATATAAATCGTTAGTTCGTCCACATTTGGAATATGCTGTTTCCATACGGTCACCGAATCTCATTAAAGACATTGACAGATTGGAAAAAGTACAACTGCGAGCCACAAAACTTATTCCAAATATCAAAAATAAATCATACGAAAATCGACTAAAACATATGAATCTGTTTTCCCTAAAAAAACGTAAACTCAGAAGTGACTTGATACAGGTCTTTAGAATTCCAAAGGGATCACACTGAATGAGAATCAGACAAGAAACAACAGTTTCAAACTGTCCAGAAATATACTTAATTTGGAAGTGGATAGAAACAACTTTGCCAACCGTGTAGTTAATAAATGGAATAAACTTCCTGCAGAGGCAGTGCAATGTAGTTCAGTTCGAAGCTTTAAGAATCATTTAAATGAACACTTGAGCAAGATGCTGTTTATTTCTTTTGTTATAATTTTCTATTTGTTTATTATTATTTGCTTGATTCTCATTTGTTATTAGTTATATGTCAATTTATTATTATTTACTATTTACCTGTTTGTTTATTATCTAACTATACCTATGCATTTTTTATGTATTATATTTTTTATTTACATTATCATAGTTTTTATTCATTGATCTATTTATTTATCATTATTATGACTTTTTACGCATCCGAACTAGATATGGACTAAAAGGTCTGTTGGCATGCTCTTCCTTTGTAATCCTTTGTAATATATATATGTGTGTATATATATATATATACACACACACACATATATATATATATATGTATATATAAATATATATATATATATATATATATATATATATATATATATATACATATATATATATATATATATATATATATATATGTGTGTGTGTGTGTGTGTGTGTGTGTGTGTGTGTGTGTGTGTGTGTGTGTGTGTGTGTGTGTGTGTGTGTGTGTGTGTGTGTGTGTGTGTGTGTGTGTGTGTGTGTGTGTGTGTGTGTGTGTGTGTGTGTGTGTGTTTACCTAGTTGTATTTACCTAGTTGTATTTACCTAGCTGTATTTTACGGGAAGGGGAGCTATGCTCGTGGTGTCCCGTCTTCATATCTCATTTTATCTAAACTATTTTTAAATTCATGTATTGTTTTTGCACACACCACTTTCTCATCTAACTTGTTCCAAATGTCTATTACTCTGTGAGGAAAGCTGTTCTTTTTCATATCTCCTCTATAGCTGTCTTTCTTGATTTTCTTTCCGTGTCCTCTTGTATTTCCACCAGCCCATTTTATTACATCCTCTCTATCAATAATTTCTATGCCTTTCATGATTCTGTAAATAGTTATCAAATCTCCTTTCTCTCTTCTTTACTCTAATGTCTGTAGCTCAAGTTTTGCTAGTCTCTCTTCATATGATATTTTTGAGAGTGTTGGTGCCAATTTTGTAATTGCTCTTTGTATTCTTTCAAGTTTTGTTATACATTTTTTGTACTTGGTGAACACATCGTTGCTGCATATTCCAATCTTGGTCTTATCAAAGTGATTAGTATTTTCTTCACCATATCTTCATCCAGGTATGTAAATGGTACTTTGATTGTTCCTATTAGATTATAAGTTTCTCCAAAAATCTTGTTTATATGTTTCCCAGGTGACATATTATTCATAATAATGACTCCCAGGTCCTTCTCATTTTCAACTTTTTTTATTCCTTCTTCTCCCAACTTATATGATCCTATTATTATTACTATTATTATTATTATTTTGCTTTTTCCAAATTCCATTATACTACACTTTTTAGTATTGAACTCCATCTCCCACTTCCTACTCCATTCCCATACTTTATTGAGATCACTCTGTAGTGACTCACAATCTTCTTCCGTGTTTACTATTTTTAATAGTTTTGCATCGTCTGCAAAGAAGTTCATATAACTTTAAATTTCTTCATCCATATCATTAATATATATAGCAAACATTATTGGGGCCAGAATTGTTCTTTGTGGAAGACCACTTATTACTTCATCCCAATTAGAGTGTTTGTCTCTTATCACTACTCTCATTTTTCTTTCTTGCAAAAAGCCTTCCATCCATTTAAGCAGTTTGCCCTGTATTCCTCCTTCAGTTTCTAATTTCTCAAGCAACTTCTTATGTGGTACTTTGTCAAAAGCATTTTTTAGGTCTAGAAATGCACAATCAGCCCATCCATCTCTTTCTTGTATTATATCTATTAGCCTTGAATAGAAACATTTTAGATTGGTGACGCATGATAGTCCTTGTCTGAATCCAAAGTGCCTTGGATTTAGCACGTTTTTTTTTCTTCTAAATACCTTACTCATCTACTTACAATAATTCTTTCACAAATTTTTGCTATTGTACTTGTTAGAGAGACTAGTCTATAGTTGGTAGGGTCTTCTTTATTTCCTCCTTTATATATAGGTACTATATTTGCTTTTTCCCAATCTTTTGGAACTTTCCCTTCTTTCAAGGAACTGTTTATTATGCTATGTATTTTGTCTGCCAGTTCATTCCTGCATTCTTTCAAAATCCAGTTTGCTATTTCATCTGGTCCATACGATTTTCTGACATCAAGATTACTCAAGTGTTTCATTATTTCATTCTTTGTTACTTCTATTTCTTTCATAGGGGGGGCTTTCTCTTTCCATTCGATCTCTCTAGGTTGTATGTTCTTCCTTGTAAACACTGATTTATAATGCTTGTTCATAATTTCTGCCATTTCTATTTCCTCTGTGTATTCATCTTCTTGTCGTATTTTCTCTAAATCTTGTTTGTTTTTCAGTTTGTTGTTTACAAATCTGTAAAATAGTTTTGGTTGATCTTTACATTTTTCTATGACATCTTTTTCATATTTTCTCTTTTTCTCTCTGCACACTTGTACATATTCATTTCTATAACAAGTATATATTTTCCATTTTTCAGGTCTTCTGTCTTTTTTCAATTTGGTCCAGGCTTTATCTCTTTTGTCTTTTAACTCCCTACAACTTTTGTTGTACCAGCACTTTACATATTCTTTTTTTTTGTTTTTGTCTTGGAACGTATTTTTCCACTCCTTTTTTTTATATAAATTTTTGTCAAAATATTCCATTTCTCTTCCACTGTTGTTTCCTTCTTTGTATATTCTTTCCCAGTTTTCTTTTTGAAAAAATTCTCTTAATATATAAAAATTTGTTTTTTCATACATCAATCTTCCTTTTCTATATTGTTTATTTCTTTTCATTTATTTTCCTCATTTAGTTCCAGTTCAATCAATATGTGGTCACTTTTACTTATTGGTTCTTATATTCAATCTTTTCCACTATTTTAGGTTCTGATGTGACTATTAGGTCTAGTCTCGATGGTTCTTCTTCATTTCTATACCTAGTGTTCTCTTGTATCCATTGTGTCATTGTATGGTCAATAATCATCTCAAGTAGAACATTTCTCCATGAGTCGTCTCCACCCTTTACTGTCATCTCTTCCCAGCAGACTTCTTTGCAATTAAAGTCGTCCATCATAGCTATTCTTCCTCCATCTTCCATAATCTTATTTAATGTTATCCTTGTGTCTTCTAATATACTTTTATGTTCTCTCTCTTCCCACGAGGCTGTTTTGGAGGCACATGATTTATCACGAACTTTCTGCTCTTCTTATCTCTGTCTTCCACTTCGATCATAATCATCTCTACTCTATTCTTTCCATATGTGACACTCCTCACTTTTATATCTTTCTTAGTCAGGAACATAACTCCACCCCCTTGTTTTGTCTCTCTGTTTCTAATCCAATAATTATATGCATCATGTCCTACACTGTTGGGTGGTTGTGGACCTTTTGATTTTGTCTCTACAATTCCCATTATGTCCGGTTCTTTTTCCTTCAGATAATCATTCAGTTCATTCACTCCTGTTATTAATCCATCTATATTTGTGTATGACACACTTAATTTTCTGCTACTCCCATTGTATTTTCTGTTTCCCTTTTGTTTTTCTCTGGTATGACCCATCTCCTCACTTTCATATTCACTACTCTCCAATAGAATTTCTCTTTTTCTGTCTCTGTTCTGTTCTCGTTTTTTTTCCTCAGCTTCTTGTCTTTTCATTTTTTCCTCCTCTCTTTCCTCTCTATTCATTTCTCTTTTTATCCATACCTTTTTATATTGTTCACTGTTTGCTAGTTTCCCTGTTTATGCTAAGATATTCTCTGCTGTCGATTGTGACCTAAAAATCTTAATTGGTCTGGACTTATCTGTACTATACATTTCTTAAATTTGTTTCATGATTTCAGGTTCATCTTCCTGAACTAATTCTAGTAAACTGCTTACTTTTTCTTTTTCCTCTTTGATTCTTGTGGTTCTATTAAAATTATACTTCTCTTCCATTCCTAATGTAATAATACATTTAATTTTATCTGCTAAGTCTCTTACTATATTCTCCTTCTGTCTCATCACTTTAATAACTGAGTCTTCAGTTTGTTCTTTCATTTGTTGTTTTATTATATCAGCAAATGCAACTTTACTGTTCTCTTGGATTTTTTCCAACCCTGTGCTTCTTTTGCTATGGACTCTTTATTCTCTTTGTTCTTCTTTAATTCCTAATTCTCATCTTTTACTTCTTTTAACTGTCTTTTTAATTCTTATATTTCTTTAGTTAGGTTTTTGTTGACCTTCTCTTTTTCTTCCAATTTGTCAACTCTCTGCGCAATCTCTGCCATTTTACCGAACCTACTCTCCCAATGTTCGGTCATTTTCTCAGGTTTTTCCACTAGTCTTGCTAATCGGGGGAGGTTGGTAACCCTCCCCCCCCCTCATTAAATTCATGGAAATTATTATCCTCACCTTCCATTATGCTGTTCTTATCTATATTTCTAATCTTTACATTTTTGTTAATCCCTTCTCAAAAATTATCGGTCCTTCGCTTGTTTAGAAGACGCCTGGCCTCCTGAACCAAGTCCTCCCCTTCCTCATTTCCTTCCATTTCCCTCAGTAATCCCTCCCCTTCTCCTTTTTCCTCACATTCCCACCACACCACGAGCTTTCCCCTTCCCTGTAAATACAATAAGGTACTTCATTAACGTTGAGATCCACAAATATTTCACTTTTTCTTCGGAACTCCAATCTTCGCCGTCCATCCAACGAATGTGTGTGTGTGTGTGTGTGTGTGTGTGTGTGTGTGTGTGTGTGTGTGTGTGTGTGTGTGTGTGTGCGTCCGTGTATGTTTGTGTATGTGTGATTCACCATGGTCGTGGATCACGTGTTAGACTCGTGATCGACAGCTATTTCCCACCCGAAAGAGAGCTCAGAGCTCGTATGACCGATCTATGGGTAATGCTACGACCTTACACATACACACACCCAACTCCCACGAGAGTTGGAGTAACGACTCGAAGCGCAGCGACACTGAAATCAATTCAGCCCTGGGCAGGATTCGAATCAGCCCTGGACAAGTTGTTAATATATATTATATTATAAATTATATATTATATATTATATATTATATATTATATATTATACATTATATATTATATATTATATATTATATATCATATATTATATATATTATACATTATATATTATATATTATATATTATACATTATATATTATATTTTATGTATTATATATTATATATCATATATTATGTATCATATATTATATATTATATATAATATATCATATGTAATATAATATATATTATATATTATATAATATATATTACTTATTATATATTATATATTATATGTTATATGTTGTATATTATGTATTATGTATTATATATTATATATTATATATTATATATTATATATTATATATTATATATTATATATTATATCTTATATATTATATATTATATATATTATATATTATATATTATATATTATATATTATAAATTGTATATTATATATAATTTGTTACATATTATATGTTATATATTATATATTATATATTATATATTATATATTATATATTATATATTATATATTATATATTATATATTATATATTATATATTATATATTATATATTATATATTACATATTATATATTATATATTATATATCATATATTATATATTATAATATATATGTTAAGAGGCGAGAAAAAAAATAAGGGGACGGGGATTGGGACTAGGCATCCCTCTCCTTGTAGCCCTACAGGGCACATTCCTAGAAAAAAAGGCAGAGGCATAAGAGGGGCTAGAGGGCCTCGGTCCAGCACCCTAAGGTTTGGGTCTTTTAATGTGCGTGGATGTGGTACAGATGAGAGTAAAAGGGAAGAGATAGGTAGTATGTTTGTGAGAAGAAAGATGGATATGTTGGCTTTGAGTGAAACTAAGCTGAAAGGGAAGGGCGATTGTAAGTTTGGGAGTGTAAGTGGGAGGTTATCAGGAGTGAAGAGAGGACGAGGGAGAGAAGGGGTGGCTATACTAGTAAGTGAAGAGATAAGTAAACGTGTAGTGGAGTGGAAGAAGGTTTCCTCAAGGATAATGTGGATGAAGGTGAAACTGGGAAAGGAGATGTGGGTTTTTGTAAGTGCATATGGGCCTGGCAGTGAGAAGAATGTAGAAGAAAGGGAGGCCTTTTGGATAGATTTAAATGAGTGTATAGAGGGTTTAGGGAGAAGTGTAAATGTAATAGTACTGGGAGACCTTAATGCTAGGGTAGGAAATGGTCCAATTGATGGAGTGGTTGGGAAATGTGGAGTTCCAAGAAAGAATCGTAGTGGAGAGTTGATGGTGGAAATGTGTCTAGAAAGAGAGTTGATGATAGCAAATACAGTGTTTCGGAAGAAAGTCAAGCATAAGTACACATGGGAGAGGGTGGTGGAGGGAAAGGTGGTAGATAGAGCTTTAATGGACTATGTAGTGGTAAATAGGATTATGATAGGAAGAGTTAAGGATGTACATGTGCTAAGGGGAGAGGGTGGGGGAATATCAGATCATTTTTTGGTGGAAGGTAAGTTGAGAGTGGAGGACAGATGGAGGAAGAGGAAAGGGACAAAAGGTAGGGAGGTGCTTAGAGTGAACTCTCTAAATGAAGAGGAAAAGGAGAAGGAGTACAAGAGGAAGCTGAAGGAGGAGTGGGAGGGAGTGAAGGATAGAGTGGAGGTAGGTGTGGAGGAGGAATGGGGATGGTTCAAGGAGGGAGTCACAAAGTGTGCAAGGATGGTGTGTGGAACAAGAAGGTCAGGAGGAAATAGAAGGAAGGGTAGTGAATGGTGGGATGAGGAAATGAAGAAGGTTGTAGAAGAGAAGAAGCGAGCGTTCACAGATTGGTTACAAAGTAGGACGAGGGAGTCATATGAGACGTACAGGGAAAAGAAAAGAGAAGTAAAGAAAAAGGTAAAGGAGGCATAGAGGAGAGCAAATGTAAAATGGGGTAAGAGTATGACAGAAAATTTTGAAAGTAATAAAAAGATGTTTTGGAAAGAAATTAAGAGAGGAAGAGGAGGCGAATCAAGTAGAGAAGAAAAGGTAAAATGTGCAGATGGAGAGATGATAATGGAGGAGAAGGCAGTAAGGGGAAGATGGGCAGAATATTTTAGGGAGTTGCTTAATGTGAAGGAGGATAGGGAAGGAAAGATAGCTGCAGTGGGAAATGCTAAGAAAATGAGAGTGATGAGTGAGGAAAATGGAGGAGAAATAAGGAAGGATGAAGTGAAGGCAGCAGTTAAGATGATGAAAGCAGGTAAGGCACCTGGTCTGGATGGATACCATGCAGAATGTCTTAAAAAAGGAGGTATAGTGATGGTGGACTAGTTGGTGAGGCTATTTAATGTTTGCTGGAGAGAAGTTAGAGTGCTGGAGGACTGGAGGAGTGCGTATATAGTTCCACTTTACAAGGGAAAGGGGGACAAGTGTGAATGTAGTAGTTTCAGAGGGATTAGCTTGTTAAGTGTAGTTGGGAAGGCTTATGGGAGGATCTTGATTGAGAGGATTAGGAGAGGAACAGAGGGAGTAATTGGTGAGGAACAGTGTGGGTTTAGGACAGGTAGAGGTTGTGTAGATCAGATTTTTGTGGTAAGACAGAAGGTAAGGGGAAGGATGTTTTCTGGGCCTTTATGGATCTGGAAAAGGCTTACGACAGGGTAGACAGAAAGGCACTGTGGGAGGTTATGCGGATATACGGGATAGGAGGAAAGCTTCTGGGAGGATTAGAAATGGAGAGAGTGAGTGGTTTGAGGTAAAGGTGGGACTTCGTCAGGGATGCGTTATGTCACCCTGGCTGTTCAACTTATACATGGATGGGGTGGTGCGAGAGGTGAATGCAAGGGTAGTGGGTCAGGGATTGGAGATGGTTAAGGAAAATGGAGAAAAGTGGGAGGTGAGCCAGCTGTTGTTTGCGGACGACACTGCGCTTGTGGCAGGATCGGAGGAGGGATTGAGGAAGCTGGTGACAGAGTTTGGGAGAGTGTGTGATAGAAGAAAGCTGAAGATAAATGTGGGTAAAAGTAAGGTGATGAGATGTACAAGGGGTGAAAGTGGCAGTAATCTGGATGTGAGCATTAAGGGAGAGCAACTGGAGGAAGTGGATAGTTTTAGATATTTGGGTGCAAATGTGGCAGGAAAGGGTGGAGTGAAGGTGGAGGTAGAATGTAGATTGAGAGAAGCGAGTAAATGCCTTGGTGGTTTAAAAAGTGTAATGAGGAATAGGAATCGGGGCGGGGATGCTAAGAGGAGACTGTATGAAGGAGTGATTGTGCCAACAGCACTGTATGGAGCAGAAACATGGAACATGAGAGAGGAAGAGAGAAGGAGTTTGAATGTGTTTGAGATGAGGTGTCTGAGAAGTATGATGGGGGTTACGAGGCTAGATAGAGTGAGAAATGAGGAAGTGAGGAGGAGAACAGGGGTGGAAAGGGAGTTGGGAGATAGGGTGGATGAAAGAGTATTAGGATGGTTTGGACACATGGAAAGAATGAGTGAAGAAAGACTAGTAAAGGAGGTATGGAAGGCAGATGTGGAGGGAGTGAACATGAGGGGACGTCCTAGGATGAGGTGGATGGATGGGGTGAAGGGGGCTTTGGGGAAGAGAGGAATGTCGGTTGAGGAAGGACGGGAGAGGACAGAAGACAGGGGTGAATGGAGAATGGTTGTATATGGAAAATGTTGTGATGCATGAGGTGGATTGGACGGGGGAATGGGGGTGAGGTAGTGTGTGTGAGCAAAATTTGACGCAGCCCGAAGGGATTTCTCCCCGTCCTCTCCTTTATATGGGGGGACGGAGAGGGGGGGGGTCGCCGATTTAATGAAGCGGCCTTGCTGTGGATGTGCTGTGTCCTGCGACACTGCTTCTGACCCAGGGCAGTGGGCAGGGTGCAGGGATGACCCGTCATCTAGGAGGTGCTAAGATGGGAGGGAGGGTGGAGGGGTGTGGAGTGTTTTCGGGGGTGGAATGGGTGGGAATGTTTTTGTGCCTTGTCCTTTTTGGCTACCCCCCTTGTAAGGGGGAAAAAGCCTTGGTATATGTATGTATGTATGTATTATATATCATGTATTATATATTATATATTATATATCATATATTATATATTATATATCATACATTATACATTACATATCATATATTATATATAGATTATATATCATATATTGTATATTATTTATCATGTATTATATATTATATAATATACAATATATATTATATATTATATATATTATATATTATATGCTAAATATTATATATCATATATTATATATCATATATTATATATTATATATTATATATTATATATTATATATTATATATTATATCTCTTTACCTTTACCATACACCAGATAGGGCCAGTGCCCTGTCAGTTGTGATGCCTCACGAAACTTCTCCACCAGGTACGATCCTCGTAAAGTTCCTCTTCTTCCACACTCTCTATTGTTGATCCTCTCGCTTCAATTGCTTCCCTCACTCCATCTCTCCATCTCTTTCTGGGTCTTCCTACCGGCCTCTTCCCTCTTGGATTCCATCGATAATATTTAGCAGGGTACCTTTCTTGACTCATCCTCATGATGTGTCCATACCATCTCAGTTTACTTCTTTCTACAAATTCTAATATTGATTCGATGTCCAGTTCATCTCTGATATCCTCATTTCTTAAGCGATCTCTTCTTGTTACTCCCTTTATTAATCGCAACATTCTCATCTCTGCTGCCTGTATCTTGCTCTTTAATCTCATTGTTAGTGTCCAGGTCTCTGAGCCAAATGTTAATACTGGTCTTATATATATTATATATTATATATTATTATATATATATTATATATTATATATTATATATTATATATTATATATATTGTATATCATATATTATATATCATATATTATATACTATATATCATATATTATATATTACATATTATATATATTATTATATATTGTATATCATGTTATATATTATATATTATATATTACATATTACATATTATATATTGTATATTGTATATTATGTATTATGTGTTATATATTACATATTACATATTATATATTATATAATATATATTATATATTATATATTATATATTATATATTATATATTATACATTATATATCATATATTATATATTATATATTATATATTATGTATTATGTATTATATATTATATATTATATATTATATATTATATATTATATATTATTATATATTATGTATTATATATTACGTATTATTATATATTATTATATATTATATATTATGTATTATATATCATATATATTATATATTATATATTACGTATTATATATTATATGTTTTATATGTTATATATTATATATTACATATTATATATTCCATATTATATTATATATTATATATTATAAATTATATATTATACATTATATATTATATATTATATACTATATATTACATATTATATATTATATATTATACATTATATATTATATATCATATATTATATATTGTATATTATATATTATATATTATGTATTATATATTGTATACTATATAATATATATTATATATTATATATTTCATGTTACATGTTATATGTTATATATTATATATTATATATTATATATTATATATTCTATATTATGTATTATATATCATATATCATATATTATATATTATATATCATATATTATATCTTATATATTATGTATTATATATTATATATTATATCTTTTATATTATGTATTATAAATCATATATTATATATTATATATTATATATCATATATTATATATTATATATTGTATATTATATATCAAATATTATTTATTATATATTATATATCATATATTATATATTATATATATATATTATATATCATATATTACATATTATATATTATATATTATATATTATATATTATATATTATATATTATATATTATATATTATATATTATATATATCATATATTGTATATTATATATTATATATTATATATTATATATTATTATTATATATTATATATTATATACTATATATTATATATTATATATCATATATTATATATTATATATTATATATTATATATTATACATTACATATTATATATCATATATTATATATTATATATAATATATTTTATATTACATATTACATATTACATATTGTATATTATATATTATATATTATATATTAAATATTATATATTATATATTACATATTATATATTATATATTATATATTATATATTATATTTTATATATTATATATTAAATATTATATATCATATATTACATATTATATATTATATATTATATATTATGTATTATATATTATATGTCATATGTTACATATTATATATTATATATTATATATTATATATTATATATTATATATTATATATTATATATTATATATTATATATCATATATTATATATTACGTAT
>NC_134783.1:62037446-62042446 GCF_046742065.1 Oratosquilla oratoria
ACACACACACACACACACACACACACACACACACACACACACACACACACACACACACACACACACACACACACACACACACACACACACACACACACACACACACACACACACACACACACAGACACACACACAATCACACACACACACACACACACACACACACACACACACACACACACACACACACACACACACATACACACTCACACACACCCAGAGGTCAAGGTAAAACCCCAGAATCTCTCGGTGGCGGGATAGAAACCTCGAAGAAACCTCTTAATCCTTATCGATTGGTACAGAAGTAGAATAAACAAATGATATATCTGATTTACTGTGGTGGAACGCTGTTGAAACAGTATAACCAACAAAAAATATGTTTGAGAGGTTTAAAGTTATGCATGTGGGTTTTGGGTTGCTTGCCTGCTAAAATAAGACTCATGCATTCGACGTAATACATCATACACAAGATAGATGGCCCGACCCCATAATATACAAATACATACATATACCAAGGCTTTTTCCTCCTTACAAGGGAGGTAGCCAAAAAGGAAAAGGCATAAAATCTTTTCCACCCATTCCATCCCCGAATACACTCCACACCCCTCCACCCTCCCTCTTATCTTAGCACTTCCTGGATGACGGGTCATCCCTGCACCTTGGCCACTGCCCTGGGTCAGAAGCAGTGTCGCAAGACACAGCACATCCACAGCAAGGCCGCTTCATTAAATCGGCGACCCCCCTCTCCTTCCCCCCATTGCATAAAAGGAGAAGACGTGGAGAAATCCCTTCGGGCTTCGTCAAATTTTGCTCACACATACTACCTCCCCCCCCTCCCCCACCCATTCCACCTCATGCAATCACAACATCATCCATATACAACCATTCTCCATTCTCCATTCTCCATTCCCTGTCTTCTGTCCTCTCCCGTCCTTCCTCAACCGACATTCCCCTCTTCCCCAAAGCCCCCTTCACCCCATCCATCCACCTCATCCTAGGACGTCCCCTCATGTTCACTCCCTCCACATCTGCCTTCCATACCTCTTTTACTAGTCTTTCTTAAGTCATCCTCTCCATGTATCCAAAGCATCCTAATACTCTTTCATCAACTATCTCCCAACTCCCTTTCCACCCCCGTTCTCCTCCTCACCTTCTCATTTCTCACTCTATCCAGCCTAGTAACCCCCATCATACTTCTCAGACACCTCATCTCAAACACATTCAAACTCCTTCTCTCTTCCTCTCTTATGTTCCATGTTTCTGCCCCATACAGTACTGTTGGCACAATCACTCCTTCATACAGTCTCCTCTTAGCATCCATTCCCAAATGTCTATTCCTCATTACACTCTTCAATCCACCAAGGCATTTACTCGCTTCTCTCAATCTACATTCTACCTCCACCTTCACTCCTCCTTTTCCTGCCACATTTGCACCCAAGTATCTAAAACTATCCACTTCCTCCAGTCGCTCTCCCTTAATGCTCACTTCCAGATTACTGCCACTTTCACCCCTTGTACATCTCATCACCTTACTTTTACCCACATTTATCTTTAGCTTTCTTCTATCACATACTCTCCCAAACTCTGCCACCAACTTCCTCAATCCCTCCTCCGATCCTGCTACATGCGCAGTGTCGTCCGCAAACAAGAGCTGGCTCACCTCCCACTTTTCTCCATTTTTTTTTTACAAAGTATTACAAAGGCGGAGCATGCCGACAGGAGACCTTTTGATCCATATCTAGGTCGGATGAAAAAAAAAAAAAAAAAAAAAAAAAAAATCATATTAATAATAAATAAAAACTATAATAATGTAAATAACAAATAAAATACATAAATAAATGCATAGGTATAGTAAAAAATAATAAACAGGTAAATAGTAAATGATAATAAATTGACATATAACTAATAATAAATGAAAATCAGACAGACAAATTATAACAAAACAAAAACAAATAATATAACATAAATCATAATCATTACAGCATCTTAGGTATTTATCTAAATGATTCTTAAAGCTTCGAACTGAACCACATTGCACTACCTGTTTTTTTTAACCATCTCCAATCCCTGACCCACTACCCTTGCATTCACCTCTCGCACCACCCCATCCATGTATAAGTTGAACAGCCAGGGCAACATAACGCATCCTTGACGAAGTCCCACCTTTACCTCGAACCACTCACTCTTTCCATTTCCAATCCTGACACAAGCTCTACTACTCTCATAAAAACTCTTGACAGCTCCTAGAAGCTTTCCTCCTATCCCGTATATCTGCATAACCTCCCACAGTGCCTTCCTGTCTACCCTATCATAAGCCTTTTCCAGATCCATTAAAGCCCAAAAAACATCCTTACCTTTTCCTATAGCTTTCTCACATATCTGTCTTACCACAAAAATCTGATCTACACAACCTCTACCTGTCCTAAACCCACACTGTTCCTCACCAATTTCTCCTTCTGTTCCTCTCCTAATCCTCTCAATCAAGATCCTCCCATAAGCCTTCCCAACTACACTTAACAAGCTAATCCCTCTGAAACTACTTCATTCACACTTGTCCCCTTTTCCCTTGTAATGAGTAACTATACAGGCACTCCTCCAGTCCTCCGGCACTCTACCCTCTCTCCAGCAAACATTAAATAACTTCACCAGCCAGTCCACCATCACTGTACCTCCTTTTTTCAGACAGTCTGCATGGCATCCATCCAACCCAGATGCCTTAGCTGCTTTCATCATCTTAACAATTGCCTTCACCCCATCCTTCCTTATTTCTCCTCCATTCTCCTCACTCATCACTCTCATTTTCTTCGCATTTCCCACTGCAGCTATCTTCCCTCCCTATCCTCCTTCACATTAAGCAACTCCCTAAAATATTCTGCCCATCTTCCCCTTACTGCCTTCTCTTCCATTATCATCTCTCCATCTGCACCTTTTACCTTTTCTTCTCTATTTGATTCGCCTCCTCTTCCTCTCTTAATTTCTTTCCAAAACATCTTTGTATTACTTTCAAAATTTTCTGTCAAACTCTTTCCCCATTTCACATCTGCTCTCCTCTTTGCCTCCTTTACCTTTTGCTTTACTTCTCTTTTCTTTTCTTTGTACCTCTCATATGGCTCCCTCGTCCTATTTTGTAACCAATCTGTGAAAGCTCGCTTCTTCTCTTCTACAACCTTCTTTGTTTCCTCATCCCACCATTCACTACTCTTTCTTCTATCCTCCTGTCCTTCTTGTTCCACACACCATCCCTGCAAACTTTATGACTCTCCCCTTGAACCATCCCCATTTCTCCTCCACATCTAGCTCTACTCTATCCTTCACTCCCTCCCACTCCTCCTTCAGCTTCTTTCCGTACTCCTTCTCCTTTTCCTTTTCATTCAGAGTTCACTCTAAGAACCTCCCAGTACTTTTACATTTACACTTCTCCCTAAACCCTCTATGCACTCATTTAAATCTATCCAAAAGGCCTCCCTTTCTTCTACATTCTTCTCACTGCCAGGCCCATATGCACTTACAAAGACCCACATCTCCTTTCCCAGTTTCACCTTCATCCACATTATCCTTGAGGAAACCTCCTTCCACTCCACTACACGTTTACTTATCTCTTGACTTACTAGAATAGCCACCCCTTCCCTCCCTCGCCCTCTCTTCACTCCTGATAACCTCCCACTTACACTTCCAAACTTACACTCACCCTTCCCTTTCAACTTAGTTTCACTCAAAGCCAACACATCCATCTTTCTTCTCACAAACATACTACCTATCTCTTCCCTTTTACTTTCATCTGTACCACATCCACGCACATTAAAAGACCCAAACCTTAGGGTGCTGGTCCGAAAACTCCCAGACCTTCTTATGCCTTTATTTTTTCGTTTAGGAATGTCCCCTGTGAGGCTACAAGGAGAAGGATGCCTAGTCCCAATCCCCGTCCCTTTCTTCTCGCCTCTTACGATCCAAGTGGGAATACTTGGTGGCAGTATTCTTTTCCCCCACCACAGGGAAACGGTTAATATTTTATCAAAAGCTGTCTCCAAGAAGACCTCTGTCCGTTAGAGAACCAGCGTCGGTGTCTATAGTCTCAGCCTAACAGTAATTGGCTTGGTTATATTGAATAGCTCATCTCTTTCATCTAGTGTAACGTAATCACATTTCTTTATCATATTAATAATGGGTTAATACTATGGAAATACGAACATCGTACATATTGTCATATACGTATCATGTTTATGTAGCCTAAATGCGCCTATAAGTGCGTCAATGCGGTACACACAAGTTGGTCACGGTGACGGTGCTGCCACCACTCGAATGAGTCTTACAGGTATAAAATACAGGCGATGAACCCAAAACGCACTTGTATAACTTTAAACCTCAAAAAAAAAAAATTCTGGTCAAAATATTTCAACAAAATTCCACCACACCAAATTAGATATAATATTTGTTTATTCTACGGGTTTCTTTGCCAATCGATAAGGATTGAGAGGTTTCTTGTGGGTTTCTAATCCATCACCGAAAGAAACCCAAGAGAAACCGGGTTTCAGGGGTTACCTTGATCGCACACACACACACACACACACGCACACACACACACACACACACACACACACACACACACACACACACACACACACACACACACACACACACACACACACACACACACACACACACACACACACACACACACACACACACACACACACACACACACACACACACACACATAACACGCACACACACGCACACACACACACACACACACACACACACACGCACACACACACACACACACACACACACACACACACACACACACATACACACACACACACACACACACACACACACACACACACAAACACACACACACACACACACACACACACACACACACACACACACACACACACACACACACACACACACACACACACACACACACACACACACACACACACACACACTCACACACACATACATATATATATATATATATATATATATATATA
>NC_134783.1:62047446-62054946 GCF_046742065.1 Oratosquilla oratoria
AATCGTAGATTTATGTAGGATGAAGACAGACACGATGGCTTTTGTATTGCACTATTGAGCACAAATTTTGTAGAAAGTAATTGAGGGCATAGTATAGGTAAAGGATAGTTATATTAGGAACGGAGAGGCCAATATTTGGTAGTTGATGTAAAATACATATAAAGGATAGTTTGGGTGGAATGTAATTTGGACCATAGTAACAGATCAAGCTAATTTAATGATAAGTACAGGGAGTGCTTAGTAGCTGATATTAAGCGTATATAAAGAATAGTTTTGATAAAACGTAATTTAGGGCATAGTTATATGCTAAATGAAGAGGCTTTATAGTAGATAGTAGATGATGAGAGATACGCAATATTTAAAAGCATAGTTCAGATGAAATAAAAAGCGATAGAAAATATCATAACTTGGTGATAGTGCAAATCATATTTTTGGCCGAATGTGGAATAAAGGGAAATGATAGAGTGCTGGTGAATGGTTAAGAAGGTGGAAGGGTGGGGTAGGGTAGAATAGAAGTGGAAGAGTGTGTGGATCAGATGATGGAGTACAGTGGGAAGTGGAATGGTCGGTATTTGGTAGCGGCTGTGGCCTGTTGTTGTTGTTGTTGTTATTGTCATTGTTGTTTGTTATTGGTTGTTCGTATTGTTGCATTTGCTATTGTCGGTGTATCTACTGTTATTGTTTATTGATGTTGTTAATATATGTTGCTGGTTGATCCTTTTGTTATTGCTCATGTATCTACCGTTATTGTTATTGTTACTGTTATTGCCTACGCATTGTAGTCGTTGGTGTTTTTAATTTTTTATCTAAATGGTTAGTTTAAGGATTTGTTAATTTAACTCCAAATAATTCTATTAATTCATGTAAAAAAATTTGTTCTCACTAGTTTAAAGACATATGGATATATAGACAGATACGGATAAATAGACAGAGAGAAAAGGACACACACACACACACACACACACACACACACACACACACACACACACACACACACACACACACACACACACACACACACACACACACACACACACACACACACACACACACACACACACACACACACACACACACACACACACACACACACACATACACACACACACATATACAGTATATATATATACATATATATATATATATGTAATTATCTATCTACCTATGTGTGTATATATATATATGTATATATATATATATATATATATATATATCTATACAAATATATACATATATATACATATGTATATATATATATGTATATATATATACATATATATATATGATTACACACACACACACACAGACACACACACACACACACACACACACACACACACACACACACAACACACACACACACACACACACACACAACACACACACACACACACACACACACACACACACACACACACACACACACACACACACACACACACACACATACACACACACACACACACACACACACACACACACACACACACACACACACACACACACACACACACACACACACACACACACACACACACACACACACACACACACACACACACACACACACACACACACACATCCTCTGACATGTCACTTTGGTCTCCCTCTTCCACGCTTCCTATCTAGCGGCGCCCACTCAGTAACACACTTGCTCCATCGCTCATCAGTCGTTCGCACTGACTTACCTGCCCAACTCCACTTTCTGTCTTTTACTGCCTCCACAATATCTTTCACTCTAGTCTGCTCTCTCACCCAATTTGCTCTCTTTTGGTCTCTCTGTGTTATTCCCATCATTGATCTCTCCATTCTCCTCTGCAGTCGCTTTGTTTCAATCGCATTCGTCAGTTTCCAAGTCTCACACCCATAGATTATTGCTGGTAGAATGCATTGATTGTAAACTCAGGATTTTATAATACTTACCAAATACTTTCCAACCAACTGTAATGCGTCTTTTTATTTCATTTTCGTGATCTTTGAAACTTTCACCATCTGGCCTGAATAATCATATTCTTCAACTTTCGTGTTGAATATTACTTTAGTTTTACTCTTATTAATTTTTAAACCTACTTTGAGACTTTTCTTGTTCAGATCACTCAACATATCTTGCAAGTCTTCTGCTCTTTCTGAAATAAGAATAATGTCATCCGCAAATCTTAGGGGGTTCAAATATTTGCCATTAATCTTCAAACATTTCTTTTCCCAAATCAACCTTCTGAAAATATCTTCCAAACAAGCTGTAAACAATTTGGGTGAAATGATATCACCTTGCTGTACTCCTTTCTCGATCTTGATCTTTTCTGTAACTTTATGTAGTCAAATTATAGCGGTACCTTTCGCATAAATCTTTTTAAAACTCTTACAATCTGTTCGGTTGTACCTTGCTTGCGTAGCGAGTTTAGTATTGCAATTTGTCCTACCGAGTCAAAGGCCTTCTCGTAATCTACAAAAGCTAAACAGAGAGGTATATTGTATTCTGTCGTTTTCTCTATTTGTTGGTTTATCACCTGCAAATGGTCTAGAGTCGAATATCCGATACTAAAGCCTGTATGCTCTCTCGGTTGGTTTCCATCTAAAAATTGGCTTAGTCTATTTGTAAGGATCTTGGAGAATATTTTATATACATTTGATAGCAAGGTAATCGGTTGATAGTTACTAAGGTCCTTCTGGTCTCCTTTTTTATGAATCAAAATTACTATAGCATTGCGCCAGGTTTCAAAAATGCTTTCTTGGCGTAAGCACTGGATGTACAAGTGAGCTAATTTAATATGAAATAATTTCTCTGGTCTTTCAACAGATCTATCGATATACCATCTTCCCCAGGTGCTTTTCCTCGTTTCATATTTTTTAGAGCAAATTATACTTCTTCTTCTGTAATCTATGATACACTACTAACGTCTTTACATGAATTTATTGACTTAACTACGGTCTTCGACGAGTAAAGCTCTTGGTGATATTCTTCTACTCTTTTTACCAATATGTCTCTACATTTAATTATATTATTTATCCACTTCTATCTTTCATACGTATCATTTCCTGTCTTCCTAAAGCATGTCTGCGCTCGGTCCCTTTAATACTTTTACCTTTCCGAATAGTTTCTTCTATTTCATCCATGTTTCTCTTTCTTTTCTCTGATCTCTGCCTTTCGTTGATATGCTTGTTTAGTTCTACTCTTTCTATTTCGTCTCTCATGCTTTTAATCTACATGGTCCTCTTTCTTTTAATTAGGTCATTTGTAGCTTTGGAGTATTTGTTTTCTCCAATATTTTTGTACTTCCTACTTTCTCCACCGATTCCCTAATGATAGTCACTAAATTCAAATTAATATCTTCCACGGTGTCCTCGTTAGCTCTTAGAGCTTCGAATCCGTTTTTAATTTCTAACTAAATTTTCTTATTGCTATCCTGAACCTTTGCAAGGCTTATTCTTTAAAACTAGTTCTCTCGGCTCTGAAATTGAATTTAGCTGTGTAACTTACCATTCTATGGTCACCACCTATGTTGAATTTATTTATGACGGTAACATTGCTAACGCTCTTGCTCTCATCTCCTAATATGAAGTCTATTTCGTTCTTTGTTGTTCCATTTGGACTTCTCCACGTCCATTTACGACCTACACGCTTGTGGAAGAAAGTATTCAGTATCCTCATGCTGTAGTTCTCTGCAAAATTGACTAACATCTCGCCTCTGTCATTTCTTTCACCTACTCCGAACTTCCCAATGCATGTCTCATCTCCCATCTTCTTCCCCACTTTAGCATTAAAGTCTCCTATTACCAAGGTGTACTTACTTTATTCTTGATCCATTACCTGACTTAAATCATCATAGAAAGACTCAATTTCATAGTCTGAACTCTGTGAAGTTGGTGCATAAACCTGAACTATTTTTAGGATGTACCTTTTACACAGCCTAATCACAACCCAAGCAACCCTGTCTGACAAACTACTGAACTTGATTACGTTACCAGCAACCTCTCGGTTTATCAAGAATACTACTCCGGTAGATCTTTCTTTGTCCTTACCTCTGTAGTAGAACAGGTGGTGACCATCTTGTAATTGTATTAGCTTTTCTTCCGCTCTTCGGACTTCGCTCAGTCCTACGATATCCCAGTTGATGTCTATTTCTTCCATTAAACTGTCCAGTCTGTGGTCTTCTGAGAGAGTTCTTACATTGTAAGTATAGATCTCCATTTTCTTCATGTTGTTTAGTGTCCAAGACTATCTGCTTGGACAGTACTTAATCACATTCGGTGGCACATTGCACATGAGACAATGTGGTTGGACCTTTAGGAGATGATGATTCAACAGGAACGCCCGGTTTTCTGTTTGTTGTAATGTTCATGTTTGCTATGCAAACAGAATAATCAATAAACGAATTAAACAAATAAATAGACATATAAAGACATGAAATGAAACAAATAGTTAACGAGGAAATAAAAGATATACAAAGTAAGCAAATAAATCGATATGTACATAAGATAAATTCACAATTTCCATTAACTACCAACGTAAATTAAATAGTATTATTCTGGCTGCCGCCAGGTGATTTTTTCAGAACAGTGAATTTACATAAATAAAAATACACCAAAGTTCTATTTACATTATGATAATGAAGAATGATTAATATATAATTTTTCAAAATATTTTTCATTATTCTTTGGATTCAGTTTGATGTTTAATGTGCACGACTTTGTTATGGCCCAAATGGTCTACTGTCTGTGTGATTTTGCTATTATACAAACTATATGTCCCTAGAAACAGAAGGCAGAGGGTAAGCACGTCCATTTCCGCTACCAGATACTACCAACGTATATCAAGGTGTGTGTCATCTGTTGTTCCGAGTGATAAAAGCCACACATATAAGCATACGAATAAATTATGCGACATCAATAGCTCTGATAGGTCCATAAGGTACAGCTGTATATATGCATACATGTATACTTAAGGCTCAGGTTCTATTTAATACAAACTGAACTGAACACCAGAGTATCATCACATTTATTTTTTTAATGTCTTCAATTACCCTTTTTAGAATCCTGATTTTGGAAGGACGAGTAAGATGAACAATGGATAAATTCGGACAGCGTATCTTTCCTCATCCTTCAAAAAATCGTACATAAATACATATACCAAAGGCTTTTCCCCCTACACGAGGGGTAGCCAGATATATGTATGTACAAGCGATGATATTGATAATGATACTACTACTACTGGTACTACTACTACAATTTTTTTTTTTTTTTAATACGACCTCCATCCTCATGGAACTTTGTGGTGGAAGCAGCAGGATCTGTCTACCACACAGTTCATTGGCCCCTCTCCCGCCAATGACTGTGGTCGACGACCCTTTTCTTTATCTATTTACTACAACTACTACTACTACTACTACTACTATTTTTTTTTGTTTTTTTAAGTACTCACGACCTCCATCCTCGTGGAACTGTGTGGTGGAAACAGCAGGATCTGTCTCCCACAGACACAGTTCATTGGCCCCTCTCCCGCCAATGACTGTGCTCGACGACCCTTTTATTTATATATTTAATTTTCATTAATAATGCCTAATACAAAAGTTCATTTATCCTACTGTCAACCACCGTCTGCTCAAAATCTAGGTTTTGTATATGTGCCGATTTGGACGGTGGGGACCTGGTACCTCTAAGGCATAGGAGGGCTGATCCTAGGAGAGTGAATGACAGTCTACATTTCCTCCATGAAACAATGTTGCTTTTTGGTTGTTTCTTTTCAGCCATTACCTCTGCCAGCAGAGCATAGAATGCCTTTGCTCTACTACTACTACTACTACTACTACTACTACTACTACTACTACTACTACTACTACTACTACTACTACTACTACTACTACTACTACTACTACTACTACTACTACTACTACTACTACTACTACTACTACTACTACTACTACTACTACTACTACTACTACTACAACAACTACTACTACTACTACTACTACTACTACTACTACTACTACTACTACTACTACTACTACCACTACTACTACTACTACTACTACTACTACTGCTTCTACCTCTACTACTACTACTACTACTGCTCCTACTTACTACTACTACTACTACTACTACTACTACTACTACTACTACTACTACTACTACTACTACTACTACTACTACTTCTACTACTACTACTACTACTACTACTACTACTACTACTACTACTACCACTACTACTACTACTACTACTACTACTACTACTACTACTACTACTACTACTACTACTACTACTACTACTACTACTACTACTACTACTACTACTACTACTTTTTTTTCACGACCTCCATCCTCGTGGAACTGTGTGGTGGAAGCAGCAGGATCTGTCTCCCACAGACACAGTTCATTGGCCCCTCTCCCGCCAATGACTGTGGTCGACAACCCTTTTATCTATCTATTTAATTTTTATTAACAATGCCTACTACTACTACTACTACTACTACTACTACTACTACTACTACTACTACTACTACTACCACTACTACTACTACTACTACTTTTTTCTACAATTTTTGAATACGACCTCCATCCTAGTGGAACTGTGTGGTGGAAGCAGCAGGGTCTGTCTTCCACAGACACAGTTCATTGGTCCCTCTCCCGCCAATGACTGTGGTCGACGACCCTTTTATTTATCCATTTATTTATTTATTTGTTTTTAATAATGCCTATTACAAAAGTTCATTTATCCTACTGTCAACCACCGTCTGCTCAAAATCTAGGTTTTGTATATGTGGCTATTTGGGCGGTGGGGACCTGGTACCTCTCATGCATAGGAGGGTTGATCTTAGGAGTGAGAATGACAGTCTACATCTCATCCATGAAACAATGCTGCTTTTTGGTTGTTGTTTCTTTTCAGCCATTACCTCAGCCAGCTGAGCGTAGAATGCCTTTGCTCTAGGACCCATCCCACCTGAAGTCGTAAAGGTTATAGGAGTGAATGAACCCTGGTCTACATTCTGTATGCGCTCTTCGTACATCCTGATCTTCTCATACTCGTTCCGGGAGTGGGATGCCTCAATAGTTAGGTTACTGTAACAGGGGGGCCATCGGATCAAATATTCGCATGTCAAAGAAAGCCAATTGCCCCCGTGTCCAGAAACCTCTTGCGCTGACATCCACTCTTGCTTCATCTGATGTGTCGGACGTGCGGTATCTGAAGTTCTCCCCTCCTAGTGGGAGTAATGTTGGTTCGATAGTCACATCCTTGCACACCTCTTGAAGCATTTGGGCATCGTGTCGCATGCAAATGAATCCACCCTGCTTGCATATCATCGCATGGTCTGGAGTAAATTGTACACCACAGGAACATCTGTTAGGCAGCCCTCCCAATGGCCATCCATACCTCAGGGCAATGACATCCGTGAATTCTCTTTTGTTTAAGGTGAATCCCTTTGCCCTGATTGGTAGTGCTATCAGCCAATTGGACGCCCCCAACTTCCTGCGCCATTGTTATCTTTCTTTTTATATAATTCGATA
>NC_134783.1:62062446-62074946 GCF_046742065.1 Oratosquilla oratoria
ATAAGTAAATACTTGTAATAATATTGTGGAAAGAAATATTATTGTATCTTGTTTCATAAAAAGAAATTTTTGAAATAATATGAACTTGATTTTGGGTTTACTTAAATTGGACAATTTTATCATTGACAAGATTGTGTGTGATAATTGGTACATGGGACGTTTCCGAATGTCCTCTCTCTTCTTATGTATATATTGTTTCTCTCTGCATTGTTTTTTTTTACCTTTGAAAATGTCTTAATAGGCGAAAACGTTCGGTATCTGTTTTTCAATTTCCCGGTGGTTTCTGAAAAAAGAGAGGAAAAAATAATATATATATATATATATATATATATATATATATATATATATATATATATATATATACAGTATATATATATGTATATATATATATATATATATAAATATATATATGCAATAACAATCACATTGAACACATGAATAAAGAATTTGAAGATATCACATGAAAATCAAAAGAACAGAATACTAAACATTTTCGTCTATTAAGACATCATCAGAGTACAAAGGAAAACGATGGAAGATAACATAAATACGGAAATAAGAAAGAACTAGGGAAGGTCACAACAAGAAATATACACTCCGCGGGTGGCATGGGGCTGCACAAATAAAATATACATACATACATATATATATACATATATATATATATATATATATATATATATATATATATATATATATATATATATATATATATATATATATATACATATATATATATATATATATACGTAAATACACACAGTCATACACATATATACATGCATACAAATATGAATGATAATAAATGTGTAAATAAAGAAATAGTTTATATGGATATGGACAACCGTCCCATAAATCTTTTGGTCACAACAAAGGCTGATGGTGGAGTGCCGTGATGTTTGACTACTCTATTAATAGTAAGGTCATCTAGTTTATATAAACCCATACTCAAGATTATTATCAAAAATATTTTTTATGAAGCTAGATTCGATTATATTTATTTTTAGAGAAGAATTGGAAAAGAAAAAAAATTGTGAATTGTCTCAGTGCTATAGTTATAGGATTGGATTTAAATCATATCAGATATGCTGATGACACGGTATTGGTGGCTGACTCAGAAGAAAAACTGCAACATCTATTGAATGTAACCGTAAGAGCTAATGAGGAGAAAGGTTTAAATGTAAATATGGAGAAAACTAGAATACTAGTGGCCAGTAAAACAGATCCACCAAGAGTGCAAGTACAAATAGCAGGGAGAAGAATAGAACAAATAACCAAATTTTCGTACCTGGGAAGCATATTGACAGAAGATTGTAGATGTGAAAAAGAAATCAAATCAAGGATAGCGATAGCTAAAAGCACGTTTCAGAAAATGAAAGGGGTTTTAACAAACAAGAAAATGTCTACAGATATAAGGAGAAGAACAGTTAAAACATTTATATGGTCAACGCTGTTATATGGTTTAGAAGCGTGGACAATCAGCAATTAATTGCAGGAAAACTTAGAAGCAGCAGAAATGTGGATATGGAGATGAGTATTAAGAGTACCATGGACAGTGAAGAAAACAAATGAAGAAGTATTGAGAGAAATGGAGACGGATAGGGAATTGATGACAACAATAAGGAAAAGACAGTTGCGATTCTTAGGACATATAATGAGGAGGGAAGGGTTGGAAGAGGTGGTGATGACGGGAATGGTGGAGGGAAGGAGAGCAAGAGGAAAGCAGAGGGAGAAGTATATGGACGGGCTGATGAGGGCGACGGGAAAATAACTCAAACCAGCACAGATGTTACAAGTAACTAGGGACCGTGAACGGTGGCGCTCCATGGTTGCCGAAGTCCAAGAGGATATGGCACGACGGTAAGGTAAGGTAAGGCTATAGTTGGGGTCCCTTACATTGACAAAAATCCCTATAGACACCTGGCCTGTTCTGACGCTGTACTTATGCTGGCTCCTTATATTCTATTCTTTGCCATAGACGCTTCCTGCATTATTACATGTTTTGAATATTTTAGGTCTCATGCAATTTCATATATCCTTTTAATTTTCTAATCTAAAACCTCTGGGCTACAAACTCTATATGTTCAAAATAATCAAACAATTACTTTTGTCAGCTATAGTGATATGTAAATCTTTATCACTTTTTAATTCCCAAATTATCCATGATGTTTCTTGATAGCATATAAGGAATTAAGAGGTGATAAAGATTTACATATAACTAGGAAACTTATCAATGTTTTGTCGTATTTTCATTTCTATTCTGTTCATCACCTTATATTAAGATTTCTGTTTTTTCCTATGTTTCTCAGAGGATATAGGGTTTGTAGGCCAGAATTTTTAGATGAGGAAATTAAAAGGCTATATGAAATTGCATCAGACTTGATAAATCTAATTACACGTTGTACATAGATCACAGAATAGGGTCAGGAAGTCTTTCCATAAAATTACTCAGAAAGGTCAATCTTATAAAAGGAATCTTTTTACTCTCCCATTTCACAAAAACTTGGCAAGACTTCTTCGTTTCCTCAGTGAATTCAACGTCCATGTCATATTTAAAAAGAGTACAAATAAAGGGATTCTCATTAGAAATTCACCATGTAATACTGCAGGATGTGTCTACAACACTTCTTACAAACAGTGTAGTTCTTACTATATTGGTCATGTGTCTAGTGTGTTTTTTTTTATTTTTTTTTATTTATTTTTTTTTTTATAGCATTGACTGGGACACTTCACAGATTTTTTTTCTTCTAATTCTTCTCTACAAAGAAACATCATCAAATCTAGCTTCATCATAAATACTTTTGATGGTATAATCTTAACTTTAGTATGGGTTTGCGTAAATTAGATAACTTTATTATCAATAGAATAGTCAAAAAAATCATGACATTCCACCATAGATTTTTGTTGTGACAAAATGTCTTAGGGCGGTTGCCCACAGATATGTCAACAATTTGTTTATTTATTGATTGATTCATTATAATTTATATTTGTATGCATATATATATATATATATATATATATATATATATATATATATATATATATATATATATATAAGTGTGTGTGTGTGTGTGTGTGTGTGTGTGTGTGTGTGTGTGTGTGTGTGTGTGTGTGTGCGTTTATATGCATTTATGTATATACATGGAGTTGTAATGCAGGATAATGCACATAGGTAAAAATAATAGTAAGTACGATTACAAGTTATTTGAAAATTCGTTAACAAAAGTGGATAGAAAAAAGAATCTCGATATAATCATCAGAAACGATCTCGAATCATCCAAGCAGTGTATTTCAGTCTCTGAGAAAGCAAATAAGATTCTAGTACTGATTGCGCGATCTTTTGACTTCAAAAGTCCATCTCTCATTAACAAGGTATATAAATCGTTAGTTCGTTCACATTTGGAATATGCTGTTTCCATATGGTCACCGAATCTCATTAAAGACGTTGACAGATTGGAAAAAAGTACAACGGCGAGCCACAAAACTGATTCCAAATATAAAAAATAAATCATATGAAAATCGACTAAAACATATGAATCTGTTCTCCCTAAAAAAGCGTAGACTCAGAGGCGATTTGATACAGGTCTTTAAGATTCTAAAGGGAATTGACGTCATCAATAGTGACAAAATTTTCACACTGAATGAGAATCCGACAAGAAATAATGGTCTCAAACTGTCAGGAAATATATTTAATTTGGAAGCGGGTAGAAACAACTTTGCCAACCGTGTAGTTAATGAATGGAATAAACTTCCTGCAGAGGCAGTGCAATGTAGTTCAGTTCGAAGCTTTAAGATTCGTTTGGATAAACACCTAAGCAAGATGCTGTAATGACTGTCATTTATTTTATATTATTTGTTTGTTATTATTTGTCTGTTTGTTTATTATTATTTGCTTGATTTTCATTTATTATTAGTTATCTGTTAATCTATTTTTGTTTACTATGTACCTGTTTGTTTACTATTCAACTATATCTATGCATTTATTTATAGATTTTACTTATTATTACTGATATTATTAACATTTATATTTATATTTATTTATTCATTTATTTATTTACACACACACACACACACACACACACACACACACACACACACACACACACACACACACACACACACACACACACACACACACACACACACACACACACACATATATATATATATACATATATATGTATATGAGTTTGTGTGCGTGTGTGTGCGTGTGCATGTGCGTGCCTATATATATATATATGTATATATATATATATATATATATATGTATGTATATATATATATATTGTCAGTGTATTTGGGCAGGAGTTTTTCTCTAATGCATGTTTCATTAAAAGTGATGGCTAGTTGTGCATTAATAATTTTCTTAAAGGTATTTTCCATATACCTTATTATGAATTTGTGTTCCTTAGGAAGGAAATTTATGACTTGGCTGTATGTAGTCATATTAGCTAGATCGCGATTTCGGGTTCAAGACCCTTCTTCGGTAGCTATAGGGATAAGAATTAATCCGATGAGTCTAGTTAAAGATCTAATTTTATATTAGAGTTCCTTTACTTGCTAATCACGTATATACATATATATATATATATATATATATATATATATATATATATATATATACATATACATATATATATATGTATATACCTTTTGGACAAAGTCTTTCTCTTAAAAAATTACTGTTGAATGCTAAAGCACATGTGGCATCAATGATTTTTAAAGAACATTTCTCTAACTTTCTAAGTATCCTTTTCTCTTCATGGTTCAAACTCTGGAAGAAAGTACGAAAATCGTCAGAATGGTGCTTCATTCTATACCGGCAGCTGTTTCAACCATTTCACATGGTCGTCTTCAGGGTAAAACTGAATACAAATGTGAAATACATTGGAATATAAAGGCCCGTGGGCCGTGCAAAGAACAGAGAAGAAATAAAAATGGTGGAATATGATTGGTGGGAATATGCGGGTGGGCGGCGCCAGGAAGGGTTGTCACTCCCGGTGAGCAAATGTCTAGATGCACCCTCTCGCCGGGACCTACGGGATTCTAATGGTACGTCTTGTCGGCTTGGAACTTCCAGTGGGCAAATGTCATGGTATACGGGTCTGTTTTTTCTACTGGAAGGGAGGACATGATCCGATGACTTCTGGACGTTTAAAGTAGGCTGCTGCAAAATAATACTAACCGTCTCGGCATTTATTAAGCGTCCGTAGTTAGTGTCTGTGTGAATTATTTCTGTGTCCCTGACCAAGCGCGGCTTCTAGTCATGAGTGTCGATGTAATGCTAGCAAATTACTCTGTTGTTTCGGTGTCGTATCAGTCGCCTTCTTAAGGTGGTCATCGTGTGTCCGACGTAGCTCATGTCGAGGGGCTTGCATGCCTCTTCAGAGCATTTAAATTTGTAGACTACGCCGGCTTTCGATTCCTTAGGTCCTCCAGGGGTGTTGTTATTTTTCATAATTAAGGAAGCTATCAGATTGGGACGGCTGGAGACTCTCAGCAAAACCCTCTCGTAGGGTTCCTTTGGTGAAACTCCATCGGTGGTAATTCCTCGGAGAGTGTTTGCTTCCTGTCTGTAGGCCGTTCCATAATTATTCTATGATAAAGAGTAATATGTTTCTTTTTATCCTCAGTGGTTTGGGTTTGTGTGTGGAATTCTTCCATATTCCTCCTTATGACTCGCTCAATGAGATCACCAGAGAAACCATTATTGGTTAACATCTGCCTCATACGTTCCAGTTCGGTATGAACGGCTTTCCACGTATTGCAGTGGGAAAAGGCTCTTCTCACGTATACTCCAACAACAGACCTCTTGTAGGAGTTTGGGTATTCTTTCCTTGTATTTAGGCAGCGTCCCACGTTGGTGGTTTAGTGTAGACAGATGTCCCGTGATGGTTCGAATTCTTCTCAACAAGGACATCAAGGAAGGGAAGGGTTTTATTGTTGAGGACTGAATTAGCTAATTCAGTCCTTAATTTTACTATTGAAAATAGTAACAATAAGACCCTTCCCTTAAAAGGTGTATAGAGAATCTCAAAATTAATTAAACACCAGGGCCTGATGGTTGGTATCCAAGAATCTTAAAAGAAATGAAAAATTAGATTGTTGCTTTATTAGAAGTTATTTTCAAGAAATCCATCATATCCGGAGAAGTCCCAAGAGAATAGAAGCTAGCTAAATTTACTCCCATATTCAAAAAAAGGTGACAAAAAGAAACCAAATAAGTACAAGCCTATAAGCTTGACTTCAAACGTAGGAAAAATAATGGGAACTATCATCAGTGATGCTATCGAACATCATTTAGAAAGTAACTATTTGGTAAATGATAGATAGTATGGATTCAGACGGAAATGCTTTTACGTGACCAACTTACTCGAGTTCTACAACACAGTCATTATGACAAAGGAACAATATAGATTTAATATATCTGGACTTTTTCAAAAGCTTTTGATACCGTTCCCAACGAAAGATTACTGCCTAAATTAGCTTCACACAGAGTAAGTGGTAGCCTATTAAGTTAGACTAGAAAATGGTTGAATGATCGAAAACAGAGAGTAGTTTTAAATGGTAAACCTTCAAGACGAAAAAATGTTACGAGTAGAGTTCTTGGGCCACTTCTATTTATAGTATATATAAATCATATAAACTGCAAACTAAAATCTATTGTCTCCTAATTTGCTGATGATACAAAACTGTGGGGAAGGGCAAATGATCACTCAAGTCAATTAGATATTCAAGAGGATTTAGGTAAATTAGAGCAATGGTCTAAAAAGTGGCTAATGAAATTGAGCCTAAGTAAATGCAAGGTTATGCATTTAGGTAAAAATAACAGTAAGTAATAACAAGTTATTTGGAAATTCGTTGACAAAAGTAGATAGTGAAAAGGATCTCGGCGTAATCATCAGTAACGATCTCAAATAATCCAATCAGTGTATTTCAGCCTCTGAGAAAGCAAATAAGATTCTAGAACTGATTGCACGATCTTTTGACTTCGTTAGTTCGTTCACATTTGGAATATGCTGTTTCTGTACGGTCATCGAATCTCATTGAAGACATTGACAGATTGGAAAAAGTACAAGGGTGTGTCACAAAACTGATTCCAAATATAAGAAATAAATGATACGAAAATCGACTAAAACATATGAATCTGTTTTTCCTAAAAAAGCGTAGACTCAGAGGTGACATGATAAAGGTCTTTAAGATTCTAAAGGGAATTGACAGCATCAAAAGTGACAAAATGTTCACACTGAATGAGAATCCGACAAGAAATAATGGTATCAAACTATCAGGAAAAATATTTAATTTGGAAGTGGGTAGAAACAACTTCGCCAACCGTGTAGTTAATGAATGGAATAAACTTTCTGCAGAGGCAGTGCAATGTAGTTCAGTTCGAAGCTTTAAGATTTGTTTGGATAAACGATGCAGCAAGATGCTGTAATGACTGCCATTTATTTGATCTTATTTTTTATTTGTTTGTTATTATTTGTCTGTTTGTTTATTATTATTTGCTTCATTTTCATTTATCATTAGTTATCTGTTAATCTATTATTGTTTACTATGTACCTATTTGTTTATTATTCAATCATACCTATGCAGTTATTTATCATATTTATTATAATTTTATTGATTTGTTTATTTATCATTATTATCTTTTTTCCGCATCCGACCCTATTACGGACCAAAAGGTCTCATGTCGGCATGCTCCGCCTTTGTAAACTCAGACTAAGACTCCAATCTCCAACCTAAAATGATTGGTTAGTAAATAAGGAAACCCTTGTCCGTCAGGTTAGGGTCATTAAGCAAAGCCCACTTGAAAAATTCCCACGACCTGATTGAGAGAATGAGGAATGTGAACCTTACACACAAGTCTTTAGTTTCGTATGATGTAGCAAGTTTATTCATAAATCTTTCTATTAAAGGGGCGTTAAAGGCAGCTAGGGAGGTGGTTTCCAACATGAGAGATGAAGATTTACCTCTAGGTAAGAAAGACTTCTTGAAATTAATTTCCCTGTGTGTGAGATTTGGCTCTTTCGTCTTCAATGACGAGGAATTTTTCCAGTGCCGTGGGCTCGCAATGGGGAGTCCCTTAAGTGCAGTGTTAGCCTCATTGTACATGGAATTGTTAGAAAGAGATCATTTTGTGAACGTAATGGGCCAGGATTCCACTTGGATGCGTTACGTAGATGACGTACTGGTCGTTGCTCCGAGGGAAACCGATCTCAACGAAAAATTGAATAGGTTAAACGGGATAGAACAGGACATTCAGTTCACAATGGAGCATGAAGAAAATAATAGATTGGCCTTCCTGGACACGATGGTTTGGAGAAAAGGGAATTAGACCGCATTGTCAGTTTATAGGAAAAGCACCAACAAGGATGACATCGTGCATTTCTACTCGGCCCACAACGACAGAATTAAAAGAGGAATTGTCATTGGTTTCTTCCTGAGAGCTTTCCAAATATGTAGTGAGGAATTCCTCCAGGAAGAGATCAATCACATTTTTTATATTTAAAAAAAAATACGATATCCAGAAGGTCTTTTGCACAGATTGAGGGAGAAGGCCCTAAGAATAAGTAAAAGGAGCAGATGGGGATAAAAGAGGAGAGAGTGAGGGTGACAGTGGTGGGTTTTTGTCCGTCCCCAATTCAAGACGCGCGAGTGAAATGGAACAGTTGTTCACCCGAGCAGGGCTAAAAATTGTGTTCGGCACTGGTACCAGGATAGGAGAGATTATGAGGAGTAAGAACAATAAAGTCGATACAGTAGAGAACAGCTTGATTGACAAAATTCCATGTAAAAGCTGTCCCATTAGTTATTTCGGAGAAACCAGCAGAGGGATAAAGAAACGTACCTATGAACACAAAAGCGACATCAGAGCTCACAGAACATCAAATTCGTTAGTGGTCCACCTTGACAACTTTGGCCACCTACCAGATTGGGAAAGAACAGAGGTGCTGCATAGAGGTCTAACAAAACAGAGAAGAAAAGTAATTGAGGCAGCCTATATCAATTTACATCCATGTAGCAACCACCGTGATGGATTTGTAAAGTTGGCGAGAGTAACGGCCAGCTTAGTTCTTCGTGATGCCGAACGGGGGTGCATGAGGAGCGAAGACGAACGGGGAGGAACGGGATAAGCTGTGGGTATATAAGCTGTCAATTATTTGTTTGTGTACACTCTGAGGAAGTCCTTTCAGGACGAAACGTTAGAAATAAAAACTCCAACGGTTCCTGGTGTTTACCTCACCACTCTTCCACTCATTTTGTCCTACGTACTTCATATATATATATATATATATATTCATTTGTATATACATACATATATATATATATATATATATATATATATATATATATAGTAACACATTTGTAAATCATAACTTATACCACAGTCGGACGAAACAAAGAGTTGGGTAAGCGAAACTATATATTTCGATTACTAAATGCAATCCTCTTCGGTAATACTGAAGAGGATTGCAGTTAGCAATCGAAATATATAGTTTCGCTTACTCAACTCTTTCTTTCGTCCAACTGTGGTGTTAGCTGTGATATATATATATATATATATATAAATATATATATATATCAAGGACTACTAGGACGTGCGCACCCAGATCCCTGGGTCCGCTAGCGGAGGCCATTGCTTTCTTTGTAACCTAACACTTTATATTGAACAAATATATCAAAACTAGAAACCTACCATTGTATAGTGGACAAATATATCAACTATTGACTTATTCAATGCAGTATAAGTTAATATAAACTTTTATAGTGAAATATGAAACTATTTTCAAGGCACTGTTATGCTTTGAAATGCCAATTTTAGCCGGACTTAACAGGTATTATTGTATGAGGTTAGTGGACACCAGGGTTGGCATTTTTTTTTTTTAATAAAAAAACAATCGATATTTTTATTTTATTTAAATCAGATTGATTTGATTTAAATATAATTTCTTTTGTAGATTTTAAATATTGTGGGATTGCTATCTGATATGCGATCTGATTGCTAAAGGACATTTTCAGTATATCAATATAAGGAGCAGTGTTATATAGACTTGCCACAAGTATACAATACTGTGCAGCCTACAACAAGTTTCAACAAGATTCTTGTTGAAACTTGTTCTAGGTAAGCAGCTTCTCACTGAGTCAGTTGCTGCTTTGGAATCAACTAGGAAGGATGTCTTCTGGACCTGGCAGAATGGTTCCTTCAGGCAGAAAAAATTATCCTGTCTGGAATTATTTTGAAAAACTACCAACAACTTCTGGCAAAGGGTACCGAGCTAAATGCAAAGACTGCAGTCAGGAACTACAAGGCATTGTGTCAAGATTAAAATCTCACAGAGATAAATGCCAAGGTCAGCCACAGCATACAGAAGAAAAAATTAATGACCCAGGTAAATAATTTTACTTATATTGTGTGCATTTCTCCCTTTTCATACGCAACTATATAAATTTGGTGAACAATGGAGAGCATGTGCAATAAAAATGTGAAGGCCTAAAGAGATGATACTTCAACTTCATTACTTCTAAATTTGGGTAATGACTATATTACTATAATATACTGTATCCACTCAACTTTGGGGCCTAGATGATTGTTATTCATTTCATTCAACATTGTGTAATATATTTCATAGGTTCCATTGGAATTCAGCCCACATGGGATTCAGCCCAAAGGGATTTAGCCTAACCTAACCCAACTAACCCATTATTTTTAGTGAATTTAAAAGTGAACTGAATCCTGTGTGGGCTGAATTCCAAGCCCACCTATTTCATATCCTGTTAATTATTTCCAAATAATTTAGTGGCTTGTGTGAATATGATCATTATCTAAAAAAATAACTACTGTACTCAAAAGTAGCCTAAATCACACTGTATTCATTCATTTATTTATTCATTTATAAATTATGCAATATGCTCAAATTTTCTGTTTCCATTTCAGGATCTGTATCAACAGCTTCAATCCCTTCATCATCTGCTCCACTTCAATTATCTGCAAACCTGACTCCACCATTAAAAAGGTCACTATCAGACTCCTCCACAGGCGCAACTTCTGCTAAATCATTTTCATCTTAAAGAAAGTCATCAACATCTCTGGACAGCTTCTCAAAAGTCATCAACATCTCTTCAGCCTCTCAAAAGGAAAATCTCGACAAAGAAGTTGCAAGAATTATATTTGCTACAAATTCACTATTTCGTCTTGTTCAGCATCCTCAGTATCTCAAGATGGTTCAGAACCTGAGGCCAGGTTATATTCCTTCATCTAGAAAAAATATTGCTGATAAGTACTTGGATCTTGTGTATGAAAAGGAATATAAAAAGTGTGCAGACGACCTGAATAATGAAACTGTATGTCTTTCAATTTATGGGTAGTCTAACATCCATAATGAGCCCATAATATGTGTCACTCTAACAACATTCACTGGTCAGATTTATTTAGTTGACACAATAGACACACCAAGGAAACCTCACAGTTCTGAATATCTTCTGCAACTTGTACAAAATTTGATCAAGAAGGCAGAACAAGATTTTGGCTGTCACATTGGAAGTGTTGTGACAGACAATGCAGCAAATGTCACCAATATGAGAAAACTCTTGGAGGAATCGAGTGAACCTGAGCATACCGTCCTCACATATGTCTTATACCGTTCCTTGTATACTTGTGGCAAGTCTATATAACACTGCTCCTTATATTGATATGCTAAAAATGTCCTTTAGCAATCAGATCGCATATCCGATAGCAATCCCACAATACTAAAAATATATAAATATATAAATATATATATTTAAATCAAACAAATCTGGTTTGAAAAGAAATCAATTTTTTATATTTTTAAAAGATAAAATAAATAAATAAATAAATAAATAAATAAATAAATAGATAAGTATGTAAAAAAACGCCAACCCTGGTGTCCACTAACCTCATACAATAATACCTGTTAAGTCCGGCTAAAATTGGCATTTCAAAGCATAACATTGCCTTAAAAATAGTTTCTTATTTCACTATAAAAGTTTATATTAACTTACACTGCATTGAATAAGTCAATAGTTGATATATTTGTCCTATATACAATGTTAGTTTTCTAGTTTTGATATATTTGTCCAATATAAAATGTTAGGTTACAAAGAAAGCAATGTCCTCCGCTAGCGGACCCAGGGATCTGAGTGCGCACGTCCTGTGTAATAGTAGTCCTTGATATATATATATATATATATATATATATATATATATATATATATATATATATATATACTGTACATATACATATATATACATATATATATACATATATATATACATATACATATATATATATATATATATATATATATCTTTTTCAAACATATATCAATTTTGGTTCCATACCATCGCAAACGAGACTGAGAATTGCTCGAAGGAGGCATCAGTTGAAAATTGAAACGTGGACGAGCCGAGGGTTCGAACCCAACTAACCCGTAACAAAGTTACATTGACGTAATCCAATACGCTATCAAGAGAGATT
>NC_134783.1:62089946-62099946 GCF_046742065.1 Oratosquilla oratoria
ACTAATGCTGAGGTAAACAATTTTTGCTAGTGGCATTGAAATGGCTTTCCGGATTGGTGCAAGGTGCAGAACGAGAAAAAAACTATTGGTGCAGGAATTCAAAGTCACGCCCATAAGGAGTGACATTTATTTGAGAAGTCACCGGGGATTGGTTTAGAAAAATTAGTGACGTCAGACGAAGGTAGCTCAGCGTAAGATACGGGATCTCTTGAGACGTTCTATAGAGAAGAGATAGGGAAGATATAGGGAGAAGATATAGAGAGGGTGTAGAGAGAGGATCAGGAGACGATGTAGAGACGAGAGAAAAGAGATCCCGAGTGTAAGCTAAGGTGAAATTACAGTGAAAGAAGAAAGAAAATTCACCATCCTTTTATTAACCCAAAGGACGAGAGGAATAGGCATGGGGCCTAGAAAATAGTGAGACTACAGGAAAAAGAAGGCATTGGGCCTACTACTTAAGAGGAA
Organism: Oratosquilla oratoria; assembly: GCF_046742065.1. Lineage (NCBI taxonomy): Eukaryota > Metazoa > Arthropoda > Malacostraca > Stomatopoda > Squillidae > Oratosquilla > Oratosquilla oratoria. The sequence goes on from NC_134783.1 coordinate 62,090,412, forward strand.
CTTGAATATTAGTGAACCTCACGTAACGAGAGGCAAGGGGCCTCGAGACGAGTGATATTACAAGTCAAATTTAAGTGACAGTGGTGACTAGGGGAGGTGAAAGTGGTGCTCAGCGGTGCGACGAACGATCTGGGTGTTAAACACCTCCGAAGAGAAGTGGCGCCTGAAGTCTACGGGAACAAGACAACCAAAATCAAGAGTGTATTACGACTACGAGAGAAATCTACAACTTCAAGTAACTGCTACGTTGGGAACAAGCATTCTTCAAGATTCTTCAAGGAGATCATCATCTACAAGGCGGTCTTCAAGGCAGAGTGTGTGATGGAGGAGGAACAACGTCGTTGAGGAATGACAAGACCGTAGAAGGACGTCAAACCAGACATTGACATCACGAAGCGACATCGCAAGCAGCCAGGCTAAAGCAAGGTATTAGTAAAGTATGAGTACCCCTCAGAATTCTAACGTGTTGAGACACGAAATTCACACATCAAATACAAATATTCCAAAATTCACAGGAGAGTCTAACACATATGGTGTAAACAAGTTCCTAAACCTCATTGACACTCTTATAGTTAGTAAAAATATAACAAACGAGAATCGTAAGATTGAGATTCTCAAGGAGAATATAGATCCAGAGCATGGAAGGGCGAGGTTTGTCATTAACTTCCAGCAAATGGAATCAATTAATCAATATGATGATTATAAGAAGGCATTTATCAAGCATTTCATGTCCAAATGTGATCAGGATCCTATTAGATCATTGGTAAAAATGATTAAGGAAGTTAGGACAAGTGAAACTGACACAGAGTACTTAGCTAGATTAGATAGATGGTCAAAAGACATGAATTCTATCTTGAAAGATTCAGACTGGATAGAAAGATCTAGTGAGAAGATGAAAATCTCACAGGTAATCAAATTGATTACATTTAGCTTATTGGCAAAGAATTCTGATGACTTAACAGCAGAAAGGCTGTACAAAGATTTAAAATCAAATATCTGTTTAGGAGAAGTAGATTATCTTCTTCAAGGATACAGTGAGACCAGAACAATAAACCCATATGTAATGCCTATAAATCAACATAGCCAATATAGGAACTCTAGAGAGTTTAAGAAAACAGAAGTAGGACATAGGCGGCATGCTAGAAGTCCATCTAGGGATAGGGATACCAGAATCCTTTGTTTTAATTGTAATGCATGGGGACACAAGGCACAAGAATGTTTTTATGGGATTATTTGCAGAAATTGCAAATACGAAGGTCACAATGAGTATCAATGTAGGAACCCTCCATTCTGTATTTACCATAATAAAATCGGACACAGAACTCATGAGTGCCGAAATTTTCGGGTACCCCCAGGGCTAAGAGGAAAACCCCCAGACACAGAATAAACCATTTCAGACCTCCCCATATATATACCGATAGGCGGTATTGTGTTAAATATGGGAATGCAAGGGAGATGAAAGAAACTGACAAACTGATAATTACTGTTGGTAAAACTTCTGTAGGACCTCTCATTGCGGGTCAAGTGTTCAATAAGCCTATTCAAATTTTTATTGATACAGGGTCTGTAGTTAATGTAATTACTAGTAAAGTTTTAAACCAGTTGAACCCAGGAGTGAAAATGTTGGAACCAATCCGTTATACATTGCAAGGTGTAACTGGAAATCAGTTAAAAACATTAGGCAAGATTGAGCTAGAAGTTGCCTTATATACAAATGAACAATTGTACATCCCAGTGATAGTGGTAGAAGAGTCTGTTTTTCCAGGAGATTTATTGATAGGATTTGCAACTATGAGAAAAGAAAACATGGTAATTTGTCCTGCTGACTTAGGAATTTTAGTGAAGTCACAGTTAATCCCATTCTTAAATCAACCAGACTTAAGACCAGTGACAGGAATCAATGAATCCTTAGATAACATTTCTATCCTAGATAGCGAGGCCGAGCGGTCCAACCCTACAGAAAGTAAAACAATTTGTGAACCCAACTCAGAAGTTCAGGAAATCCCAGAGATTACTAAATTATTAACCACAGATGCCTTGAGAATTGCAGATTGCGGATTAACAAGGTCGACATTGTTACATCCCATGTCAATTAATAAGGTTGAAGTGTGTTTGAAAGGAATCAATGTAGACTCTGAAGTAATTACAGTCCCAGAAACAGTTAAACTTAAAGGATTGAAGTGGGACTCAGGGATTTATAAGACAAATAAGAACAGAGTAGAAGTATTAGTAATTAATACTATGAATAAAGAGATAGTTTTAAAGAAAGGTACACAAATAGGATGTATTCAGGTGTGTACTAAACCTATTAAGATTTTAAATGAGAATAGTGAGGAGATAGAATTACCAACTTCATCAATTTGCTCAGTACAAGAAGGCATAGACTTAAGAAATAGATATAAAGAATTATTACAATCAACTAATTGCCCTGAGTTGGATGAAGCTTTATTTGCTTTGCTTATGAAACATAAAAAAGCAATTGCTTTGCCGGGGGACGCCTTAGGCAAAACAACTGTTTTAAAACATCACATTAAGTTAAAACCAGGAACACAACCTATCTACATACCAGCCTACAGAGTTCCTCACTCTAGATTAGCTGTAGTAGATAAACTCATCACTGAAATGTTATCACAGGATATTATTGAACATAGTAAAAGTGAGTGGAATTTTCCGTTGATCCTAGTACCAAAGTCTGATGGGACTATGCGACCAGTTATTGATTACAGGGAACTGAATAAGCACACCATTCGTGACAGGTTACCATTACCCATTATCGGTGACATTTTGAGAAGTTTGGGAACTGAGAATAGATATTTTAGTACTATAGATATCAAATCAGCTTTTTGGCAAATAGAATTGCATGAAGATTCAAGAGAGTTCACAGCATTTTCTACTACAACAGGACATTATGAGTTCAAGAGAATGCCATTTGGGTTATGTAATAGTCCATTAACTTACATGAGATTAATGAATACTATTCTAGATGGATTGTTAGGAAACACTGCCAGTGTATTTCTAGATGACATTTTAATAGTTTCTCAGACTGCAGTGGAGCACTTTAAGAAATTAGATTTGATATTCTCAAGACTAGGAGAAGCTGGGTTAAAAGTAAAACTTGAAAAATGTAAGTTCTTGCAAGACAGTGTCATTTACTTAGGACATAAGATAGACAGACACGGACTAAGTACAGTAAATTCAAAGGTGGACGCTGTCAAGAATTTTCCAGTTCCGACCAATGTAGACAAGGTTAGGAGCTTTTTGGGATTAACAGGATATTATAGAAAATTCATTCAAAGTTATGCTGACATTGCTAATCCACTAAGTTCTTTGTTGAGAAAGGACTCAAAGTTCATATGGGGACCTGCGCAACAGCAAGCTTTTGACAAGTTGAAAGATAAACTCACAAGTTCACCTATTTTAATTTTCCCCGACTATGAAAAAGAATTTATTCTTTGTACTGATGCGTCTGACATAGGGTTAGGAGGCATACTAATGCAAGAGAGAAATGGAACTTTGAAACCCATAGCTTACACATCCAGACTTTGTAATAGTGCGGAGAGAAACTATTCTATAACTGAAAGAGAAACTTTAGCAGTAATTTATTCTTTAGAAAGTTTTAGGGATATGATACTAGGGTATCCCATCAGAGTTTGGACTGATCACACAGCTATTCAGAACTTATTTAAGCATAAGAATCTTAGAGGCAGACTTGCTAGATGGTTTGCGATACTTCAGTGCTATGATGTTCAATTTAATTATATTCCGGGTAGAAGGAATGTAGCAGATCCACTTTCTAGAAACATTAGTCAACCAATGACTGGGACAGGGTTGATTAATTTTGTTTGTAGTATAGAAGAATTAGTAACTTTAGATGAAGAAATGCTAATAAGAGAACAGGGAGATGATGAGACATGTGATTCAATAATCAAGCATTTGATGAACCCAAGAGGAGATCCTCCAAAGCTACCAAAGGGGTATAAGATAGAGGAATTTCATTTGATTAATGGAATTTTGTATAGGAAAACATTTGTAAATGGGAAAGATATTTCTAGAGGTCAAGTAAATCAGTTGGTTATACCACAAACTCTGGTAAATGAGATATTGAAGTTACTTCATGATAGTGATTGTAGTTCACATCCTGGAAAGGATAAAACTTATAGACAAGCACAACTTAAGTACTTTTGGTTAGGTATGAAGAAAACTATATATGATTATATAGAAAAATGTGTAAAATGTGTAAAGGTGAAGGGAAATACACCAAAACCTGCTCCTATACTCACCTATCCCATTCCACAGAAACCTTGGGAAAGAGTTCACATGGATACTTTGGAATTACCACTAACCGAGAACGGCTTTAAATACCTATTTGTTGCTATTGATTATTTTTCAAGATTTTGTATATTACAACCCATAATCAATAAGAAAGCTGAAACTATTGCTTCCGTAATCTATGATCAGATAATCTGTAATTTTACTACACCTAACATCCTAGTTTCAGATAATGGGACTGAATTTAATAACAAAATCTTGGAAAATCTATGTAATGTGTTCCACATCAAGAAAGTCAATATACTCGTTAACCATCCCCAAAGTAATGGAGTAGTAGAAAGGTTAAACAAAAAGATAATTATATGTCTTAGAACACTAATAAGTCCTCATAGTGTAACTTGGGATACTTGGATTCCTTGTGTTAAGTGTACTCTGAACAATCAAATTAATGTAGCAACTGGGGATACACCTCATTTTATAATTTTTGGGGAGGACAAAACTCTGCCATATGAAATGTTGACTGCAGAGCAAAAACCCATATATAATATGGATGATTATATATCCAATAGGATAAATACTCTTCAAAGTATTCACCAAAGAGTTAGGAAACATATGCAGGTGTATTCACAAGAGATGAGGGAACAACAACACAAAATAGCTCGTAAACTAGAATTGAAAATTGGGGAATTAGTAATGGTCAAAGCAACCTCACCCAATAATAAACTTTCACTAAGGTACACTGGTCCATATAGGGTAATTGATTCTGCAGGTGGAAACAAGTTTAAACTTAAACATTTAGAATCAAGAGAAGAATTGATAGGACATTTAGATGACATAAGGAAAATTAGCTTGCAGATCTATGAAGATGATTATAGTAATACTTTGTGCATAAATATTGATAACCCTGGAGAATATGGAGAATATTATAATGATATTTTTCAAGAGTTGAACATTAATCTTGATGTATTTTACAGATAGTATTGACCATTTGTATGTATTTGGGATGGGAGACCTAAACAACAGGAAATTGGTGTCAAGCAGATACATGGAAACCTAATACCTAGGATCTGCTGTGGTCAGACTTGGAACCTTAAGGACTTAAGGACCTCTCATCTGAGTACACACATGAGTATTGTGACCATTTTTAAAGTAATGAGACTGTCTTTGAAAATGAAGTGTGTTGGAAATAATATTGAACAAGAAGAGACACTCGAACTCTAGATTAGAGTATTTGGTAAATTAATTACTATTATCTTTGAAAAGATGATAAACCATTCAGAATTTAAAGTTAGTGTTCATAGTGAATTTTATAATCAATTACATCCTTTCTGTAGACAATCTAAGAGAAAGCATGATCTCTTTTGTGTTTCGAGAGGCTTCGCATGAACTCTCTGGTTAGGAATATGTCTGTTATGAACAATTGTCATTACCAACGAATTTTGGTAGACCAGATCCCTCATTGTAACATACAAGGATCTCATTACCTGTTTTTCCCTAACAAGACAAAGGTATCAATAAATTGTCCCGGGTTGAGTCCTAAATTGGATTTGGTTGAAGGTCTTGTCTCTATTCAAGATAACTGCGAATTGCATGCAGACACTATTTCCACCATTTCTAATACCCTTAATACAATGCATTTAACCGAGGACACCTACATTTCAACCTTCAACTTCACATTGCCTGAAAACTCCCCTCCCTTGAAAATTAAGAGAAGACCATTGTCAAGATCTCCCTCAAATGATTTACATATGTTACCAATCCTAATCATACCCTTACTTTCAATGTTAGTGGCAGCACTGATTGCCTTTGTTGTATTCCGGAGATTGGCTCTGTCAAAGCAAATCAACCATGTAACCGCTTAATTCAATACCTTATATATATTGAGATGCATGTTATTCACATTTATAGGTATTATGTTTATGTATTATTCACAATTTATTGCATGAATGATGTATTTTGGAGGGTAGATTAACAATTACGCAAGGGTAGATTAGCTTATTCTAGAAATATATTAGCAAGCCCTGTAAGAGGGAAATAAGAATTGGTCGGGACGACCAAGGGTAGCTGCCGAGCCCTGTAAGAGGCCGGTAGTGTACGAATGGAAATGAGCTAGGGTATTAGAATAATTCAGACTCGACGCCTGCTCGAGGGCAATGTTATGTCTAGGTGAGGGCGACGTTTGTCTATGTAAACACACCGACGGTGGTGACTGTTTTTATAATCGCTTATGAATCACAACATTGTAAGCGCAGGTTACCTTCGTTTGACTAATGCTGAGGTAAACAATTTTTGCTAGTGGCATTGAAATGGCTTTCCGGATTGGTGCAAGGTGCAGAAGGAGAAAAAAACTATTGGTGCAGGAATTCAAAGTCACGCCCATAAGGAGTGACATTTATTTGAGAAGTCACCGGGGATTGGTTTAGAAAAATTAGTGACGTCAGACGAAGGTAGCTCAGCGTAAGATACGGGATCTCTTGAGACGTTCTATAGAGAAGAGATAGGGAAGATATAGGGAGAAGATATAGAGAGGGTGTAGAGAGAGGATCAGGAGACGATGTAGAGACGAGAGAAAAGAGATCCCGAGTGTAAGCTAAGGTGAAATTACAGTGAAAGAAGAAAGAAAATTCACCATCCTTTTATTAACCCAAAGGACGAGAGGAATAGGCATGGGGCCTAGAAAATAGTGAGACTACAGGAAAAAGAAGGCATTGGGCCTACTACTTAAGAGGAACTTGAATATTAGTGAACCTCACGTAACGAGAGGCAAGGGGCCTCGAGACGAGTGATATTACAAGTCAAATTTAAGTGACAGTGGTGACTAGGGGTGGTGAAAGCATCAAAAGCAATCTTACTGGCCTGGGTCTGAGCACGTATATATGTAAGAGTGCCCGATCGGGACACAAGGATATCAGCTATCTAAAAACACTATTGAAAATGACCACCTACAGGGATATCAGAAAAGATGGTGAGGAAATTAGCTTTAAGAATATTATAATTATAGTTCAATGTTTTGGGGTCAAGACATGAGGCTGCCATCATTTCAGCTGCCAATGAGTTGTGAAAAAGTTGAGATCTCACGAATAAAATTTTCTCAGATCCACTACTGATGTTAGAATTGACTATTCTATCTTCCCATTGTGTATGAATGCGGCTGCTTTATAATGGTACAATTTATTTCTAAAGATACGAAACTGTGATCTATACCACTCTACATGATACGCTGGGAAAGGTACTATGGTCCGAGAAATAATGTCTAGTTTCTCCTTGGTGCGCCGGTAAACGCCACGAATTGTTGCAAGGTTCCACACATTCTGTTGTATGTTTATTTCCGATAGGTAATTTCTAATCAACATGGCTTCCAAGCATTTTAGTTTTCTCTTATTGTTATTCATTGGCATTATTATCGTATAATTGTTCAAGTCATATTACGATGCATTCGTCTTATATATTTTTAAGATGTGATTTTATAGACCTGTGGTATGTAAGCCTTTGTGATAAATTTCTAGATGTGTGACCAATATACTTTTCATTAAAATCGTATCGTATTTGTTGAAAATACATGAATATTTGTACACAGCAATATATATTTTTAATTCATACTTTACTCCGCTGGGTGTAAGTCCCAAGCATTAGCACTCCACCAGTCAGATCGTTAAAAATCTCGAAAAGGGCTTCAGAACTGTATATTTCAGTCGGCCCAACCTTGGGTATAATATATATACATATATATATATATATATATATATATATATAAATATATTTATTTATATATATATATATATATATATATATATATATATATATATATATATGCCAATCCTTCGAAAGATTTTTTGTCGTGATCCACTACTGTTGTTTAGTATTCTACCATGGTTTGTGAAGGTTTCCAATAATCCAATAGTCCCACCACTATCAGATTAGCTGTGTCATCTAAACGCCCGAATTTCGCTCTTGGTTCTGGAGACCTAGAGTCCAAGCCGTCTTGCCTCCTGTGGAGTGATTCAGGGGCTGCAACCAGGATTCCTATAAATTTTGCAAGCAGCACAGTATCGTATATAGAGACAAGGTCAGTGATGTTAGTATTATCAATGGATATTTAGCAATGATAATGATTAACAATTCTGTCCATTACTCAGCCTATGTGTTGAATTCTGTTGCCTCACTTCTGAAAGAAGCTAGACACATCTCTAGATTTCAAAGTAATCTTAATCCTAAAGTATACGCCAGACACCAAGCCTTTTTGAAATCAACATAAATTGCTAGTAACCCCTGTTGAAAGTTATATCAGCTTTCCAGAAGACCACGATGCGCTGGAATCCGATCATTTGTTAATTTGTACACTGAATATTGAAAGTCTTGCAACATCATAAGTTATTTTCATCACAGAGGGCATATAAATATTTTGTTCAAAACACCAATCACAATATTTATCTCGTGGTTCAAGGCAGCACATCTTACACTGATGGAATTCAACCACCAACGTAAGGGACCTACTAGTGATAGTATGGCGAACATTAGAGAAAAAAAAATCTATTTACCACCCGTCTTTTGATACCATAACCTCCATCTGGAGGTGCAGCCCCCAAGGTCTGATGGTCTGTTTCTGGGTCTGCCTCAAGATTTCCCTCTAATAACTTAGTACCCTCTCCATCTTTTCACGTTAAGAGGGCTAGCAACCAGTGACTGCTCGCCTCTATCTACTCTAATCCTGTAATATGGAAATATTCCTACACAAATACAACACAGACAATAGTCCAACATTTGTAACCAGATATCTCTGTGGGAGGACCTAATAACCCTTGCTATTTATTGAGGGGCTTCAGGCTTCTGGTTAGTGAAACTCGAGGCAACATTTATCATTACAACTATTTTGTTAATTTCCACTGCTGCGCCAACAGATTCAATTCATATGTACGGTCACTCAGGTGTTAAACTTGACTCTATGTAATCCTTAACCCATTCAACTCCGATGACAAGATGTCTTGTCATTTGGTCAAATAAAACAAAAAATCATAAAACACCAAAATGTTTGATCAAACACCAGAAAAATATGACGTCAATCCAGGACTGACGTCATATTTTTCTGGTGTTTGATCAAACATTTTGGTGTTTTATGATTTTTTGTTTTATTTGACCAAATGACAAGACATCTTGTCATCGGAGTTGAATGAGTTAAACAGATGGTCACTTCTATTAATCTAGCTCAGAGAAACTTTTGGTCCTTATGGGGGTTAACACCTTACTGGTTGGCTTTCTGAGACGCACC
>NC_134783.1:62109946-62127446 GCF_046742065.1 Oratosquilla oratoria
GATGACGTGGCTTCTCTTAGAAAACTTGAGCTTGCGAGTTTTTTTCTTTCTTTCTCATTACAAATAAGTTGGAAATCATATTATTATGATATGATGAGTTGGAATTTTATTTTTCTTCTACAAAATGTACGTCTCCCTTTTACTTAATCTTTGGTGATTCACTCTTCAAGCTTGTAAGTGGAGCATATAATCACTACTGCTTGAGTTGAATCGGGATAATTATTTGTCCCATTTGTAGCCTTGACAGCGATTGAGCGCCTTTTTTGTTGGCGTAATCGTAAGTATGCTGGTCTCACATTCGCTTAGTTGTAGATTCGAATCCTACACTCCCCTCCAATTCCCAGCAGTGACTGTTACCTGTCCCAACAGTCCCCAAAGCGTATAGGGCAAAGGTGACGGGTTTGGCTGCAGCTACTTGCCTCCTGACGTAGGATTCTCACAACCTTTGTTCATGAGTACTTGGATTACTCGTCATTGGTCTTTATTAGTGGAAGTCCAAGAAGAGCAGTAGGTGAGGGTCATTATGACTAATACGCCTATCGTAGACTCCTTGAAACACTGGGTACATTCATTTTTACCCATTAAACAGAGTTCAGGGTTGGTTATTTTGAGTGTGCTCATCATCCCACTCTCACGCGGTGGAAAGTGAGAAACCTCTAGTAGAAAGCCCTGTCAATTACGGCAAGCCGCTGGGTCTTATAGGTCGACGTTGGGTCGCCTCCCTGCTTGGCCAAGGCTGTCAATAGCCAATGCAGCAAACCCGCAGCGGGTCCCGGTGTACCAGTCTAAAAGTCCCCCCGCTCATTTCTCACCCCGGGGGCAAGGTATCCTAGGATATTTCTTCCCCCGGGCAAAGTATCCTAGGATATTTCCTCCCCCGGGCAAAGTATCCTAGGATAGTTTCTCCGAGGGGGAGGAAATATCCTAGGATAATTATCCCCCCTCCAGCCTAAACTGTCCCCCTACTCCATCTCTATAAACTTCACAAGCAGCAGTTGGTTAGGTTAGGTTAGGTTAGGTTAGGTTAGGTTAGGTTAGGTTAGGTTAGGTTAGTGTTAGGTTAGTGTTAGGTTAGGTTAGGTTAGGTTAGGTTAGGTTAGGTTAGGTTAGGTTAGGTTAGGTTAGGTTAGGTTAGGTTAGGTTAGGTTAGGTTAGGTTAGGTTAGGTTAGGTTAGGTTAGGTTAGGTTAGGTTAGGTTAGGTTAGGTTACGTTAGGTTACGTTACGTTACGTTACGTTATGTACTGCTGCGACAAGACATATATGTAATGCTGAGAAGCATTAGAGTATGTACTGCTGAGACAAGACATGGATGTACTGCTGAGAACCATTACAGTGTGTACTGCTTAGACAAGAAATAGATGTACTGCTGAGAACCATTAGAATATGTCCTACTGAGACAAGACATAAATATACTGCTGACAACCATTCGAGTATGTAATGCTGACAGAAGACGTAGATGTACTGCTGAGACATGGCACCTTATGTGTTCAAATAATGACCATGGCATCTTATGTGTTAAAATAAATCAATACAAACTATTGTGTGTGTCTTATGTCCTTGATTTTCTTAGGGGGGACATTCTAGACTGAAGGGGGAAGAAATGGACAAGTCTGTGATTCCCCCGGGGGTAAAATATCCTAGCCTAATTCTTCCGGGCTGTGACACCGGGTCTCGTACTCACAACCACCTGCTCATGACTTCAAGGTGGTATCCAGTATAACGCCATCAAAAGAAAGATGTTGGCAGAAAGGACTATGATAATTCGGTTTGCTTCCAGACTTAAGACAGCTGTGAATTCTTAAAGCCCCCCATATAAGAGAGAAGAGTACCATCCTCAATAGTCAGGCAGAAGACTTGCAGCTATAACAGTAAGAGTTCAACCACCCCATTGAACGCCTAGTAACAGTGGCCCAGGGAGTACCGATAAAAGTACATCAAGTGACCTCTTTTATAAACTTCATTCATGCTTTGTTGCTACACTATATTACCTATGTTTTTCCTACATTGGCCAACTTACCCTCGCACCTGGTTGGTGATGTTTGATTGATGAACTTTAGAGAACTTCACATCCTGGCTGTTAGTGAAGGAAGTTTAGTAAGAAATATTGGAAAGAGAAACAAGATTGAAATGCCTTCCCAGTTGTCAATTTCAACGAAACAGGTCTAAGAGACACACGTACACGTGTACACATACTGTATATGCAATACACACAGATAGAGTGAGAAACAGGTAAATACAGATAGAGAAGAGAGAGAGAAACAGAAATATAGGGAAAAGGGGGCAGAAATGCATTTGGAATTTCCAGGATTGATCTGCCTTAAACGTAACAAGCCAAGAGGATAGTCTTGGTGTTAGATTTCTTTGTTTATGTTTGATTTAAATCCGCCATTGTGGAATCCTTCCTCTATTAAATACTTGTAGTAACTGGGTGCGCCATTGAGGGTTTTTGCCTTACTCTCAAGTCCCTAAACAAAGGGTTGATCTTTATGTGCCTCGTAATTATAATTGCAAATAGCGTTTTGGAAGAGGTGATAATTCATGAGTATTTCTGGAGGCACCAAGATAGGTAGTGGTGAAGAACGAACACTTCCTTCGGGTGTATGCAAAGTCATACACTACAGTAGAATTCTCGTGGGATTGCGTTATAAGGAGCGCTAATGTTGCACATAAAAATGCAAGTGATACGTTAAGACTAGTAAAGGAAAAAGAATTTGATTTGAAAGCCTATTGCAAGGGAAACTGCTTACAAGCCCATCCAGTAATAGCTTCACTTTATAACCAAAAAAAGGGTGGGTTACACGTAGGGCACAGTTCTATATAGTCTTGTTTGATTTTCTAGTGTTTATTGAGGTAGATACTTTAGATATATAGGAACATAAGAACATAAGGCCAGGCCTCCTTCTCCCTGTAGCCCCACAGGGGATATTCCTAAAAAAAAAAAAAAAAAAAAAAGTAAAGGCATAAGAGGGTCTAGGAGGTTTCCAACTAGCACCCTAAGGTTTGGTTCTTGTAATGTGCGTGGATGTGGTACAGATGAGAGTAAAAGGGGAGAGATAGGTAGTATGTTTGTGAAAAGAAAGATGGATGTGTTGGCTTTGAGTGAAACTAAGTTGAGAGGGAATGGCGAGTGTGAGTTTGGGAGTGTAGTTGGGAGGTTCTCAGGAGTGAAGAGAGGACGAGGGAGAGAAGGGGTGGCTATACTAGTAAGTGAAGAGATAGGTAAACGAGTAATGGAGTGGAAGGAGGTTTCTTCACGGATAATGTGGATAAAGGTGAAACTGGGAAAGGAGATGTGGGTTTTTGTAAGCGCATATGGGCCTGGTGGTGAGAAGAGTGTAGAAGAAAGGGAGGCTTTTTGGATAGATTTAAATGAAAGCATAGAGGGATTAGAGAGGAACGTCAATGTAGTAGTATTAGGAGACCTTAATGCTCGGGTAGGAAATGAACCAATTGACGGAGTGATTGGAAAATATGGACTTCCAGGAAAGAATCATAGTGGAGAGTTGATGGTGGAGATGTGTCTTGAAAGAGAGTTAATGATAGCAAATACAGTGTTTCGGAAGTAAGTCAAGCATAAGTACACATGGGAGAGGGTGGTGGATGGAAGGGTAGCAGATAGAGCGTTAATGGACTATGTAGTGGTAGATAGGAGTATAATAGGAAGAGTTAGGGATGTATATTTGTTAAGTGGAGAGAGTGGGGGAATATCGGATAATTTTTTGGTGGAATGTAAGTTGAGAGTGGAGGATAGATGGAGAAAGAGGAAAAAGACAAAAGGTAGGGAGGTGCTTAGAGTGAACTCTTTAAATGGAAAGGAAAAGGAGAAGGAGTACAAGAAGCTGAGAGAGGAGTTGGAGGGAGTGAAGGATGGAGTAGAGCTAGGAGTGGAGGAGGAATGGGGATGGTTCAAGGAGGGAGTCACAAAATGTGCAAACATGGTGTATGGAACAAGAAGGACGGGAGGAAATAGAAGGAAGGGTAGTGAATGGTAGGGTGAGGAAGCAAAGAAGGGTGTAGAAGAGAAGAAGCGAGCTTTCACAGATTGGTTACAAAATAGTACGAGGGGGTCATATAAGAGGTACAAAGAAAAGAAAAGAGAAGTAAAGCACATGGCAAAGGAGGCAAAGAGGAGAGCAGATTCGAAATGGGGTAAGAGTATGACAGAAAATTTGAAAGTAATAAAAAGATGTTTTGGAAAGAAATTAAGAGAGGAAGAGGAGGCGAATCAAGTAGAGAAGAAAAGGTAAAAGGTGCAGATGGAGAGATGATAATGGAAGAAAAGGCAGTAAGGGGAAGATGGGCAAAGTATTTTAGGGAGTTGCTAAATGTGAAGGAGGATGGGGGGGGGAAGATTGTTGCATGTATAAGTTGAACAGCCAGAGCGACATAACACATTCCTGATAAAGTCCCACCTTTACCTCGAACCATTCACTCTTTCCATTTCTGATCCTGACACATGCTCTACTACTCTCGTAAAAACTCTTGACAGCTCCTAGAAGCTTTCCTCCTATCCCGTATATCTGCAGTACCTCCCACAGTGCCTTCCTGTCTACCCTGTCATAAGCCTTTTCCAGATCCATAAAAGCCCAAAAACATCCTTACCTTTTCCTATAGCTTTCTCACATATCTGTCCTACCACAGAAATCTGATCTACGCAACCTGTACCTGTCCTAAATCCACACTGTTCCTCGCCAATTACTCCCTCTGTTTTTCTCCTAATCCTCTCAATCAAGATCCTCCCATAAGCCTTCCCAACTATACTTAACAAGAGAATCCCTCTGAAACTACTACACTCACACTTGTCCCCTTTCCCTTGTAAAGTGGAACTATACAGGTACTCCTCCAGTCTCCAGTCCTCTGGCACTCTACCCTCTCTCCAGCAAACATTAAATAACCTCACCAGCCAGTCCACCATAACTGTACCTCCTTTTCTTAGACATTCTGCATAGCATCCATCCAGACCAGATGCATTACCTGCTCTCGTCATCTTAACAACTGCCTTCACTTCCTCCTTCCTTATTTTTCCTCCATTTTCCTCACTCATCACTCTCATTTTCTTAGCACTTCCCACTGCAACAATCTTCCACCCCCTATCCTCCTTCACATTTAGCAACTCCCTAAAATACTTTGCCCATCTTCCCCTTACTGCCTTTTCTTCCATTATCATCTCTCCATCTGCACCATTTACCTTTTCTTCTCTACTTAATTCACCTCCTCTTCCTCTCTTAATTTCTTTCCAAAACATCTTTTTATTACTTTCAAATTTTCTGTCATACTCTTACCCCATTTCGAATCTGCTCTCCTCTTTGCCTCCTTTGCCATGTGCTTTACTTCTCTTTTCTTTTCTTTGTACCTCTTATATGACTCCCTCGTACTATTTTGTAACCAATCTGTGAAAGCTCGCTTCTTCTCTTCTACACCCTTCTTTGCTTCCTCATCCTACCATTCACTACCCTTCCTTCTATTTCCTCTTCCATCCTTCCTCTACAGACATTCCTGTCTTTTGTAAAGCCCCTTTAACCCCATCCATCCATCTCATCCTAGGACGCCCCCTCATATTCACTCCTTCCACCTCCGCCTTCCACACTTCTTTTACTAATCTTTCTTCTCTCATTCTTTCCATGTGTCCAAACCATCCTAATACTCTTTCATCAACCCTATCTCCCAGCTCCGTTTCCACTCCTATTCTCCTCCTCACCTCCTCATTTCTCACTCTATCTAGCCTAGTAACCCCTATCATACTTCTGAGACATTTCATCTCAAACACATTCAAACTCCTTCTCTCTTCCTCTCTCACTTCCAGGTTTCTGCTCCGTACATTGCTGTTGGCACAATCACTTCTTCATATAACCTCCTCTTAGCATCCATTCCCAGATGTCTATATCTCATTACACTTTTTAATCCACCAAGGCATTTACTCGCTTCTCTCAATCTACATTCTACCTCCACCCCCACTCCCCCCTTTTCTGTCACATTCTCACCCAAGTATCTGAAACTATCAACTTCCTCCAGTTTCTCACCCTTAATGCTCACTTCCAGCCTACTGTCACTCTCTCCCCTTGTACATCTCATCACCTTACATTTTCCTACATTTATCTTCAACTTCCTTCTTTCACACACCTTCTCAAACCCTGTCACTAACTTCCTCAATCCCTCCTCTGATCCTGCTACAAGCGCAGTGTCGTCAGCAAATAACAGCTGGCTCACCTCCCACTTTTCTCTATTTTCTTTAATCATCTCCAACCCCTGACCCACTACTCTTGCATTCATCTCTCGCACCACCCCATCCATGTAAAGATTGAGCAGCCAGGGCGACATAACACACCCCTGACGAAGTCCCACCTTTACCTCAAACCATTCACTCTCTCCATTTCTAATCCTAACATAAGCTCTACTACTCTCATAAAAACTCTTGACTGCTCTTAATAGCTTTCCTCCTATCCCATATATCTGCAGTACCTCCCACAGTGCCTTCCTGTCTACCCTGTCGTAAGCCTTTTCCAGATCCATAAAGGCCCAAAAAACATCCTTACCTTTTCCTATAGCTTTCTCACATATCTGTCTTACCACAAAACACAAAATCTGATACACACATCCCCTACCTGTCCTAAAACTACATTGTTCCTTACCAATTACTCCCTCTGCTCCTCTCCTAATCCTCTCAATCAAGACTCTCCCATAAGCCTTCCCAACTACACTCAATAAGCTGATCCCTCTGAAACAAAGGATTACAAAGGATTACAAAGGCGGAGCATGCCGACAGGAGACCTTTTGGTCCATATCTAGGTCGGATGCGAAAAAAATCATAATAATAAAATAATAAATAAAAACTATAATAATGTAAATAAATAAAATACATAAATAAATGCATAGGTATAGTTGAATAATAAACAAACAGGTAAATAGTAAATAATAATAAATTGACATATAATTAATAATAAATGAAAATCAGACAGACGAATGATAACAAAACAAAAACAAATAATATAAAATAAATTATAATCATTACAGCATCTTGCTTAGGTGTTTATCTAAATGATTCTTAAAGCTTCGAACTGAACTACATTGTACTACCTGTGCAGGAAGTTTATTCCATTCATTAGCTACACGGTTGGCAAAGTTGTTTCTACCTACTTCCAAATTGAATCTATTTCCGGACAGTTTGAGACCATTGTTTCTTGTCTGATTCTCATTCAATGTGAAAATTTGGTCACTTTTGATGTTGTCAATTCCCTTTAGAATCTTAAAGACCTGTATCAAGTCACCTCTGAGTCTACGCTTTTTTAGGGAAAACAGATTCATATGTTTTAGTCGATTTTCGTATGATTTATTTTTGATATTTGGAATCAGTTCTGTGGCTCGCCGTTGTACTTTTTCCAGTATGTCAATGTCTTTAATGAGATTCGGTGACCATACGGAAACAGCATATTCCAAATGTGGACGAACTAACGATTTATATAGCTTGTTAACGAGTGATGGACTTTTGAAATCAAAAGATCGCGCAATGAGTCCTAGAATCTTATTTGCTTTCTCAGTGGCTGAAATACACAGCTTGGATAATTTGAGGGCGTTACTGATAATGACGCCGAGATATTTTTCACTATCCACTTTTGTTAACGAATTTCCAAATAACTTGTAATCGTACTTACTGTTATTTTTACCTATGTGCATTACCTTGCATTTACTTGTGTTAAATTTCATTAGCCACTTTTCAGACCATTGCTGTAATTGATCTAAATCTTCTTGAATATCTAATTGGTTTAAGTGGTCATTTGCCATTCCGCACAGTTTTGTATCATCAGCAAATTTGGAAACAGTAGATTTTAGTCCATGGTCTATATCATTTATACATACTATGAATAGAAGTGGTCCAAGAACGGAACCCTGAGGAACTCCACTTGTAACATTTTTCCATCTAGAAGTTTTTCCATTTAAAACAACTCTCTGTTTTCGACCATTCAACCAATTACTAGTCCAACCTAATAGGCTACCACTTATTCCGTGTAAAGCTAATTTAGTAAGTAGTCTTTCGTGTGGGACGGTATCAAAAGCTTTTGCAAAGTCTAGATATATTAAATCTATATTGTTTATTTTGTCATAATTCGAGATAACTGTGTTGTAGAATTCGAGTAAGTTAGTCACGCAAGAACGTTTCCGTCTGAAACCATGCTGGCTATCATTTATCAAACGGTTACTTTCTAAATGATGTTCGATAGCATCTCTGATGATAGTTTCCATTATTTTTCCTACGATTGAAGTCAAACTTATAGGCCTATAGTTATTTGGCTTCTTTTTGTCACCTTTTTTGAATATGGAAGTAACGTTAGCTAGCTTCCATTCTCTTGGGACATCTCCGGATATGATGGATTTTTTGAAAATAATTTCTAATGGAACAACAATCTCATTTCTCATTTCCTTTAAAGTTCTTGGATGCCAACCGTCAGGCCCTGGTGTTTTACTAACTTTGAGTTTATTTATACACCTTTTTTTATTTTTTTTTATTTTGTTATATTTACCGTAGTGAGTAAGTTTACCCCAGACTTTTCACAGGTTTCAGTTTGGAATACACTTTGAGGTGTTTCGTTTACGAATACTGAGCTAAAATAATTGTTTAAGATATTACACATTCCTTCATTTGAATATTTAAGTTGACCGTCAGCAGATGATAGTGGACCAATATGGTTCCTATCAACCTTTATATCTCTAATGTAACTATAGAATTCTTTGGGATTCTCTTTGGATTTATCAACGATGTTCATCTCGTATTGTCGTTTTCTTTTTCTTATTGTCTTTTTTAAATCTCTCTGTATTGATACATAACTTTCATAGTCATTAGATGCACCCGAGCACTTATATTTCTTATAAGCCTGTCTCTTTTTAGCAATACTTTTTTCAGTTTCTTTGTCGAGCCACTTTGGGCGAGCCTGATTTGGGGGACGTCTGTTCTCAAAAGGAATGTAAGTTTGAATCATCTTAGTGAGTGTATTTTGAAATATTTCCCACATCTGATCTACAGGTCTTTCGTTTAATTTTGCCTCCCAATCTTTAAGCTGAAGCTCCTGACGTAGTCCTATGAACTGAGATATACTGAAATCGGGTATTTTAGAAACACAAGTATCTATTCTAAAATTGTTTTGGAGTTTGAATGTGAGTTGTGATCGCTATTTGCAACAGATTCACCAACTTCTACATCAATTACCATACTTTTGCGGCTAGTGATCAATAGATCGAGTAAGTTTCCATATCTTGTGGGCTCTTTTATATGCTGAATTAAGTAATTGTCAACAAGAAAATCAATCAAGCGATTACCTATATGGCCAT
This sequence comes from Oratosquilla oratoria, assembly GCF_046742065.1. Taxonomy (NCBI): domain Eukaryota; kingdom Metazoa; phylum Arthropoda; class Malacostraca; order Stomatopoda; family Squillidae; genus Oratosquilla; species Oratosquilla oratoria. The sequence continues at coordinate 62,119,270 of NC_134783.1, forward strand.
GTTCAAGGGTCATCCAATCAATGTCAGTAAAATTGAAATCACCCATTATCAATAAATCCCGGTTGCAGAAACTAGACAGTTCTTGAAATACCAGTTTGTCGTCTGCTAATGATAATGTCTTTGGCCTATATATTACACCTATATTCATTTTTTTTCCATTTGTTTGGGTTAACTCAACCCACAAACTATCATATACATCCTGTTTCACTTTCTCTTAAACACAAGCATGAACATTGTTTTTAACGTACAACAGAACACCCCCACCTTTCTTGTGGTTTCTATCCTGATGCAAGTGTTTAAATCCCGCAATATTAAATTCAGCTTCGAACTCTGTACCATTTAACCATGTCTCAGTTATTCCTATCATATCGAGATTTTCGCTTTTGACATACGCCTGTATTTCTTGAAATTTGTTCATAATACTACGAGCATTAAAGTACATGGTTTTAAGAAACTCGTGATTATTTCTTTTTGACACATTTTGAGTTTCAATATCATATCTTACATTATCATTTTGTTTTTTATTTATACCTTGCTCTATATTATTATTTGGTTCTTCATTGACATTCAATGCCTCATTAACATTTCTCCCATGATAATTAACATTAACATTTCCCCCATCGCGGACATCTGGTCGATTACGGTCATCCAATCTCTTTTGTACATTTTGTCTCCCTACGTCACCGTGATTCACGCCGGCCTCCCGTCGTTCATTGACATTATGTCCGGCATCCCTTGCTAAAACTATATTTTGTCCTCCAGTGACATTATATCCTACCGTGATGTTTTTTCCTCCACTATAATTACATCTCATCGTGCTCTTTTGTCTTTCACTGTCATTACATCCTCTCATGATATTTTGGCCTTCATTGACATTTTGTCCGGTATCCCTTCTTAAAATTATATTTTGTCCTCCACTGACATTATATCTTACCGTGATATTTTCTCCTCCATTATCATTACATCCTATCGTGATATTATGTCCTCCACTATCATTACTTCCCATCGTGATATTTTGTCCTCCACCATCATTACATCCTATTGCGACATTTTGTCCTATGACATTACATACTAATGTAACATTTCGTCCTCTAGCGACATTATATCCTAAAATTATATTTTGTCCTATACTGGCACATTGTTCTACATTAATGCTATACTCTACACTGTTTTTCAATGAGTCCATTCTATTTCCCCTTCCCTTTGGGCTTCTACCCTAAAAAAGGAGCTAATTCATTACAAACTCCCACAATGAGGTTTGTAAGAACATCTTTGCCTCTGCGGGTAAGGTGGATCCCATCAGAAGCGTAAAGGTCATGGCGCCTAGAAAAGAGATACCAAGGATCAAGAAAGTGGTATTCCAATTGTGTGCACAGCTGCGATATCCTATCATTGATCCCTATGGCTCTACTGTTCCAACACGAGCCTGCGTAGATCCTCGGGAGGATCCCACAGACTACGTGACGGCTCCCACGTTCCTTCATCTCCTGAAGGAGGACCTTGTAATTCCGAACAAGCTCCTCTGATCTCACCCTACCTACATCGTTACTTCCCGTATGAACAATAGTAACCGTGTTCTTCCGTCCTTGCTCCCTGGTGGACTGGGTACAATCGGCGATCCCACGGCCCGGTTGACATACAAGCTTGCAACGTTGCTTAGTCTTCCGCTGCAGGATGTTGTCATAGCCTCGCACCATGGAGTCCCCCACCACCAAGAACTCCTGGTTTTCAGCCACTTCATCCTACAGTAGAGCAAAACGATTGGCTAGAAACTATTACACTCACACCTGTCCCCCTTTCCCTTGTAAAGCGGAACTATAAAGGCACTCCTCCAGTCCTCCGGCACTCTATCCTCTCTTAAACAAACATCAAATAACCTCACCAGCCAGTCCACCATCACTGTACCTCCTTTCTTCAGACATTCTGCATGGCATCCATCCAACCCAGGTGCCTTACCTACTCTCATTATCTTAACAGCTGCTTCCACTTCATCCTTCCCTATTTCTCCTTCATTTTTCTCACTCATCACTCTCATTTTCTTAGCGCTTCCCACTGCAGCTATGTTTCCCTTCCTATCCTCCTTCACATTTAGCAACTCCCTAAAATACTCTGCCCACCTTCCTCTCACTGCCTTCTCTTCCATTATCATCTCTCCATCTGCACCTTTTACCTTTTCTTCTCTATTTGATTCGCCTCCTCTTCCTCTTTTAATTTCCTTCCAAAACATCTTTTTTTTACTTTCAATTTTTTTTGTCATACTCTTTCCCAATTTCATATCTACTCTCTTCTTTGCTTCCTTTATCTTATGCTTAACTTCCATTCTCTTTATTTTGTACCTCTCATACGATTCCCTCGTCCTAATTTGTAGCCAATCTATGAATGCCTGCTTCTTCTCTTCTACACCCTTCTTTACTTCCTCATCCCACCACTCACTACCCTTCTTTCTATTTCCTCCCGCCCTCTTTGTTCCACACACCATTTTTGCACACCTTATGACTCTCTCCTTGAACCATCCCCATTCTCCTTCCACTCCTAGTTCTACTCTATCCTTTACTCTCTCCCACTCCTCTCTCAACTTCTTCTTATTCTCATTCTCCTTTTTTCCTCATTTAAGCAGTTTACTCTAAGTACCTCCCTACCTTCTGTCCTTCTCCTCTTTCTCCACCTCCACTCTCAAATTACCTTCCACCAGAAAATGATCTGATATTCCCCCACTCTCTCCTTTTAGAACATGTACATTCTTAACTCGTCCTACCATACTCCTGGTCACCACTACATAGTCCATTAACGCTCTATCTGCTACCCTTCCATCCACCACCCTCTCCCATGTGTACTTATGCTTGACTTTCTTCTTGAACACTGTATTTGCTATCATCAACTCTCTTTCAAGACACATCTCCACCATCAACTCTCCACTACGATTTTTACCTGGAACTCCATACTTCCCAATCACTCCGTCAATTGGTTCATTTCCTACCCGAGCATTTAGGTTTCCCAATACAACTACATTGACATTATTATGATTTTTTTTTTTGCCCAGGTCACAGTTACCATTTCGCTTCCTGTTTTACTTAGCTTTGGTCACAAGGGTTATGACTCGTTTCCTTCCCTCTGAACGGATAACCTGTACGCGGACAACTGTTGCAAATAGCGATCACAGCTTAGATTCAAACTACTAAAAAATTTAGAATAGATACTTGTGTTTCTAAAATACCCGGTTTCATTATATCTCAGTTCATAGGACTACGTCAGGAGCTTCAGCTTACATATTGGGAGGCAAAATTAAACGAAAGACCTGTAGATCAGATGTGGGAAATATTTCAACATACACTCACTAAGATTATTCATACTTACATCCCTTTTAAGGACAGACGTCCCCAAAATCAGGCTCGCCCAAAATGGCTCGACAAAGAAACTGAAAAAAGTATTGCTAAAAAGAGACAGGCTTATAAGAAATACAAGTGCTCGGATGCATCTAATGACTATCAAAGTTATGTATTAATACAGAGAGATTTAAAAAAGACAATAAAAAACGAAAACGACAATACGAAATGAATATCGCTGATAAATTCAGAGAGAATCCCAAAGAATTCTATAGTTATATTAGATATAAAAAAGTTATTAGTAATGACATTGGTCCACTATTATCTGCTGACGGTCAACTTGAATATTCAAATGAAGGAATATGTGATATTTAAAACAATTATCTTAGCTCAGTATTCGTAAACGAAACACCTCAAAGTGAACTACAAACTGAAACCTGTGAAAAGTCTAGGGTAAACTTACTCACTACGGTAAATATAACAAAAGAAAAACTTAAGATATGTATAGAGAAACTCAATGTTAATAAAATACCAGGGCCTAAGGGTTGGCATCCAAGGATCTTTAAGGAAATGAGAAATGAGATTATTGTTCCATTAGAAATTATTTAGAAGAAATCCATCATATTCGGAGATGTCCCATATTCAAAAAATGTGACAAAAAGAATCCAAATAACTACAGGCCAATAAGTTTGAGTTCAGTCGTAGGAAAAATTATGGAAACTATCATCAGAGATGCTATCGAACACCATTTAGAAAGTAACTGGTTGATAAATGATAACCAGCATGGTTTCAGACGGAAACGTTCTTGCGTGACTAACTTACTCGAATTCTACAACACAGTTATCTCGAATTATGAGAAAAGAAACAATATAGATTTAACCCTGCTCAGGTAAAGCATTTTTGGGGAAACGCCTCAGGTAAGGCGGGTTCTGACAGACACCCCCCCCCCCAAAAAAAAAAAAAAACTTTCACTGCATTTAGTGATATGGAAATCAAAACATACGTACTTCAACTTATCTTCTTCCATTTACATGCTTGAAAGTGACTATAATTGTTAGAAATATTTTTTAATGAAAATTACAAAAAAATAATAAAAAATAAGATATTGCTAACTTAGAGGGTACTTGACAGAAAACATGAAACGTGAAGCGGTTGGTCATTATCATTTTGTAGAGACCAATGTCCCAACTATCTGTAAAGAAAAACAGAACCACAACAAATGAATAATAAATGTGTTTAAAAAATATATCTAATCTGAAAAAATCGGGAGTAATTTATTTTTACCTCAGAAAAAAAACTTTTACTGCATTAATGACATAGAAATCAAAACATATGTACCTCAACTTATCTTCTTCTATCTACATGCTTGAAAGTGACTATAATTGTTAGAAATATTTTTTTTATAGAAATAAAAAACAAATTATGAAAAATAAGGTATTGGTGACTTTAGAGGGTACTTGACTGAAAACAGAAAACGTGAAGCGGTTAGTCATTCTGATTTTGTAGAGGCCAATGTTCCAACTATCTTAGGGAAAAGCAGACCCACAACAAGTGAATAGTAAATGTGTTTCATAAACCATAAAATCTGAAAAAAATAATCGGAGGTAATTATTTTGACTTTGTGATACTGAAGAATCTAATTGCAGTCATTGTAGACTAGAGTTAAATGTTCCTGATACACTGGTCTTTTGCAGTGTAGGTAATAGTTACCCGGAATAACGACAAATAGAAAAAACAAAACAAAAAACGAAATTATATAGAACTATGATTCCCTAGTCAACACAATTATAATGCATTTCAAATAATACCATCACCATCGAAAACAAACAAAATTGAAACAAAGCTAAGTGAAATTCAACATATCTGTCACAAAAAAGATGATAAAAAAGAAGAAATTATCATTTACCCATAAATATAAATGATAAAACATTTATATGACATGAAAAAACCTCAGGTAAAGTGGGGTCTGACAAACCCCACGCTACTCACACCTCAGGTAAAGTGGGGTCTGACGGGCCCAAAAGCTCTATAAAGCTTATATAGAGCAAGATTCAGGAATGACCCTATCACCCCCTTAAACTACTCCACTCGTCAAGAAGGTATAAGGGAGAACATATCTATATGCAATATATTAGTATATTAAAAGTAAAAAAACAAAAAAGCATGGGGTCTGTCTGACTCCACTTTACCTAAGAAGGGTTAATATATCTAGACATTGCAAAAGCTTTTAATACCGTCCCCCACGAAAGACTACTTACGGAATAAGTGACAGTCTATTGAGTTGGACTAGTATTTGGTTGAATGGTCGAAAACAGAGAGTTGTTTTAAATGAAAAAACTTCTAGATGGAAAAATATTACGAGTGGAGTTCCTCAGGGCTCCGTTCTTGGGCAACTTCTATTCATAGTATGTATAAATGATATAGACCATGGACTAAGATCTACTGTTTCCGAATTTGCTGATGATACAAAACTGTGCGGAATGGCAAATGATCACTTAAACCAATTAGATATTCGAGAATATTTAGATAAATCACAGCACTGGTCTGAAAAGTAGCTAATGAAATTTAACACAAGTAAATGCAAGGTAATACACATAGGTAAAAATAACAGTAAGTGCGATTACAAGTTATTTGGAAATTCGTTAACGAAAGTGGATAGTGAAAATGATCTCGGCGTAACTATCAGTAACGATCTCAAATCATCTAAGCAGTGTGTTTCAGGCTTTGAAAAAGCAAATAAGATTCTAGGACTGATTGCGCGATCTTTTGACTTCAAAAGTTCATCACTCATTAACAAGCTATATAAATCGTTAGTTCGTTCACATTTGGAATATGCTGTTTCCGTATGGTCACCGAATCTCATTAAAGATATTGACAGAATAGAAAAAGTACAACGGCGAGCCACAAAACTGATTCCAAATATAAAAAATAAATCATACGAAAATTGACTAAAACATATGAATCTGTTTTCCTTAAAAAAAGCGTAGACTCAGAGGTGACTTGATGCAGGTCTTTAAGATTCTAAAGAGAATGGACAACATCAATATTGACAAAATTTTTACATTGAATGAGAATCAGACAAGAAACAATGGTCTCAAACTGACCGGAAATAGATTTAATTTGGAAGTGGTTAGAAACAACTTTGCCAACCGTGTAGTTAACGAATGGAATAAACTTCCTGCAGAGGCAGTGCAACGTAGTTCAGTTCGAAGCTTTAAGAATCATTTAGATAAATACCTAAGTAAGATGCTGTAATGACTATTATTTATCTTATATTATTTGTTTATTTGTTTTGTTATAATTTGTTTGTTTATTATTATTTGCTTGATTCTCATTTATCATTAGTCATATGTCAATTTATCATAATTTACTATTCACCTGTTTGTTTATTATTTAACAATACCTATGTATTTATTTATGATTTTATTTATCATTTATATTATTATATTTTTTATTTATTCATTTATTTATTTATTCATCATTATTATGATTTTTTCGCATCTGACCTACATATGGACCAAAGGGTCTCCTGTCGGCATCCTCCGCCTTTGTAATCCATTGGTCCACAAAAATGCAAACCTGGACAACTCGTCCATGCAATTTTTTTTATTGATATGTAATTTCATCTGTTTTGCATTTTACCCACAATTTCCGGGTGGTTTCTGCAAAAATAGTGTATCACATGTGTTTTGTGATTTCTTTGCATATATATATATACACATATATATATATATATACATATATATATATATATATATATGTATGTATATATATCACTTATACAAAATGTTGTAGCACATTTGTCAATAATAATCACGAAGAACCCACAGTCGGAATAAGAGGAAACTTTAGAAGAAAGTTTAACTTCTACATTTCGGCTAATAGCTATAGCCCTCTTCAGGAAAGTACAAAATGTTGTTTAAGTGATATATATATATATATATATATATATATATATATATATATCTATATATATATATATATACAGTATATATATATATATATATATATATATATATATATAATGTGTGTGTGTACATTCATCTTTTCAACCACATTAATTGACACTTCAATTCCATGCCATCACGGTCGATACTGACAAGGAGCTCGATGGAAGCCTATACGTAGTGATGTTATGGACTTGAACCAAGCTGAGACGTACACGAATGTATATATATATATATATATATATATATCTATATATATATATATATATATATATATATATACATATATATATATATATGTATATATATATATATATATACACACAAACACAAACGCACACATAAAGGAAATTTAATAACGTGTCTTTTCCCTCATACTTGCCGGCAAATAAGAATACAAAAGCAAAGTTGCATATAAACGCAGGCAATATTTTCTTAATCATGGCTGACACAATCAAATGACAACCAGCGCCGGATACCGGACACTCTGTCAGGATTTCTTTGTTGGTGGAGTTGACCGTCGCGGGATCCGTTGATAAGACATTTATCCTCCTCGATTCTGTAACGAGAGTAAGTCTCGACTCAGAACGCGAATGAATAATTCATGACCCTTCTGTTTGTTCCACTGAAGCTACGTCTTCAATTGTCCTCGTGGCACGGGTGGCCTGAGAGGGACGCATTGGGCTGTCTGCATCTAGCGCCCACTAGTCCGGACCCGAGTGACGTCAGGTCGCTGTCCGACTCCTTAGCAGCGACATGACGTCACTTAGTCTTTTTGCCGACGACGACGACGGGCGTCGCCAGGGTTTTGTGCTGTCAGAGTCGAAGTTGCTATTCCGAATCTGGATCTGCGAGGCGTCTTGAATGGTTACATTTGTCTTCACCAAGTTTAGGAACTCTACCTTGA
>NC_134783.1:62132446-62137446 GCF_046742065.1 Oratosquilla oratoria
TTATAGATACATACATACATACATATATATATATATATACATACATACATACATACATACATACATACATACATACATACATACATACATATAATAATCACGAAGAACCCACAGTCAGAATAAAAGGAAACTTTAGAAGAAAGTATAACTTCTATATTTCGGGTAATAGCTATAGCCCTCTTCAGAAAAGTACTTTCCTGAAGAGGGCAATATCTAAAAGCCGAAATATAAAAGTTAAACTTTCTTTTACAGTTTCCTTTTATTCCGACTGTGGTTTCATCGTGATTATTATTTACAAATGTGCTACAACATTTTGTCTAAATACATACATGTATGTACATATACATATATATATACATATACATATATATATATGTATATATATACATATGCATATACATATACATATACATATACATATACATATGCATATACATATACATATACATATACATATACATATACATATACATATACATATACATATACATATACATATACATATACATATACATATACATATGCATATACATATGCATATACATATACATATATGTATATTCATATATAAATACATATGCATATACATATACATATATACATATGAGTGGCAGGGTGGTGAGATAAACACCGAGAACCGTTGAAGTTTTCAAGTTTTCCCAGTGATCAATTAATATTTTTTTTTCACCACAAATCACTTTTGATTCCATGCCATCGCAGTCGAGACTGAAGAATCGCTCGATGGAGGCATCCGTTGGAAATTGAAACGTAGAGGAGCCAAGGATATGAACCCAATTAACCCGTAACATATTAGTTAAATGCACTATCATGGCGGAGGTGGGTTGAACGCGATATTTCGTGTAGGTGTATGTAATTCGAGCACACAAATATATGAAAGTCGTACATAACTTATATCTCTCATGATAGCGTATTGGTTTAAGTCACTGCAACTTTGTTACGGGTTAGCTGGGTTCGAATCATCGGCTCGTCCACGTTTCAATTTCCAACGGATGCCTCCATCGAGCGATTCTTCAGTCTCGACTGCGATGGCATGGAATTAAAAGTGATTTGTGGTTGAAAAAAGATATTAATTGATCACTGGAAACCATTCAGTATATTTGTACATATAAACATATACATATACATACACAAATTTCACAAGTCACACGTGAATCACAAATATGCAGAGTCCACTAGGAAAAGGAAAAACACACGGAGTCCGTGCGCTTTCGTGATATATTCACATTATTAAGGAGTACAGAAAAATGAGAAAAAAAAAATGGAGATACAGAGTATAAATAGGACAAGAGAGACATTTACCCTCTCCGAAGCCTGAAAGTTGAGGTTGGATCACTCGGCGAGGTCATGGAAAGAGATCATTATTACATTAACTTTTAAAATATGTACTATTTATATTACTGGCAATATATGGATCTAATTTATATAATCCTAAACTATTATTAATGAGTTAGTCATAATTGCATTTGATGATTCCTGACTCAAAGGATTACAAAGGATTACAAAGGTGGAGCATGCCGACAGGAGACCTTTTGGTCCATATCTAGGTCGGATGCGAAAAATATCATAATAATAATCAAATAATAAATAAAAACTATAATAATGTAAATAACAAATAAAATACATGAATAAATGCATAGGTATAGTTAAATAATAAACAAACAGGTAAATAGTAAATAATAATAAATTGATATATAACTAATAATAAATGAAAATCAGACAGACAAATGATAACAAAACAAAAACAGATAATATAAAATAAATTATAATCATTACAGCATCTTGCTTAGGTGTTTATCTAAATGATTCTTAAAGCTTCGAACTGAACTACATTGCACTACCTGTGCAGGAAGTTTATTCCATTCATTAACTACACGGTTGGCAAAGTTGTTTCTACCTACTTCCAAATTGAATCTATTTCCGGACAGTTTGAGACCATTGTTTCTTGTCTGATTCTCATTCAATGTGAAAATTTGGTCACTTTTGATGTTGTCAATTCCCTTTAGAATCTTAAAGACCTGTATCAAGTCACCTCTGAGTCTACGCTTTTTTAGGGAAAACAGATTCATATGTTTTAGTCGATTTTCGTATGATTTATTTTTGATATTTGGGATCTGTTTTGTGGCTCGCCGTTGTACTTTATCCAGTCTGCCAATATCTTTAATGAGATTCGGTGACCATACGGAAACAGCATATTCCAAATGTGGACGAACTAACGATTTATATAGCTTGTTAATGAGTGATGGACTTTTGAAATCAAAAGATCGCGCAATGAGTCCTAGAATCTTATTTGCTTTCTCAGAGGCTGAAATACACTGCTTGGATGATTTGAGGTCGTTACTGATAATTACGCCGAGATCTTTTTCACTATCCACTTTTGTTAACGAATTTCCAAATAACATGTAATCGTACTTACTGTTATTTTTACCTATGTGCATTACCTTGCATTTACTTGTGTTAAATTTCATTTCAGGCCCTGGTGTTTTATTAACTTTGAGTTTATCTATACACCTTTTAATTTTTTCTTTTGTTATACTTACCGTAGTGAGTAAGTTTACCCTAGACTTTTCACAGGTTTCAGTTTGGAGTTCACTTTGAGGTGTTTCGTTTACGAATACCGAGCTAAAATAATTGTTGAAGATATTACACATTCCTTCATTTGAATATTCAACTTGACCGTCAGCAGATAATAGTGGACCAATGTGATTCCTAACAACCTTTTTATCTCTAATGTAACTATAGAATTCTTTGGGATTCTCTTTGGATTTATCAGCGATGTTTATTTCGTATTGTCGTTTTCTTTTTCTTATTGTCTTTTTTAAATCTCTCTGTATTGATACATAACTTTCATAGTCATTAGATGCACCCGAGCACTTATATTTCTTATAAGCCTGTCTCTTTTTAGCAATACTTTTTTCAGTTTCTTTGTCGAGCCACTTTGGGCGAGAGTGATTTTGGGGACGTCTGTTCTTAAAAGGAATGTAAGTTTCAATCATCTTAGTGAGTGTATTTTGAAATATTTCCCACATCTGATCTACAGGTCTTTCGCTTAATTTTGCCTCCCAATCTGTAAGCTGAAGCTCCTGACGTAGTCCTATGAACTGAGATATACTGAAATCGGGTATTTTAGAAACACAAGTATCTATTCTAAAATTGTTTAGGAGTTTGAATCTAACTAAGTTATGATCACTATTTGCAACAGATTCACCAACTCCTACATCAGTTACCATGCTTTCGCGGATAGTGATCAATAGATCGAGTAAGTTTCCATATCTTGTGGGCTCTTTTATATGCTGAATTAAGTAATTGTCACCAAGAAAATCAATCAAGCGACTACCTATATGGCCATGTTCAAGGGTCATCCAATCAATGTCAGTAAAATTGAAATCACCCGTTATCAATAAATCCCGGTTGCAGAAACTAGACAGTTCTTGAAATAACAGTTTGTCGTCTGCTGACGATAATGTCTTTGGCCTATATATTACACCTATATTCATTTTTTGTCCATTTGTTTGGGTTAACTCAACCCACAAACTATCATATGCATCCTGTTTCACTTTCTCTTAAACACAAGCATGAACATTGTTTTTAACGTACAACAGAACATCCCCACCTTTCTTGTGGTTTCTATCCTGATGAAAGTGTTTAAATCCCGCAATATTAAATTCAGCTTCGAACTCTGTACCATTTAACTATGTCTCAGATATTCCTATCATATCGAGATTTTCGCTTTTGACATACGACTGTATTTCTTGAAACTTGTTCCTAATACTACGAGCATTAAAGTACATGGTTTTAAGAAACTCGTGATTATTTCTTTTTGACACATTTTGAGTTTCAATATCATATCTTACATTATCATTTTGTTTTTTATTTATACCTTGCTCTATATTATTATTTGGTTCTTCATTGACATTCAATGCCTCATTGATATTTCTCCCATCAAATCTAACATTTCCCCCATCACGGACATCTGGTCGATCACGGTCATCCGATCTCTTTTGTACATTTTGTCCCCCTACGTCACCATGATTCACGCCGGCCTCCCGTCGTTCATTGACATTATGTCCGGCATCCCTTGCTAAAATTATATTTTGTCCTCCAGTGACATTATATCCTACCGTGATGTTTTTTCCTCCACTATTCCATCCCATCGTGATCTTTTGTCTTCCACTGTCATTACATCGCATCATGATATTTTGGCCTTCATTGACATTCTGTCCGGTATCCCTTCCTAAATATTTCTTTCTCTTATATTCTTACATTGCATAATTTTTGAAGCATTTTTCCAGTTAATAGGATGGTCAAATTCACAAACATGTTTAAAAAACGCACTAGATTCTTGGCCCTTTTTATGCTGTTTTTATGCTGTTTAATCCTAACCTCTAATTCTTTTCCTGTTTGACCTACATAATATTTGTCACATTTACTACAAGGTATTTTATATACACAGCCTGTAGAATTGTCAGGGGAATTCTTTATGAGAAGATTTTTTTAGAGTCATGTTGTTCTTGAAGGCTACATTTACATTGAAATTTTTAAATATATTGGGAATTTCTATAAGATTTTCATTAAAAGGAAGTAGAAGTAAATTATTTTTCTCAAACTTTTGTTTTGGTTCGCCTTTATAGAATGTCCTTTTTGCTTTTTCAAAACATTTGTCCAAAAAGAATTTGGGATATCTCAACTGTGTTCCGATGTCATAAATTTCATGCATTTCGTCATCCACAAATTCTGGGCTGCAGATGCGCAGGCCACAAAGGAACATGAAAGAAAATACTGACTGTTTAACTCTATTATGGTGGGCTGAATAGTAATGTATATATGTGTTGACATTGGTTGGTTTTCGGTGAATACTATATTTAAATTTCTTATTGCATCATTCACAGATGCAGTAAATTAGATCCATATATTGTCAGTAATATAAATAGTACATATATTAAAAGTTAATTTAATAATGATCTTTCCATGACCTCGTCGAG
>NC_134783.1:62144946-62147446 GCF_046742065.1 Oratosquilla oratoria
GGTGGTTTTTCCGCATATATATATGTATATATGTATACATACATACATACATATATATATATATATATATATATATATATATATATATATATATATATATATATATATATATATATATATATATACACCTATCCTAGATTTGACACCTTGACGTGGTGGATAGTCTTGATAATCTTTATGACTACAAAAGCTATGTCGGTAGAGAATGAATCTGTGCAGGGTCATCTATATTGAACAGGTATTTTAGGAAAGATCAGACAAAGAGCAGCTCACCCGCAGAGTCGCAAGACCCACTGCAAACTGGCACGTCCCTGATGGCGAACAGGGAAACTCCTCATAGATATATGGGGTACCGTCATAATGACGGCGTGGACGTCTGGGCACCCTGTGGATAGAGGGGTTTACCGAATATAATGAATATCTTGACACCAGAGAAATATCTCACCAGAGACCAGTTGGCACGGAAGTGAGTTTACTGCCAACCCCCCTTCATAACTAATATGAACAGCACAACCAAAACAAAACCGGGCGTTCTTGTTGAATCATCGTCTCCTTACGGGCAGTGTGCTACCGAATGTGAGTAAGCACTGTCCAGGCAGATCCAAGTCTTGGACATTAAACAACATGAAGAAAATGAAGATCTTTACTTACAACGTGAGAAGTCTCTCAGAAGATCACAGGCTGGAGAGTTTGATGGAACATCGTTGGACTGAGCGAAGTCCGAAGAGCGGAAGAAAAGCTGATATAATTACAAGAAGGTCACCACCTGTTCTACTATAGAGGTAAGGACAAAGAAAGATCTATCGGAGTAGGATTCTTGATAAACCGAGAGATTGCTGGTAACGTAGTCAAATTCAGTAGTTTGTCAGACAGGGTAGGTTGGATTATGATTAGGCTGTGTAAAAGGTACAATCTAAAAATAGTTCAGGTATATGCACCAACTTCACAGAGTTCAGACGATGAAATTGAGTCGTTCTATGATGATTTAAGTCAGGTAATGGATCAAGAAAAAAAGTAAGTACACGTTGGTAATAGGCGACTTTAATGCTAAAGTGGGGAAGAAGATGGACGATGAGATCGTGCATTGGTAAGTTTGGAGTAGGTGAAAAAAATGACAGAGGCGAGATGTTAGTAAATTTTGCAGAGAATTACAACACGAGGATAATGAACACTTTCTTCCAAAAGCGTGTAGGTCGAAAATGGACGTGGAGAAGTCCAAATGGAACAATAAAAGAACGAAATAGACTTCATATTAGGAGATGAGAGCAAAAGCGTTAACAATGTTACGGTAATAAATAAAGTCAACATAGGTAGTGACCATATAATGGTAGGTTGCACAGCTAAATTAATTTCAGAGCCGAGAGAAATAAACTGATTTTAAGAAAGAAAATAAGCCTCGCAAAGGTTAAGGATAATAAGATGTTTCAGTTAGAAATTAAAAATAGATTCGAAGCTCTAAGAACTCATGAGGACACCGTGGATGATATTAATTTGAATTTAGTGAATATCATCACGGAATAGGCAGAGAAAGTAGGAAGTACAAAAAACATTAGAGAAAACAAATACTCCAAAGCTACAAATGACCTAACTAAAAGGAGAAGGACCATGCAGATTAAAAGCAAGAGAGACGAAATAGAAAGAGGAGAACTAAACAAGTTTATCAACAAAAGGCAGAGATTAGAGAAAAGAAAGAGAAACATGAATGAAATAGAGGAAACTATTCGGAAGGATAAAAGTATTAAAGTGACCGAGCGCAAACATGCTTTAAGAAGACAGCAAATGGCATGTTTGAAAGATAGAAATGGAGAAGACCGTAGTTGAATCAGTAAATTCATGTGTAGACGTTAGTAGTGTATCAGAGATTACAAAAGAAGAAGTAGAATTTGCTCTAAAAACTATGAAACGAGGAAATTAGTTCATATTAAATTAGCTGAGTTGTACACCCAGTGATTACGTCAAGAAAGCGTTCCTAATGCATGGTGCAATGCTATAGTGATTTTGCTTCATAAAAAAGGAGACCAGAAGGATCTTAGTAACTATCGACCGATTAGCTTGCTATAAAATATATATAAAGTATTCTCCAAGATCCTTACAAATAGACTTAGTCAAGTTTTTGATGGAAACCAACCGAGAGAACAGGCAGGCTTTAAGAGCGGATATTTGACCCTAGACCATTTACAGGCGATAAACCAACTACTCGAGAAAACGAGAGAATACAATATACCTCTGTGTTTATCTGTTGTAGATTACAAGAAGGCCTTTGACTCGGTAGAACAAATAGCAATACTAAACTCGCTATGCAAGCTACGCTACGTTAAATTTTTAGAAAATAATTATGCGAAAGGTACCGCTATAATTCGACCACATAAAGATTCAGAAAAGATCAAGATCGAGAAAGGAGTACGGCAAGGCGATACAATTTCACCGAAACTATTTACAGCTTGCTTAGAATATATTTTCAGAAGATTGAGCTAGGAAAAGAAAGGTTTAAAGATTAATG
>NC_134783.1:62154946-62159946 GCF_046742065.1 Oratosquilla oratoria
TTGGTTCACTATTCAATGTAATTTTGTATTGACAAAGAGGATGAGATGATTAACCGTGTTGTAGAATCAAAGGATCCTGTCGATTAAGGTCACAATAAAAAGATGATGCCTAATTTGCTGATTCAAGTGATTAAGTGATCTTGAACACATAATGAAACGGGGCAGAACATTAAAAGAATTCGGGTAAAACCTTATACAAAAATAGCCTGAATTATTTAGACTTATCCCTAAAAAAGGAAAACACTCACGTGGGGGCCGGTGGGTGATGCAAATGTTAAAGGATTAAAAGAAATACATAATTCTTTCTTGATCAAATACGATCATCATCATATCTTGTCGCACCAGAACCGTGTCCATATAAGGGCAGTTTCATTTGCTTCCCTAAGGTCTTGGTCGGAGCAATGGGGACTCAATGGACATTCCCGGAGGACGTGGACCATCGTCTGTACTTCGCCACAGGGACATTGGGGGCTATTGGTGTATCCCCACTTGTGTTTGTTTTCTTTCGTTTTGCCCACCTTGGCTCTTCCTCTGTTTAAGGTAACCCAGTCCTTCCTGGTTAGGTTTGCTTTATAGGATTGATTTATCAGACAGTAGGGTTTACTGCAAATAGGGAGAATCAACTTTGCCTGTTGCGAAATCAAAGAATGAAACAAATGCCATTCAGAGGTGTTCACAGGTCGTCATCATAAGATCTAAATCTAACCTAACCTAATCTAATCTAACCTAACCTAACCTAACCTGACCTGACCTGACCTAAACTAACTTTACCTAACCTAACCTTATCTAACCTAACCTAACCTAACCTAAGTGATGTTCTGTAATACATATATATTCATCTATTCATTTGTTCATTCATCCATTTTGTATCTATTAGGTAATATATTCATTCAGCTATTTCAGTGTGTTCATCTATCAAATCATGGGCGTACGAGTATTTATACATATTTCTACTTGTTTACCCACCCACTTACTTGTTTATCTAAATTTTTTGTTTATGCATCCATCAACTTTTATTTTTTGTGTATTTAGTTTTCTGCACCCATTCTCGTTCTAAATCTAAAAGACTTCCGCCGGCAATTTCTTTGTATTTGCAGACAATTACGTTCGTAGGAATTTGGTTTAAAATGATTGTGTTACTATTTTACTGGCTGATTTGGATTTTCTTTTTTGATAAATTTCGGTGAAAAAATTGACGGACATATCATTTCAAAATTGACTGAACTTTGCTGATCAGATATACTTTCTTATATATTATGGCGTGTTCAGATAGCTGAAACTGTCTATAACATTTTGAGCTCTTCAGCCGGAGGGAAACCCAAGGTGTTGGACAGAATCCGGTAATTGCGTTCTCCGGATGTTGGAAGTGATAGGTTTTTCCTCAACTGGATAACATAATTTGAATTTTCTTTTTGCACCGCTTAGCTCTAAACATTCTAATCTTGTTATCTGTCAAGCAGTCAGTGGCAGGAAAAGCACACGCAGATTTCTCATGCACAATAGATTACCCAAGGAAAGCTTTCAGGCACCTAACTCGTCTCTACCATCTCCAGGCTGATGCAGTTAATTTTTCGTTAAACCTGTATACGCTGGTAGCGTAATCGCAAGCGTGCGGGTCTTACATTCACTCAGTAATGGGTTCGAATCCCGTGCAGCAGTGACTGTTACCTGCTCCAACAGGCAGGACAATGGATACGGCTTTGGCAGCTGCTTCGTGCTTTCTGGTGTAGGCTCCTCATCCTTCACCTAGTTTGCCCTGGCTAGGGACTTGGAAGTTTACGGGTCTCGCATTTCAGTAGTCACGAGTTCGAGTCCTGCATTTCTCTCCTATTCCCAACAGTGCCTATTATCTACTCTCAATAGTCCCTGGAGCGTATAACAAAGCAAAAGTGACGGCTTTGAACGCAGCTATGCGCCTCCTGGCGTATGTTTCTCATGTTCCTCACCTTCTTTCCATCCTAGAAGTGAATCTTAAAATATTAATTCTACCAGCGTCAAGCGGCTTTAATTAGGTGAAGGTTATCACATGTGACTATCTTACAACTGTTCCAGTAAACTCTTTCAATCCGATGTCACACTTTACACCTTTAAAGGCCCTTTCACACTAGCGGTTTGAACCGAGTGGAAACCGCGGCGATATCGTATGGTCAAAGAAAAATGCGAAGTTGTGTGTGAGTGTCTCTATTGACTTGCACTCTAATTGAAACCACTAACAGAGCTTTTTATCTCGCCAACGTCAGGCGACTTTATTCATTTGACGGACGGACCTCGGAGTGAACGGGCAATTCACTCCACCATCAGCCTCTTGCTCTCTGCTCCCTTCTGACAATCCGTTCTTTGTAACATTTACTCATGACAATCTTCCTTTTGACACACTCTCCTTTCTGACACTCCCTTTGGCTCCCTCCCTCCCGTCAGCTTCTTCTGCATGTCCTTGTCCATGGCTTTACCCAAGAAGACACTCCCTCACTCCCGATTATCATCCTTCTTCTCCGTGGTGGCAAGTGGCCGGTCGGCCGTGCCCCGGCCGCCCGACATTCCTGACGTGTCGCCAGCCACACTCGGCACAAATTCCATCCTCCGGCTAATTAACCCCATCCCTTACTTCACCCAAAATGTTGACATTAGCATATGCATTCACATTCAAGTGAATGTCAAAATTATCGTCCTCATGTGGAGTATTAGTACTTTTCATGATGAAAAAGTAAAATACCTACTACACTGGTCAACAAAGAATTTGTTCCAAGGAAAACAATAGTTATATAATATATGTTTTTGCATGCAGAATCCCGAAATAATGTCCACTTTTTCCCATCACTCACAGTTTTTGTACTCCACGGTATGTTACATTACGTGTATTACGTGGGATAAATTTCAATCAAGTGGTGGACAACACTGAGTTTGGCAACACTACGTGAGATTGTTATGGACTTTCAGCCAATCTTTTCTTTAAGTGAATCACATTTATTGAGTCTGGGAGATCTGAATGATCTTGTGCGGGATTAAACTTGTCATAAAAGCAATCTGAACTTCTTGCTTCCAGGTTAAAGGGCTGGAACATTCCCAGAAACAATCCAAATTTAGTTTTTATCGTAAGTGACATTGTGATTTTAATTTTTTTTTTCTCACTTGAGGATGGTGTAGTCTTTTGCAATGATGCATATTCTGTTATGGAGGAACTTAACCATATATATGGCAGGAATGAGTGGCGCTTGTTTATTGACTTTTCAAAAGTGAGCCTGAAAGCTGTTTTGCTATACAATGGAAACAAGTTTCCTTTTGTTCCTCTGGCCTATGCAGCTAACATGAAAGAAACATAGGAGATTATAAAGCCTCTATTGCAAAAAAAAAAAAAAAAAAAAAAAATGAGTACGGAAATAGAATGTCTGTGGTGACCTAAAGGTTGTGGCAGTTTTACTTTGAATGCAGCTGTGTTACACAAAATTTTGTTGCTTTCTTTGTGAGTGAGACAGTCGGGATAAGAAAATTCATCATGAAAAGACTGTGTGGCCGAAACGATCTCTGAACCCAGGAGAGAAGAATGTTGTCAATCCTCCTTTTGTTGATTCAGAGAAAGTTTATCTGCCTCCTTTGCATATTAAACTAGGGTTGATGACAAATTTTGTTAAAGGTGTGGCTAGAACTGGCAAGGGATTCACGTATTTGAAAAAAAGTAAGTGACGCAAAAATCAAAGAAGGTATTTTTGTTGAACCACAGATTAGGGAGCTGATGAGAGACCAGAATTTTGATGAAGAGATAAATTATTTTGAAAAGGTGCATGGCTGTCATTTAAGAAAATTTGCACAAAGTTTTTGGGGAATCACAAAGCAAATAACTATTCTGAAATCGTAAAAAGCTACTGACATCCTACAAGGCCTTGGAATATAAGCCTAAAAATCTACTTCCTAGATTCTCACTTGAACTTTTTCCCTGCAAATCTTGGCGCCATCAGTGACCAGCACGGTGAGAGGTTTCACCAAAACATTCTGAAAATAGAAACCCGGTATCAAGGGAAGTGAAACTCTTCAATCTTGGTTGATTACTGTTAAACACTAAAAAGGGATCTCCTAGAAGACAAATACATTGGAAATAATACATTTCTACATTTTAAAGGTAAGTTTCATTGAAATATCAGCCTCATTTACTAGTTATAAATGTTTAAAATCTCAGGTGATAATATGTGTCTACATTGGGTGAAGGGGAAGTTTAGACCGCGGTTAAATTCTCCAGTCACGTTATTCTAATAATTTCCTGATTTTCTCTCGCTTCCAGTAATGTATTGCTTTTACCATTTTCTAATTTTACGGTTGAGTTTTTTCTTCAATACGTCTATACCAGATTAAAGTAGCTATACTCTGGTCTTTTCCAGCATTTCCTCTCTTTGTTGAAGATAATTTTTTATTCCTACAAGCCCCTCTCTCTCCACCTACCCTTCCGGCTCTCCTATCCCCTTCTTCCCTCATCATACACCGTCTCTTCTTCCTTTTGTTAACCTCTGTTTTAATTTCTTTCTTTTTTTCTTTGTCTCCCATTCTTCCCTCTTATTTTTTTCTAAGCACTACTTTCCAAATTTTTCATCCCTTTCATCTCCTCTCTCCGCCCTCCTTTCTCCGTTTCTGCATTCTTTCCTCTGCTCCTTTCTCTAAGATTTCCTGGGCTTTACACATCTTCCTTGCCTTCCCACCTCTCTTCTCGTTTTCCTCCTTCTCGTCCTATCCTGTTTACTTTTTTTTCGCTCCTCTTCCTTCCTTCCCTTCTCCTTCTCTTTCTTCCCCTTAATTACTCTATTACCTCTTTCTCCTTTCTGCTCTTTACTCTTTACCCTTTTGCTCTACTCAAACCTCTCCCCTCCCCAACCCCTTTAATCTCTTTTATGCCACTATCCTCCTCTTCATTCCCTCCACTCCCTCTACACACGATCTCCCTTTTCTCCTGCCTTGCTCTCCCTTGCTCTCCCCTCCCCTTTCCTTCCCCTCCTCTTCTCTACCCATCCTCCCTT
>NC_134783.1:62162446-62169946 GCF_046742065.1 Oratosquilla oratoria
ACACACACACGCACATGCACACACACACACGCACGCACGCACGCACGCACGCACACACACACACACACACACACACGCACACAAGCACGCACACACACACACACACACACACACACACACCACACACACATACACACCCACAAACACACACACACACCCGCACATGCACACACACGCACGCACGCACACACACACACACACATACACATACACACACATACACACACATACACGCACGCACGCACACACACACACACACACACACACACACACACACACACACACACACACACACACACACACACACACACACACACACACACACACACACACACACACACACACACACACACACACACACACAAGAACATAAAAATGAAGGAGACTGCAAGGGAACATAAGGCCTACACTAGGCAGCTCCGTATCCATCACCACCTGTTATCCTCATCCATAAAGTTGTCTAATCGTTTCTTAAAACAATTGATAGTTTCAGCGCTTACTACATGGTTACTAAGTTTATTCCATTCGTCGACCACCCTATCAGTAAACCAATTCTTGCCTATTTCCTTCTTAAATCTAAATTTTTGTTTGTTTTAATGTTTTGTTGTTTGCATCACCCTTGTTAAAGCCTTTGATCCACTTGAACACCTCTATGAGATCACCCCGCACTCTGAATCCATGTATCATTTTGGTCATTCTTCTCTGTACTGATTCTAGTGAATTGATGTCCATTCTATAGGACGGAGACCAAAATTGTGCCGCATAGTCAAGGATGGGTTTAACTATCGCTAAATAGAGTTTAATAATTACCTCTGCTCTTCTATTCGTTACCGTCCTAGCAATGAAACTTAATGCTCTGTTAGCTTTATTCCTGGCGCTAATGCACTGTTTCCTGGTTTTAGAACTCCCAGAACTCCAATGCACTCAGTTTTCTCTAAAAACGTGTTATGTAAGCTGTATATATTTTCGGGATTATGTAGCTCTACGTTTAACACACTACACTTAGAGATATTGAAGTTCATTTGCCATTTTACCGACCATGTGAACAATTTGTTAAGATCATCCTGCAGAATCTCTGTGTCGTCTCCTGACCTAATTAGGCGTCCTACTTTAGTGTCGTCCGCAAACTTACTAACTTCACTATTTATCCCATCGTCTAAGTCGTTTATGTACATAATGAACAACAAAGGACCCAAAACCGAGCCCTGGGGGACCCCACTAGTAACATTGCCCCACCTCTGCGAATTTCATGAATCAGGGGATCAGTCTGCTCAATACTGAGGTTAAGAGGTCTATACAAGACGCCAATTATAACTTTCTTATTCTTGCCTATAATCTCTACCCAAATAGATTCCATACAGTCCTCTTCCTTAATCGAATTGTTGACAATACACTTTATTGTATTCTTAACGAAAAGTGCTACACCTCTCCCACTCCTGCCAACCCTATCCTTGTGAAAAAAACTTATATCCTTCTATTTCGATTTCCGGAAGGAAATGTTTATCAGCCATGTTGATCCAGGATTCAGTAATAGCTATAATATCGAGATTCTCTACGCATGTTTTACCTCGCAGCAAATCAATGTTGTTAATTATGCTTCTGCTATTTATATAATAAGATTTAAGTATATCTTCCCTCCACCTGCTTTGGTGATTCTCTTCATAGTCCCTCTCTAAGTCGTTTCTATTGCCTAAACTATATTCCGATACTTCCCCCGCTACTCCCACGTAATCTACAAAAAAAAAAAAAAAAAAAAAAAGATGTAGGATGACTACTTCGCACTCAAGGGATTCAGCAAGGACCCAAAATCCTCTAGGCGACAAGTGCACCCCATCCCTTGTATATAGATGATTCTTACCGTAAAAGCGATCCCAGTTGTCGACAAATGCCTATCCACTGGCCTTACAATGTTTTGCCAGCCTGCAATTCATTGCAATAGCCCTGGAATGCCACATGCCTCCAACTCTACGCCTCGGAAGATTTCCACATACAACAGGAACACCTTTCTTATTTCTAATCTTTCTGGAACCGCGCAAACAATTCCTCACTCTCTAACTTACCTATATCATTGCCCCCGTCACTTAAGCAAACAACAGGGTCCTTACCTTCCCCTACTAAACACTCTTCAATCCTATCTCTAACATCTCCTATCTCCGCACTTGGGAAACACACATGCGTCCTATATTTCCTATCTTTATCGCAGAAAGCACTGTCAAAGTACCTTACTTGACTGTCTCCTACAACCAAAATCATATCTGTGGGCAGTGTTCCAGCGTGTATATATATATACATACATATATATATATATATATATATATATATATATATATATATATATATATATATATATATATATATATATATGTATATATATATATATATATATATATATATATATATATATATATATATCAGACAATCTCCTTGACAGTAGCGCACGGGATTCGAACCCGATGCGTCTGGGAGTAAACTCCCAAGACACACTCGCCTTAGACCGCTCGACCACTTGACAGCATAAAACCTTGAGAACTCATAGTCACCCTGACTATCGAGATTGGGGAGGGCGCTTACTACACCCATTAATCACCCGTTTCACCCCAAGGCCGCTGCACCCAGTGGGAGTAATAAGGACTGGAACGAATCCCTTCACGCATGTCGCCAACGTAACTATTTGAGAAATTCGCTAGTGAACAGCGACATCAATCAGACAATCTCCCTGACAGTAGCGCACGGGAAATGGGTGTAGTAAGCGCCCTCCCCAATCTCGACAGTCAGAGTGACTAATGTCAGTTCATACTTAGACACTTTTCTCCTAAAAGCGGCCATTAAAATAGCCAGGACGTCAGGTAACAAAGTAGGACATTTGGTAACACGTAGATACAATAATCCCACTAACGAAAACAGCGTTGTTTATAAAATCCCGCGTAAAAGCTGTCCCTCTTCATATTTTGATGAATCTGGTCGCGGACTTAATAAAATGGTCTGAAAAGTGGCTAATGAAATTTAACACAAGTAAATGCAAGGTAATGCACATAGGTAAAATAACAGTAAGTACGATTACAAGTTATTTGGAAATTCGTTAACAAAAGTGGATAGTGAAAAAGATCTCGGCGTAATTATCAGTAACGACCTCAAATCATCCAAGCAGTGTATTTCAGCCTCTGAGAAAGCAAATAAGATTCTGGGATTGATTGCGCGATCTTTTGATTTCAAAAGTCCATCACTCATTAACAAGCTATATAAATCGTTAGTTCGTCCACATTTGGAATATGCTGTTTCCGTATGGTCACCGAATCTCATTAAAGACATTGACAGACTGGAAAAAGTACAACGGCGAGCCACAAAACTGATTCCAAATATCAAAAATAAATCATACGAAAATCGACTTAAGCACATGAATCTGTTTTCCCTAAAAAAGCGTTAGACTCAGAGGTGACTTGATACAGGTCTTTAAGATTTTAAAGGGAATTGACAACATCAAAAGTGACCAAATTTTCACATTGAATGAGAATCAGACAAGAAACAATGGTCTCAAACTCTCCGGAAATAGATTCAATTTGGAAGTAGGTAGAAACAACTTTGCCAACCGTGTAGTTAATGAATGGAATAAACTTCCTGCACAGGTAGTGCAATGTAGTTCAGTTCGAAGCTTTAAGAATCATTTAGATAAATACCTAAGTAAGATGCTGTAATTATTATAATTTATGTTATATTATTTGTTTTTGTTTTGTTATCATTTGTCTGTCTGATTTTCATTTATTATTAGTTATATGTCAATTTATTATCAATTACTATTTACCTGTTTGTTTGTTATTCAACTATACCAATGCATTTATTTATGTATTTTAATTGTTATTCACATTGTTATAGTTTTAATTTTATTATTAATATGATTTTTTTTTTTTTTTTTTTTTTTTTTTTTTTGCATCCGACCTAGATATGGATCAAAAGGTCTCCTGTCGGCATGCTCCGCCTTTGTAATCCTTTGTAATGACGTAAAAGCCCATAGGACATCTAACTCCATAGTAATGCATGTGGATAAACATGG
Organism: Oratosquilla oratoria; assembly: GCF_046742065.1. Lineage (NCBI taxonomy): Eukaryota > Metazoa > Arthropoda > Malacostraca > Stomatopoda > Squillidae > Oratosquilla > Oratosquilla oratoria. The sequence goes on from NC_134783.1 coordinate 62,166,495, forward strand.
CCACCTTCCAGACTGGAACAACAGAACCGTATTAAATAAAGGATCATCCAAGAAACTAAGGAAGACAATTGAGGCAGCATATATCAACACTAATAACAACAATAATCATAGAGAAGGTTTTATATGTTTAGCAAAAGCCACAAGCTTATTAATAATAAAAGAATACGCAAATAAAATAACAAGCTCTCCGAAGCGTCCCATGAGATGACCCGTCCATGTATAAAATATCCTGTTACGTTTGAGTTGTTAGCTTTGTGATCAAGACCCTGCGGGTCGAAACGTTAAAGCGTGAAATTCTCCCATTACTCCTCGTCTGCTTTTCCCCCCTTAAGTCATATATATATATATATATATATATATATATATATAATTATATATATATATATAAAACAAATATTCACTTCGTATATTAGGATATTATCAGCCATATAGCCTTGATTACAGTATACTAATTCATGAGCCTATTAGAAATGATTAAGTAACTTGATATTTTTTCATATAGAAACTAGGTTTCAGGAGACAATTTACATTCACAAAACGTTTATAATTAAATCCAGCGCGCTTAATCAGACTGTTCCTCTTATAGTCACTAATCCAAGTAATTGTACACAGGCATAAGCACAAATTTATCTTAACCAACAAATTAGCTTGCATCGGAGGAGCTGTAATTAAAAAAAAAAAAAAAAAAAAACACAAGCCCTCTTAAAACCACTAGATACAATTGCGTTCTATTTAACATTTCAGAGTGTTTTGTCTTCTCTCTCTCTCTCTCTCTCTCTCTCTCTCTCTCTCTCTCTCTCTCTCTCTCTCTCTCTCTCTCTCTCTCTCTCTCTCTCTCTCTCTCTCTCTCTCTCTCTCTCTCTCTCTCTCTCTCTCTCTCTCTCTCTCTCTCTCTCTCTCTCTCTATATATATATATGTATATATATGTATATATATATACATATATATATATATATATTATATATATACATATATGTATATACATATTTATATATATATGTATATATATACATATATACATATATATACATATATACACACACACACATATATATATATATATATATATTGTATATACACATATTTATATTTACATATATATACACATATATATATGTGTATATATATATATATGTATATATACATATATATACTGTATACATATATATCTCTCATTTGTCTGAAATAATCTTATATATATATATATATATATATACATATATATATATATATATATATATATATATATATATATCCTCTAAATGTAGTTACCTGGAAAAAGACCATAGTCGAAACGTCGGGAAAAAAAATAAAAAAAAAAAATAACGCTTCTCTCGTTTTTGTTTCCTCTTTGACCTCATATGTATATGTACATATATGTATATGTACATATTTTGATTGAAGTTTACAGCAGCTTCTGCGTTCACGACATTTTTGCTGAGTAGTTCTACATCTCTGACGATGGAACGGTGAGCAATGGGTAGCGGTCATAAAACTTGTCCGAAAGACATAGAAAGTTCTTGTAGACGAAGAACACTTTATTATAACAAGCTTTCGACCTACATAGGTCATCTTCAGGTTCTGGTACAGGCAAAGAAGGGAAAAGTTTATATATGGAACCAAGGCACAGAATGGGAGAAAAGGAGGAACGTTATTGGTCGAGGCTGGCCAATAGGGATCTAGGCATTGACCTGGGATCCCGCTTGCGAATCTGTCTGAGCCGTACGCCGTTCGTCTTCTTCTCTAACAATTCCATAACTGTTTTGAAAGTTTCTAAGGCTAGGAATTATGTGCATATCGGTACTTTGAGAGTTGAGAGAATGTTTTTTGTTTTTTATATAAAGGGCTTCCAATATACGTACATACATACATACATACATACATATACCAAAGGATTTTCTCCCTTACACGGGGGGTAGCCAAAAAGAAAAAGGCAGAGAAATCCCTCCCACCCATTTAATTTCCCATATACTCCACTCCCCTCCTCCCTCCCTCCTATCTTGGCACCTCCTGGATGACGGGTCATCCCTGCATCCTGTCCACTGCACTGGGTCAGAAGCAGTGTCGCAAGACACAGCACATCCACAGCAAGGCCGCTTCATAAATTCGGCGACCCCCCCTCTCCGTCCCCTCATGCAAAAAAGGAGAAGACTGGGAGAAATCCCTTCGGGCTGCGTCAAATTTTTTCATACATACTTCCTCACCCCCCCATCCCCCACCCACTCCCCCTCATCCGTCACAGCCTCATCTATACACAACCCTTCTCCATTAACCCCTATCTTCTGTCCTCTCCCGTCCTTCCTCCACAGACATTCCCCTCTTTTGTAAAGCCCCATTCACCCCATCCATCCATCTCATCCTAGGACGCCCCCTTCCACCTCCGCCTTCCACATTTCTTTTACTAATCTTTCTTCACTCATTCTTTCCATGTGTCCAAACCATCCTAATACTCTTTCATCAACCCTATCTTCCAGCTCCCTTTCCATCCCTATTATCCTCCTCACCTCCTCATTTCTCACTCTATCTAGCCTAGTAACCCCTATCATACTTCTGAGATATTCAAACACATTCAAACTCCTCTCTTCCTCTCTCATGTTTCATGTTTCTGCCCCGTACAATGCTGTTGGCACAATCACTCCTTCATATAACCTCCTCTTAGCATCCATTCCCAGATGTCTATTTCTCATTACACTTTTTAATCCATCAAGGCATTTACTCGCTTCTCTCAATTTACATTCTACCTCCACCCCCCCACTCCTCCCTTTCCTGTCACATTCGCACCCAAGTATCTAACTATCCACTTCCTCCAGTTTCTCACCCTTAATGCTCACTTCCAGCCTACTGTCACTCTCTCCCCTTGTACATCTCATCACCTTACATTTGCCCACATTTATCTTCAGCTTCCTTCTTTCACACACCTTCTCAAACTCTGTCACTAACTTCCTCAATCCTTCCTCTGATCCTGCTACAAGCGCAGTGTCGTCAGCAAACAACAGCTGGGTCACCTCCCACTTTTCTCCATTTTCTTTAATCATCTCCAACCCCTGACCCACTACCCTTGCATTCATCTCTCGCACCACCCCATCCATGTAAAGATTGAACAGCCAGGGCGACATAACACATCCCTGACGAAGTCCCACCTTTACCTCAAACCATTCAATCTCTCCATTTCTAATCCTAATGCAAGCTCTACTACTCTCATAAAAACTCTTGACTGATCTTAACAGCTTTCCTCCTATCCCATATATCTGCAGTATTTCCCACAGTGCCTTCCTGTCTACCCTGTCCTAAGCCTTTTCCAGATCCATAAAAGCCCCAAAAACATCCTTACCTTTTCCTATAGCTTTCTCACATATCTGTCTTACCACAATATACGTAGACGGGAATAATCTCTTTCGATATGCAGGATGGAAGTTCCTTCGACTAGCATTTCTCTAGTCAGACTAACCCC
>NC_134783.1:62199946-62219946 GCF_046742065.1 Oratosquilla oratoria
ATTTGGGACTTGCAGACCACCAATTAGTTCTGCTATGTCTGCCTGAGAAGACACATCACAAAAGTTGGAATGGCATCAAGAGGCTGTAATCATTCTGCCGATGCATTCTGCTACATATGTGGTCATTTCATCAAGATAAGAGCAAAGAAGTTCTCTCTAACAACATCTGGAAAAATGTGTGAAGCTTACAAAGCATATTTTGGTATCCCAGTTGAAGACCAAGACAAGACCTGGGCACCTCATTTTACTTGTAGGCATTGTAAGAGAACACTAGAAGGTAAGATAACTGTTATCTTTTTCAAGAGTAAAATACAATTAGGAATTAAAATAAAAACAAAATAAGTTTAACAGGAGCTCATACTGTATTTCACTTATAGGATGGTATAGAGGGGAAAACATAGCCATGAAATTTGCTATTCCTAGAATATGGCGTGAACCTACTGATCATTCAACTGACTGGTTTTTGTGCATGGTGGAGCCCTCCAACTCCGATCTGGGAAAAATGCAGCTGCTGTTCTCTATCCAGACATTCCATCTTCTATTGCACAAGTACCACACAGTGCTGATCTTTCTGTACTAGCTCCTCCAGAAAGAAGTCAACTATCAGAAGAAAGTAGCAAGTCAGAAGATGAGGTAAATAGAGAGGAAGACTGTGACATCACAGGTACAGTTGCAGTTGGGAGGAATATTTACTACCCAAACCAAAGAGACCTCAATGACTTCATCAGAGATCTTGGTTTGACAAAGTCAAATGGTGAGCTTTTGATTTCAGGGAAAAGGAAGACAGGCTATACTAATGCAATGATGTGGATGGTGAAAAGGATCTCGGCGTAATTATCAGTAACGATCTCAAGTCATCTAAGCAGTGTATTTCAGCCTCTGAGAAAGCAAAAAGATTCTAGAACTGATTGCGCGATCTTTTGACTTCAAAAGTCTATCTCTCATTAACAAGCAATATAAATCGTTAGTTCGTCCACATCTGGAATATGCTGTTTCCGCATAGTCACCGAATTTCATTAAAGACGTTGACAGATTGGAAGAATTACAACGGTGATCCACAGAACTGATTTCAAATATCAAAAAGAAATCATACGAAAATCGACTAAAACGCATGGGATCTGTTTTTCCTAAAAAAAAGCGTAGACTTAGAGGTGACTTGACAACCATGTAGTTAACTAATGGAATAAACTTCCTGCAGAGGCAGTGCAATGTAGTTCAATTCGAAACTTTAAAATTTGCTTAGATAAACACCTAAGCAGGATGCTGTAGTGCCTGCCATTTATTTTATATAATTTATTCATTTGTCTGTTTATTTCCTTAATTATAATTCATTATTAATCAATTTATTATTATTTACTATTTACCAGTTTGTTTATTGTTCAACTTTACCTATTTATTTATTTACTTGTCTTATCTATTATTATTTATGTTATAATTTTTATTTGTTTATCTATTTATCGTTATTATATTTTTTATGCATCCGACCTAGTTATGGACCAAAAGGTTTCCTGTCGGCACGCTCCTCATTTGTAATCCTTTGTAATCTTTGTATCAATTTTTTTTTTTATGTTATTGGAATTGCTTGCAATGCAGATGAATGGAGACTCTTCATTGACAGGTCCTCCAGAATCCTGAAAGTTGTCCTTCTGCACAATGGAAATAAGTATCCAGCTGACTTTTGCTCATTCTGTGCATCTTAAGGAGAGCTACAACAGTGTAAACCTTCTATTGGAAACTTTGAACTACAACAAATATGGCTGAGAAGTTATTGGAGATCTCAAGATGGTGGATTTTTTTTTATGGAACTACAAGGAGGTTTTACCAAGAATCCCTGTTGTCTTTGCCTTTGGGGCAGTAGAGACAGAGCAGTACATTAACATAGAAAGCACTGCCCTCCAAGGACTGACACTACAGTGGGAGCACACAATATTAAACATGAGTTATTGGTGAATCCTCAAAAAGTATTGTTTAAACCAATGCACATCAAACTGGGTCTCATGAAATAGTTTGTTACAGCTCTTGACAAGAAGTCTGCTACCTTCAAATATAAGACTTCTTTCCTAATCTTTCAGAGGCAAAGGTGAAAACTAGTATCTTCATTCGACCATAAGTAAGGAAAATTATGGAGTACTCAGAATTTCTACAGAAGCTCAGAGAAATGGAAAAGAAAGCTTTGGAGTGTTTTTATTGCTGCAGTACAAGGCTTTCTTGGTAACAAAAAGGCTGATAACTATTTGGGACTGGTTGAAGCTTTAGTAAGAAACTATGGTGAGATGGACTGCAGAATGTCCTTGGAGGTTCATATCCTAAATGCTCACTTCAATAACTTCAAGGAGAATAAGGATATTCAGAAGAACAAGGGGAGCGCTTCCACCAATATATAATGAAAACATGATTTATCGTATTCACGTAAATCAGGAAAAACTTAATTTTTAATCCTAAAAAAAAAAAGAAAAAAAAATGCGTCATTTGAATTTGTGCTTTTATGTCCAAAAATTATGGCAATGTTAAAATTTAACTATTTTGGGGCAAAACTCTAAGAGCCACAGAAGCAAAGTCTGACAGGTATAATGGACATTTTCTATTGTTTTGCAATGAAAATAATTGGAAAATAACACTATCTACATGGTGTTTGCCACCAGACAGCTCAAAGAGAAATGTCAGGAATAGAACACTGATCTGTACTCCACCTATGTCGATCTGACCAAGGCCTTCGACTCCGTCAGCAGAGAAAACCTTTGGAGAATCAAGCGATAATACGGTTGTCCTGACAAATGCACCACCATCGTCAGGCAGTTTCTCGACGGCATGCTGGTGCATGTCCAGGACGATGGGAAAGCGTCAGAAGCATTTCCTGTCACAAACGGAGCGAAGCAGGGATGTATCCTGGCTCCAACACTCTTCAGTCTCATGTTCTCCGCAATTCTGCCTGATGATTTCAGGGATTCGGTGGTCGGGATTGGTATCGGATACCACACTGACGGCTCAAAACGAAAACCAAAGTGAAGGTTAGCACCGTCAGCGATTTCCTGTTTACTGATAAATGCACTCTCAACGTTACCTCGGAAGCCAACATGCATCACAGTTTTGACAAGTTCGCGGAGGCCTGCAACAACTTTGGCCTGACAATCATTACTAAGAAGACTGAATTCATGCACCAGCCAGCACCGGGAAACCCATACATCGAGCCCAACATCACCGTCAACGGACAGAGATTGAATGTGGTGGAGAAGTTCACCTAACTCGATAATAATACCCTCTTGAGATCCGTCATCACGAACGACGAGCAGAAACGAGTGCCTCTTTTGGCAGATTCAACAAAAACGTTTTTGAGTCGGAGAGGCATCACAGCCGAAACCAAGATCAGGGTATTCCGAGCTGCAGTCCTCACCACCCTTCTCTACGGCTGCGAAACATGGACAGCTGTATGCAAGGAAGTTGAACTATTTTTACACCACCTGCCTAACAGGATTTTCGGTATCAAGTGGTAGGGAAAGCTTCCCGACACCTAGGTCCTCGTCCGTGCAGACCTGCTCAGCGTCCACACCATCCTGTTGCAGTCCCAGCTCCGCTGGCAGACCACCGACTACCAAAGATAATGTTGTTCAGGGAACATTTAGAAGGTAAACACGCTCTCAAGGAGGACAGAAAAATCGCTTCAAAGATACCCTGAAGACAGAGACGCGTAACGTGGAGTCGTCAAGCGTGGTGCCAAAGCCTCTGATGAGAACAGGACTACAGCACACATACAAAACATCGATTTTGAGCAGACTGTTGTAGAAACTAAGATAAATTAACTTCTGTATTAGGCTTTATTAAAGTGAAATGATACAAAATATAAAAGGGTAGTAGACCAGTTATTGGCAAGAGAGTGGCCAAGGAAATGTGTCTATTGGAGACAGACCCTGACTGCTTTCACCACACAGCTCCACGAGGATGAAGGTCGTTTTTAAAAGTAGTAGTAGTAATAGTAATAGTAGTAGTAGTAGTAGTAGTAGTAGTAGTAGTAGTAGTAGTAGTAGTAGTAGTAGTAGTAGTAGTAGTAGTAGTAGTAGTAGTAGTAGTAGTAGTAGTTTCTAGACACAGCTGTCCTTCTATGACATGCGAATATTTGATCCAATAACTCCCTATTACCTAACCATTGAGTCATCCCACTCCCGAAACGAAAAACAGAAAATCAGGATGTATGAGGAGCGTATACAGAATGTGGACCATGGCTCATTCACTCCGATAACCTTTACGACTTCAGGCGGGATGGGTCCAAGGGCAAAGGCATTCTACGCTCGTCTGGCAGAGGTGATGGCAGAAAAGAAACAACAAACAAAGAGCCTCAATTTTGAACAGACTGTAGTAGAAAGTAAAATAAATTAACTTCTGTTTTAGGCTTTATTATAGTGAAATAATGCAAAATATAACAGGGTAGTCGACCACAGTCATTGGCGAGAGAGGGTCCAATAAAATGTGTCTGATGGAGACAGATCCTGAATGCTTTCACCACAGTTCCACGAGGGTGTTTTTTTTTTTTAGTGGAAGAAGTGGTAATATCACCACCACCACCAGACGAGAGCGTAGAATGTCTTTGCCCCAGTAACCATCCCGCCTGAAGTTGTAAAGGTTAACGGAGTGAATGAGCCCCGGTCCACATTTTGTATACACTCTTCGTACATCCTGATTTTCTCATTCTCGTTCTGGGAGTGGGACGCCTCAATAGTTAGATTATTGTAACAGGGGCCATCGGATCAAATATTCACATGTCAAAGAAAGCCCATTGTCCCTGTGTCCAGAAACCTCTTGCGCTGACATCCACTCGTGCTTCATCTGAGGTGTTGGACGTGCGGTGCCTGAAGTTTCCGTTGGAAATTGAAATGTGGACGAGCCGAGGATTCGAACCCAGCTAACCCGTAACAAAGTTACAGTGAGGTAGCCCAATACGCTATCAAGAAAGATATAAGTTGAGCACGTGTGTATGTATAAACTTTCCCACGCGCACATACTAGCGAATACACTATCTTGGCGGAGGTGGGTTGAACACAATATTTCGTGTATGTGTATGTTATTCGAGCATACAAAATTAAGAAAGTCGTGCTCAACTTATATCTATCTTGATAGCATATTGAGCTAAGTCACTGTAACTTTGTTACGGGTTAGCTGGGTTCGAATCCTCGGCTCGTCCACGTTTCAATTTCCAGCGGATGCCTCCATCGAGCGACTCTCAGTCTCGACTGCGATGGCATGGAATTAAAAATGATTTGTGGTTAAAAAAAATATATTAATTGATCACTGGGAACCATTCAGTGTGTATATATAAACTTTCCCACGCGCACATACTAGCGAATACACTATCTTGGCGGAGGTGGGGTGAACGCAATATTTCGTTTATGTGTATGTAATTCGAGCATATAGATATAGAAAAGTCGTGCTCAACTTATATCTCTCTTGATAGCGTATTGGGCTACGTCACTGTAACTTTGTTACGGATTAGCTGGGTTCGAATCCTCGGCTCGTCCACGTTTCAATTTCCAGTGGATGCCTCCATCGAGCGACTCTCAGTCTCGATTGTGATGGCATGGAATTAAAAGTGATTTGTGGTTGAAAAAATATATTAATTGATCACTGGGAACCATTCAGTGTGTACATATATGTATATGTATATGTGTGTGTACATGTATATGTATATGTATATATATATATATATGTATACACACACACACACACACACACACACACACACACACACACACACACACACACACACAAACACACACACACATACACACACACACACACACACACACACACACACACACACACACACACACACACACACACACACACACACACACACACACACACACACACACACATATATATATATATATATATATATATATATATATATATATATGTATATATATATATATATATATATATATATATATATATATATATATATAATTCCGACAGTTGTCCCCGGACTCGAACCCAGGACTTACATGGTAGGATGTCTATACTTCTACCGACTACGCTACTGAGACTATAAAATTCTTAAATCTCGAGGTTAATCTTACTCCCGCAGGATTTGAGTCGACTGCTAACTGCCGTCCTAATCTCAATTTTACGAAGAACCAAGCCCACTTGTAGTTAGTGGTGAAGCTGGTACGTATCCTTGATAGACTTTCGTCGTTGTAATACCTGAATAGAATCGCCAATGACGACGATGTCAATCAAATAATTCCGACAGTTGTCCCCGGACTCGAACCCAGGACTTGCATGGTAGCATGTCTTGGGTTCGGAATTATTTGATCGACATCGTCGTCATTTGCGATTCTGTATATATATATATATATACATATATATATATATATATATATATATATATATATATATATACATATATATATATATGTACACTAGTATATATACAAACATAGGTACATACATATTTATATTTATGCCAGTGTAGGACAAATTATAATTTTATGATATATTGTCGGTAGAAGCACTTCTAAAGCACTCATTCTAAAGCACTCAGTCCACCTTTTTATGTCTTCTTCAATCTCTTCCCTATCTGTGCTCCATTCAGCTATATCATCTGCATAAACCATTATTCTGTTCTTATAGTTTTCTTCTTTACCTTCTTTAAAATCCTCTATTACAGTTTCCATATATGCTATAAAAAGCAGAGGGGATAACACACTTCCTTGTTTAACCCCTGTTTCTACAGGGAACCACTCTTCTGACCCCTTTGATGTTCTAACACTGCATACACAGGGGTAAAACAAAATTTTTATAGCTTTCTTTAGATGTCCCTTGATACCATACCTCTCCTCCATACATCTTCATACCTTTTCGCGAGGTATTGAATCAAAAACCTTCTGTAGATCAATAAAAGCGATGTATAGGCTTTGGTTATATTCCCATGCCTTCTCTATCACCATCCTTAGTCCAAAAGTTAAGTCCGTTACTGATCTATTACTTCTATAACCATGCTGCTCTTCTCCTAATAAAGGTTCTACTAGGTCTCTTACTCTTCTCTCAATTATTCTCTCATATACCTCTGTGATGTGGGGTATGAGGGAAATCCCTCTATAGTTGTTACAATTTCCAGCATCACCTTTACCTTTGAAAATTGGAAGTGTAGTCACTAAGGAGGGTGGAAATAAGAGGGATATTTCAGAAAGAATAGATAAATTTAGTGCAAATGTTGGAGCTCTCTGGCCAATAATAAAGGAAAAGCATGTACCTTTAGAAGTGAAAAGGAGTATTTTCAATACTGTCTTGTCTCCTACCCTAACATACGGTTCAGAAAGTTGGGTAATGACAAAAGTAGACATAAGCAGGATTCAGGCAGCGGAAATAGACCATTAAGAGCCGTAGTTGGAAAGACGAGGAGAGATAAACTAAAAAATTAAGTTATAAGGAAAAGCATTAGTGTCTGTTCTATGCTATGCAAAATAGATGCTGCCCAGATAAGATGGTTAGGACATCTAGAAATGCTGGATGAAGAAAGAATTGCAAGGGGATGCTGGGAGTGGATGCCGGATGGAAGAAGGCTAAGAGAAAGACCGAGAAAGAGATGGAAAGAAAATGTTGAAGAAGCCCTTAGCAGATATGACTTGCCCAACATCGAAACTTTGAGGGAGAAAGGGGCTTTCCATGATAGAGCTAGATGGAGAAACATGCTGGGATCACTGACAGGCATAACGCCTACTACTGGGAGCTGAAGTAAGAAGTAAGAAGTAATGTCGGTAGAAGACGAAATATTACATAAGGATGTAATGTCAAAGGACAAAATATCACGATAGGATGTAATGACAGTGGAGGGCAAAATATCACGATTGGATGTAATGATAGTGGGGACAAAATATCACGATGGAATGTAATAATAGTGGAGGGCAAAATATCACGGTAGGATATAATGTCAGTGGAGGACAAAATATACTTTTAGGAAGGGACGTGTTAACGTATGGTGGCAAAATGTACATAAGAGATCTGATGAGCATGAGCGACCATATTTCCGTGATGGGGAAATGTTAACGAGGCAATGAATGTCAATGAAGGACCAAATATCAATATAGAGCAAGGTGTCAATAAAAAACAAAATTATAATGTAAGGCATGATATTGAAACTTAAAACGTGTCAAAAAGAAATAATCAAAATTTTCTTAAAACCATGTACTTTAATGCTCGTAGTATTAGAAAACAAATTCCAAGAAATATAGGCGTATGTCAAAAGCGAAAATCTCGATATGATAGGAATAACCGAGATGTGGTTAAATGGTGGAGAGTTTGAAGCTGAATTTGATATTGCGGGATTTAAACACTTTCATCAAGATAAAAACCACAAGAAAGGTGGGGTGTTCCGTTGTACGTTAAAAACAATGTCCATGCCTGTGTTCTAGAGAAAGTGAAGCAGGATGCATATGATAGCTTGTGTGTAGAATTGACCCAAACAAATAGAAAAAAAAATGAATGTAGGTGTAATATATAGGCCAAAGACATTATCATTAGCAGACGGCAAACTGTTGTTTCAAGACCTGTCTAGTTTCTGCAACCGGGACTTATTGATAATGAGTGATTTTAATTTTACTGACATTGATTGGATGGCCCTACAATATGGCCATGTAGGTAGTCACTTGTTGATAGATTTTCTAGATGACAATTACTTAGTTCAGCATGTAAAAGAGCCCACAAAACATGAAAACTTATTCGATCTATTGGTCATTAGCCGCGAAAACATGATAATCAATGTAGAAGTCGGTGAAACTATTGTAAATAGCGATCACAACTTAGATTCAAACTTGTAATAAATTTTAAAATAGATACTTGTGGTTCTAAGATACCCGACTTCAGTAAAGTTCAGTTCATAGGACTATGTCAGGAGCTTCAGCTTACAGATTGGGAGGCAAAATTAAGCAAAAGATCTGTAGATCAGATGTGGGAAATATTTCAAAATACGCTTACTAAGACGATTCATACTTACATTCCATTTAAGGGCAGACGTCCCCCAAATCAAGCTCGCCCAAGATAACTTGACAAAGAAACTGAAAAAAAGGCAATGCTAAGAAGAGACAGGCTTATAAGAAATACAAGTGCTCGGGTACATCTTATGACTATCAACGTTATGTATTAATACAGAGAGGTTTAAAAAAGACGATAAAAAACGAAAACGACAATATGAAATGAATATTGCTGATAAATCAAAAGAGAATCTCAAAGAATTCTATAGTTACATTAGAGATAAAAAGGTTATTAGGAATCGTATTGGTTTACTATTATCTGCTGACGGTCAACTTGAATATTCAAATGAAGGAATGTGTGATATTTTAAACAATTATTTTAGCTCGGTATTCGTAAACGAAACACCTCAAAGTGAACTCCCAACTGAATCCTGTGAAAAGTTTTGGGTGAACTTACTACGGTATATATAACAAAAGCAAAAATGTTAATGTAATAGTACTGGGAGACCTTAATGCTAGGATAGGAAATGATCCAATCGATGGAGTGGTTGGGAAATGTGGAGTTCCAGGAAAGAATCGTAGTGGAGAGATGATGGTGGAAATGTGTCTAGAAAGAGAGTTGATGATAGCAAATACAGTGTTTTGGAAGAAAGTCAAGCATAAATACACATGGGAGAGGGTGGTGGATGGAAGGGTGGTAGATAGAGCGTTAATGGTTTATGAAGTGGTAAATAGGATTATGATAGAAAGAGTTAAGGATGTACATGTGCTAAGGGGAGAGGGTGGGGGAATATCAGATCATTTTTTGGTAGAAGGTAATATGAGAGTGGAGGATAGATGGAGGAGGAGGAAAGGGACAAAATGTAGGGAGGTTCTTAGAGTGAACTCTTTGAATGAAAAAGAAAAGGAGAAGGAGTACGAAAAGAAGTTGAAGGAGGAGTGGGAGGGAGTGAAGGAGAGAGTAGAGCTAGGTGTGGAGGAGGATTGGGGATGGTTCAAGGAGGGAGTCATAAAGTGTGCAAGGATGGTGTGTGGAACAAGAAGGACAGGGGGAAATAGAAGAAAGGGTAGTGAATGGTGGGATGAGGAAACAAAGAAGGTTGTAGAAGAGAAGAAGCGAGCTTTCACAGATTGGTTACAAAATAGGTCGAGGGAGTCATATGAGAGGTACAAAGAAAAGAAAAGAGAAGTAAAGCAAAAGGTAAAGGTTGCAAAGAGGAGAGCAGATGTGAAATGGGGTAAGAGTATGACAGAAAATTTTGAAAGTAATAAAAAGATGTTTTGGAAAGAAATTAAGAGAGGAAGAGGAGGCGAATCAAGTAGAGAAGAAAAGGTAAAAGGTGCAGATGGAGAGATGATAATGGAAGAGAAGGCAGTATGGGGAAGATGGGCAGAATATTTTAGGGAGTTGCTAAATGTGAAGGAAGATAGGGTGGGAAAGATAGCTGCAGTGGGAAATGCGGAGAAAATGAGAGTGATGAGTGAGGAGAATGGAGGAGAAATAAGGAAGGATGAGGTGGAGGCAGTTGTTAAGATGATGAAAGCAGGTAAGGCACGTGGTCTGGATGAATACCATGCAGAATGTTTGAAAAAGGGAGATACAGTGATAGTGGATTGGATGGTGAGGTTATTTAATGTTTGCTGGAGAGAGGGTGGAGTGCCGGAGGACTGGAGGAGTGCCTGTATAGTTCTTCTTTACAAGGGAAAAGGGGACAAGTGTGAATGTAGTAGTTTCAGAGGGATTAGCTTGTTAAGTGTAGTTGGAAAGGCTTAAGGGAGGATCTTGATTGAGAGGATTAGGAGAGGAACAGAAGGAGTAATCGGTGAGGAACAGTGTGGGTTTAGGACAGGTAGAGGTTGTGTAGATCAGATGTTTGTGGTAAGACAGATATTTGAGAAAGCTATAGGAAAGGGGAAGGATGTTTTTTGGGCTTTTATGGATCTGGAAAAGGCTTATGATAGGTTAGACAGGAAGGCACTGTGGGAGGTTATGCAGATATGCGGGATAGGAAGAAAGCTTCTGGGAGCTGTCAAGAGTTTTTATGAGAGTAGTAGAGCTTGTGTCAGGATTAGAAATGTAGAGAGTGAGTGGTTCGAGGTAAAGGTGGGACTTCGTCAAGGATGCGTTATGTCGCCCTGGCTGTTCAACTTATACATGGATGGGGTGGTGCGAGAGGTAAATGCAAGGGTAGTGGGTCAGGGTTTGGAGATGGTTAAAGAAAATGGAGAAAAGTGGGAGGTAAGCCAGCTTTTGTTTGCGGACGACACTGCGCTTGTTGCAGGATCGGAGGAGGGGTTGAGGAAGTTGGTGGCAGAGTTTGGGAGAGTATGTGATAGAAGAAAGCTAAAGATAAATGTGGGTAAAAGTAAGGTGATGAGATGTACAAGGGATGAAAGTGGCTGTAGACTGGAAGTCAGCATTAAGGGAGAGCGACTGGAAGAAGTGGATAGTTTTAGATACTTGGGTGCAAATGTGACAGGAAAAGGTGGAGTGAAAGTGGAGGTAGAATGTAAATTGAGAAAAGCGAGTAAATGCCTTGGTGGATTAAAGAGTGTAATGAGGAATAGATATTTGGGAATGGATGCTAAGAGGAGACTGTATGAAGGAGTGATTGTGCCAACAGCACTGTATGGGGCAGAAACATGGAACATAAGAGAAGAAGAGAGAAGGAGTTTGAATGTGTTTGAGATGAGGTGTCTGAGAAGTATGATGGGGGTTACTAGGCTAGATAGAGTGAGAAATGAGGAGGTGAGAAGGAGAACAGGGGTGGAAAGGGAGCTGGGAGATAGGGTTCATGAAAGAATATTAGGACAGTTTGGACACATGGAAAGAATGAGTGAAGAAAGACTAGTAAAAGAGGTATGGAAGGCAGATGTGGAGGGAGTGAACATGAGGGGACGTCCTAGGATGAGGTGGATGGATGGGGTGAAGGGGGCTTTGGGGAAGAGGGGAATGTCTGTTGAGGAAGGACGGGAGAGGACAGATTACAGGGGTGAATGGAGAATGGTTGTATATGGATGATGTTGTGATTGCCTGAGGTGGAGTGGGTTGGTGGATGGGGGTGAGGTAGTATGTGTGAGCAAAATTTGACGCAGCCCGAAGGGATTTCTCCACGTTTTCTCCTTTTATGCAATGAGGGGACGGAGAGGGGGGGTCACCGATTTAATGAAGCGGTCTTGCTGTGGATGTGCTGTATCTTGCGACACTGCTTCTGACCCAGGGCAGTGGACAAGGTGCAGGGATGACCCGTCATCCAGGAGGTGCTAAGATAAGAGGGAGGGTGGAGGGGTGTGGAGTGTATTCAGGGATGGAATGGGTGGAAATTATCTTATGCCTTTTCCTTTTTGGCTACCTCCCTTGTAAGGGTGGAAAAAGCCTTGGTATATGTATGTTTGTATATTGATTATTTTGGAACTGCAAAGGGAAGTTTACCTTGAGACCGTTGCAACATGATTCCCCCCCCCAAAAAAAAAAGAAGAAAAAAAAAGAGAACATCATCTACATTTATATTTGTAAATAAAGAAACTATATCGAGACTGAGGAATCTACTGTGTTCTGGAATTTTTTATCACTTAATTTTACTTATGAAGTCTTCAGAATGTTTAATGTGGGGACTGGAGAAACTCCCTACGAAAGATGAAAGAATTCCTGCCAGCCATATGGAGGTCTTATTCGTGCAAGAATTTCTGCTAGAGTTCAGGGAGACCACAGAAATTGGGTAGTTGTAACTTGTTGAGTAAGTCGTCTCCTATGCTTTTACAGCTTGCTTATAAAAGGTCTCCTACCGGCATAATCCGCCTATGTAATCCTTCGTAATATATATACAAATGTACATGTTTATATATATATATACGTTAGTTCTTAGAGCTTCGAATCTATTTTTAATTTCTAACTGAAATATCTTCTTATTATCCTTAACCTTTGAAAGGCTTTTTTTTTTTTTTTAATTAGTTGTTGATGTTTTTCTCTCGGCTCTGAAATTGAATTTAGCTGTGCAACTTACCATTCTATGGTCACTACCTATGTTGACTTTATTTATCACCGTAACATTGTTAACGCTTTTGCTCTCATCTCCTAATATGAAGTCTATTTCGTTCTTTGTTTCATTTAGACTTCCCCACGTCCATTTACGACCTACACTCTTTTGGAAGAGACTGTTCAATATCTCCATATTGTAGCTCTCTGCAAAATTGACTAGCATCTCGCTTCTGTTATTTCTTTCACCTATTCCAAACTTACCAATGCACATCTCATCTCCCATCTTCTTCCCTACTTTAGCATTAAAGTCGCCTATTACCAACGTGTACTTACTTTTTTCTTGATCCATTACCTGACTTAAATCATCATAGAACGACTCAATTTCATCGTCTGAACTCTGTGAAGTTGGTGCATAAACCTGCACTAATTTTAGAGTGTATCTTTTGCACAGCCTAATTACAATCCAAGCTACCCTGTCCGATAAACTAATGAATTTGACTACGTTACCAGCAACCTCTCGGTTTATCAAGAATCCTTCTCCACTAGATCTTTCTTTGTCCTTACCTCTTTTCTTCAGTTCTTCGGACTTCGCTAAGTCCTACGATGTCCCACTTGATGTTGTCTAGTTCTTCCATTAAACTCTTCAGTCTGTGGTCTTCTGAGAGAGTTCTTACGTTGAATGTATAGATCTTCATTTCCTTCGTGTTGTTTAATGTCCAAGACTTGGATCTGTTTGGACCGTTCTTACTCACATTTGGTGGCATAGTGCCCGTAAGCACACGAGGCAATGCGGTTGGACCTTTAGGAGACGATGATCCAAAAGGAACGCCCGGTTTTGTTTTGGTTGTGCTATTCATATAGGTTATGAAGGGGGTTGGCAGTAATCTCACTTCCGTGCCAACTGGTTTCTGGTGAGATATTTCTCTGGTGTCACCTTATTCAATATATTCGGTGAAGCCCTATATAGGATGCCCAATGGTCCACGCCGTCATTATAACGGTACCCCATATATATATGAGGACTTTCCCTGTTTGCCATCAGAGATTTGCCAGTCAGCAGTGGGTCCTGCGACTGTGTGTTTGAGCTGCTCTTTGTCTAATCTTTCTTACAAAACCTGTTCGATATGTTTGACCCTGTAGAGGTTTCCTCTCTATCGACTTAGCTTTTGTTATCATTAAGATTCTCAAGCCTATCCACAACGTCAAGATCTCAACCTCTCGGATAGGTAAATATATATATATATATATATATATATATATATATATATATATATATATATATATGTATATATATATATATATATATATATATATATATATATATATATATATATATAAATATTCATATATATACTTATATATATGTATATATATCTGTATATATATATATATATATATGTATATATATGTATACATATGTATATATATGTATATATATGTATATATGTATATATATGTGCATATATGTATATATATGTATACATATACGTATTCACACACACACACACACACACACACACACACACACACACACATATATATATATATATATATATATATATATACATACATGTATATATATATATATATATATATGTTTTTATATATATATATATATATATATATTGTGACGCCTAAGGGGAAGGGCCAGGTTAAAAAACTAGAGTTCTGCTTAAAGAATGATTATTTCCTTCAAAAGAAACAAAACAAACATGATCGAAGATTAGAAGTCGCCAAGCGAGCGAAAATTACAATATCTGGGTACCCATTAAAGTACACAATAATAAATAAATACCAGACAATGGGTTTCTTTAGAACATAAATGGCTAAAGTTGCCAAGACACGTACATATAAGAGTCGATCAAATATCGACAATCAAAAGAATACAGTCTTTAAAAAAAGACGTACGTAAATATGTAGAGAGTCGAGAGTTATATCGACTATCGAAAGAAATGCAGAGTCCTACAATGACTCGCGAAAATACAAGTCGAGATGAAAGTACGACTAAAAATGTCTAAGTCCAACAAAGTGGATGAGTTCTAGCAAGGCTAGACAAAAATATGAGATTAGTAGCAAAGGGGACTCCGTAAGCAGAGACCAGCTTAATCGTTACAAACACTGATATAAATATACTTCTCCGTAAGATCCGGAGGGCTGCCAAGTGTCGCTAGAAGCAACGATTTACAAGAGAGTTTTGAATACTTCCTAGTACATACACGGATATTCTTTACATCAATGAATACATAATAATATATGATAAAGTTACCTTGTCAATCTTAGATAAGCAGAAACTTAATAGTTTTTATATGAAAATTTATACATACGTAAATGAAAGTTAGGGGATGATGATGCCACAGCTTCCTTTCACACGCAATTTTTCCAGGACGCAGGTAAGCCATGAATTTTCCCACCGACGTCTTACGACGTCCGAAGACAAAGAGAATATGCAATTTCTCTAATCTTACGTAAATCAATTCCTAAGATTGACAAGATAGATCCACAAGATAATACACATACATAAATCTATACGCAATGTATGGAATATGTTTGACAAAGCACAAAAAGAACGAAATACGTCTGATAAATAGAATTCATCACTTTGACACTCTTTATACGTCGATTACCGCACGTAGGCAATGATCTTTCTCACCAACGTCTACGACATCCGAAGACAAAGAGAATATGCAATTTCTCTAATCTTACGTAAATCAATTCCTAAGATTGACAAGATAGATCCACAAGATAATACACATACATAAATCTATATGCAATGTATGGAATATGTTTGACAAAGCACAAAAAGAACGAAATACGTCTGATAAATAGAATTCATCACTTTGACAGTCTTCATACGTCGATTACCGACGGTTTGATGCAGAGAGTCCACTAAGCCTCCCGTGGGAAAGGCCGGCATAGTCCAAGGTACACATACGCACATGCGCGCATGTGCGTCTGAATGAAATCTTCACTACGACGAGTCTGTAGTCGTAACTATATATATATATATATATATATATATATATATATATATATATATATATATATAGACACAAGAAACCCATAGTCGGAGAAAATAAACCCAGTCTGGGGTACTGGCTGCATGTTATTGTGGCAAAATAGCATGCGGTTGATGCTTTAGGGTCTATATGGGGGGCCCGTACGGACCAGAGTCACATATCATTTTGTCTGTGATAGAGGAAAACTCTGTACATAGAAAAAGCATGACACTTTTATTCTACTACTGTACCTCCGTTATGCTGTCCCCCAACCCCTTGTTACTGTCCTGTCCCATTTCTCTGAATATTCATTTCCTTTTTTCGCCTACCCTGTGGTGGGGGAAAAAGAATACTGCCACCAATTATTTCCACTTGAGTCGTGAAAGGCGACAAAAAAGGGACAGGAGATGGGATTAGGAGTCCTACTACCTGTAGCCGCAAAGGGGGACATTCCTAAAAAAGAAAGAAAAGGCATAAGAGAGTCTGGGAGCTTTCCAACCAGTACCCTAAGGTTTGGGTCTTTTAATGTGCGTGGATGTGGTACAGATGAGAGTAAAAGGGAAGAGAAAGGCAGTATGTTTCTGAGAAGAAAGATGGATGTACTGGCTTTGAGTGAAACTAAAATGAAAGAAAAGGGCAACTGTGAGTTTGGGAGTGTAGCTGGGAGGTTCTCAGGAGGGAAGAGGGGACGAGGGACAGAAGGGGTGGCTATACTAGTTAGTGAAGAGATAAGTAAGCGGGTAGTGGAGTGGAAGGAGGTGTCATCAAGGTTGATGTGGATAAAGGTGAAGCTGGGAAAGGAGATGTGGGTATTTGTAAGTGCGTATGGGCCTGGTAGTGAAAAGAACGTAGAGGAAAGGGAGGCATTCTGGGTAGATATAAATGAGTGCATAGAGGGATTAGGGAGAAATGTCAATGTAGTTGTATTGGGAGACCTAAATGCTAGGGTAGGAAATGAACCAATTGACGGAGTGACTGGAAAGTATGGAGTTCGAAGCAAAAATCGTAGTAGAGAGTTTATTGTGGAGATGTGTCTTGAAAGAGAGTTGATGATAGCAAATACAGTGTTTAAGAAGAAATTCAAGCATAAATACACATGGGAGAGGGTGGTGGATGGAAGGGTGGCAGATAGAGCGTTAATGGACTATATAGTGGTGACCAGGAGTATGGTAGGAAGAGTTAAGGATGTACATGTTCTAAGGGGAGAGAGTGGGGGAATATCAGATCATTTCCTGGTGGAAGGTAAATTGAGAGTGGAGAATAGATGGAGAAAGAGGAAAAGGGCAGAAGGTAGGGAGGTACTTAGAGTGAACTGCTTAAATAAAAAAAAGGAGAATGAGTATAAGAAGAAGTTGAGAGAGGAGTGGGAGAGAGTAAAGGATAGAGTAGAACAAGGAGTGGAGGAGGAATGGGGATGGTTCAAGGAGGGAGTCATAAGGTGTGCAAAGATGGTGTGTGGAACAAGGAGGGCGGGAGGAAATAGAAAGAAGGGTAGTGAGCGGTGGGATGAGGAAACAAAGAAGGATGTAGAAGAGAAGGAGAAGGCATTAATAGATTGGCTACAAATTAGGACGAGGGAATCGTATGAGAGGTATAAAGTAAAGAGAAAGGAAGTTAAGCATAAGATAAAGGAAGCAAAGAGGAGAGCAGATGTGAAATGGGGAAAGAGTATGACAGAAAATTTTGAAAGTAATAAAAATATGTTTTGGAAGGAAGTTAAAAGAGGAAGAGGACGCGAATCAAATAGAAAAGAAAAGGTAAAAGGTGCAGATGGAGAGATGATAATGGAAGAGAAGGCAGTGAGAGGAAGGTGGGCAGAGTATTTTAGGGAGTTGCTAAATATGAAGGAGGATAGGGAGGGAAACATAGCTGCAGTGGGAAGCGCTAAGAAAATGAGAGTGATGAGTGAGAAAAATGGAGGAGAAATAGGGAAGGATAAAGTGAAAGCAGCTGTTAAGATGATGAGAGCAGGTAAGGTACCTGGGTTGGATGGATGCCATGCAGAATGTCTGAAGAAAGGAAGTACAGTTATGGCGGACTGGCTGGTGAGGTTATTTAATGTTTGTTGAAGAGAGGGTAGAGTGCCAGAAGACTGGAGGAGTGACTGTATAGTTCCGCTTTACAAAGGAAAGGGGGACAAGTGTGAATGTAGTAGTTACAGAGGGGTCAGCTTGTTGAGTGTAGTTGGGAAGGCTTATGAGAGAGTTTTGATTGAGGGGATTAGGAGAGGAACTGAGGGAGTAATTGGTGAGGAACAGTGTGGTTTTAGGACAGGTAGGGGATGTGTGTATCAGATCTTTGTGGTAAGACAGATATGTGAGAAAGCTATAGGAAAAGGTAAGGATGTTTTTTGGGCTTTTATTGATCTGGAAGAGGCTTATGATAGGGTAGACAGGAAGGCACTGTGGGAGGTACTGCAGATATATGGGATAGGGAAAGCTGTTAAGAGCAGTCAAGAGTTTTTATGAGAGTAGTAGAGCTTGCGTTAGGATTAGAAATGGAGAGAGTGAATGGTTTGAGGTAAAGGTGGGACTTCGTCAGGGGTGTGTTATATCGCCCTGGCTGTTCAATCTTTACATGGATGGGGTGGTGCGAGAGGTGAATGCAAGGGTAGTGGGTCAGGGGTTACAGATGATTAAAGAAAACGGAGAAAAGTGGGAGATGTTGTTTGCCGACGACATTGCGCTTGTAGCAGGATCAGAGGGGATTGAGGAAGTTAGTGACAGAGTTTGTGAAGGTGTGTGAAAGAAGGAAACTGAAGATAAAGGTGGATAAAAGTAAGGTGATGAGATGTACAAGGGGATAGAGTGACAGTAGGCCGGAAGTGAGCATTAAGGGTGAGAAACTGTAGGAAGTGGATAGTTTCAGATACTTGGGTGCGAATGTGACAGGAAAGGGAGGAGTGGGGGTGGAGGTAGAATGTAGATTGAGAGAAGCGAGTAAATGCCTTGTTGGATTAAAAAGTGTATTGAGAAATAGACATCTGGGAATGGATGCTAAGAGGAGGTTATATGAAGGAGTGATTGTGCCAACAACAATGTACCGGGCAGAAACATGGAACATGAAAGAGGAAGAGAGAAGGAGTTTGAATGTGTTTGAGATGGAATGTCTGAGAAGTATGTTAGGGGTTACTGGGCTAGATAGAGTGAGAAATGAGGAGGTGAGGAGGAGAACAGGGGTGGAAAAGGAGCTAGGAGATAGGGTTGATGAAAGAGTATTGGGATGGTTTGGACACATGGAAAGAATGAGTGAAGAAAGATTAGTAAAAGAAGTATGGAAGGCAAAGGCGGAGGTGGAAGGAGTGAATATGAGGGGGCGTCCTAGGATGAGATGGATGGATGGGGTGAAAGGGGCTTTACAAAAGAGAGGAATGTCTGTGGAGGAAGGACGGGAGAGGACAGAAGATAGGGGTGAGTGGAGAGGGTTGTGTATGGATGAGGCTGTGATGCATGAGGTGGAGTGGGTGGGGGATGGAGGGTGAGGAAGTATGTATGAGAAAAAATTTGACGCAGCCCGAAGGGATTTCTACCCGTCTTCTCCTTTCCTGCATGAGGGGACGGAGAGAGGGGGTCGCCGAATTTATGAAGCGGCCTTGCTGTGGAAGTGCTGTGTCTTGCGACACTGCTTCTGACCCAGGGCAGTGGACAGGATGCAGGGTTGACCCGTCATCCAGAAGGTGCCAAGATAGGAGGGAGGGAGGAGGGTTGGAGTGATTTCTATGCCTTTTTCTTTTTGGCTAACCCCCGTGTAAGGGGGAAAAAGCCTTTGGTGTATGTATGTATGCTATCAACTGTAGCCCTCTTCATATATATATATATATATATGTATATATATATATATATATATATATATATATATATATGTTTATCTATCTATCTATCTATCTATCTATCTATCTATCTATCTATCTATCTATCTATCTATATATATATATATATATATATATATATATATATATATATATATATATGATATACAGTTAGATTCCTTACATGTTGATAGCTGTTTATTTATGTCTATTGTATACGTAAATGCATTTTTTTTTATACCATACCCTCTCTTACCA
>NC_134783.1:62224946-62227446 GCF_046742065.1 Oratosquilla oratoria
ATATATACATATATATACTTATAAATGCATATATATATACATATATATATATATATAGATATATATATATATATACATATATATACTTATACATGCATATATACATACATATATATATTTATATATATATAATTACACACAGAGACAACACACACACACACACACATATATATATATATATAATATATATATATATATATATATATATAATATTATATATATACATATATATGAATATATAGATATGCATATATATGTATATATATACATATATTATATATATATGTATATATATATACTATATATTTGTAATATGTATATATAATATATATATATCATATATATATATATATATTATATATATACATATATATATATTCTGCGTTGATAGGTATTTATATATATATATATACATATATATATATATATATATATATAAGTATATGTATATGTATATGTATATGTATATGTATATGTATGTGTATAATTATATGTACATGTGTATATGTAATTGTATATGTATATGTATATGTATATGTATAATTATATGTACATGTATGTGTATATTTACATGTGTATGTATATGTGCATATATGTATTTGTTTATGTATATGTTTATGTATATGTATATGTATATGTATATGTATATATATGTATATGTATATGTATATGTATATATATATATATATATGTATATATATGTATATGTATATGTATATGTATATATATATATATGTATGTATATATATATGTATATATATATATATATATATATATATATATATATTGATAGATAGATATAGATATATATGTATGTATACATGGTTGACCATATGGATGGTAAACTATTTATTACATTGGACTTATTAATTTAATACCCTCTGTGGATATAAGTGTGAGTATATTAGGAAAGGCGAAAAGGTAGGGGGAATGGGATTATTGAAGTTAATGTAAACTGAGTTAAAAGAAGATCGAGATTTTTATCTACATAATTTCATTTTATCTTATTTCGTTCTATATATTGTATTCTTGATTTTGACCAATTTATTTTTCATTTTTGTCTTAAGGGTGTTCTCGTTGGACGAGTTGTCTTATCCACCATTAGTAGTGCTTCTGAAAGAAATTATTCTTCAAATAAATGTATGTATTTATGAACAAAGTATCTCTCTCTATATTGGGAGCCTTTTCAGTTCGGAACTCTCTAATATTCGAAATAAAAAAGTATTCAAAAAATTTACCTGAATTTTAGAAAGCGCTGCTGGTATCCGGGATGTTTTGATGATGATATTTCAGTTCAACGTCTCGAATTCCCTCTATCAGGAAACTAGGATGATGTCCATTACAGAGGGCTTTGTATCGTGGAATTTAATGAACTATGACCTTGGTTCAATGAGCTGGCGGTAGGGTTTGAACTGCCATCCCCTCAACCTCCGCCGCAAGTAGCGACGCTCTGGCTCGCTCGGCCAGCGAGCAATACTGAATGTTCTAGAGTTGTTCCGAATATTTTCAAATTTATTGCTTTCTAAGATTTCCAATAGGAAGCTATATGTGCAGTGATAGGGGCCTGGTCTCAATAGTGGACAAAACATGTAACGTTGTTTGAGTTGGCCCTGTCTGTGGCGACGCTGGTGGAGAAGATACTGACAACAGTTATCACATATGGACACGCCAGTGAGATGAACGAGAATTATGGAGATGACAGACTTGGCTACAACCGAGCCTTGGATGATTGGTGAGCGGACGACAGCGGGCGTGGAAGAAGGATTGAAGACAATGTTGGTGATGACTGTAGTAATAGTTGTATATTTTCAAGTCTGTGCAGGTAACAGGAGAAATACGTATTGATGGAAGCAAAAGTAATATAGAAGACATGAGTATAGGCGTCAGTGGTGGTGAAGATGGCAGTTGTAAAGACAATTGTAAATGGTGATGGAAACGACAGTGGAGATCACGGGGCGAATATTGTAATGGATATTTATTGGTGGAATGACCATTGAAGTCATCATAGTTTCTTGAAGAACAGGGTAAAAGTGGAGAAAAGAGTAGATATGTTGGAGACAACAGTGACGATGGGGACAACAACGAAGGAGGAGACACCACTGTTGGTGAGACAGTCCCAGTGACGCTAATAATGGCGACGACATTGGTGGAGATGACGGTAACGAGAACAAGCATTGTGGAAGTAACCCTACAACAGTGATGGAGACTGGAGAGTGCAATGTTTGCGGTCACATCCGTGGTGCCAAGTGTCTGGTCACTTGCTTGATGAAGGTAGTGGTGGAGGTGGTGGAACGAGTGGAGATGGTGGTGGTGGTGGTGGAGGTTGAGGTGGTGGGAGACAGAAGGCCAGACGAGTCGAAACTGAGCTTCTCCAGGACATTTACTGCTCTGTCCGCGACCACCTTGGAATACTGATCACAACCCACACCAACCAGCCAGCCACACAAAACAACAACACCTCAAAATTCACAAAGACCCAATACTCTCAAAAACACTCAAA
>NC_134783.1:62232446-62249946 GCF_046742065.1 Oratosquilla oratoria
TTCATTTTTTCTTCCTCTCTTTCCTCTTTATTCATTTCTCTTTTTATCCATACCTTTTTATATTGTTCACTTGCTGCTAGTTTCCCTGCTTTTGCTAAGATGTTCTCTGCTGTTGTTTGGGATCTGAATTTAATCTTAATTGGTCTGGTCTTATCTGTTCTATATTTTCCGAGCGTAAACATCTCTTCGATTTGCTTCATTATTTCAGGTTCATCTTCCTGAACTAATTCTAGTAAACTGCTTACTTTTTCTTTTTCCTCACTGATTCCTGAAGTTATATCTAGGTTATGTTTCTCTTCCATTCCTAATATAATTATACATTTCTTTTTATCTGCTAAGTCTCTTACTATATTCTCCTTCTGTCTCACCACTTTGATAACTGAGTCTTCAGTTTGTTCTTTCATTTACTGTTTAATTATATCAGTAAATGCAACTTTACTGTTTTCCTGTATTTTTCTCCATCCCTGTGCTTCCTTTGCTATGGCCTCTTTATTGTCTCTATTGTTCTTTTTTAATTCTTCATTCTCCTCTTTTACTTCTTTTAACTGTCTTTTTAATTCTTCTACTTCATTAGTTAAATTTTTGTTCGCCTTCTCTAGTTCTTCCAATCTTTCAACCCTTTGCGCAATTTTTGACATTCTACCGAACCTAATCTCCCAATGTTCGGTCATTTGTTCAAGTTTTTCCTCTAGTATTGCCAGTCGGGGGAGGTTGGGATCCGCCCCCCCCCTTATTAAATCCATGGAAATTATTATCCTCACCTTCTATTGTGCTCCTCTTATCTATGTTTCTAATCTTTACATTTTTGCTAGTCCCTTCATCGTCACTAAATTGCTCTGGCCCGCGTTTGTTTACATGGCGTCTGCCTGCCTGGACCAAGTCCTCTCCTTCCTCATTTCCTTCCATTTCCCTCAGTAATCCCTCCCCTTCTCCTTTTTCCTCACTTTCTCACTACACCACGAGCAATCCCCTTCCCTGCAAATACAATAGGTACTTCTTTTGCGTTGAGATCCACGAAAATTTCATTTTTTCTTCAGGACGTCAATCCTTGCCGTCCGTCCGACGGAAGTGTGTGTGTGTGTGTGTGTGTGTGTGTGTGTGTGTGTGTGTGTGTGTGTGTGTGTGTGTGTGTGTGTGTGTGTGTGTGTGTGTGTGTGTGTGTGTGTGTGTGTGTGTGTGTGTGTGTGTGTGTGTGTGTGTGTGTGTGTGTGTGTGTGTGTGTGTGTGTGTATTGGAAGGAGGCCATTTTGAATCCAGGCTTTGTTGAAGTCTACAGCAGTAGTAGCATTGTTCAACTTGTAAGAAGTACTCTCGATATTTGTAATGAGAGAGCGGAGGTTGGAGGTCAGGGTATTGATAGAATCTCCAAGGTACATGTTGTTTACTCTTGACGTCTTTCGACCCAATCAGAGGTCATTTTCAGGAGTTACACTGCACACGATGATATAAGAAACAGGATTGACATATGAGGTGTGGCGGGGGAGATTTTGTACCCGCGAAGAAACACTGGGACAGGAAGTCATATGAGGTGTGGCGAGGGAGATTTTAT
This sequence comes from Oratosquilla oratoria, assembly GCF_046742065.1. Lineage (NCBI taxonomy): Eukaryota > Metazoa > Arthropoda > Malacostraca > Stomatopoda > Squillidae > Oratosquilla > Oratosquilla oratoria. The sequence continues at coordinate 62,233,996 of NC_134783.1, forward strand.
ACCCGCGAAGAAACCCTGAGACAGGAAGTCAATGTAGCTACCCACAGAGCGCCAACGGGTTCTCCGTAGGTTGCTGGTAAGGTTTCCTCATTAATGGGAGTGAAACTACGGGTTGTAGCTGGATATTGATGGTGTACTAAAGAAGCCCCGTTTTATGGACCCAATGGTAACATGTATGTCCAAGTACCTTTCCAGGCCGAACCATAACAAGTGGCAACCAATGCCCGTAACTGTTTCACGTAACTACTAAGTAAGTTGTTACCTCCCTCCCCCCTTTTTATTAATCATCTTATTTCAGGACAGTGTTTTAACATTTATTTTCAGTAAGATCGTAAGAGGCGAGAAGAAAGGGACGGGGATTGGGACTAGGCATCCTTCTCCTTGTAGCCCCACAGGGGAAATTCCTAAAAGAAAAATAGAAGGCATAAGAGGGGCTGGAAATTCTCGGACCAGCACCCTAAGGTTTGGGTCTTTTAATGTGCGTGGATGTGGTACAGATGAGAGTAAAAGGGAAGAGATAGGTAGTATGTTTGTGAGAAGAAAGATGGATGTGTTGGCTTTGAGTGAAACTAAGTTTAAAGGGAAGGGTGAGTGTAAGTTTGGGAGTGTAAGTGGGAGGTTATCAGGAGTGAAGAGAGGGTGAGGGAGGGAAGGGGTGGCTATTCTAGTAAGTGAAGAGATAGGTAAACGGGTAGTGGAGTGGAAGGAGGTTTCCTCAAGGATAATGTGGATGAAGGTGAAACTGGGAAAGGAGATGTGGGTCTTTGTAAGTGCATATGGGCCTGGCAGTGAGAAGTGTGTAGAAGAAAGGGATGCCTTTTGGATAGATCTAAATGAGTGCATAGAGGATTTAGGAAGAAATGTCAATGTAATAGTACTGGGAGACCTTAATGCTAGGGTAGGAAATGGTCCAATCGATGGAGTGGTTGGGAAATGTGGAGTTCCAGGAAAGAATCGTAGTGGAGAATTGATGGTGGAAATGTGTCTAGAAAGAGAGTTGATGATAGCAAATACAGTGTTTTGGAAGAAAGTCAAGCATAAGTACACATGGGAGAGGGTGGTGGAGGGAAGGGTGGTAGATAGAACGCTAATGGATTATGTAGTGGTAAATAGGATTATGATAGGAAGAGTTAAGGATGTACATGTGCTAAGGGGAGAGGGTGGGGGGATATCAGATCATTTTTTGGTGGAAGGTAGGTTGGAATTGGAGGATAGATGGAGGAAGAGGAAAGGGACAAAAGGTAGGGAGGTGCTTAGAGTGAACTCTTTGAATGAAAAGGAAAAGGAGAAGGAGTACGGAAAGAAGCTGAAGGAGGAGTGGGAGGGAGTAAAGGGTAGAGTAGAGCTGGGTGTGGAGGAGGAATGGGGATGGTTCAAGGAGGGAGTCACAAAGTGTGCAAGGATGGTGTGTGGAACAAGAAGGACAGGGGGAAATAGAAGAAAGGGTAGTGAATGGTGGGATGAGGAAACAAAGAAGGTTGTAGAAGAGAAGAAGCGAACTTTCACAGATTGGTTACAAAATAGGACGAGGGAGTCATATGAGAGGTACAAAGAAAAGAAAAGAGAAGTAAAGCAAAAGGTAAAGGTTGCAAAGAGGAGAGCAGATGTGAAATGGGGGAAGAGTTTGACAGAAAATTTTGAAAGTAATAAAAAGATGTTTTGGAAAGAAATTAAGAGAGGAAGAGGAGGCGAATCAAGTGGAGAAGAAAAGGTAAAAGGTGCAGATGGAGAGATGATAATGGAAGAGAAGGCAGTAAGGGGAAGATGGGCAGAATATTTTAGGGAGTTGCTAAATGTGAAGGAGGATAGGGAAGGAAAGATTGCTGCAGTGGGAAGTGCGAAGAAAATGAGAGTGATGAATGAGGAGAATGGAGGAGAAATAAGGAAGGATGAGGTGAAGGCAGTTGTTAGGTTGATGAAAGCAGGTAAGGCACCTGGTCTGGATGGATGCCATGCGGAATGTCTGAAAAAGGGAGGTACAGTGATGGTGGACTGGTTGGTGAGGTTGTTTAATGTTTGCTGGTGAGAGGGTAGAGTGTCGGAGGACTGGAGGAGTGCCTGTATAGTTCCTCTTTACAAGGAAAAAGGGGACAAGTGTGAATGTAGTAGTTTCAGAGGAATTAGCTTGTTAAGTGTAGTTGGGAAGGCTTATGGGAGGATCTTGATTGAGAGGATTAGGAGAGGAACAGAAGGAGTAATCGGTGAGGAACAGTGTGGATTTAGGACAGGTAGAGGTTGTGTAGATCAGATCTTTGTGGTAAGACAGATACGTGAGAAAGCTATAGGAAAGGGGAAGGATGTTTTTTGGGTTTTTATGAATCTGGAAACGGCTTATGATAGGGTAGACAGGAAGGCACTGTGGGAGGTTATGCAGATATACGGGATAAGAGGAAAGCTTCTGGGAGCTGTCAAGAGTTTTTATGAGAGTAGTAGAGCTTGTGTCAGGATTGGAAATGGAGAGAGTGAGTGGTTCGAGGTAAAGGTGGGACTTCGTCAAGGATGCGTTATGTCGCCCTGGCTGTTCAACTTATACATGTATGGGGTGGTGCGAGAGGTAAATGCAAGGGTAGTGGGCAAGGGATTGGAGATGGTTAAAGAAAATGGAGAAAAGTGGGAGGTGAGCCAGCTGTTGTTTGCGGACGACACTGCGCTTGTGGCAGGATCGGAGGAGGGATTAAGGAAGTTGGTGGCAGAGTTTGGGAGAGTGTGTGATAGAAGAAAGCTAAAGATAAATGTGGGTAAAAGTAAGGTGATGAGATGTACAAGGGGTGAAAGTGGTAGTAGACTGGATGTGAGCATTAAGGGAGAGCGACTGGAGGAAGTGGATAGTTTTAGATACTTGGGTGCAAATGTGGCAGGGAATGGTGGAGTGAAAGTGGAGGTAGAATGTAGATTGAGAGAAGCGAGTAAATGCCTTGGTGGATTAAAAAGTGCAATGAGGAATAGACATTTGGGAATGGATGCTAAGAGGAGACTGTATGAAGGATTGATTGTGCCAACAGCACTGTATGGGGCAGAAACATGGAACATAAGAGAAGAAGAGAGAAGGAGTTTGAATGTGTTTGAGATGAGGTGTCTGAAAAGTATGATGGGGGTTACTAGGCTAAATAGAGTGAGAAATGAGGAGGTGAGGAGGAGAACAGGGGTGGAAAGGGAGCTGGGAGATAGGGTTGATGAAAGAATATTAGGATGGTTTGGACACATGGAAAGAATGAGTGAAGAAAGACTAGTAAAAGAGGTGTGGAAGGCAGATGTGGAGGGAGTGAACATGAGGGGACGTCCTAGGATGAGGTGGATGGATGGGGTGAAGGGGGCTTTGGGGAGGAGGGGAATGTCTGTTGAGGAAGGGCGGGAGAGGACAGAAGACAGGGGTTAATGGAGAATGGTTGTATATGGATGATGTTGTGATTGCATGAGGTGGAATGTGCGGGGTGGTGGGGGTGAGGTAGTATGTGTGAGCAAAATTTGACGCAGCCCGAAGGGATTTCTCCCCATCCTCTCATTTTATGCAATGGGGGGACGGAGAAGGGGGGGGGGTCGCCGATTTAATGAAGCGGCCTTGCTGTGGATGTGCTGTGTCTTGCGACACTGCTTCTGACCCAGGGCAGTGGACAAGGTGCTGGGATGACCCGTCATTCAGGAGGTGCTAAGATAAGAGGGAGGGTGGAGGGGTGTGGAGTGTATTCAGGGATGGAATTGGTGGGAATGATTTTGTTCCTTTTTCTTTTTGGCTACCCCCCTTGTAAGGGGGAAAAAGCCTTGGTATATGTATGCATGTATGTATAATTCTAGGAGTCGAAAATTGACCAAATATATTTAATTTTGTGAGTGTCGTTTAAAGCCTTACGGGAATAATAGACCCGTTTGGTACACACCGCAAAATTACTTACAATAAGCAGGACTAGCAGCCATATAGAATTCATTCAATTTAAGTGTTTAGCCCACACTAATGGATTCTATCAGTGGTTAGGATTTTATAGTGTTTCTTTCCACTCCAGACTCATTTTGTTCGTGTATCGTGAGTATCAACTATCGCTCATGTATCAGAGTATTCATCCTTACCCAAGTCTCATTTCATTTCGTTCAAGTATCTTTAGTTGGATGTCTGTCTCAATCGAATACTCCATCCAAGTATCGCTCGCTATCAGATAAATTTCTTTATAGACGAGCATCTTTTCACACGAACAAAATCATAGGCTAGATTGATGGGTATAACGATAACCGGAATCAGAGGGCCTGTTTACGTTATCGAAGGGCTATTTTTGTTTAAACCCACACGTCCTAGTCTATCAACAACTAGTTATGACTAGTTCTCAAGTCCCGGTAAAATGTTGAATTTGGTAGATTTTGTGGCCAATCCCTCGTATATAACTTTACAGGGATAAGTTACAAAGGATGATTGAAAGGACATAGCAAGTTACTATAACACAGACTTTCAGTCCTCCAAGCCAAAAAACGTAATAAAGAAAATAGTGGTGGAACAGCAGGTTCAATTAGGAATAGTAGAGACCATACCCATAGACACACCGACTACTCCCAGGTTAACATTCCCTAAAGACCAGAATGGACCAACTGCCAGGTCTCTTAGTCCTGGACAGTCTCCTACCAGACAAATGCCTAACAACCAAACCAGCAGATAATATGCAACTGGAACAATTAAGACTACAATATTTATTTCAATTAGAAAATTCAAAATTAGAGTGGGAAAAAGAAATGGAAAGAGAAAAATTAGAATTAGAAAGGGAGAGCTTAGAAAAGGAAAGAGAAAGATTAGAAAAGGAAAGAGAATTAGAAAAGGAAAGATAAATATTAGAAATGAAAGAGAATGGGAAAGAGAATTGGAAAGAGAGAAATTAGCATTGGAAAGAGAGAAATTAGAAATGGAAAAAGACATCAGAACTAAGGAAGTCACAATACAAGAGAAAAGCAAAGAAAGAGAATTAGACATTCAGGAGAAAGAAGTACGACTTAATGTAGGTAATTTGCCTTCTTTAACCCCTGCATTTTTACTGGAGGATGTAGACAGCTGCCTCAAAACATTTGAAGCTATAGCTTTCAAACAGGTGTGATCCAAAGATGATTGGCTTACGATACTAACTCCAAAATTAACAGGAAAAGCTCTCCAGGTGTACAATAGTTCAGACAGGCCCGACGATTACGATTTCGTTAAGAAACAGGTTCTACATGCGTATGCTCTAACCCCTGGTGGATATAGACAAAAAATCATATCTTTAACAAAATCACATGCCCAAATTTATGTTGAATTTGCCTCAAAAAAACTTTGGCAGTGTAACAAATGGATAGAAGCTATAAATGTAACTACCTTTTCAGAACTCCTCAATACTATAGTCATGGAGAAATGGAAAAGTAAAATCCCCTTTCACCTTTTGAGATATGTAGAACATAGAAGGGAAAAAGACCTGAGCTAGGCCGCAGAGTTAGTGGATGCCCAAGCCTTAATGATAGAGACGTGTGAGATCCTCTTCTGATTACCGCCCTGAAGGAGCAGGTGGTAAAGTAGGAAGTATCATCAATTATAATCGTATTTCCCAGCCAGTACAGTGTAGTTATTGTAAAAAGACAGGTCACTCCATTCAAGAATGTAATCATCCAGGTTGTAAAGCCTCAAACAATCTTAAATATCATAGTACCAAATCTAAACCTATTGCATCCTCTAATGTTCATAATCCTCATACTTCTTTTGAACCATACATTTTCTAAGGAAAAGTATCTTTACATGAAGGTGCTCCTAATTACCCCGTTACCATACTCAGGGATATAAGGGCAGCCCGGTCAATTCTCCTCTCAGATATCATTCCCAATATATCCAATGCATTTACAGGTGAAATGGTTTTATTGTCTGATCTTCGTAGTCAAACTTCTTACCCCCTAACTGAAGTTTATCTAGAATGTGCATTCTTTACTTCTCAAGTGCAGGTTGCAGTACGTCACGGATCCTTACCTATTCACGGGATAGAGTTCCTCTTGGGTAACGATCTCGCTGCTACCCTAACCGTTCCCCTACCAAGGACAGAAAGTCCCACCCTTGAATTGGATGAGTGTTGTCCTCATCTTTTTTCCTGCCTGTGCTGTAACTCGATCCCAAAGTAAGGTAACGTCTTCTTCTCCACCCTCAAATTCCTCATCCTTACTCAAGTCTTTGTCCACCTCTCCCCCGTCCTTTGGTAAGGAGGATTTAATCAATAAGACCCTAACCAAGGATGAACTCATCCAGGCTCTCCTACTTACTACACATAGCCACAACCAAACAGACATAGACACCACCCCTTGCTTCTATTTTCAAGATGGAATTTTGATGAGAGCTAAAAACTCTTGATCAGCTAAAAACATGGGCAGAAAAACACGAGATTGTACTTTCTCGCTCAGTCAGAAGTAGTGTATTGAAATTAGCTCATGATGGTTTCGCAGGACACTTAGGAGTGAGGAAGACATATCTCAAGATACTTGATCATTTTTTATGGCCAGGAATGCGAAAAGACATCTCTAACTTCATCAGGACCTGTCACGTCTGCCAGGCGGCGGGTAAGCCAAATAAGAAAATTCCTAAAGCCCCACTTAAGCCCATTCCTATCAGTGAGGATCCCTTTGATAAGATAGTAATAGCTTGCGTGGGACCATTACCTAAATAAAAAAAGGGTAATGAATACATGTTAACTGTTGTCGATGTGGCTACCCATAACTCGGAGGCATTTCCTCTTACATAGATTTCAGCTCAATCAATCATTAAACCCTTATTGTCAATGTTTACCTGTAAGGGAATCCCTAGACTAATTCAATCTGATCAAGGAACCAATTTTACCAGTACTCTTTTCAACCAGGTCCTTACGGAGTTAGGGATAGAGCATGTTACATCCTCCGCTTACCACCCACAATCTCAGGGTTGTGTGGAAAGGTACCATCAATCTCTGAAAGCCATGCTGCGCAAATATTGCCTAGATACAGGATCCATTTGGGACTCTAATCTCGATTGGATTCTCTTCTCAATCAGAGAGGCTAACCATGAGGCCATGGGGTTTTCACCCTTTGAATTTTTATATGGACGATCCTTAAGAGGACCCTAGACCTTGTTCAAAGAACAATGGTTTAAATCTAATCAGGAGAAAACGAATGTTCATTCATATATCCAGAATTTGAGAAGTAAATTGCAGGAGGTGAGAACCTTGTCCAAGCCCATTTTTCCCAGTTTCAGAAAAGGAGGAAGTTGGAGTATGATAGAACCTCCAAAGTAAGATCTTTCAAGGTAGGAGATAGATATGGTGTTAGCCTTTCTCCCTTTATCAACTAACCCTTCATAAAAAGTATTTGGTCCATATAATATCCTAGAACAACAAGGACCTTTAAATTATATAATTAAAACTCCTGACAGGAGAAAACAGCAGCTGGTACACATAAATCTGATCAAATGTTACCTTTCCAGACCACCAGAGGAGGGTACCAACACCGTGCCTATATCTATTGTGAATCCTGTAACATTGCCGAAGGACGAAGGCACCCAAACTACAGATTTCCCCCTGCCCAACAGTGCCTTCTCCAATAGGGAAACATTGCACCACCTGGATAAGTATCGCTCTGGGCTTCACCCAAGTAAAAAAACTTAATTAGTGTCATAAAACGGTTTCCAGAAATTACCATAGACCACCCAGGCTTATGCAATGTTTTCCAACATAATATTTAGTTTAAAAATCTAAATCAAGTTCCCATTAGACAACGTCCATATCCCCTAAACCCCGAAAAGACTGAAATCCTTAGAAAAGAAGTCCAGTATGGTTTGGCAGAACCTAGCTATTCCCCTTGGGCTTCACCCTGCCTTTTAGTACCAAATTCATTTTGTATGTGTACGGACTATCGTAAGATAAATAATGTCACCGTCCGAGATGCATACCCATTGCCCTTTATTGAACAGTTACTAGATATGATAGGTGATGCTCTTTCATATCTACCATAGACTTGCCAGAAGGCTACTATCAAGTAGCCTTAACCCAAGAAGCGAAAGCCATCTCTACCTTCGTAACCTCTTTTGGTCTGTACCAATATAGAGTGATGGCGTTTGGACATTACTAATGCCCCGGCTACCTTCCAGAGGTTAATTAATGCTATCATCCAAGGTCTAGCTAGAGTAGGAGCATATCTCGACGATGTGGTGGTGGTAGTTGATAACTGGGAAGACCACTTGGCTCGGGCTGGAAAGATACTTGTTAGCCATACAAGCAGCAGAGATGAGAGTACTGCGAATGATAAAAGGTGTAACAAGGTGTGACAGAATAAGAAATGAAGAAATAAGAAGAGAGCTGGAAATAGAGCCAATATTAGAATATGTAGAGAAAAGCCAATTAAGATGGTTTGGCCACGTCATGAGGATGAATGAGCACCAGTACCCATTAAAATACTACCTGTTGCAGCCACAAGGAAAGCGTCCAACAGGAAGACACAGGAAGAGATGGAGAGACGGTATCAGACAAACCATAGAGTCAAGAGCAAGAACTATGGAGGAGGTGGAGAGAGTGCAGCTGTATGCTGATAGGACCTTGTGGAGGGACTTCGTGAGGCATCATCGCTGACATGGCATCGCCCTACCTGGTGTATGGTGAGAAAGGAAGTATATATATATATATATATATATATATATATATATATATATATATATATATATATATATATATATATATATATATATATATATATATATTATGGACAAATATCTACCTATCTTTATGTATGTATGTATGTATGTATGTATGTATGTATGTATGTATGTATGTATGTATGTATGTATGTATGTATGTATGTATGTATGCATGTATGTATGTATGTATGTATGTATGTATGTATGTATGTATATATGTATGTATGTATGTATGTACAGTATGTATGTATGTATGTATGTATGTATATATATATATATATATATACATATATATATGTATATATATACACACATATATATACATACGTATATATATATATATATATATATATATATATATATATACATATATATATGTATATATATACTAGGCAAATTACCTGCGCGTTGCTGCGGGCAAATGATGATCATTCTAATTTTGATAGAATTTGTGGAGAAAAGTTACATGCATCAATATAACTCAATGGAAAAGGTAAGAAAAATAAAATGTTAAGAATAAAAAAAAAAAAAAAAAATCAATTTGAGTAGGGAGACGCCCTTTGGAAACAAAATATTCTTATCCATGAAGCCTGGGTTATGGAGAATATATATGGTTTTGGGGGGAGTTCGGGAACAAACAAACAGACAGACAGAGGCTACTAATTTATTATAGTAGATACAAATGTAAGATAGTTATCCAAGTACCTTGGATTATAAAGTTTTAGAATATATATGACTATAAAGGCCTATCTGCAAAAACCTAACTTTAACCCTTAACCCTAACCAAAATATTTTTTTAATGAAATGTAGTTTTCCAAGTACCTGGAGTGATAAAGTATCAGAATATATATGGCTATGGGGGCCTATCTCCAAAACCCTAGGAGGTGTTCGTGAAAAAACAAACAAACAAACAGACAGACAGACAGATTAATGAAAGATAGTTTTCCAAGTATCTTGGGTTATAAGATTTCAGAATATATATGGTTATAGGGGTCTATCTGCAAAAACCAAGGAGTTCGTAAATTATCCCTAACCTAACCATACCCCACGTAACTTTAACCCATAACCCTAAACAAAATATTTTTAAACAAAATATAGCTATCCAAGTACCTGGAGAGATAGGGTATCAGAATATACATGGTTACGGGAGTCTATCTCCAAAGCCCTAGGAGGAGTTCGTGAACAAACAAACAGACATATAGAGGCTACTACTTCTCAGCTCTGCAGCTGAGAAGTGGAACCACCTCCGCGATACCATTCAGAAAACAGCCCTTGCAACCTTTGGGAAGAAAACCTCCAAGAACAACGACTGGTTTGACGCTAAGTTCAGTGAGATGTCCCCTGTATTTGATCCAAAGCGTGCTGCCCTTGCTGAATACAAACGCTCTCCCAGCGAGAAAACCCTGTAAGCACTCAGAGCAGTAAGAAGCAAAGTGCAACAAACTGCAAGACGTTGTGCAAATGAATACTGGCAACAGCTCAGTGAGTCTATCCAGTTTGCAGCTGTTTCGGGTAACATCAGAGGAATGTATGAAGGCATCAAGACAGCTCTAGGGCCAACACAGAGCAAAACAGCCCCCCTCAAGACTACCAGTGGGGAAGTGATCACCGACAAGGGCATGCAGATGGACAGATGGGTGGAGCACTACTCTGAGCTCTACTCCAGAGAAAACACCCTTTCCCCCTCAGCCCTGGATGCCATTGAGCCCCTGGCTATCATGGAAGAACTAGATACTGAATTAACCATTGCCGAACTCTGCAAAGGAATCGACAGCCTAGCAAGCGGCAAAGCACCTGGCAATGATGGTATTCCTTCTGATCTCATCAAGTGCTGTAAGAAACACTCTACTGCAGCCCCTCCATGACGTCCTATGCCAGTGTTGGAAAGAGGGAACCGTGCCGCAAGACATGAGAGATGCCAAGATTGTCACCCTCTAAAAGAATAAGGATGAAAGGAGTGATTGTAACAACTATAGAGGCATCTCGTTCTTGAGTACTGTTGGGAAACTCTACGCCCACGTCGTGCTTGTGCGTCTCCAGAAAATCGCTGGGCGCGTCTACCCTGAATCTCAGTGTGGTTTCCGAGCAGAGCGGTCCACAGTGGATATGATATTCTCCCTTCGTCAACTTTAGGAGAAATGCAGGAAGCAACGCAAGCCCCTCTACATAGCCTTTATAGATCTAACTAAGGCCTTTGACGTGGTCAGCAGGGAAGGGCTGTTCGACATCCTTCCAAAGATCGGTTGCCCTCCAAAACTCCACAGTCTCATTAGATCCTTTCACGATGACATGAATGCAACGATCCAGTATGAAGGCAACATGTCCAACCCCTTTGACATCAAGAGTGGAGTCAAGTAAGGATGTGTACTGGCCCCAACCCTCTTCGGCATCTTCTTTGCTATGCTCTTAAAGCATGCTTTTGGAACATCAACAGAAGGAGTGTACCTTCGCACAAGATCTGACGGTCGACTTTTCAACCTGGCTCGACTGAAAGCAAAAAGCAAAGTGACTGAGATAACCATCAGGGACATACATTTTGCTGATGATGCTGCTGTCACCTCGCACAATGAGCAAGAACTCCAGCGCCTCATGGACAGGTTTTCTCAGGCCAGCAAAGACTTCGGACTGACCATAAGCCTAAAAAAAAAGACCAATGTGCTGAGTCAGGATGTGAACACTCCACCAGCTATCTATATCGACGACTGTAGGCGAGTGAGATGGGAAGAAATTGAAGCAAAGTCTTTAATGAATGCACGATAGTATCCTGCAAGTCCAAGGAAGGAACGTACATGTTCAACTGACTTCGGTATAGGGAAGTCCCTCACCGCCTTGATTTTATCACCTGTGGTGTGGATACCATGTTTGTCTACAACATGACCTAGGAATTCGATACTAGACTTGAAAAAGGAACATTTGGATAAATTGAGTTTTAATCCAGCTTCAGTAAAACGTTGCAAGACCATGGACAACTTAGTAAAGTGGTTTTCCACATCTTTGGAAACTAAAACCAAACCATCCAGGTAAAAAAAAGTCCATCTCCCACTAAGCCATGAAAAATAGTTAACTAAGCGCTGACAAGTCAAGGGAGCATTCCGCCAACCCATAGGGCAATGAAGCCATTCATAATGTCTGCTGGGAGTCGAGAAAGACAGGGAAAGGGTAATGGTCAGGGACAGTGACCTCGTTAACCCGCCTATAGTCTATAACTGGACGAAAAAAAAGTCGTCTTTCTTAGGCACTAGGAGAAGAGGCGAGTTCCACTCTGAGTGGGACTCCTGTACAACGCCTTCACGCAATAAGTCGTCAACCAAAGACTGGGCTATAAGTCGACGAGAGTGAGGTAACCTGTAAGAGGGGACGTAAACAGGACGAGTACCTGGCTGAAGATCAATTCTATGAACCACACGATCTGTAACGCCTAATGGATCACCAGGCAAAGCCAAAGCTTGACTGCGAGTAACTAACAGGTTAATGAGACGAGTCGTTTCATCAGGAAAATCAATCTTGCCTACGAATGTGGCAAACTCAGAAGCTAAGTGAGCAGGGTCACGTGTTGGAGGAGACTGTAGTACAGAAGCTGCTACAATAATCAAGTCTTGGAAAGCAGTAATGTCAACCACATCAAAGGAGCCTAGATAGCTGCCAGGAGAGAGAGGAATAGGAGCACCCGTGACGTTTGTTACCATCACCGTGGTAACATGACCTTCGCAAATAGTGGAGATAGTTCCTTCTAATGGAAGGCAATGAATACGAATAGAGTCAGGCAAAGAGAGAACTTCAGACCCTATCGGGGCACCTGAAACGCGCACCGGAACTCGAACTGAACTTGAAGGTCCAATAAGATGTTCCCCTATAACAACATCAGCACAATGAGAAGCAGGGTGTGCAGGGTAAGAGCGCTTAGAAGCTGGTGAGGGCAAATGTGCGGACTGATCAAGCACAGGAGAATCACAAACAGAAAATGGCCTATCTGATGCAGGGATAACAAAATTGCAGAAAGTCACTACACGGCGACTAGGAGAAATATCTATGCCATGAGCTGTAAGAGCATTAATACCCAAGAGACAGTCACACTTAAAGGCAATACCAGAAACAACAACGAAAGTAACATGAAAGACTGTAGAATGCGAGGGAAACTGTAAGAGAAGACAAACAGACCCAAGAACAAGCAAGGGAGAACCTTCCACAGAATGCAAATTATTACAAAAGGGAGATAAAAGGAGATTGTACAATTCCCGGAGAGCAAAATAAGCGTTTCTACTTATGAGACTACATTCTGCACCAGTATCTACAGTGACTGAAATAGGCGTGTCCCTTGTAAGAAATTGGAAGGTGAGTAATTGAGGAGACTCAACAGCTACTAAGAGAATGATTTGAGACCGGACATTATTGGTCAAATCTTTGGGTTGTGAAACAAGCCCTGGTAAAAATGGGACTGACAAGGCTGATGAGAAGTCTCATCTCTAAGTTTCAAAACCTTGAGACATTGATCAGTTGAGTGTTTACAATGGCCATGGATATGGCAGTAACTGAGTTAATCTTGTGGCTCTACTCTAGAAAGGTCATGCGTCATATTAGAAGAAGCATTAGATACATTCCTGCGAACAGGGGACTGTCTTGACTTGTGTACCTGGCGCCTACGGCGGTAACAAAAATTGCTGGGATGACCAGTCCTGTCACAAAAGGTACATGTAAGGATAGGGGGGCAATTGTAGGTTGAGGGCAGCTATGAGTAGGAAATGTAGACTGAGAGGGCTGAGGAGAACAAGGGGCATTGTCATGTTGAAGAGTATTGTTAATACACAAAGAACTAGAAGGTATTCCCCCTAGTTTACTGGAAAGCCTTGTCGCAAAAGATAATAGAGTTTCATTAGTCTTATAGCTGAGAGAAGATGCAGCTCTTCTCTCATAAGGCACCAAAAAAATTATTTAAAGTAAAAATTCCAAAATAAGGCGGAACCTATCTAGAGTGACAGTGCCATTATCTACCCAGTCTGAATGTGAGAGTGAGTCAAATACGTTAACAGCAATTATACTGGACTGGGCTTGTGCACGTCGGTAGTCAAGAGTACCTAGTCGGGAGACGAGGGTATCAGCCAGTTTGAAACATCATTTAAAAGAATTGCCGACAGGGGTATCTGAAAAAAAAAATAGATCTGAAGATGTCATAATTATAATCTAAAGACTTGGAATCAAGGGACGATGCCGATAACAGCTCAGATGCTAGGGAGTTAGGTACAAGTTGTGACCTTACAAAGGAGATCTTTTCAGGCCCAGTTGAAACATTTGAGTTCACTATAGCATCCTCGCATTGGCGAATAAAATCTATAGCCTTATAATGGGGATCTTGGCCCGAAATTTTTTGTAACGGAGGGTTCTTGGTGTAGTAAAGTTAAGGTATGGGCCATTGTTTCAGATGGTTTATGAGGAATGATAAAAGATGGTACCTTTGGCTCAGACATAATAGGAGGGAGACCAGATAATTGCACACAACTACGTAATAACATTCGGCAAAAATAAAAAATAAATGCAATAATAATGATAATCGCCAGAGGCATTTAGATAATATGACTCACTCTGATATACAAAGAGTGTAAGTAATATAATACTCTGACATACAAAGCAAGAAAGTTCAAGGAAAACGGCTTATGACGTCACAAAAAAGTGGCCGCCATGCCAACAACACGATGTATACTAATATGGCAGCCTTGCCAGAAAACGAAATATATATCAATTCACTATAGCCAGAAGAAAACTATGGCATTGTATAAACAACAAAATCGTACAAGCCTGAATACTAATACAAAAATCACCGGTGTAGGGGATGACAGTCAATATGGAGTTCAGCGAATGCTAGTCACCGGCCGACGCGAGGAATGTCTGGCACAAATCCGTCCGTCCAAAAATCTGTCACCATCCAGGATTTCAATCACAGCCAACATACGCAGGACCACAATACGATTCAGTGACAATCGCAGATGACGTCGATGTAAAGCTTGGACGCCGACGCCACCGGTAAGAGCGGGAACAAAAAAAAATCACCTTGCGCACTCCAAGAAAAATGTTCCTGTGCCTAATTGCTTCTTATATATTAACTTAAGTCACTGTATCCTGAGCACTATCACTTCTTATATATTTGCTTAAGTCACTGAAAGAAATCACCTGGGTTGGAAGGGAAAAAAGATGGGAGAAAACACAACGCCAACAACGCAATATCACCTGCCGGCAATTTTTCAAAGTTCTCAAAAAATACGAGTTCTTCATAGAAATTGAACACACAATACAACTGAATTGTTTTTACGCTACCACTATATATGTATCGGGGTGGCCAATGAAACCGTTTATAAAAAAAAGATGTATTTGATATAAGCTCTACAATAATGAATGTGTTGTCGCTTTGTAAGCTAGATCACTACTGGTTCTCAGCGACGCCACTACGCCAGACTTGGCGGGTAAACATACACGCTCAAACTGAGCACTTGGTTCTTACAATAATATATAAAATATATAATAATAAACATATACGTTTAAATGAACACTTGGTTCTCACAATAGTATATAGAATATATAATAATAAATTAACAATATTACAATTATGTATGTACAACACACAAAGAATATTCTATGCCACCATTACATGAATACAGTATCTATATACTTGGGTGCAAGTCAGGAAAAGGAGGAATGGGCGGGGGGGTAGGGTAGTATGTGTGAGTAAATTTTGACGCAGCCCGAAGGGATTTCTCCCCGTCCTCTCCTTATATGCAAGGGGGGACGGAGAGGGGGGGTCGCCGATTAAATGAAGCGGCCTTGCTGTGAATGTGCTGTGTCTTGCGACACTGCTTCTGACCCAGGGCGGTGGGCAGGGTGCAGGGATGACCCGTCATCCAGGAGGTGCTCAGATGAGAGGGAGGGTGGGAGGGGTGTGGAGTGTATTTAGGGATGAAATGGGTGGGAGTGTTTTTATGCCTTTCCCTTTTTGGCTACCTCCCTAGGAAGGGGGAAAAAGCCTTGGTATATTTATGTATGTATGTATATATATATATATATATATATATATATATATATATATATATATATATATGACTAGATAAAATATATATACATTTGAATATATATATATATATATATATATATATATATATATAGATGTGTGTGTGTGTGTGTGTGTGTGTGTGTGTGTGTGTGTGAGTGTGTATGTGTATATATATATATATATATATATATGAGTGGAAGATGGCAAGGGGCGCAAGATGATGCAGAGTGAATATTCTCTTACGTTTCGACGGATGTCTTCCCTAGAGAGA
>NC_134783.1:62254946-62269946 GCF_046742065.1 Oratosquilla oratoria
ACAAGTGCTCGTGTGCACCTAATGACTATCAAAGTTATATAATAATACAGAGAGATTGAAAAAAAGACAAAAAAAAAAGGAAAGCAACAATAAGAAATGAATACTGCTGATAAATACAAAGATAATCCCAAAGAATTCTATAGTTACATTAGATATAAAAATGTTATTAGGAATCACATTGGCCTACTATTATCTGCTGACGGTCAACTTGAGTATTCAAACGAAGGAATGTGTGATATCTTAAACAACTGTTTTAGCTCAGTATTCGTAAAAGAAACTCTTCAGAGTGAACTAAAAACTAAAAATGTGAAAAATCTAGGGTAAACTTACTCACTACTGTAAATATAACAAAAGAAAAAATTAAAAGGTGTATAGAGAAACTCAAAATTAATAAAACACCAGACCCTGATGGTTGGTATCCAAGAATCTTAAAGGAAATGAAAAATGAGATTGTTGTTCCATTAGAAATTATTTACATGAAATCCATCATATCCGGAGATTCAAAAAAGGTGACAAAAAGAAACCAAATAACTAAAGGCCTATAAGCTTGACTTCAAACGTAGGAAAAATAATGGAAACTATCATCAAAGATGCTATCGAACATCATTTAGAAAGTAACTGTTTGATAAATGATAGCCAGCATGGATTCAGACGGAAACGTTCTTGCGTGACCAACTTACTCGAATTCTACAACACAGTCATCTCGAATTATGACAAAAGAAACAATATATATATTTAGATTTTGCAAAAGTTTTTGATACCATCCCCAACGAAAGGCTAATTACTAAATTAGCTTTACAGGGAGTAAGTGGTAGCCTATTAAGTTGGTTGAATGATCGAAAACAGAGAGTTGTTTTAAATGGCAAAACTTCTAGATGAAATAATGTTACAAGTGGAGTTCCTCAGGGTTCTGTTCTTAGGCCATTTCTATTCATAGTATATATAAATTATATAGACCATGGACTAAAATTTATCTTGTCTCCAAATTTGCTGATGATACAAAATTGTGCGGAATGGCAAATGATCACTTAAATCAATTAGATATTCAAGAAAATTTTGATAAATTACAGCAATGATCTGAAAAGTGGCTGATGAAATTTAACATAAGTAAATGCAAGGTAATGCACATAGGTAAAAAATAACAGTAAGTACGATTACAAGTTATTTGTAAATTCGTTAACAAAAGTGGATAGTGAAAAGGACCACGGCGCAATTATCAGTAACGATCTCAAATCATCCAAGCAGTGTATTTCAGCCTCTGAGAAAACAAATAAGATTCTTGGACTGATTGCGCGATCTTTTGACTTCAAAAGTCCATCTCTCATTAACAAGCTATATAAATCGTAAGTTCGTCCACATTTGGAATACGCTGTTTCCGTATGGTCACTGAATCTCATTAAAGACATTGACAGATTATAGAAAGTGTAACGGCGAGCCACAAAGAATTATTCCAACATATGAATCTGTTCTCTCTAAAAAAGCGCAGAGTCAGAGGTGACTTTATACAGGTCTTTAAAATTCTATAGGGGATTGACATCATGAAAAGTGACAAAAATTTTACATTGAATGAGAATCCGACAAGAAATAATGGTCTCAAACTGTCAGGGAATAGATTTAATTTGGAAGCGGGTTGAAACAACTTCGCCAACCATGTAGTTAATGAATGGAATAAACTTTCTGCAGAGGCAGTGCAATGTAGTTCAGTTCGAAGCTTTCAGACTTATTTAGATAAACATCTAAGCAAGATGCTGTAATGACTGTCATTTATCTTACATTATTTGTTTATTTGTTTGTTATTATTTATCTGTTTATTATTTGATTGATTTTCATTTATTATTATTTATCTGTCAATTTATTATTATTTACTATTTACCTGTTTGTTTATTATTTAACTATACCTATGCATTTATTTATTTTATCTATTATCATTATTGTAATGTTTATTTATTTGATTGTATTTATTTATCACTATTCTATTCTATTCGCATCTGAACTAGTTATGGACCAAAAGGTCTCCTATCGGCATGCTTCGCCTTTGTAGTCCTTTTTGATATATATATATATATATATATATATATATATATATATATATATATATATATATATATATATATAGCTACAACAACCGCTACCATAACAAAAACTATAATAACGACAATAACTTAAACTACAACCATGACCACAAATGCAGTTACAGCCCTGATAAAAGCATAAATAAATAACAAACATCACAAATAAGTTGTAGCAAATAAGGTCAAAACGTATGAACATGAGCAAAAATTAAAATTACAATAACAGTTATCAGAGGTGCCACAGCTGTGTGTGCTGCATAGAAGACTCAACTGTCAAAGTCAGGACGCTAACCAATTGATAAACATACAACACTCGCTTGAGTGTTTTCTAATTAATGGACACGCATCGCTCGCCCAGTTCTCAAATGTAGAATTTCTTAAAGTATAGCTCTTAGCAGATTTTTCAGGTCTCAAATGAACAGAAGTGCCTGCCACAACGCTTAATTAAATCTGTGCCCTTACCTTGGTAAAGATTCTTTATTTCTGATGCTGCTGACGAGTTGGTTTACTGTATATGCCATGTGTCAAAGAGGTACATTCTTTCGTAATTTCCTTATTGTTTTCCTTTATAACAATTCATGTATTTTGTCAATATTGTTAATCCTCTGTGTTATATAGGTTAAAACGAATGGATTGATAGGGCCAAAGGAGTGTTGACTCATTCTGGTATTGGGTTTATATGTGGTTTTCTTTTGTGATCCAGAAGGGTGATATACGTGCCTCACATTCTTTTTACCTGCCTAAGCAACTTTTTCTTACACCTATCTAAGCTTAAATACAATATTGATGAAAACATGATAAAAATATACCGATGTTAAAAACACAGATGTAATTGAGTACACATGGTGATGTCGACGGTGGAGTTGGTGGTAGTGTGTTGATGATGGTATTGGTAGTGGTGTTAGCGCTACATATTGGCGTTGATACTGGTGGTACAAGCAATGGCCATGACAACAGTTATGATGATACTAATGGTGATATCAAGGACAATTGCAATTGCGATGGTGATTGCGATGGCGATGGCAATAGTGATACCATTATCGATGGTGATAGTAATGGTGATGGCGATGGTAATGGTGATGGTGATAATAGTATGATAATGATGATGATGGTGATATAATGGTGATATTGATGATAATAATGATAACAGTGGCGATGGTGATACCAAAAATAAAATCGAGATAGCCATGATGTCAACTGTACCAACGGACGACGATACGACCGCGGTTGTCACAATGACAACGACGATGACGAAGATGACAACGACGACGAGGACGAAGCCAACGAGAACAGCAACAATAACAATAACAATAACAACAGCAGCAACAGGAACGTCAACATCGACATAGATGACGACGATGTCGATGGAGATGATGACTAACGTAACCCAAGCAAAGTGGACCAGGGACCCTCACATTCCTCAACCCAAGTTTTGTTCCTGCATCTGCGACCAGACTCCATTAATGGGTACTGTCAGTCACCACAGTCACATCGTCATGTAACCACGGAATACAGAGATAAACCCTCCAGCATTTATTCTAATCAATGCTAATGTAACACTATGCGGTAGCATGGATTTTATGTTTTGTTCTAGTAAATATTGAGACGAAACTGTTAATTAAAAAGTGCGATTAAATCTACAACCCTTCGGATATTTTAATTGTTCAGGGATTACCAACCCATTGGTGAATAAAACCGTCTGTCACAAATGAGGGCAATCATTCTGTGAGAACATTTCATCAAATTGAAGGTGACACTGCTCTGCTTTGCTTTACGATGCAATGCATTGTGTCTATTTACAGAAACATCATATTAAGCAAGTAAAAACACGAAAAAGAATAAATTTTAGGATTAGGGGATAATGATAATGATAATGATAATGATAATGATAATGATAATGATAATGACAAGGACAAGGACAAGGACAAGGACAAGGACAAGGACAAGGACAAGGACAAGGACAAGGACAAGGACAAGGACAAGGATAAGGATAAGGATAAGGATAAGGATAAGGATAAGGACAGAGACAAGGACAAGGACAAGGACAAGGACAAGGACAAGGACAAGGACAAGGACAAGGACAAGGACAAGGACAAGGACAAGGACAAGGACAAGGACAAAAATAAGGATAAGGATAAGGATAAGGATAAGGATAAGGATAAGGATAAGGATAAGGATAAGGATAAGGATAAGGATAAGGATAAGGGTAGGGATAAGGATAAGGATGATGATGATGATGATGATGATGATGATGATGATGATGATGATGATGATGATGATGATGATGATGATGATGATGATGATGATGATGTTAAGGATAATGATAATGATAATGATAATGATAAAGATAATGATAATGATAATGATAATGATGAGAGGATGAAGAGGATGTGGATATGGATGAGGATAAGAATGTGGATGTGGATGTGGGTGTGGGTGTGAATGTGGATGTGGATGTGGATGTGGATGTGGATGTGAATGTTTATGATGATAATGATAATGATAATGATAATGATAATGATAATGATAATGATAATGATAATGATAATGATAATGATAATGATAATGATAATAATGATGACAATGATAATGATAATGGTAATGACAACGATTATGATAATGGTTGGATGAAAATTAAAATTTTAAAGATAATGATAATGACAACAATAATGACAATGAGAGTGACAATGGCAACGACAATGATAATGACAACGAAAATGGCAGTTGCAATGACTATGACTATGATGATAATGATAATGATAATGATAATGATAATGATAATGATAATGATGATAATGATAATGATGATAATGATAATGATAATGATGATAATGATAATGATAATGGTAATGATAATGACAATGATAATGGTCATGGTAATGGTAATGATAATTATTATGATTATGATAATGATAATGGTAATGATGATAATGATAATGATAATGATAATGATAATGATAATGATAATGATAATGATAATGATAATGATAATGATAATGATAATGATAATGATAATGATAATGATAATGTAATGATAATGATTATGATAATGTATTGGTAATGGTAATTATAATGAAAATGATAATGACAACGACAAAGATAATGATAATGATTGAATGAAAATTACAATCTTAAAGATAATGATACTGACAACAATAATGACAGAGTAACAATGGCAGACAATGATAATGAGAACGACAATGGCAGTTGCAATGACTATGACTATGATGATAATGATAATGATAATGATAATGATATATAATGATAATGATAATGATAATGATAATGATAATGATAATGATAATGATAATGATAATGATAATGATAATGATAATGATAATGATAATGATAATGATAATGATAATGATAATGATAATGATAATGATAATGATAATGTAAGGGCCCATTCCCGTTCCCCCGGTATCAATGCAATTCGTCGTGGCTGCATTGATGGTCGTTCAGCTCCCCACCTCGGCAAAACGGCTTGTTTACTCTCTAAACCAGGGGTTCCCAAACTTTTCAGCTCATCGTCCCCCTAGTAAAGTTTAAGAATTTCTAAAGAGCCCCAAACTATTAATTCACGAATTATGTCAGTTTATTATTATTATTGATGTTATTATTGTTATTAATGCTAATAATATTATTATTATAGTTGTTATTATTATTGCTATTATTACTATCATTATTTTTATTATTATAATTCTAATTATCAATAGTGTTATCATCATTTTGATCCGTTATAGAAGGGCTAAATGACAACATTTATCAAGGCGACGGCGTTCCAATAATGATACAGACACTTTCACATATACATAAACATAAGCGTTTTAGAATGAGCATTTATATCACATATTCTTTATTATATTACTATAAGTAATATTCAAGCCAATAATATTACACAAGCTCGTCATCTTGATGTTCATTCACGATGTGGTTGTGTGTATATGAGATTCTCCCTACATGCACAGAATGGGGAGATTTTTCGACTCAGAGTGAACTGACATGTTTTTTCTTTAAGTTTAGATATTGGTTGGTTGATTATTCTCACTCTTTCAGTACGGGAAGAGAACAGGGCCAATTCATGCTAACCATTTAATTTTAAAGACTGCCTTTCGAGCCCATAGCAATCTACTGATCCCCTTTTAACCCCTTGGATGGATTCATCGACCCCCTACCAATCTACTGACCCCCTTTCGACCCCTTAGCTATTTGTCGACCCCTTGGATGGTCTCATCGACCCCTGGGAGGCAATATCGACCTCTTTGGGAACCCCTGCTATAATCCAACGAGCGAGTTAGCTTCGAGCTTCGAAGTTTGGGAGAACTTGATTTGAAGACCACCTGCGAAGATTACCCACTCCCACCCCAATCACCATTAAGCTGGTCTCCCCTAGTTGCAATCTACCCATCGTCAAGCCTTCTCATCACTGTTGTTATCAGAAGGGAAATCGTATCCTGAGTGGGCCGGAACGGTTCGTCCCTACACATCACGAGCATTGCTGCTCCGTCGTTGTAACACGGAGATTCCAAGTGCTGTGTACCCCTTATATCAAGTGTTCCTGTCAAGATCCGTTGTGTACCTTTTGCTGGTTGACTTTATATGATATCTTCTAAACTCCTTTAAATCCCCTGAATTTTTCCTTGTTTTGATTCGATCCCCCAGGAGATATAGGAGAACCCGAACTGGTAACACACTCGTTTAAGGGCCGAGAGAACATAGTTCCTCGTTTGCCCTCACAGATAATGATAATGATAATGATAATGATAATGATAATGATAATGATAATGATAATGATAATGATAATGACAATGACAATGATAATGATAATGATAATGATAATGATAATGATAATGATAATGATAATGATAATGATAATGATAATGATAATGATAATGATAATGATAATGATAATGATAATGATAATGATAATGATAATGATAATGGTAATGATAATGACAATGACAATGACAATGACAATGACAATGACAATGACAATGATAATGATAATGATAATGATAATGATAATGATAATTGTTGCCGTGGCCGCCAGGAGAAATCTTGGTTTGATTTTTGACGACTTACAACATTCTTTTTTGGTACCGTAGTCGTTCCTCGGGGTGTAGAAGCCAAGTACAATGGACAAATGGCGGTTGAGGAAAAGACTTGGTTGTTTCTTGCTTTACTGATGAGAGTTTTCCAGGCTGTGTCATGCAACTTTTTTTTTTTTTTTTTTAAGGCTATCAATTCATAAGGTGGTCATTAAGCCTGATTTGAATTTCTACAGTCTCGACGTTGTTGTGTGTGCTACAGGCCTGATGAGTTGCCTACAAGGAAATACATACAATAATTTAAATTACATGGAGCCAATTTGGCCTGACTAGAGTTGAGCTAAGGCTCAAATACTTGCTAGAGTACAAACATTTAATCCTAACAATGAATATAATACAATGTATGTCCAAGTGGACATATAACCATTAAAGAGAAATAATTATCACTACTGCAGTCTGTGGTATCATGTTTCGACCGTTGGAGTCGAAACGGCAGCGTGGGCTGGCTGGTAATCCGGAGATAGTTGCTCTTTGACCCTGCTTGACCTGAGAGATGAGGTCTTGAGCGGGGTCAGTACCACCAAACTCTTCATCCGTGTGCATTTGGATGCATTGGTGCTAGGCTGGCATGCATATGCGTGCAACATGAATGAGTGGGAGTGAAAGTAGATCCAACTTGAGAGACAGGGGGCAGATTGGAGATTGAACTCTTGCATGAGAGGTAAATTGTCTATGTTAGACGCTGATATGTTTTCGGTGCGCAAAGTGTGTTTTGTGTTGCATCTAACCGACTTTGACATATGAGCTACATTCTTAAGTACGTTGCGGGTGTGGATGTGTGTCACTCGGTGTGGGAATGTTTGAAGTGGAGTGCTGTGGTGGAACATGAGTTTGTGAGTACTTGTCTGTTTACTTTGTGTCTGTCTGCTCTAGCTTGACGACGTGTGTTTGGCTGACAGTTTGTGTGCTTGGGGGATTTAAGGCAGGAATGAATTAGTTGGCATATAGGATGCAGTGCTGGGCAGGATAGATGACAATGTCGTTTTGCTGCACACAGGTCAAGCCTATAAGGATGTCGACGGGGAAGTAGTCATCGGCTATGTAGACCGTAAGTGGGACGGGTGGGCATTGAGCGTGGAGGGAAATGTCCAACAAGAATTTACCAAGGATAGGGAGGGGTACACCATCGACGTTAGCTAAGTGAATATCAGGGGGCTCTAGGATCGTGACTCTCTTAGCTTTCAAACGGAGGTTGTCGAAGGTGAATGTGGACATTATGTTCACTGGTGAGCCAGTGTCTAAGAATATGGTTAGTTTGCTGTCGTTTGCACTAGCCTTGAAAACCATGGAAGGTGAGGAATTTTATGCGTTGGTCATGGTAAGTACGGGGAGAATATATGAGTCAAAATCCTTGTATGGTTGAGCTTATGTGTGGATGCGTGTGTTGCTCCTGTCTGGCAGTCATGCTGAGGTATTATGTTGTGTTTTCTTGGTAGGGGAGCGTTGTGAGGAAACATGTTTCTGCTGTGTTTTTGCTTGAAGAACTCTACAATATTCAGTGGTGTGGTAGCATGCGCCGTGGTAATCGTAGTGACGGGTTGTCTGTGTTGGGTATTTATAGTAGCATCCGTTCGTGGTGTGTTCGGGTTTGTTGCAGAAGAACGATGTTCGTGAGGGTGATCGATGGCGCGAGCGTGTGCGTGAGCGTGACTTTTGTCTCGATCTGTTGGTTTGGGGATGAAATGTGTTGACCTGCGCTACTATGAAGGTGTGAGTAGGGGCGAGAGGAAGAGATTGGTTGTAGAATGGAAGAGAGTGCCTGATCTGTGTCTGAAAAATTTATAGAGAAATCTGTTAAGGTGGTACCTGGTGTAAAAGCGAATTTACCAGCTGCTTGGAGTGTGTCCGGCTGAAGCTGTGAGAGCAGACGGAAATATGCGAGGAGGGAGACAAGGTGTTCGAGGTCGATCTTACCATTCGTTACCCAAGTAGAGTGGGTGAGGCTTTCCTTAATTTTGCTTCTGAAATCACTAGCTATTTTGACCGCTCGCGTTTTTGTTGTGTATGGACCGGTGTTGTATGTCTTGGCTAGAGCGTAGAGTGGTAAAAGGGAACCGAGTTGGTTGAATTTGGAGAGAAAGATCTAAATATGAAAGATACTTGACATATCTGGAGGACTCGTAGAAGGAGTGCTACTTCCTTGGAATGTTGGCGAGTCGGAGAGTTGGATGGAGTAGGTGAAGCGTAATAGGTGGATCGAGGAAAATGACGGCGTCCTTCGTTGTGGGGTTTTGTCCGAGAGCACTGGAAGTTGGGCGCAGAGGCAGGGATGTTCCCGAGGATTGTGTTGTACGCCGGCTGCTGGTTTGCGGTTGCTGGGCGAGTTGAGAGATTCTGTCCGACTGTGGTGGTGCTGGGGTTGAGACTAAGCTGAGTGAAGCCGTTGAATAGTGCGATGATGTCCGTTGCTCGCCCTGGAAACGTCCTGGAACGAAACTAGTGTTGGGCGATGTGACAGGCGGGGTTTTTGTCCGGCAGCATTGGAGTGGTCGGCGTGATGGCGGAGGGGATTTTGTCCAGCTGCGATGGGTTAAGTTCACAGCGAAGTGGGTGAGCTTTTATCTCGTTGCAGGAGTGAGGGCTGTCTCGTGGTAGGCGCTGGGTTGATATAAGTTGTAGTTACTCTTCTCCGCTACTCTGGAATTTTGCTTGAATTGTTCTTCGGATCCCACCGCTGTCCACCAGAAAAAATGTTGCCGTAGCTGCCAGGAAAAATGTTGGTTTGATTTTTGACGACTTACAACATTCCTTTTTTTGGTACCGTAGTCGTTCCTCGAGGTGTAGAAGCCAAGTACAATGGACAGATGCCGGTTGAGAAAAAGCGGCTGGTTGTTTCTTGCTTTTATTGATGTGAGTTTTCCAGGCTGTGTCATGCTACAGGCCTGATGACTGGGTCTTATAAAGGGGAACTCGGATGAGTTGCCAACAAGGAAATACATACAATAATTTAAATTACATGGAGCCAATTTGGCCTGACTAGAGTTGAGCTAAGGCTCAAATACTTGCTAGAGTACATACTTTTAATCCTAACAATGAATATAATGCAATGTATGTCCAAGTGGACATATAACCATTAAAAAGAATAATTATCACTACTGCAGTCTGTGGTATCATGTTTCGACCGTTGGAGTCGAAACGGCAGCGTGGGCTGGCTGGTAATCCGGAGATAATTGCTCTTTGACCCTGCTTGACCTGAGAGATGAGGTCTTGAGCGGGGTCAGTACCACCAAACTCTTCATCCGTGTGCATTTGGATGCATTGGTGCTAGGCTGGCATGCATATGCGTGCAATATAATGATAATGATAATGATAATGATAATGATAATGATAGTGATAGTGATAGTGATAATGAAAATGTAATGATAATGATTGGATGACAATTACAATCTTAATGGCAATGACAATGATAAGAACAATGACAATGAGAGTAATAATGTCAATGAGAATGCGAATGTGAATGAGAATGGTAATTGTAACGGTAATAGTAAGGGTAAGGGTAAGGGTAAGGGTAAGGGTAAGGGTAAGGGTAAGGGTAAGGGTAAGGGTAAGGGTAAGGGTAAGGGTAAGGATAAGGGTAAGGGTAAGGGTAAGGGAATTAGAATTAGAATTAGAATTAGAATGAGAATGAGAATGAGCATGAGAATGAGAATGAGAACAAGAATGAGAATGAGAATGAGAATGAGAATGAGAATGAGAATGAGAATTAGAATGAGAAAGAGAATGATAATGATAATGATAATGATAATGATAATGATAATGATAATGATAATGATAATGATAATGATAATGATAATGATAATGATAATGGTAATAGTAATGGTAATGAGAATGAGAATGATAATGATAATGAGAATGAGAATGAGAATGAGAATGAGAATGAGAATGAGAATGAGAATGAGAATGAGAATGAGAATGAGAATGAGAATGAAAATGAAAATGAAAATGAAAATGAAAATGAAAATGAAAATGAAAATGAAAATGAAAATGAAAATGAAAATGAAAATGAAAATGAAAATGAAAATGAAAATGAAAATGAAAATGAAAATTAAATTGTGAATGAAAATGAAAACAATGATGAGAATGAGAATGAAAATAAGAATGAGAATGAAAATGAGAATGAGAATGAGAATAATAATGAGAATGAGAATGAGAATGAGAATGAGAATGAGAGAGAGAAAGAGAATGAGAATGAGAATGAGAATGAGAATGAGAATGAGAATGAGAATGAGAATGAGAATGAGAATGAGAATGAGAATGAGAATGAGAATGAGAATGAGAATGAGAATGAGAATGAGAATGAGAATGAGAATGAAAATGGGAATGAGAATGAGAATGAGAACGAGAACGAGAATGAGAATGACTATGATAATGGGAATTAGAATAAAAATTATAATTGGAATAAGTATAGCAATAACAATGACAATAACATTGACAATGACAATGACAATGACAACGACAACGACAATGGCAATGACATTGACAATTACGATGACAATGCCAATGACAATGCCAATGACAATGACAATGATCGATTCCAAGTTACAAGGGTTTTAAGTCTCTGTGGTGTAGTGGGTTTAGGCTCTGTGAAGGTAATCTTACGGGTGGCCGAAAGCAGAGGGTTCGAATCCTACATGCGACTGTCACAAAAATTATGAGATTAATGTCGCTGTCACTAGCGAATTTCTCTCATGGTTACAACGGCAAAAACGTGAAAGGCATCTGTTCCGATCCTTACCCCCTGCCACTAGTGGGCTTGGGCCTTGTGTAAAACAGGAATTGGGGTCGGAGATTAGTGATCTTTCATATCCCGGGGAATCAGATCGATTCCAGGTTACAAGGCTTTTAAGTCCCTGTGGTGTAGTGGGTCTAACTTATTAAAGACGCAGCTGGGCCAGTAGAAGGTATTCGTCAAACCCCAAACGGCAAATGGCTGGTTAGCTGCTTTACAGAGGAACAACAAATTGTTGCTGAGCACATCAACGCTAGCAACAGATTGTCAACCACTGCTAAAGATTCTAACAAGAATCCCCAAGACCATCATCGTTGGAGTAATAAAAGGAATACCCCTCCATGATAATGCTGAACAGATCCTTAAAGCCGACATGGAGGCTCAGGACCTTCCTGTCGACTCTATCAAACGACTTAAATCCTGAGACGGGGCTCTGACCAGGTCAGTACGCGTGGTCTACCTCATGACCTCCCTCCCCTCCAAAGTTAAACTGGTAGACCCCTACATCGCCCCCGTGCGGAGATGCACTGTCAGTTTTTGGGCCATTCAAAGGGAGAGTGTCGCCGGAGAGTCCCCCGATGCTCTCGATGTGGGAAGGGTCACCTCACACAGGAATGTCAGGATAGACAACCTTTTTTCATAAACTGCTGTGGAAACCACTCTGCTGCATACCCTAACTGCCCCGAGTTCGACGCCAGGATGATTGCTCATGATCTCAAATACAGCAGTACGTCACTTTTTCCGAAGCCCTAGCCGTCACCAGGGAATGATGGGACACACAACTCAAGGACGAAAGGATCCGTAACAGGGTCTTCAAAACTGCACCAAAGAGCCACAGGACCCTGACGAGGACCGAGGCCCCATACACAACGACCCCAACGAAGACTGAGAGCCCGGGCACAACAACCCCAGCCGCCGGCACTTCGGACGGCGCACCCCCCGGTACAGCTCCTAACCCGTCCAAAACCAACGAGAGTACTCACGTCTCTGCCAAAGTACAACACACATGCCACTTCAACACCAACCAACGCAGACGGAGATGGGGAGGGAAGAAACAAAGAAAGAGGAAAAATCGAAAGAAAACCACTACTCCAGTTACCACCCAGGTAGTCGCCTCTCCTACTTCACCTGACCCATCAAAAAATGAAGAGCCACAGAAGACAGAGGCCCCCCATACGGCCCCTACAAAGGATTTCAACGGGAACTGGCCAAATCAAACCCTCAAGCGGCTCGCCTATTGGATGGGATCTTCACGATTCTTCAAACCCTTGCTGATGTCGCGAACCATAGCTGCACTTAAAATCATGCAATGGAACTGCCGGGCAATTAACACCACCTGGGATCTCCTGGTAGAGCACCTCTCGGGGAACTCCTACGAGGTCATTGCACTCCAATCCCTTCGAAAGAAACCTTGTCATCTCCCGACTCTGGACGGCTACCGCTACCCTCCTTCTACAAGACGGACGAGGCAGGAAAGTCGAGGGTGGCCACATATGTTGCGCTGGGACTGGCCGCTCAACCAGGGAAGCTGCCGAGGTACTCCCTGGGGGAAGGGTATGGGGCGAACATTTCCGTCTCGGTGGAAGGAGATCAAATCATTCACATCCTCAATGTGTGCAACCACAAGACCTCCCGATTCTTCACCTGGTTTGAAAACCTCCCCGAAAACTAAGTAGTGGTGGGTGATTTCAACCGCTGCGACGCCCTTTGGATCAGCAACTACGCCCATACCTCTCCGAATATTACCTCTCAGATAGACACAACCGACATGGTCCTTCTCAATGAAGGTAGCCACACCAGGCTTCCCTACGTCGCGGGGCACGACAAGACTGACTTCAACCTTTCCTTCGTGTCCTCCAACCTAGCGGGGCCTACAGACTGGCTCATTATCGATGATGTAGCCGGTATTGTGAGGTTACATATGGGGCAGTGCGAACAGGTTCTTTGGACGGGTTCCTTAGAACGGGGTCGGTGTTTTCTTTAGTTTATTTTCAGGTCCTAAAGATATTTACAAAGGCGGAAGGATCTCCCCTGGTGAGATAAAGGAGAGAGTCTCCCCAATCGCTGTCTGGCTGTATTGAATGGGGTTTAGTTATGTTATTGATGGACATGGCGTACATATCGAAGTTACGAAAATGTAGTTGGGGTTGGTATAAGAAAAGGGTCAATGACCTGTCTGGTGATATTAGGTACTTCCTTGTTGGGTGATGGCATGATGGCATCTTTATAATACGTTGCATTCCTTGAGTCATGTGCTTTGTAATTGAGAAATGCGAGATCAGCAAGATTGGAGGTCTTAGTAAATATGAACACCATCTTGCATGTTTTTGGATCACGGATCATGGCGTGTGACCTATCATTATGTTAGCAATGGATATATTGCCTCCCCGACCTCTCGAAGTACGTCCTCGTACCTTGGGTTAAGGTCGTGACTGAAGGGTTTGGCATAAAATTGCAGAGGAAAGATATGATAATGTGTCATGTCGCTACTGGGAGATACTGACTTGTAAAATTCATTATTGACTTGAATAAGTAAAGGGGAAGGGGTTTACCTATATTACATATTTTCAATGCATTCAATAAGCTAAAAAATTTCACTAATTATTTCACTTTCCACTTAATGTTTTTTTTTTCTCTCTGTTCAATGACAATTGATGTTTGTTACTGTAGTTCGGAATCTCTTCCATGAGATATTTAGTCGTTTTCTTTCTCCGTTCATTGATAATTTATGTTTGTCACTTTAGTTTCGGATTTTTTTTCCCATGAGATATCAGTTGCACTGGGGAGGTTTATAACTTATTGAATGTAAAGCATTCTAAAAAGATCAGTATTTGTTAGTTTGTGAAACTATTAGAAATAATGTGTTTGTTGTTACATAACTAAATATAATAATAATAGTATAAGATTATATAATTCGTTTACACGATTCAACGGGCAATAGATGTGTGTATGTGTGTATGTGAAGTATGTGTGTGATATAATATTTTCTATCTTGCGTAATGTTCAGGTAAGACTATAGTGTAGGAGTTTGGGATTATTTCTAATGGATTGACCTAGTTATTTATGTTTTCTGTTGTCTCTGTGAGAAGTA
>NC_134783.1:62317446-62324946 GCF_046742065.1 Oratosquilla oratoria
TAGACAAACACGACACCTTGGCTGGAGATATCATTCACTCTGATGTCTTTTTGGAAATCGACAAATACTTGGAATTCGTCGATGAATTTAAAAAAAACTTTTGATAGTTTTGAACCATTAGGCGCCTTATCACCTGTTTATTCCCTGACCAAGGGAATACATACCATACATGACTAAGGACAGAGGAGTGAAAACAGCGTTCACTTTTAAAACCGAGTTACGAGAAACACTCAAACAGTCAAGGTGGGTAGTAGACGAAAAGATGGCATTGGAACATGTAGTATCTATAATGGCGTACCTTCATTTCTTTTCTCAGTTGCACCCAGAGACATTACAAAGAGCTAGCACATTTGCCTTCACCCCAGATGAAAAGTTAGCCAAATTCGCTAGGAAATTGCATGACTTTGACAAGGCGATCGCTCAAATACAGAGCCAGTCCATATCCATCACACCCAACCACACTATAGCGCACGTCACACAGGCAACTCCACCTATCACGAGATCGAGAAATACATCTCGCACCCGTCATCAGTCACGCCACAGGTCCCCCTCGAGGACACGACAGTTCTGCAACTATTGCCAAAAGCCAGGCCACACGGAAAACATATGCTATTACAAATTCCCCACACAACCAAACAAACACTGCAGTTATCACGGGACGTGTTTTCATTCTTCAGACAGATGCCGTGTTTTGCGCTCGCAAGCACATCCAAATCGAGGATCAACTTCTCCTGCGAGATATACACGTCACTCCTCCCCCCTCAGGCCTACGTAACTCCTCTCCCGTATGACTCCGTACTAAGAAACCTCAAGGCCGTTCAAGGACATTGAACCCTTACACTGACATACAGACGTCCATGTTACCAGTACACACACTGGACGTCCCAGACTCATCTCCCCATACATTAACTTTCAACCCCACGTCTGGAAACACCAAACTGAAGGTTTTTCTCGACACGGGTTCACCAGTGAACATTATGTCAGTGAACAGTTTTCATAACTTGCGCACCCAAACAAAGCGAGTAGCCATTTTGGAACCCCCAGACGTAAACTTACGCAATGTGGATGGGATCCCTTTCCCCATCATTGGAAAATTCTCTCTTGGTCTCAGTTTCAAAGATGAGTTCCCATCCATTTCAGTTTCAACTTATTTAGCTGATGTTCATTTCCCAGCTGATATCCTCATAGGCTTAACATTGATGAAGCAACATAATATCATTATTTACCCTGCTCAACATGGCATCATTTATGGAAATCATTTCCTCCCTGCATTGCCATCAGCAAATTCTTCTAAGGTCAACCACCTCAATATGACCAAGCAGGCAAAACCTAATTCAACGTCAAGTGATTCTAGCAAAATTGTTCAAACAAACTCGACTTTATCACACGAGGATGTACCAGCTCTTGATAGCACCGAAGAACAGACACATGCTCATGACTCTAATCCTTCCACCTCACTACCAGTTGCAGGAAGACACAATCTTCTCGTAGGTCAAAATCTGCTAAGCGAAAGACAAAACAACAGGTAAATAACGTTGATCTTTTACCAGTGGAGGCAAATTTCTTGCCCCTCTTAGAGGAATTAAACACACAATCCGCTCCAGTCTCTCAAGTGTTATCTACTCTCCAACACACTCACGCAGTGCTTATCAGCCCAAAGACACAACTCCCTCGTGAGTACACACAGATACATATACGAGTCTTCCAAGCACAAGACACTGATGTACACTGTGTGCCAGAAACTTGCCGCGTAAATGGCATTTCCCTGATTTCAGCCATCAGCTCTACATCTAAGAAAGGTCATAGTTGTATTTTAATTGCCAATGAAACTAACGCACCCCTCCATCTCACAGAGGGTACAAACATTTACGATTTCCAAGTTTATCCTACACGTATCAAATTCATAAATGACCAGCTCCCAATCTCTCAGGTTTGTGCCACAGTTCCCGATGTGCAAGCAGCACAGGAATCCATTGATGTATCTCAACTTAACACTATTGATTTCCCTGGTGCACAAGCAGGCTTGCTTGCACTTTGCAACAAGTTCAGACAGACCATTGCCACAGAAGGCCTCTTAGAGCCACTAATCTCATTCAGCATCATATACCCCTTCGGGAGAACTCAAAACCATGTTACATTCCCGCATACAGATTACCACACTCTAAACACATGATTGTAGATACCCTTATTCAAGACATGATTGCGCAAGACGTAATTGAACTCTCCATTAGTGAATGGGATTTTCCACTCTTTGTAGTGCCAAAACAAGACGGGTCCTTCCGACCTGTAGTAGATTTCAGAGAACTAAATAAACTCATCATATCTGACCGACACCGAATTCCACTTCTCCACGAACTCCTCCACTCGTTTGGTGAAAATAAAGTAGTTTTCACGACCTTGGACCTTATGTCGGGATATTTCCAGATCCCCCTTGCGCCAGAGTCTGGGCCTCTGACAGCTTTTAGCACACCCACAGGACACTATCAATCCAAAGGACTCGCCATGGGTCTCGTATCAGCTCCTTCAGTATTCACACGTCTCATGCATAAAGCACTTGCCGGTCTTCTTGGGCATTCTGTATTCATGTATCTCGATGATATCATCATAGCTTCCAAATCAATTGACGAACATCTACACACACTACACACTGTTTTCTCGCGAATAGAAGAGGCAGGTCTCAAACTGAAGCTTAAGAAGTGTTATTTCCTTCAGAAAGAAATACGCTTCCTAGAACACGTCCTTAATTCATAAGGAACTTTAACTTCGCAGGACAAGGTCAAGGCAGTCATAGATTTTCCACACCCTACTTCTGTGGCGAGGCCTTTCAGCCACAACGAGGCCTCTCAGCTAAGCTCGAACAAGCGAGGCCTCTCAGCTAAGATCGTTGTGTTCACAATATGACCCCATATCCATATATCTGCCAGAAAAACTCCAAACAACTCGAAGTTTCCCAAGTGTAGGCCCATAGGTCAACGCTACGGTCGACGTTCTACATTTTGGCAACACCAAGAGTGACACCCTTCTATATTTTCTTTTTGGGTGCTCTCTCGTAGGGCACGCCCATTTTTGTACCATGTATCATTTTAGCTAGGAAGATCTGGCACCTCCAGAGTTTTCTTTGGTGCAGTCGGTCTCGTTTTGTAGTCAGAATAGGTCTGGAAATAAACAGAAGAAAACGTTCCCCGGTGGTTGGACCAAAACCCACCGCCAACATGCGCGCGCGCGTGTGTGTGTGTGTTTGTGTATGTATATGTATATGTATATGTATATGTATATGTATATGTATATGTATATGTATATGTATATGTATATGTATATGTATATATATATATATATATATATATATATATATATATATATGTGTGTGTGTGTGTGTGTGTGTGTGTGTGTGTGTGTGTGTGTATACTGTATATATATAGATACATACACACAAAGAATTACAAAGCGGAGCATGCCGACAGGAGACCTTTATGTCCATATCTATGTCGGATGTGAAAAAAAAAAATAATATAATAAATAAAAACTATAATAATGTAAATAACAAATAAAATACATAAATAAATGCATAGGTATAGTTAAATAATAAACAAACAGGTAAATAGTAAATAATAAATTGACATATAACTAATAATAAATTAAAATCAAACAGACAAATGATAACAAAACAAAAACAAATAATATAAAATAAATTATAATCATTACAGCATCTTGCTTAGGTGTTTATCTAAATGATTCTTAAAGCTTCGAACTGAACTACATTGCACTACCTGTGCAGGAAGTTTATTCCATTCATTAACTACACGGTTGGCAAAGTTGTTTCTACCTACTTCCAAATTGAATCTATTTCCGGACAGTTTGAGACCATTGTTTCTTGTCTGATTCTCATTCAATGTGAAAATTTTGTCACTTTTGATGTTGTCAATTCTCTTTAGAATCTTAAAGACCTGTATCAAGTCACCTCTGAGTCTACGCTTATTTAAGGAAAAGAGATTTATATGTTTTAGTCGATTTTCGTATGATTTATTTTTGATATTTGGAATCAGTTTTGTGGCTCGCCGTTGTACTTTTTCCAGTCTGTCAATGTCTTTAATGAGATTCGGTGACCATACGGAAACAGCATATTCCAAATGTGGACGAACTAACGATTTATATAGCTTGTTAATGAGTGATGGACTTTTGATATCAAAAGATCGCACAATCAGTCCCAGAATCTTATTTGCTTTCTCAGAGGCTGAAGTACACTGCTTGGATGATTTGAAGTTGTTACTGATAATTACGCCGAGATCTTTTTCACTATCCACTTTTGTTAACGAATTTCCAAATAACTTGTAATCGTACTTGCTGTTACTTTTACCTATGTGCATTACCTTGCATTTACTTGTGTTAAATTTCATTAGCCACTTTTCAGCCCATTGCTGTAATTTATCTAAATCACACACACACACACACACACACACACACACACACACACACACACACACACACACACACACACACACACACACACACACACACACACACACACACACACACACACACACACACACACACACACAGACACACACACACACACACACACACACACACCACACACACACACACACACACACACACACACACACACACACACACACACACACACACACACACACACACACACACACACAAACATATATATATATATATATATATATGTATATGTATATATATATATATATGTGTGTGTGTGTGTGTGTGTGTGTGTGTGTGTGTGTGTGTGTGTGTGGGACAAGGAGGACGGGAGAATGTAGAAGGAAAGGGAGTGAGTGGAGGGATGGTAAAGCAAAAATGTTGTAGAAGAGAAGAAACGAGCATTCACAGGTTGGTTACAAAATAGGAAGTGAGAATCACATGAGAGGTAAAGAAAAAAAAAGACAAGAGAAGTAAAGCATAAGATAAAGGAGGTAAAGAGGAGAGCAGATGTGGAATGTGGTAAGAGTATGACAGAAATATTTGAAAGTAATAAAATGCTGTTTGGAAAGAAATTAAGAGAGGAAGAGGAGGCGAATCAAGTAGAGTAAGAAAGGTGAAAGGTGCAGATGGAGAGATTATAATGAAAGATATGGCAATAAGATGAAGATGGGCAGAGTGGCAGAGTATACCTAAGGAGTTGCGAACTGCGAGGGAGGATATGGAGGGAAAGGTAGCTGTAGTGAGAGATGCTAAGAAAATGAAAGTGACGAATGAGGAAATATGAGGTGAAAGCAGTAGTTAAAATGATGAAAGCAGGTAAAGCATCTGGATTGGATGGGTGTCATGCGTAATGTCTAAAAAGGTGAGGTACAGTGATGATGGACTGGCTGGTCAGGTTGTTTAATGTTTGTCTAAAAGAGGATGGAGTGCCGGAGGACTGTAGAAGTGCCTGTATAGTTCCGCCTTACAAGGGAAAAGGGGACAAGTGTGAGTGTAGTAGTTTCAGAGGGATCAGTTTTTTAAATTGTAGCTGGGAAAGCTTAAGGTAAGGTTTTGATTGAGAGAATTAGGAGAAGAGCAGAGGGACTAATTGGTGAGAAACAGTGTGGGTGTAGTTTAGGACAGGTAGGGATTGCGTGGATCAGATTTTTGTGGTAAAGCAGATATGTGAAAAAACTTTAGGAAATGGTAAGGATGTTTTTTGGGCCTTCATGGATTCGGAAAAAGCTTATGACAGGGTAGACAGGAAGGCATTGTGGGAGGTATTGCATATATATGGGATAGGAGGAAGGCTGTTAAGAGCCTTACGAGAGTAGTAGAGCCTGTGTTAGAATTAGAAATGGAGAGAGTGAGTGGTTTGAGGTAAAGGTGGGACTTCGTCAGGGATGTGTTATGTCGCCTTGTCTGTTCAATTTATACATGGATGGGATAGTATGAGAGATAAACGCAAAGGTAATAGACCGGGGATTGCAGATGGTCAAAGAGAATGGAGAAAAATGGGAGACAAAGCAGTTGCTGTTTACGGACGGAGTTTAGGAAGGTGTGCAAAAGAAGGAAGTTGAAGATAAACGTGGGTAAAAGTAAGGTGATGAGATATACAAGAGAAGAATATGGCAACAAATTGGAAATAAGTATTAAGGGGGAGAGACTGGAGGAAGTTGATAACTTTAGATATTTGAGTGCGAATGTGGTGGGAAAGGGAGGAGCAGTGGTGAAGGTACAACAGCAGGTCCTTACGAGACTGTTTGTGTTAACTATACTAAACAACAATGAAGAACCAGGACAGCAAGGTGAAAGAAGAACTAAACACTACTGCTACCACTATCCAATTAGATGACGGGCTGTCAGATCTTTTATTACAAAGGGAAATATTTTATTTGCGGATTAGAGTCCAAATATTTATCTAAATGATTTTTGAATACTGAAATTGCGTTACTTCCAACGACGGTGGAAGGTAACGAATTTCACACATCACCAGGCACTTTAAAATCGTGACGTCTTTTTGTTTTTGATTGGAGTAATGAAAAGTAATCTTTGACATAGATGTTGTCAAAACCTTTGAACATTTTAAAACTTTGATTAAATCTCCTAGAATCCTCCTTTTTGAAAGTGAAAATAAATTCAGACTTTTAAGTCATTCTTCATACGGCAGATTCCTTAGCCTTGGTATCATTTTAGTTACTCTTCGTTAGACTCTTTTTAATCTGTTAATATCTTTCTGGTAGTATGGGCACCAAAACTGCACACAGCATTCAAGATGAGGACGAACCAAGGAATTATAAAGTTTTAGCACTAACTTTTCTGATTTATTTTCGAAGACTCGTCCGATAAAGCCAACCAATTTATTTCCTGCTTTAACAACTTCTGAAGAATATTGACTTGGCTTCAAATCGTTCGATATTAAAACTTCAAGATCTTATCCCTTATTTACTGAATCCAGTATTTCACCATTCATTTGGTATTGGGCGTGATTATTGTTACTTCCAATGTACATGATTTTACATTTGTTAACGTTAAATTTTCATTTGCCACTTGGTAGCCCAACTTGATAATCTATCTAGATCGGATTGCAGAGCTTCTTTCTCTTTGATGGTTGTTACTTTACTGGTAATTTATGTGTAATCAGCAAATTTTGATATTTTACAAAGGAGGCCATCGTCTAAATAATTTACATATATTAAAAACAAAACGGGTCCCAAAGAACAAAAGAAGCAAGTAAATGCATTGAAGGGTTAAAAAGTGTAATGGGAAATAGACATTTGGGAATAGGTGGTAAGAGGAGATTGTATGAAGGAGCGATTGTGCCGACAGCACTGTATGGGGCAGAAACACGAAACATAAAAAAGGAATTGAAGAAAAGTTTAAAGGTGTTTGAGATGAAATACCTGAGATGTATTGTAGGGGTTACTAGGTTGGATAGAGTGAGAAACGAGTAGGTGAGGAAGAGAGCGGGGTTAGAAAGGAAGTTGGGAGATAGGGCTGATGAAAGAGTATTAGGATGGCTTGGACACATGGAAAAAAATAGTAAAAAAAAAAATAATAATTCTG
>NC_134783.1:62329946-62332446 GCF_046742065.1 Oratosquilla oratoria
TTCACTCCACCTTTTCCTGCTACACTTGCACCCAAGTATCTAAAACTATCCACTTCCTCCAGTCGCTCTCCCCTAATGTTCACTTCCAGTCTACTGCCACTTTCACCACTTGTACATCTCATCACCTTACTTTTACCCACATTTATCTTTAGCTTTCTTCTATCACATACTCTCCCAAACTCTGTCACCAACTTCCTCAATCCCTCCTCCGATCCTGCCACAAGCGCAGTGTCGTCCGCAAACAACAGCTGGCTCACCTCCCACTTTTCTCCATTTTCTTTAACCATCTCCAATCCCTGACCCACTACCCTTGCATTTACCTCTCGCACCATCCCATCCATGTATAAGTTGAACAGCCAGGGCAACATAACGCATCCTGGACGAAGTCCCACCTTTACCTCAAACCACTCACTCTCTCCATTTCTAATCCTGACACAAGCTCTACTACTCTCATAAAAACTCTTGACAGCTCCCAGAAGCTTTCCTCCTATCCCATAAATCTGCATAACCTCCCACAGTGCCTTTCTGTCTACCCTATCATAAGCCTTTTCCAGATCCATAAAAGCCCAAAAAACATCCTTCCCCTTTCCTATAGCTTTCTCACATATCTGTCTTACCACAAAAATCTGATCTACACAACCTCTACCTGTCCTAAATCCACACTGTTCCTCACCAATTACTCCTTCCGTTCCTCTCCTAATCTTCTCAATCAAGATCCTCCCATAAGCCTTCCCAATTACACTTAACAAGCTAATCCCTCTGAAACTACTACATTCACACCTGTCCCCTTTTCCCTTCACTCCTGATAACCTCCCACTTACACTCCCAAACTTACACTCACCTTTCCCTTTCAACTTAGTTTCACTCAAAGCCAACACATGCATCTTTCTTCTCACAAACATACTACCTATCTCTTCCCTTTTACTCTCATCTGTACCACATCCACGCACATTAAAAGACCCAAATAATAATAATAATAGTAATGATAGTAATAATAATAATAATAATAATAATAATAATAATAATAATAATAATAATAATAATAATAATAATAATAATAATAATAATAATAATAATAATAATAATAATAATAATAATAATAATAATAATAATAATAATAATAATAATAATAATAATAATAATAATAATAATAATAATAATAATAATAATAATAATAATAATAATAATAATAATAATAATAATAATAATAATAATATTCTCCTTTCCCTCCTCTTTCTTCTGCCAATATCCTATTCCTCCTACTTCTCTTCTGCAAATTTCCTCCTTTTCGTCCTTTGTCTGTTTTTCGAATGCGCGGTGACCTTAGTTGTGTGATCCCTACTGAAGTGAGCCTTTATGTTGTGAGACTTTGGTGCAAGACCTCTCGGGTGTGGGACCTTTCTTTTTGTGAACTTCTTTTCCTAAATGTTAGCTTTATATTCTTTTATTCATAAACATTTGTTGAATGATCTTTCATGTGTGCGGTTTACGTGTGTTTAATCTTTGATAGATTCATCATTGGATAGATTTTAGTTAAGTTTTAATTGAGTAGGATTTAGATGAGTGAATCTTAGTTGAATGAATCTCAGTTAAGTAAACCTCAATTGAAATAACATTAGTTAAGTGAACCTTAACTGAGTGAGTCTTATTTTAACAAATCTTATTTGAGTGAATGTTTGATGGGTAAACCGAAATTTAATGAATCTCAGCTGAATAAACCTTAGTTAAGTTTCGACGTATGACCTCTTTTTCTCAATGTATGCTTTTGAACTATGAATCTCAGTTTCACTGAGTTTCATATTTCTGTAATTTGATCAGTATAGTGGAGAACATTGAAGCTTTACTTGTGGCTAACGCCAAGAGAGCTTGTCTATTCAAAATCGTCGCCATCCATGGCATGAAATGAAACTATACAACTGATTTCTTCAAGTACAGAACATAATTTCATAGAGTACAGATAGTTCTCTCTATTTGAAAACTAAAATTCGGAGTTCCCTGTATTCCAAACATAAACGTCTTTCAAATATTATACTAAAATATTACAAAATGCTTCTGGAATCCGAAAATGTCTTCACTAAAGAGTATTTTCTTCCGGATATTGGAGATCTAAAAAATTCAGAAAATCACGATGGAAACGGAGATGAGATATGTTGACACCCATTTAGATCATCCGAAGTCCCTATTGCAAGAAAGTTGTCTAAATACTAGAAAATAGATAAATAGACACACAATGTAACGCACTATTACAGAGATCCATACTTGACAAATTATGTATTAGAGGTAAACTAATGTATCTTTTGTTGTTGTTGTATTGATACAATTCATTGTTTAAAAATTTGTTTTTAGAGAGTGACTGTTTATAGAAATATATTTGGAGCAGTTACGAGTTGACACTTACGTAAGGTTTATCCATGGTCGTACTATGAGTAGTCTGTCAGTACGGTAGTGAACACCGTGGGTGTAAGAAGAAAATGTCTTGGGCGTCGGAATATCATCTCTA
>NC_134783.1:62337446-62344946 GCF_046742065.1 Oratosquilla oratoria
GGGAGGAGTGGGAAGGAGTAAAGGGTAGAGTAGTGCTGGGTGTGGAGGAGGAATGGGGATGGTTCAAGGAGGGAGTCATAAAGTGTGCAAGGATGGTGTGTGGAACAAGAAGGACAGGGGGAAATAGAAGAAAGGGTAGTGAATGGTGGGATGAGGAAACAAAGAAGGTTGTAGAAGAGAAGAAGCGA
This sequence comes from Oratosquilla oratoria, assembly GCF_046742065.1. Taxonomy (NCBI): domain Eukaryota; kingdom Metazoa; phylum Arthropoda; class Malacostraca; order Stomatopoda; family Squillidae; genus Oratosquilla; species Oratosquilla oratoria. The sequence continues at coordinate 62,337,635 of NC_134783.1, forward strand.
GCTTTCACAGATTGGTTACAAAATAGGACGAGGGAGTCATATGAGAGGTACAAAGAAAAGAAAAGAGAAGTAAAGCAAAAGGTAAAGGTTGCAAAGAGGAGAGCAGATGTGAAATGGGGTAAGAGTTTGACAGAAAATTTTGAAAGTAATAAAAAGATGTTTTGGAAAGAAATTAAGAGAGGAAGAGGAGGCGAATCAAGTAGAGAAGAAAAGGTAAAAGGTGCAGATGGAGAGATGATAATGGAAGAGAAGGCAGTAAGGGGAAGATGGGCAGAATATTTTAGGGAGTTGCTAAATGTGAAGGAGGATAGGGAAGGAAAGATAGCTGCAGTGGGAAATGCGAAGAAAATGAGAGTGATGAGTGAGGAGAATGGAGGAGAAATAAGGAAGGATGAGGTGAAGGCAGTTGTTAAGATGATGAAAGCAGGTAAGGCACCTGGTCTGGATGGATGCCATGCGGAATGTCTGAAAAAGGGAGGTACAGTGATGGTGGACTGGTTGGTGAGGTTATTTAATGTTTGCTGGAGAGAGGGTAGAGTGCTGGAGGACTGGAGGAGTGCCTGTATAGTTCCTCTTTACAAGGGAAAAGGGACAAGTGTGAATGTAGTAGTTTCAGAGGGATTAGCTTGTTAAGTGTAGTTGGGAAGGCTTATGGGAGGATCTTGATTGAGAGGATTAGGAGAGGAACAGAAGGAGTAATTGGTGAGGAACAGTGTGGATTTAGGACAGGTAGAGGTTGTGTAGATCAGATCTTTGTGGTAAGACAAATATGTGAGAAAGCTATAGGAAAAGGGAAGGATTTTTTTGGGGGCTTTTATGGATCTGGAAAAGGTTTATGATAGGGTAGACAGGAAGGCACTGTGGGAGGTTATGCAGATATACGGGATAGGAGGAAAGCTTCTGGGAGCTTTCAAGAGTTTTTTATGAGAGTGGTAGAGCTTGTGTCAGGATTGGAAATGGAGAGAGTGAGTGGTTCGAGGTAAAGGTGGGACTTCGTCAAGGATGCGTTATGTCGCCCTGGCTGTTCAACTTATACATGGATGGGGTGGTGCGAGAGGTAAATGCAAGGGCAGTGGGCAAGGGATTGGAGATGGGTAAAAAAGAATGGAGAAAAGTGGGAGGTGAGCCAGCTGTTGTTTGCGGACGACACTGCGCTTGTGGCAGGATCGGAGGAGGGATTGAGGAAGTTGGTGGCAGAGTTTGGGAGAGTATGTGATAGAAGAAAGCTAAAGATAAATGTAGGTAAAAGTAAGGTGATGAGATGCACAGGGGGTGAAAGTGGCAGTAGACTGGAAGTAAACATTAAGGGAGAGCGACTGGAGGAAGTGGATAGTTTTAGATACTTGGGTGCAAATGTGGCAGGGAAAGGTGAAGTGAAAGGGGAGGTGGAATGTAGATTGAGAGAAACGAGTAAATGCCTTGGTGGATTAAAGAGTGTAATGAGGAATAGACATTTGGGAATGGATGCTAAGAGGAAACTGTATGAAGGAGTGATTGTGCCAACAGCACTGTATGGGGCAGAAACACGGAACATAAGAGAAGAAGAGTGAAGGAGTTTGAATGTGTTTGAGATGAGGTGTCTGAGAAGTATGATGGGGTCACTAGGCTACATAGAGTGAGAAATGAGGAGGTGAGGAGGAGAACAGGGGTGGAAAAGGAGCTGGGAGATAGGGTTGATGAAAGAATATTAGGATGGTTTGGACACATGGAAAGAATGAGTGAAGAAAGACTAGTAAAAGAGGTGTGGAAGGCAGATGTGGAGGGAGTGAACATGAGGGGACGTCCTAGGATGAGGTGGATGGATGGGGTGAAGGGGGCTTTGGGGAAGAGGGGAATGTCTGTTGAGGAAGGACGGGAGAGGACAGAAGACAGGGAGATTTTTTTAGACAGAAATTCGGTTGCAGCATGGGTTCTAATTCATCTCCTGTTTGGCTAACTTATACATGGAGTACTTTGAAGCCATCAGGGAGGAGATCAGAGCTATTCCTCCGTCGGTTCGTAAGGACTTCATGGTCACCTTTGTGCTGCGCCTCAAGAAATGCACAGAGCTAAATAGAGGTCATTTCGGACACATGCTCTAGAATAAAGAATAACAATTCAAAGACTCTCATGTTTTGATATGATGTTTTAAACACAATAGACTAGTTATCACCAAAGTTTCAATCAATTTTTGTGAAAAATGAAGAAATAAGGGCTATCGAAATTTGGGACTCTTTTTTTGGGATCCTCTTGTATATACATGTATATATACATATGTATATCTTTTTCAACCACATATCACTTTTCATTCCATACCATCGCAAACGAGACTGAGAGTCGCTCGAAGGAGGCATCCGTTGGAAATTGAAACGTGGACGAGCCGAAGACTCGAACCCAGCTAACCCGTATTAAAGTCACATTGACGTAAACCAATACGCTATCAAGATAGCGTATTGGTGTGTGCATTTTGTGTGAAAAGAGCTACAAGTCTGTATCTCGTGTCCTTTTACCAGAGTAAGAAATTTTCAATCACACCTCGTATGTACATATATATAATTGTATAAACAAATATATATATATATATATATATGTGTATATATATATGTACATGTATATAAAATATGTATATGTATATATATATATATATATATATATATACTGTACATGTTTATATGTACTATAGGTGAAAAATGTAATCTCACATTTGTCAACCACGTGAAAACCACTGTTGGAGTAAAAAAAGGCTGGAGACGGGGAATCTATATATTTCGGTTGCAAACTGCAGTCCTCTTCAGTAGATGCTGAACAGGATTGCAGTTTGCCATCGAAATATATAGGTTCCCCGTCTCCAGTTTTTTTTTCACTTAAACAGTGGTTTTCACGTGATATATATATATATATATATATATATATATATATATATATATATAGCATATATATACATACATTGTTTATATATATATATACTGTATATACACATACTATGTATATATATATATATGTATACATATACATATATATATATATATATATGTATATAAGCATATATATATATATGTATATATTACATAGGATTACAAAGGCTGAGCATGCCGACAGGAGACCTTTTGGCCCATATCTAGGTCGGATGCGAAAAAATCATAATAATAATAAAATAATAAATAAAAATTATAATAATGTAAATAACAAATGAAATACATAAATAAAGGCATAGGTATAGTTAAATAATAAACGAACAGGTAAATAGTAAATAATAATAGATTATCATATAACTAATAATAAATTAAAATCACACAGACAAATGATAACAAAACAAAAACGAATAATATAAAATAAATTATAATCATTACAGCATCTTCCTTAGGTGTTTATCTAAATAATTCTTAAAGCTTCGAACTGAACTACATTGCACTACCTGTGCAGGAAGTTTATTCCATTCATTAACTACACGGTTGGCAAAGTTGTTTCTACCTACTTCCAAATTGAATCAATTTGTTTCTTGTCTGATTCTCATTCAATGTGAAAATTTTGTCACTTTTGATGTTGTCAATTCCCTTTAAAATCTTAAAGACCTGTATCAAGTCACCTCTGAGTCTACGTTTTTTTAGGGAAAAGAGATTCATATGTTTTAGTCGATTTTCGTATGATTTATTTTTGATATATGGAATCAGTTTTGTGTTTCGCCGTTGTACTTTTTCCAGTCTGTCAATGTCTTTAATGAGATTCGGTGACCATACGGAAACAGCATATTCCAAATGTGGACGAACTAACGATTTATATAGCTTGTTAATGAGTGATGGACTTTTGAAATCAAAAGATCATGCAATCAGTCCTAGAATCTTATTTGCTTTCTCAGAGGCTGAAATACACTGCTTGGATGATTTGAGGTCGTTACTGATAATTACGCCGAGATCTTTTTCACTATCCACTATTACTAACAAATTTCCAATTAACTTGTAATCGTACTTACTATTATTTTTACCTATGTGCATTACCTTGCATTTAATTGTGTTAAATTTCATTAGCCACTTTTCAGACCATTGCTGTAATTTATCTAAATCTTCTAGAATATCTAATTGGTTTGAGTGATCATTTGCCACTCAGCACAGTTTTGCATCATCAGCAAATTTGGAAACAGTAGATTTTAGTCCATGGTCTATATCATTTATATATACTATGAATAGAAGTGTCCCAAGAACGGAACCCTGAGCAACTCCACTTGTAAAATTTTTCCATCCAGAAGTTTTTCCATTTAAAACAACTCTCTGTTTTCGACCATTCAATCAATTACTAGTCCAACTTAATAGGCTACCACTTATTCCGTATAAAGCTAATTTAGCAAGTAGTCTTTCGTATGGGACGGTATCAAAAGCTTTTGCAAAGTCTAGATATATTAAATCTATATTGTTTCTTTTGTCATAATTCGAGATAACTGTGTTGTAGAATTCGAGTAAGTTAGTCACGCAAGAACGTTTCCGTCTGAAACCATGCTGGCTATCATTTATCAAACGGTTACTTTCTAAATGATGTTCGATAGCATCTCTGATGATAGTTTCCATTATTTTTCCTACGATTGAAGTCAAACTTATAGGCCTATAGTTATTTGGCTTCATTTTGTCAACTTTTTTTGAATATGGGATTAACGTTACCTAGCTTCCATTCTCTTGGGACATCTCCGGATATGATGGATTTCTTGAAAATAATTTCTAATGGAACAACAATCTCGTTTTTCATTTCCTTTAAGATTCTTGGATGCCAACCGTCAGGCCCTGGGTCGCCGATTTAATGAAGCGGCCTTGTTGTGGATGTGATGTGTCTAGCGACACTGCTTCTGACCCAGGGCAGTGGACAGGGTGCAGGGATGACCCGTCATCTAGGAGGTGCTAAGATGGGAGGGAGGGTGGAGGGGTGTGGAGTGTTTTCAGGGATGGAATGGGTGGGAATGATTTTATGCCTTTTCCTTTTTGGCTACCTCCCTAGTAAGGGGGAAAAAGCCTTGGTATATGTATGTATGCATGATTTTATCTATACACCTTTTGATTTTTTCTTTTGTTATATTTACCGTAGTAAGTTTACCCTAGACTTTTCACTTGTTTCAGTTTGGAATTCACTTTGAGGTGTTTCGTTTACGAATACCGAGCTAAAATAATTTTTTAAGATATTACACATTCCTTCATTTGAATATTCAAGTTGACCGTCAGCAGATAATAGTGGACCAATGTGATTCCTAACAACCTTTTTATCTCTAATGTAACTATAGAATTCTTTGGGATTCTCTTTGGATTTCTCAGCGATGTTCATTTCGTATTGTCGTTTTCTTTTTCTTATTGTCTTTTTTAAATCTCTCTGTATTGATACGTAACTTTCATAGTCATTAGATTCACCCGAGCACTTATATTTCTTATAAGCCTGTCTCTTTTTAGCAATACTTTTTTCAGTTTCTTTGTCGAGCCACTTTGGGCGAGCCTGATTTTGGGGACGTCTGTCTGTAAGTTTGTATCATCTTAGTGAGCGTATTTTGAAATATTTCCCACATCTGATCTACAGGTCATCCGTTTAATTTTGCCTCCCAATCTGTAAGCTGAAGCTCCTGACGTAGTCCTATGAACTGAGCTTTATATATGTTTATATATACATATATATATATATATATATATATATATATATATATATATATATATATATAAGAACATAAGAAATAAAGGAGACTCCAAAAGACCACAAGGCCTACACTAGGCAGCTCCGTATCCATCACCACCTGTCATCCCCATCCATAAAGTTGTCTAATCGCTTTTTAAAACAATTGATGGTTTCAGCGCTTACTACATGGTTACTAAGTTTATTCCATTCATCGACCATCCTATTAGTAAACCAGTTTTTGCCTATTTCCTTCTTAAATCTAAATTTGTCCAGTTTATACCCATTACTGCGAGTCCTGCCCTGTTGTTTTATTATGATGACCTTGTTTGCATCACCCTTGTTATAGCCTTTGATCCACTAGAACACTTCTATTAGATCACCCCGCACTCTGCGTCTTTTCCTCTGTACTGATTCTAGTGAATTTATGTCCATTCTGTAGGACGGAGACCAAAACTGTACCGCATAGTCAAGGATGGGTCTAACTATCGCTAGATAGAGTTTAGTAATTACCTCTGCACTTCTATTCGTTACAGCCCTAGCAATGAAGCCTAATGCTCTGTTAGCTTTATTTCTGGCGCTAATGCGCTGCTTCCTGGTTTTCAGGTCCGGACTCACCAGAACTCCCAAGTCCCTCTCGCACTCAGATTTGTCTAAAAACGTGTTATCTAAACTGTCTCTACTTTCAGGGTTGTGTAGCCCTACGTTTAACACGCTGCACTTAGAGATATTGAAGCTCATTTGCCATTTCATCGACCATGTTAACAGTTTATCTAGATCATCCTGCAGAATCTGGGCGTCGTCTCCTGACCAAATTAGGCGTCCTATTTTAGTGTCGTCCGCAAACTTACTAACATCACTATTTAACCCATCGTCTAAGTCGTTTATTTACATAATGAACAACAAGGGACCCAAAACCGAGCCCTGGGGGACCCCACTAGTAGCATTGCCCCACCTAGATTTTATTCCATTTATGGTGACCCGCTGTTTTCTGTTACTAATCCAAGCTCTAATCCATTCTAACACTTTTCCTTCTATGCCATGGGCTTTGATTTTATTTAGTAGTCTCTGGTGTGGCACTTTGTCGAACGCTTTGCTAAAGTCAAGGTAAATAACATCGTAATTTTCATTGTTGTCTGACGCCTTATATACCTTAGTGTAAAAGGATAGAAGATTAGTCACACATGACTTACCCTTGGAGAAACCATGCTGTGAATCACGAATTAAATTATGCCCTTCAATGTGTTCTCTGAGTCTATTTACTATTATTGATTCAAGCATTTTTCCTATAACCGATGTCAAACTGATTGGCCTGTAGTTGCATATAGACGATCTATCTTCCTTCTTAAAAACAGGAACAACGTTTGCCTGCCTCCAAGCAGTTGGAACAGAACCAGTGTCTACCGATTTATTGAATATTTCAGTTAACTGGTCGCAGATTTAAAATTTACACTCCTTAAGCATTCTTGGAAAAATTTCGTCTGGACCCGAAGATTTTGTAGCTTTAAGTCTGTCAATCTGCTTGACTACTTCTTCTTTACTAATGCTGATATTAGTTAGACTACTTTCTTCATCCCCTCTGAAAATCGGATCGCAGTCAGGTACTTTATCTAACCTCTCATTAGTAAACACCGATAGAAAATAATTGTTAAACTCCTCACTCATTTTTTCTTCCGATTATATAATGACATTTTCA
>NC_134783.1:62347446-62362446 GCF_046742065.1 Oratosquilla oratoria
GAGAGAGAGAGAGAGAGAGAGAGAGAGAGAGAGAGAGAGAGAGAGAGAGAGAGAGAGAGAGAGAGAGAGAGAGAGAGAGAGAGAGAGAGAGAGAGAGAGAGAGTTGCAATGGAAGAGAAAAGATCCCTTCATACTTCCGTTATCGAAAGGGTGCCATGGACATGAATAAAATATTCTGGCTTTAAAAAAGGTGATGACACATAAGTGTTGTTAGTTATTGTCATTATCATTTCACATTTGTGTATGTTTATGAAGTGTATATGTATATATGCATACATGTTATCTCATACGTGCTTGTTTGATACATTCTCTCAGTATGTGCGTTTGATTGCTAGTTATAAACGCTTGCGAAACAACAGTTGTCTGTATCAACACTTAGTATCTATATACCAAATGCTCTTCTGGCAAACATGGTTGGCAAAAAGAATTGGTTCCCCTGGAAGGGCAAAGAAAGGTTGGCACTCCTGAGCAATGCACGGGGCTGGGTTAAACAGCTAATACACATAGAAGTTATATATGGACAGATGATTCGATCTTGAACACGCACCTAATACACTTGACGGGTACACGAACGAGAACTGCCTGGTGCAAATGACAAGGGCTATTATATCGTACACAAGAGCCATTGGGAAAACTACTTGTTGTAACGCGGAGTGCAATTATCCTTGTGAACTGCTACGAACCGACCTGAATTATGAAGAAACTTCGAGACTTCCCGATAAGTAAGTCTCGAACTCTCATTGGTAGGATGTTGAAGACGTTTCGGAAGAAATTACTGAAGGAGTAACAAGGTTGTAAGTTATAATTATTACAACTATACGTCGGGTTAAAAGAGAAGAAGAAGTATGCCATCGGCTGTGCTTGATCGAGCCTTTGAACACTAACTAGCGCGGTGGTGTTTCCGTTCAAATAAAGGAAACACCGTCTCTTAAATAAACTTGTTTAGCTTTGAATAAACAAAAATGCCATGTATGTGAAGTAGAGGGAACATCTTTGGGAATAATCGTTTGTAATGTGTGTGTGTGTGTGTGTGTGTGTGTGTGTGTGTGTGTGTGTGTGTGTGTGTGTGTGTGTGTGTGTGTGTGTGTGTGTGTGTGTGTGTGTGTGTGTGTGTGTGTTAGAGACAGATAAACAGACAGACAGACAGACAGACAGACAGACAGACAGACAGACAGACAGACAGACAGGCAGACAGACAGACAGACAGACAGACACACAGACACACAGACAGACAGACACACAGACAGAGAAAGAGAGTCGTCCGTGTTTGTCAGAAAGAGAATTTAATCTTTAATATAAAATGTCAATTAAAACTGCCTTGGTTAAAACTGTCAATTAATATTATTTGGGTTAAAACTATCTCACCTAACTCCATCACTCCAATGGCATACTTTAGCCAAAATATTTTTATCTATTTCAAGGTTTATGTATATCCAAGAGAAACTACAATTTTTATAGGTGATATAAAGAATAATTACCCATGCGCCTCGCAAAATCCGCAAAAACGATAATTTTGCAACTAAGCACAGGTAACAAAGACATGGAAATTGCAATTAAATAATTACATTAACCCTTTCGCCACAGTGGCGTTCTTCACATATTTCACTCGTGATGAAAGGACCCATGTGCATAAATAAAAATGTAATGGCAATGTAGAATCAATTGATTTGATTACTAACCGATATTCTAAGAAAATAGATAAAGCATATTTTTTAAATTAAAAAACTATGGTGGTCTACAACAAAATCTTCGGCAATATAATCTAATTTTGATCAACATTAGCCATGTCAAAAACTTTAAGCCAAGACGATTTTATTCAGCTGAAGATAGACGTCGTGAGAAATGAAGTTTCATCCGATAAAAGACCCTTGACTTAATAAAATCGTCTGGCGCCAACCCGAAAAGATCCGTGAGAGGGCGTCACCCTAGTGAAAGAGCTGAATAGGTGGAGTGAGATTTAGGGCCGTACAAATTAATTAGTAGGGAAGAAGGAAGGTGTCCGGTACATCGGGAGACGTGAGGAAATTTACAATTTAACACAAGTTGCCGGTTGCCATCCATGCGGCGTTAATCAATATACGTCCGAGAGTATCCGCCCCCCCTGTGTCAGGAGCCCCTGAAAGTATGGTGATCGTTGAGGAATAATTATCATTGGTTTCGGATAGTGATCATGGCCTGGAAAGTGATCATGGGCTACATGGTGATCATGTATCGGATAGTGGTCATGGGCCGGATATTGATCATGTACTGTAGTGATTATTAACCGGATACTAATCATGGACTGGAGAGTGATCATGGTCCGGATAGTGATCATGGGGCGGTTAGCGGTTGCTGACCGAATACTGGTAGTGATCATAGGCTGGATAGTGATAACTAGTAGTTGTGGCCGAGTAGTGGTTAGTCTGTTCAAGGAGTGGGGAGGGAGCACGAGCTAATGAAGAAAGGCTTCCGGTGATGAAAGAACTCCCAATCTGAACTAAGACTCAAAGAACTCCCGGTGTGGATGAAGGTACAAAGCACTCTCAGTTTGGACTGAGATATACAGTAGGAGAGAACTGGTCCAGACCAAAACACAAAGACAAACTCCCGGTCCAGACTAAAACATAAGGGAAAGCTTTCCGAACCTACAGGAAGCCAATAGGTGTTCACCAAGGTGGATAGTGTAGTTGAGACAGCCATCTACTTCGGTCCTTTGTGTGAAGACAGAAATGATTGATTTGAACTCGGATTTGCCTAGTGTAACTAAAGGATGAAGTAGGAGGCTGGAAGATAGCCGGTCTGGAAGACAGTCAACAGGAGATTCTAGCAGCTTTTGACAGAGGCAAGGAAATGTAACTAGACCCTATGGAGAGGCGAATACAGAATACAGAAAGCTAGTTAAAGCTATACAGCCAAGAGTTCTCCACAGGAAAGGATTTAAGTGTCCTATACCGACGAAGATACCTAGCTATTTTAAACATATCCATACCATACATGCAAAGTATATGAACACACAACAGCTACCGAAGACATGAAAGTCACAAGAAGCAAGGTGAAGGGAAAGACCAGGATACTAGTTGGGACTAAAGAAACGACAGTAACTAGCCGTACGTGTGGTGGAAGAAATTTGAGGGTTTTGTTATCAACTAGCCAACAAAACAGTAGTGTAGTAACACCTCATTAATAAATTGGTGGAAGAAATTTGAGGGTTTTCTTATCAACTAGCCAACAAAACAGTAGTGTAGTAACACCTCATTAATATTAGTACCTTATTACATTATCACTATCTGGTAAACTTGCAGTTGTGAATAAAAAACATTATCACTAAGACTTCGTTGACGGTAATATTGTATTAATGTTTCAAGAATGTAGGCATAAGTGTGATGCTTTTGCAAGCACTCTGGCAATACTGCAAGTATAGTGCAGCATTGTAGGAGTAGCTTTAAGTTTCCTACAACCTTTTGCCAATGTTGCATAATAGTGCGTGCTTGCTGGCTAACTAGTATGTGATCACGAACATGAGAGATGCTGAAGCGAAGAAAAAAGAACTTTGAAGACCACCCGAAGGAAATTAGCATCAATTCTGAGGATCAAGATAACTTGGAGTGGACGAAAAGAGTAGAAGACCCTCAGTGAGGTAGCATGATATGTAGCCTCTATTGTGTGAGGCGTCATGCTACTTTATTCAGAGGAGGTACAAAAACAGGGGACGAATAGGCTCTTAAACATTCAATCGATTAATAACGAGCTCTAACTAAGTCCTGGCTTTTGTCTGTGTCAAAGTCATCACTGGTGTTCACCATATGACTATCTGTAGTGTGACACCGTATTAAGGTAGATGACTTAGATAAGAAAATTCAAACATGACAAAAAAAAAAAAAAACATTGGTCAAAATATCAAAAGGAGAAAGGAGCGGTGGGCAGGGATGACCCGTCATCCAGGAGATACATGAGATGTGGAAGGGTGTGGAGTGTATTTAGGGATAAATATATATATGTGTTTTTATGCCTTTCCCTTTTTGGCTACCTCCCTTGGAAGGGGGAAAAAGCCTTGGTATATGTATGTATGTATATATATTTATATATATATATATATATATGTATATATATATATGTATATATATATGTGTGTGTGTGTATATATATGTATGTGTGTGTGTGTGTGAACACGCACACACATACACACACACACACACACACACACACACACACACACACACACACACACACACACACACACACACACACACACACACACACACACACACACACACACACACACACACACACACACACACACACACACACACACACACACACACACACACACACACACACACACACACACACACACACACACACACACACACACACACACACACACACACACACACACACACACATACATATATATATATATATATACATACATATATATATATATATATATGTATATATTATATATATATATATATATATATATATTACATAGGATTACAAAGGCGGAGCATGCCGACAGGAGACCTTTATGTCCATATCTTGGTCGCATGCGAAAAAAAAATCATAATAATAGTAAAATAATACATAGAAATTATAATAATGTAAATGATAAATGAAATGCGTAAATCAATGCATAGATATAGTTGAATAATAAACAAACAGGTAAATAGTAAATAATAATAAATTAACATATAACTAATAATAAATGAAAATCAGACAGATAAATGATAACAAAACAAAAACAAATAATATAAAATAAATTATAATCATTACAGCATCTTCCTTAGGTGTTTATCTAAATGATTCTTAAAGCTTCGAACTGAACTACATTGCACTACCTGTGCAGGAAGTTTATTCCATTCATTAACTACACGGTTGGCAAAGTTGTTTCTACCTACTTCCAAATTGAATCTATTTCCGGACAGTTTGAGACCCTTGTTTCTTGTCTGATTCTCATTCAATGTGAAAATTTTGTCACTTTTGATGTTGTCAATTCCCTTTAGAATTTTAAAGACCTGTATCAAGTCACCTCTGAGTCTACGCTTTTTCAGGGAAAAGAGATTCATATGTTTTAGTCGATTTTCGTATGATTTATTTTTGACATTTGGAATCAGTTTTGTGGTTCGCCGTTGTACTTTTTCCAGTCTGTCAATGTCTTTAATGAGATTCGGTGACCATACGGAAACAGCATATTCCAAATGTGGACGAACTAACGATTTATATAGCTTGTTAATGAGTGATGGACTTTTGAAAGCAAAAGAACGCGCAATCAGTCCTAGACTCTACTTTCTCAGAGGCTGAAATACACTACTTACATGATTTAAGATCATTACTGATAATTACTCCGAGATAATTTTCACTATCCAATTTTGCTAACGAATTTCAAAATAATTTGTAATCGTACTTATTATTATACTTTTCTTTATGCATAACATTAAATTTACTTGTATTAAATTTCATTAACCATTTTTCAGACCATTGCTGTAATTTATCTAAATCTTCTTGAATATCTAACTGGTTTGAGTGATCATTTGGCACTCCGCACAGTTTTGTATCATCAGCAAATTTGAAAACAGTAGATTTTAGTCCATGGTCTATATCATTTATATATACTATGAATAGAAGTGTCCCAAGAACGGAACCCTGAGGAACTCCACTTGTAAAAAAAAATCATCCAGAAGTTTTTCCATTTAAAACAACTCTCTGCTTTCGACCACTCAACCAATTACTAGTCCAACCTAATAGGCTACAACTTATTCCGTGTAAATCTAATTTTGTAAGTAGTCTTTCGTGTGGGACGGTATTAAAAGCTTTTGCAAAGTCTAGATATATTAAATCTATATTGTTTCTTTTGTCATAATTCGAGATAACTGTGTTATAGAATTCGAGTAAGTTAGTCACGCAAGAACGTTTCCGTCTGAAACCATGCTGGCTATCATTTATCAAACGGTTACTTTCTAAATGATGTTCGATAGCATCTCTGATGATAGTTTCCATTATTTTTCCTACGATTGAAGTCAAACTTATAGGCCTATAGTTATTTGGCTTCTTTTTGTCACCTTTTTTGAATATGGGAGTAACGTTAGCTAGCTTCCATTCTCTTGGGACATATGTGTATGTGTGTGTGTGTGTGCGTATATATATATATATATATATATATACATATATGTATGTGTGTATGTATATATTTACATATATGTATGTATATATACATATATATATATATATATATATATATATATATATATATATATATATATATATAGGTGGAGGGGGAAACACGGGTTTTTATCTGAATATTGAGTTTATTCCTGACTGGTTTCGCTTACAATAGCTTCTGCAGAAGCTATAGTAAGCGAAACCTGTCAGGAATAAACTAAATATTCAGATAAAGACCCGAGTTTCCCCCTCCACCTTTCCCCTATGTCCCAATGTGTCTACATATATATGTATATACATATATATATATATATATATATATATATATATATATATATATATATTGTCACGATATTACCCCTAGCCAGGTGATACGGTGCCCCATCCGGGTGTCAAAGTACCCATTCACCTAAATGACACCCTTCCTACTACACTGCCATCCTACTCCGAAGAAACAAGCAGTCAGCCTCCCCCCCCCCCACTTGGGTCGCTCCGCAGCCAAGTGGTAGTTCAGCAGTTAATGACTGCCCTCAGCCAATCACTGCTCAAGACGTCAGCCTAGTTCCCCTATATAAAGCTAGGCATTCCCCACACTCAACAGACTCGCTTCTAGCTAGCTGCCAGCTTCGCCCCCTCTGGATTGAAGTAATCATTGCTTGGACAACCGACGACTCGACGTGCCAGGTTTCAGTCTTACCCATTCTCAAACATTCTACATATCTCATTCCCCGTTTATTCTTATTGTGTGTTAGGATAAATATTATTATTGTTTTATTAACTTATGTTGTATGTTTGATTATATTTCGTACTGAAATATTAAATGGTTGATACTGTCCTGTCTTTTGGCATACCAAATGTCTAATGCGTTTTATATTTCCCTTCTAACTTTGTTGCGGCTTGGGCACTCGGTATGCCATTGTGGTAAACAAATCTTTCCTGCCTGAGCCATAACAATGTGTGTGTGTGTGTGTGTGTGTGTGTGTGTGTGTGTGTGTGTGTGTGTGTGTGTGTGTGTGTGTGTGTGTGTGTGTGTGTGTGTGTGTGTGTGTGTGTGTGTGTGTGTGTGTGTGTGTGTGTGTGTGTGTGTGTGTGTGTGTGTGTGTGTGTGTGTGTGTGTGTGTGTGTGTGTGTGTGTGTAGCTGGTTGTGTGTGTGTGTGTGTGTGTGTGTGTGTGTGTGTGTGTGTGTGTGTGTGTGTGTGTGTGTGTGTGTGTGTGTGTGTGTGTGTGTGTGTGTGTGTGTGTGTGTGTGTGTGTGTGTGTGTGTGTGTGTGTGTGTGTGTGTGTGTGTGTGTGTGTGTGTGTGTGTGTGTGTGTGTGTGTGTGGGTGTGTGTGTGTGTGTGTGTGTGTGTGTGTGTGTGTGTGTGTGTGTGTGTGTGTGTGTGTGTGTGTGTGTGTGTGTGTGTGTGTGTGTGTGTGTGTGTGTGTGTGTGTGTTGTGTGTGTGTGTGTGTGTGTGTGTGTGTGTGTGTGTGTGTGTGTGTGTGTGTGTGTGTGTGTGTGTGTGTGTAGCTGGTTGTGTGTGTGTGTGTGTGTGTAGCTGGTTGTGTGTATGTAGCTGGTTGTGTGTGTGTAGCTGGTTGTGTGTGTGTAGCTGGTTGTGTGTGTGTAGCTGGTTGTGTGTGTGTAGCTGGTTGTGTGTGTGTGTAGCTGGTTGTGTGTGTGTAGCTGGTTGTGTGTGTGTAGCTGGTTGTGTGTGTGTAGCTGGTTGTGTGTGTGTAGCTGGTTGTGTGTGTGTAGCTGGTTGTGTGTGTGTAGCTGGTTGTGTGTGTGTAGCTGGTTGTGTGTGTGTAGCTGGTTGTGTGTGTGTAGCTGGTTGTGTGTGTGTGTGTGTAGCTGGTTGTGTGTGTGTGTGTGTAGCTGGTTGTGTGTGTGTGTGTGTAGCTGGTTGTGTGTGTGTGTGTGTAGCTGGTTGTGTGTGTGTGTGTGTAGCTGGTTGTGTGTGTGTGTGTGTAGCTGGTTGTGTGTGTGTGTGTGTAGCTGGTTGTGTGTGTGTGTGTGTAGCTGGTTGTGTGTGTGTGTGTGTAGCTGGTTGTGTGTGTGTGTGTGTAGCTGGTTGTGTGTGTTTGTGTGTAGCTGGTTGTGTGTGTGTGTGTGTAGCTGGTTGTGTGTGTGTGTGTGTAGCTGGTTGTGTGTGTGTGTGTGTAGCTGGTTGTGTGTGTGTGTGTGTAGCTGGTTGTGTGTGTGTGTGTGTAGCTGGTTGTGTGTGTGTGTGTGTAGCTGGTTGTGTGTGTGTGTGTGTAGCTGGTTGTGTGTGTGTGTGTGTGTAGCTGGTTGTGTGTGTGTGTGTGTAGCTGGTTGTGTGTGTGTGTGTGTAGCTGGTTGTGTGTGTGTGTGTGTAGCTGGTTGTGTGTGTGTGTGTGTAGCTGGTTGTGTGTGTGTGTGTGTAGCTGGTTGTGTGTGTGTGTGTGTAGCTGGTTGTGTGTGTGTGTGTGTAGCTGGTTGTGTGTGTGTGTGTGTAGCTGGTTGTGTGTGTGTGTGTGTAGCTGGTTGTGTGTGTGTGTGTGTAGCTGGTTGTGTGTGTGTGTGTGTAGCTGGTTGTGTGTGTGTGTGTGTAGCTGGTTGTGTGTGTGTGTGGGTTGGTGGTAGTGTGTGTGTGTGTGTTGGTGGTTGTGTGTGTGTGTGTGTAGCTGGTTGTGTGTGTGTGTGTGTGTAGCTGGTTGTGTGTGTGTGTGTGTGTAGCTGGTTGTGTGTGTGTGTGTGTAGCTGGTTGTGTGTGTGTGTGTGTGTGTAGCTGGGTGTGTGTGTGTGTGTGTAGTTGGGTGTGTGTGTGTGTGTGTAGCTGGTTGTGTGTGTGTGTGTGTAGCTGGTTGTGTGTGTGTGTGTGTAGCTGGTTGTGTGTGTGTGTGTGTAGCTGGTTGTGTGTGTGTGTGTGTAGCTGGTTGTGTGTGTGTGTGTGTGTGTCGCTGGTTGTGTGTGTGTGTGTGTGGTTGTGTGTGTGTGTGTGTGTAGCTGGTTGTGTGTGTGTGTGTGTGTGTAGCTGGTTGTGTGTGTGTGTGTCTGGTTGTGTGTGTGTGTGTGTAGCTGGTTGTGTGTGTGTGTGTGTAGCTGGTTGTGTGTGTGTGTGTGTGTGTAGCTGGTTGTGTGTGTGTGTGTGTGTGTGTAGCTGGTTGTGTGTGTGTGTGTGTGTGTAGCTGGTTGTGTGTGTGTGTGTGTGTGTGTAGCTGGTTGTGTGTGTGTGTGTGTGTGTAGCTGGTTGTGTGTGTGTGTGTGTGTGTGTGTAGCTGGTTGTGTGTGTGTGTGTGTGTGTGTGTAGCTGGTTGTGTGTGTGTGTGGCTGGTTGTGTGTGTGTGTGGCTGGTTGTGTGTGTGTGTGGCTGGTTGTGTGTGTGTGTGGCTGGTTGTGTGTGTGTGTGGCTGGTTGTGTGTGTGTGTAGCTGGTTGTGTGTATGTAGCTGGTTGTGTGTGTGTAGCAGTGTTTCTTTGTCTAATTTGTTCCAAGTATCTATCACACTGTGTGGGAAGCTATTTATTTTTCAGATCTTTTCTGTAATTATCTTTTTTTATTTTATTTTCGTGTCCTCTTGTTTTTTCATTGTCCCATTTCAATAAATCATTCTTATCTAAGATTTCCATTCCGTTCATAAATCTATAGATAGTTAGTAGTTCCCCCCTTTCCCTTCTCTGTTCCTTAGTTGGTAATTGTAATTTGGACAGTCTTTGTTCATATGTCATTTTGGAAAAAGTTGGTGCCAGTTTGTTGTTGCTCTTTGTATTCTTTCTATTTTTTTTTTTTTTTTTTTTTTTTTGTACTGGGTGTCCATAGTGTTACTGCGTACTCGAATTTTGGTCTTATTAGTGTAGTTAATCTTTTTATCATCTCCTCGTCCAAATAAGCAAATGCCACTTTTATTGACCTCAATAAATTGTAGGTTTCTCCGACTATTTTATCAATATGCTTATCCGGTGTAAAATCTTTGCTGATCGTCACTCCAAGGTCTTTTTCCGAGTTTACTTTTTTTACCTCTTCTTCACCAATTTTATGATATCTCGATATTCTGTTTTTACTTTTTCCAAATTCCATTATACTACATTTCTTGATATTGAATTTCACTTCCCACTTTTGAGTCCATTTCCAGATCTTGTTCAAGTCTTGTTTTATTGAGTTGCAATAATCCTCAGTTGTTACTTTCTCTAGTATTTTTGCGTCGTCTGCAAAGAAATTCATATAACACTTTACTCCTTCATCCATGTCATTTATGTATATAGCAAACATGATCGGGGCCAGTACTGATCCCTGCGGGACACCACTTTTCATTTCTTTGCAATTTGAGAATTTATCTCTAATTACTATTCTCATTTTCCTCCTAGTCAGGAAGTCTTTCATCTATTCCAATAATTTTCCTCTGATGCCACCGACTGACTCTATCTTCCTTATTAGTTTATTGTGTGGTACCTTATCAAATGCCTTGTAGGTCCAGAAAGGCACAGTTTGCCCAACCATCTCTCTCCTGTATTATCCCTATTAATTTTGAGTAGAAGCCGATCAAGTTTGCCGTACATGATCTTCCTTGTCTGAATCCAAATTGATTTGGATTCAGTATAGTCTTTTCTTCCAAATGTTTAAGCCATCTATTTTTGACGACCTTTTCGCAAATTTTTGCTACTGTGCTTGTCAGGGAGACCGGTCTGTAATTTAATGTGTCTTCCTTGTTTCCTCCCTTATAAATCGGTACAATGTTTACATTCTTCCAGTCCTGTGGCAATTTTCCTTCTTTAAGTGAGAATTGTATATTTTATCTGTTAATTCTTCCATGCATTCTTTCAGTATCCAATTTGCAATTCCGTCTCGACCATGTGATTTTCTGACGTCAAAGGTTTTGATTTGGTCGCTGATTTCCTTCTGTGTTACAATTATTTCTTTCATTGAGGGGGATCTCTCTCTATTTCCTCACAGTTAGGTGAGTTTTCTATTGTGAATACTGATTTGAAGTGGTTGTTCATAATTTCAGCAATTTCCAGTTCTTCTGTATATTCATATTCACCTTGGCGCAGCTTTTCTATTTCTTGTTTGTTCTTCAGTTTACCTTTCACATACCTGTAAAATAGTTTGGGTTCTTCCTTGCGATTTTCTATTATTTTTCTTCGTGGTTTCTCTTTTCATCTCTGCGTATTTTTACATAATCATTTCTTAGTTTGATGTACATTTGCCATTTGCTTGTTTTCTTGTCTCTTTTCCATTTCTTCCAAGCTTTGTCTCTTTTATCCTTAGCCTCACTACACCTTTTGTTGTACCAGCTTTTTATGTATGTTATTTCAATTTTTTGTAGTACGTACTTATTCACTCCCTCATTTTAAATTTCTTTTAGTATATTCCATTTCTCTTCCATCCCTTTTTCTTTATTTAGGAATTTTTCCCAGTTCGCGTTGCGAAAGAATTTTTTGAGTTTCTCAAAATTTGTTTTGTTGTACATTAGTCTTCCTATTTTATGTTTATCATTTCTGCTTTGATCCATTTGCTCTTTGAACTCAATTTCTATTAGTACATGGTTACTCTTTCCTATCGGAGTTTTGTAATCAATTTTATCGACAATTTCAGGCTCTTTCGTAAGTATTAAATCTAGCCTTGATGGTTCTTCACTACCTCTGCATCTGGTATTTTCCTTTATCCACTGAGTCATTGTGTATTCGATGGTCATGTCGAGCAGGACGTTGCCCCAGAGTTCCTCTCCGTCCTTCACTGTCATTTCCTCCCAATATATTTCTTTTGAATTAAAGTCACCCATAATCACCGTATTTCCTCTGTCCTTCAGTATATTAGTTAATTCATGTTTTGTATCTTCAATATTTTGGAATTATCACTTTCTGTCCAGTACTGTGTTTTGGGAGGCACATACACCACTACAATTTTTCTACTCTTCATATGTTTGCTTTCAACTTGTATCGTTTTTTATTCTGCATTACTTTTTGCTTCGGTTATTTTTGTTACATTTAAATCTTCATTAGTCAAAATTAATACTCCGCCACCCGGTTTATCCTCTCTATTTTTTGTCCAGCAGTTGTATAAACCTTGTCCCACAGTGTTGGGTGGTAGAGTACACTTTAATTTAGTTCTCACTATTCCCATCTAAGGTCAGATAATCATCTAATTAATTAATTCCTGAAGTTATTCCATTTGTAGGTGTAAGCTATTTTTAATTTCCTAATTTCCTTTTTCCTCGCCTTTCTCTGTCTTCTTTGTTTCCTTTTCCTTATATACCATTTTCTCAGCCTCAGGTCTACCACTCTAAAGAAAGAAAGAAAAAAAAATAGTTTCAGTTCTTTTTTCGTTTTTTTTTTCATTCGCTTCGTTTCTAAGTTCTTTTTCTTTTTCTTTTTCTTCTTCACTCATTTCTTTTTTTATCCATACATTCTTGTAATGTTCACTATTTGCTAATTTCATTGTTCTGGATAGTACTTCCTCGGCAATTGTTTGAGATCTAAGCCTTGCTTTCAGTGGCCTTTATTGTTTTTCTTTAGAGTATTTGCCCATCCTATAGGTCTCCTCGATTTCCCTATCCAAACCTTGTCCTTCCGCTTGTAATTCTTTCAGAATTTCCTTAGCAATCTCTTTCTCCTCCTTTTCCCTCTGATATATAGATACATCATGCTTCTCTTTAATGCCATATATTACAATGCATCTTATTTAAGCACCGTGTCCCTACCTAAGTTGCCTTTCTATTTAATTACTTGGATCACCGCTTCCTTGGTATTTTCCTTTACCTGTTGTTCCATAATTTCTTTAAAGGATACTTTTTGACATTCCTGTTCAACTTTCCATTGTCACTTTATTTACTGTAGGTAATTTTCTTTGATTTTTTCTTCTACCTTTTCAGTCACTGCTTGCATTTGATCTTTTGTCTCCTCTTTGAACGCCTCATTCCTATTTACATCTTCACTTTTCAACCTTTCATTTTCTCTCTTTAATCTATTTAATTCATTTTTTAAGTCATCTATCTCCCTACTATTCTCCTCATTGGCTTTCCTGAGCATAGCTACTTCTTTGTACATTATTCTATACTCACTTTTGAGCTCTATTAATTCATCCAAAACGTCATTAATAACTCCATTTCTCATTATATTTCTATACCTGGATTCTCTATCCATTTCTAATCCTCTATGCATAATATTTCCTTCCCCTTCAAACCCCTAAAAAAACTCTTTCAACCTTTTGGTGTTCCCTTTGTGTTAGAGAAAAGCACGTCTTCTTTCGAATGACACCAAGTGGAGTCTCTGCTCTGCTTTCTTCTAAGCATCTTCTTGCTGGTTCTTTGTCTTTCGGAGTTTCTTTCCTTCTTTTCATTATATATATATATATATATATATATATATATATATGTATATGTATATATATATGTATATATATATGTATATATATATGTATATATATATGTATATATTTATGTATATGTATATATATATGTATATATATGTATATATATATATATATGTATATATATATACATATATATATGTATATACATATATATATATTAATATATATACATATATATATGTATATACATATATATGTATATATATGTAAATATATATATGTATATGTATATATATATATATATATATATATATATATATATGTGTGTGTGTGTGTGTGTGTGTGTGTGTGGTGTGTGTGTTTCGGAAAAAAGTCAAGCATAAGTACACATGGGAGAGGGTGGTGGAGGGAAGGGTGGTAGATAGAGCGCTAATGGATTATGTAGTGGTAAATAGGATTATGATAGGAAGAGTTAAGGATGTACATGTGCTAAGGGGAGAGGGTGGGGGAATATCAGATCATTTTTTGGTGGAAGGTAAGTTGAAAGTGGAGGATAGATGGAGAAAGAGGAAAGGGACAAAAGGTAGGGAGGTTCTTAGAGTGAACTCTTTGAATGAAAAGGAAAAGGAGAAGGAGTACGGAAAGAAGCTGAAGGAGGAGTGGGAGGGAGTAAAGGGTAGAGTAGGGCTGGGTGTGGAGGAGGAATGGGGATGGTTCAAGGAGGGAGTCATAAAGTGTGCAAGGATGGTGTGTGGAACAAGAAGGACAGGGGGAAATAGAAGAAAGGGTAGTGAATGGTGGGATGAGGAAACAAAAAAGGTTGTAGAAGAGAAGAAGCGAGCTTTCACAGATTGGTTACAAAATAGGACGCGGGAGTCATATGAGAGGTACAAAGAAAAGAAAAGAGAAGTAAAGCAAAAGGTAAAGGTTGCAAAGAGGAGAGCAGATGTGAAATGGGGTATGAGTATGACAGAAAATTTTGAAAGTAATAAAAAGATGTTTTGGAAAGAAATTAAGAGAGGAAGAGGAGGCGAATCAAGTAGAGAAGAAAAGGTAAAAGGTGCAGATGGAGAGATGATAATGGAAGAGAAGGCAGTAAGGGGAAGATGGGCAGAATATTTTAGGGAGTTGCTTAATGTGAAGGAGGATAGGGAAGGAAAGATTGCTGCAGTGGGAAGTGCGAAGAAAATGAGAGTGATGAATGAGGAGAATGGAGAAGAAATAAGGAAGGATGAGGTGAAGGCAGTTGTTAAGATGATGAAAGCAGGTAAGGCACCAGGTCTGGATGGATGCCATGCGGAATGTCTGAAAAAGGGAGGTACAGTGATGGTGGACTGGTTGGTGAGGCTATTTAATGTTTGTTGGAGAGAGGGTAGAGTGCCGGAGGACTGGAGGAGTCCCTGTATAGTTCCACTTTACAAGGGATAAGGGGACAAGTGTGAATGTAGTAGTTTCAGAGGGATTAGCTTGTTGAGTGTAGTTGGGAAGGCTTATGGGAGGATCTTGGTTGAGAGGATTAGGAGAGGAACAGAAGGAGTAATTGGTGAGGAACAGTGTGGATTTAGGACAGGTAGAGGTTGTGTAGATCAGATCTTTGTGGTAAGACAGAT
>NC_134783.1:62397446-62402446 GCF_046742065.1 Oratosquilla oratoria
TAAAAAAGAATATGTGACTCTTGTCATTGGGGATGTCACTAAAGTTCCTGAAGTAATGAATGTATGAAACTTGTGCGGTCAATAAAAAAAATCACACGGGGATTGCATATTACAAACTCGTAGTACATTGAAATACATATGACATGACATATAACGCAAAACATACTCAATATTACGTATAGTATGTATACTGATCATATTACTCTATAATCTATATTGCATTCTGCATTGTATGTTTTATTATAAATACATACATACATACATACATACATACATACATACATACATACATACATACATACATACATACATACATACATACATACATACATACATATATGCATATATATATATGTATATATATACATATACATATGTATGTATGTATATATATATATATATGTATATATATACATATACATATGTATATATATATATATATATATATATATATATATATTCATATATATGTATATATATACATATATATATGTATATAAATATATACATATATATACATATATATGGCAAAGTAGCATGCAGTTGATACTTTAGGGTCTATATGGGGCGCCCCTACGGACCAGTGCCATGCATCATTTTGTCTGTGATAGAGGAAAACTCTGTTCATAGAGAAATGATGACACTTTTATACTACGACTATCCCTCCGTTATGCTGTCCCCCAACCCCTTGTTACTGTCCTGTACCATTTCTCTGAATATTCATTTCCTTTTTCGCCGACCCTGTGGTGGGGGAAGAGAATGCTACCACCAAGTCTTTCCACTTGAGTCGTATAAGGAGACAAAAAAACGGGACGGGGATGGGATTAGGAGTCCTACTACCTGTAGCCCCAAACGGGGACATTCCTAAAATAAGAAGAAAAGGCATAAGAGGGTCTGGGAGTTTTCCAAAAAGTACCCTAAGGTTTGGGTCTTTTAATGTGCGTGGATGTGGTACAGATGAGAGTAAAAGGGAAGAGACAGGCAGTATGTTTGTGAGAAGAAAGGTGGTTGTGCTGGTTTTGAGTGAAACTAAAATGAAAGAAAAGGGCAACTGTGAGTTTGGGAGTGTAGCTGGGAGGTACTCAAGGGTGAAGAAGGGACTAAGGAGAGAAGGGGTGGCTATACTAGTAAGTGAAGAGATAAGTAAGCGGGTAGTGGAGTGGAAGGAGGTTTCATCAAGGTTGATGTGAATGAAGGTGAAGCTAGAAAGGGAGATGTGGGTTTTTGTAAGTGCGTAAGGACCTGGTAGTGAGAAGAGCGTAGAGGAAAGGGAGGCTTTTTGGGTAGATATAAATGAGTGCATAGAGGGATTAGGGAGAAATGTCAATGTAGTTGTATTGGGAGACCTTAATGCTAGGATAGGAAAAGAACCAATAGATGGAGTGATTGGGAAGTATGGAGCTCAAGGTAAAAATCGTAGTGTAGAAATGATGGTAGAGATGTGTCTTGAGAGTTGATGATAGTTTCATATAAATGTCCAAGAAAATAATAACGACAGAGAAGGATTTATATGCCTATCTAAAGCAGCCAGTCTCTTAATAATTAATACGCTAGAAAAAACCTGACACTCGAAGCTTCACAAGTTCCCCCACTACGGGTATAAATGTTGTGACCAAGATGTTCTGTAACAAGTTCTCTGAGGAAGGTTATAATAACCGATACGTAAGAACAATAAATGTATTCTTAGCCCATCTTCGTTTACCCTTCCCCACCTATCACTCTCTCATATATATATATATATATATATATATATATATATATATATATATGTGTGTGTGTGTGTGTGTGTGTGTGTGTGTGTGTGTGTGTGTGTGTGTGTGTGTATGTGTGTGTGTGTGTGTGTGTGTGTGTGTGTGTGTGTGTGTGTGTGTGTGTGTGTGTGTGTGTGTGTGTGTGTGTGTGTTAATAGGTGTTGAGGGGGGTAAATTGTCATTGTTTGTTGGGTGTGCTTTAATATGTATCATGGCATACTCATTGGTCATCAGAGGGTGTTAGTTAATAGACTGGGTTAACCACTCCGTTTTTTTTTTTTTTTTTTTACAATCGGTATCACCTCTTTTCACTTCTCTTTTCTGGGAGATCTTTATGTGTCAGTTCTGTGACTGGATTTTGTCTATTGTCACTGGTGAATAAAGGGGTCATTTCTGTGAGTTGCACTTTGGGGTCATCAAAG
The DNA here is from genome assembly GCF_046742065.1 of Oratosquilla oratoria. NCBI lineage: Eukaryota > Metazoa > Arthropoda > Malacostraca > Stomatopoda > Squillidae > Oratosquilla > Oratosquilla oratoria. The sequence goes on from NC_134783.1 coordinate 62,399,620, forward strand.
TGTAAAGGGGTTCTTCCCTTTAGTTAAGATATTTAGAAGTAGTTTTCTGGGTTATGACTCGTTTCTGGGAGTCGGATAATTGGAGTGGTAATAAGGTCAAATGTATGAAAGGTTCTAACATCCTTTGATGGGTTATTGTCGTAAGGTTACATATGGATTATAATTTTATGGTTAAGATATATTACAGTATATGGGGTTCAGATCTTCTAGCCGGTACGTTTTAATGCAAAAACATATACCAATCTACAAATGAGTAGGAGCAGGACTAGGAGGGCGAAGGAACTGAGGGATATAGCGATTGATGGGAGTGTGGGGGTGGTGAATTGCAGCGTGTCCATTATATTTGATTGGGTGGTGTTTAGTAGGGCTACATAGTCCTGTGGGTTTAAGGAAATGGAAAGAGGTTTGGGGGGTGGGTTAGGGGTATTGGAAGGGGTTCAATAGGGTCGAGGACGGAGGTGAGGTTATATCGAAGGATGTTGTGGTGGTGGTGGTTGTGTTAAAATCTTGTGTTTTCAAAGAAGATTTCGCATGAGTCGAGAATTGAGACAGGGCCATAGATTTGTTTTTGCCAAGATGAGGGGTTTTCTTTACAGATTACTGAAACGAGTGTGGTTCGTGGGAAGAATAGGAAGCATTTTGTATTAATGTGTACGTGAAGGGGTTTATTGGGGTTGATTTCTTTGTATGTGCAACTGTCTAGGGTGATGGAGTTCAATGTTACAATTTGATTCATACAGGTTAATTCTGTGGTACGGTAGAAAATGAAAAGTTATGCAGGGCAAATGTGGAATTTAGAGACAGTTGATTTGCAAATGGCGAGGTCGGAAGAGGAGGTATATGAATACCATTGGCCGTCTTCAGATTTGATAACTGTTGTGGGTTCCACATCAAGAGTGATAGTTGAATTATTGTAGGTGTATGGGAATGGGATTATATTCCAACCTGTGAATCTTTTTTGTGGGTCGAGGGGGATGTGTGCGTAGATTGCATGTGTGCCTAGTGTTGTTTCAATGAGAGGGTAGTATAGGTCTAGTTGTTCGGAGGGGAAGATGCTTTTTAGGTGGAGGTTTCTTAAGGCGACGGAGAGTGCAATTTTTAGTTTGCCTTTGGGGAGGAGGTTTGAGGTGGCCTTGTTGGCGGCTGCGTCGACGATGTCTAGTGTAAGTATATGGTAGTAGTGTCTGACTATATCTATGTGGTCGTTTATGGTTTCTATTTGTTCAATGTAGTATATGAACATTTCCAGTTCGTGGAGGTGGTTGGATTGATTAAGGGAATATTCGTGGAGCCTAGAGAAACGGTCAAGTAGTAAGTTTACGGATCCTGCTAAGTATTGTGAATTTTGGGAGTTTAGTAGAACAAGTTTTCCCATCTTATTCAGTTTGGAGGCCATTTTGTCTATTGTGAGTTGAACATTGGTTATATTCTCTTCAGTTGCAATGCCAACTAGGGATTTAGAAAGGGAGCCCATGAAGTTCATGAGTCCTCTTCTATGTCTGAAGGAGGCATGGTGGAGTTCTGAGTTATGAGTTGATGTCATGTCACTCCGTTCAATTGTGGAGAGTTGGAGGAGTAATGTGTTTAGCTTGGTGGAGATTAAGTCGAACATATTGTCTCTTGATTTTGAGGAGTTAGCCATGGGATTGGGGTGTTTGAAGGTAGTATGGAAGTGGTCTGATATGGTATTGGTTAGTTTACGTATTGACTCTAGATCTGAATGTATTCTTGCGATGTTAAATTCCATTATAAGTGTTATTGTGTCTCTGATTACTATTACCTGACCTGCAGGGGCGACTATTGCTCCTGGAATCATTCTCGGTTGTTTAGTGCCGGAAAGGGCTGAGATGAGGCTTACTACGAGGATGAGAGGTAGGATTGTCCTGGAAGTTGGGGAGTAGGGTTAGGTATATTATCTCGGGATGCTTTTTGTTTTGTTTTGTTTTGTTTAGTTTATGATATTTCTCATTATGGGTACGATTTAGGTATGATTCTGCCAGGTGAGCACGATCCTGAAGGAAGTGAAGAGAGATTATATAGTTGGGGAAAGGTTTGATGGATAGGGATCGTGATCACTTCCCACTCAGATGAGCATGACGTCCTGCTCTCTAAGGGGAGGGAGGATCTGGGCTGGTGTAGTGAGTTAGCGCTTGGAGCGTAGTATCATGTGAAAGGCGGGGGGTTGAGGATTCGTGGTTGTGGGCGGAGATTGGTTTGGTAGGAATCTATGCCTGTCTAGGATGGAGTTTACGTCGAGTTTTTATTTAATTTTTTTGTTTTTTCTCCGTGTGCTGTGATGAGGGTGTCATCTGATGGGTCAATAAGATGGTAGTTGTTGTTACTTAGCGTTTCTGCTACTACCAGGGGGCCGAAGAACTTTGGTTTAAGTTTGTTAGATCTGTTGTGTTGTTTAAGCATGACGACATCACCTGGGGTGAGAGACAAGGATCGAGAGTATTTATGTTGTTTGTTTTTTGTTTTTTGTTTTTCTTGTTCTAGGTTCTTTTTTTTATTTCTTTGTGGATCAAGTGCACGATAAGTTCTACGCGTTTTGCTTAATTTTGTATGGTGTAGAGAGGGGGAGTTTTTTTTTCCAGTATGTCATAAGGCATACGGAGAGGTTGGCCGAAGAGTACGAAGTATGGGGGAGTTCTTCGTTGCTGAGTTTAGAGAGCCATTTATGTTGGCTTGTACTTGTGAGAGCCAATCTTCCCATGTGTCACAAAGGTATTCATGTAGGGGGCGGATTACTTCGAGGATTTTTCTGTTTGTTATCTCTACTAGTTCGTTTCCTTATGGGTGGTACGCTCTGGGGTATAGTCTGTTG
>NC_134783.1:62407446-62414946 GCF_046742065.1 Oratosquilla oratoria
ACCCACCGTCGCCATGATAGTGTAATCGTTAGTATGTGCACGTGGGAAAGTTTATATCTACACTAAATAGTTTCCAATGAACAGATTAACATCTTTTCAACCACAATTTACTTTTAATTCCATGCCATTGCAGTCGAGACTGAGAAGCTAGAAGTAGGTACATATTGAAAATTAAAACGTGGTCTAGCCGAGGACTCAAACTCAGCTCGGACGTGACAAAGTGTCATTTTGGGCGAATACATAGGTCCCAGTGAACAGATTTACATCTACAAACCACAATTCACTCTACCTCTAAGCCATCAACGTCGACATGAATCCGTTCGAGTTCCTTGACAGCCATGGCTTAAAATTGAAATTAATTGTGATTCGTATATATATATATATATATATATATATATATATATATATATATATATATATATATATATATATATGGGCGGGTGGATGTGTGAGCAAAATTTGACGCAGCCCGAAGGGATTTTCCCCGTCTTCTCTTTTTATGCATGGGGGGGATGGAGAGGTGGGGGGGTCACCGATTTAATGAAGCGGCCTTGCTGTGGATGTGTTGTGTCTTGCGACACTGCTTCTGACCCAGGGCAGTGGACAAGGTGCAGGGATGACCCGTCATCCGGGAGGTACTCAGATAAGAAGGAGGGCGGAGGGGTGTGGAGTGTATTCAGGGATTAAATGGGTGGGAATGATTTTATTTATGCCTTTTCCTTTTTGGCTACCTCCCTTGTAAGGGGGAAAATCCTTGGTATATGTATGTATGTATATATACAGTATATATACAGTATATATACAGTATATATATATATATATATATATATATATATATATATATATATATATATATATATATAATATATATGTGTGTGTGTGTGTGAAGACATCCTGACAGCAACTGAGTGGAAAACAACAGGACATCTGTTCACTCGTAGCACCACACGGAGCGCCAGTCCGACCAACCCGCACGATTTCGTGCCACCATGAATAGGAAGTGACCTTCCCTTATACCCTCTTTCTCCTCATATTTTTTGTATTTAATATCAGTTATTCTGTAATGCAAACCATTCTTTCTGAAGAAGCATCACTGTGCGAAACTAGTCAAGGAATAAAACTCCTGTTCTACTTGTGTGTTTCCCTCTACTCCTCATATATATATATGTATATATATATATATATATATATATATATACAGTATATATATATATGTAGTATATTATATATATATAAAATATAGTATATCATATATATATATATATATATATATATATATATATATATATATATATATATATATGCATACATATGTATGTATGTATGTATAACTCCGCCATTGCCGGAGGAGGGTTGCTACGACAGGCCTAGCTAGCCGGTAGTGTAAAAAGTCTTCTGCTCGTGAAACTCCACGACCAGCCTCGGAATCCAGACGGCTCTTTGGTAAACGAAATCGGAAACGTAAAGGAAATTCACACAAGACACTCCACAAAGTAAGACTTGCAACGATTAACATCGCAACGTACAGAGACAAAGAAGAAATCTTGGAGATGATGAATGAAAGAAAGATAGATATTATAGGAATGGCAGAGAGAAGACATTGGGGAAAAGATGAAGGAAGCAGCCTCAGAGGGAGATATACCTTAATGTACTTTGGATCAGAAGAGAGAGGGAGAAGGCACGGGGTAGCTATGATAGTGGGACCAGGACTGACACAGTATATTTAAGAGGTGAAATTGATCAATGAAAGACTATGAAGTGTACAATACGAATGAAAGGAGGAAAGTACAATATATATCAAGTGTATGCACCACATCAGGAATGTACTGAAGAAGAAAAAGAAAATTTCCTGGATCATTTAGAGGTGGAATATGAGATTCTAGATAGCGATATAGGATTTTTGATTGGTGATTTTAATGCTAGAGTAGGAAAGGAAAGAGAAGGGATAGATAATATAATAGGGACATTTGGTGAAGAGACGAGAAACTCAGGAGAAAGACTGATAGATTACTGCATGAGAAACGGTTTGAAAATAATGAATGGCTTTTATCAACATAAAGAGGAACATAAATTCACTAGGTATAGATGGAAATCAATTATCGATTACATAATATGTTCAGACAGAAGAATTTTAACCAATATAAAGGTAATACCAGGAGTGAGTTTAGATTCAGACCACAGGTTACTAGTGGCTGATCTTAATATTGGTAAGGTAAAACCACGGCAATGTAGAATAAGAAAAGTAATTAAAACAAAAAGTTTGCAAGAGGAAGACAAAAAGAATGTTTATAAAACTAAACTTACACAAAAATTGGAAAGGCAAAATGATGAGGAAAAAGAAAGATGGGACATTTTGAAAGAAGCAATCAGTGAAGTAGCAGAAGAAACTTTAGGAGTAGAATGGATTGGAGGAAATAGGAAAAGACACACACCTTGGTGGAATGAGGAGGTCAAACAGGCAGTAAAAAACAAAACTTTAAAGTTAAGAAAGTGGCTAAGAAGACGAACACCTGGAAGCCGAGCAGAATATGTACTGGCAAGGAAAGAAACAAATCTTGCAAAAGATCGAGCAAAGACAGAAACATGGAAAGATCTGGGAGAGAGATTGACAGAGGATTTGCAGAAAGAAAAAAAGTTGTTATATGGTATAGCAAAGTCATATAGAAAAAAGCAAGGCAAAACAATATAACATTAAAGACCTAGAGGGGAATGTTCTTACAGATCAGGATGAGATAGACAATAGATGGACAGAATACTTCCAAGAACTCCTAAATGTAGTCCAGTCAAAATACGGTTTGACCCTGAACAAATTCCAAGAAAGCGTTTTATGATTTTTTTTATTACTATTATATGTGGGGAACAACATACTAAAAGTTTACCAAAAATTGATCACCACAAAGGTCCTAACTATGACGTCATAAAACGATGACAGCCATCGCACTAAAAATAACCAATATTTCCATATTTCAAAGCTGTAACTGTTGCTTACAGAAGAATTTGCATTTTTTATACTATATATTTTGATATAACAACTTTTATACAAAGTTTTATACTAACTACATGGACAGGCGAGGTCATGACGTCATCAATGACGTCATGACATACATGTACATTTCTAAAGATTATAGAATACACAGTGCATTTTAAGACATACCTCATCACTGAATAACCGTGTCAGTTCAGTAGTCACTATTTTCATCATCAGACACTGCTTCCTCACTCATATTGTCACAATGCCGTTCTTGACATGGTTCGCATACCCGTGAACAGATAAGTCCGTGTCTTTTGCAAGTGCACCGAAGTGTACTACAACCACCAGAACAGTTGCAGTGAATTATTTTCAGAAGTGTTTCTGGCGCAGGTGAAGTATCCATCATCACTGGAACTAGACTGTTGTTCTGCAATTCCCATCCCCATTCAGTAGTGTCCATGGCCTCACCATTGTCCATCCAAAGCATCACTTGGAGGTAACTCCGAAGGGCATGATACTTCGTTGCAGAGGAGGTCGGTGGCAGTCGTTCAGGTGTAACAAAGCTTTTGGCTGAACCAACTTTTTGGCAGAGACTAGAATATCTCAATCCAGACAGATTGCCTCCAGGTTTGCCCCCGAACAATGCCACCATCGCTTTACACCCAGCGTCTTCAATCTCAGCTATGTTTTTCTTAGGTGTGGAAAACATCTTAGCACAGCTCTTTAAGACAGTCTCCCTTCAAAACCTTGTGTAGTACGGATTTTTTTCCGATTCCAAAAACCATGGAAGTGGTATTGCATCCCGTGAATGCATGCAGGAACAGAAGACAGATGCAGACATCGTATCCAAGCAACTTCTTCATAACCTTAATGCCGTATACTGTTGCAGGACTCCCTTTATCCGAGTAGAAATAAAGCTTGTTGTCATCGCTGGTTGACGCGTGATAAAGTAACAACACCAATAGATCTGTATCTTCGCCAATGACACTAGTACTTTTGTTGGATGACATTGACACTACTGCCTTAACAATCTCCACATCTGAATCCCCTTTTGATTGTATTACGTGGCAACCTCTGTCCTTCATGCGTTGTGAAATGAGATTGATAAGAGACTGTTTGTTTTCCACATTCGAAAGAAAATCCTCCTTTTTTCCAAAAAAATTTGTTCCTTCAGCAATATTCACTTTGTTACTTGTTCGATTTTGGCGGCGTCTCTGATGGGTAATGTCCTTAGTGTTTGGTCCTCCAATGTAACCATCAAATACTATCGTAGCCTTACCATAGTGCTTTACTGTAAAAGATGCATAGTCGTCAGCGATTGAACAATATGTCTTTCCTTCTGACCACTTCAGTCGATGGAGAAGAGAACCTCCGTCAAGAACGTTATGTTCCACTTCTGGTACATCCTTGAGTACTGCGTCATCTGAACTCTGTTCTTTTATATCAGCCATCAGTTGTGCTTTGTTTGGTTTGCGTAACAGATGATTTGCCTCAAAGAGGGATGGTGGGTATGGTGAAAGTTCATAGGCCATCACCTCATCAAGGGAAAGATCAGCAGTTTGAGACACCACAAGAAACCTTTGGAACAAAAGAGCGGGGTCTATTGTTTTGTCCTTAGCAACGTCAACTGCCACACTAGATGCCAGGGTCTTGGCTTTCATAGACCGCTTGTACGAAACGGAAAACAGTGATTGACCCTCCATTGTTGCCACTATTTCTCTGCCAATGGTAAACAGGTCATGGACATTCACATCCTTATTTGTATTGACACCGGTGATAATGTTGCGAAGAGACACTTCATCAGAGAAAGGTGAAAAGGTCTTGAGTTTATCTACAATTTTCTCCAGGTCTTCACGATCTCTTCTCGTCCTTGACACTCTTGCCTCCTTGTGTTGTTCACTGGTGACAAAGCTCTGGCGAGTGAAACCCTGCATTGCATCACTGTAGGAAGAGGACACTGGCACAGACAGAGTCCACAAGGCCCTCTGATGTTCGGACATTCCACTTCCTCTGGTGAGTCCTGCAGTTTTTAAGGAGCGCATCAGAGCTTGCTCAATGACTAAGTCGCAACCCAGGCCTGCCCAGTACTGATCAGTACGCCTTACAACATGCAAGCCATTCATAAATCTATGGAACACTGATGGCATATCATGTTCCAGAGTGGTCATTGACTGGAGGTAAAGGTAGGCGGACTTCACATAGTTCCCATGCCCAGCAGCTGCAAAAATGGGCAAACATTCGGCTACAGCATAAAGGTGCATCAGCCAGGATCCTGTACAATCGGCCTCGATAAGCTCCCTTGCAATTCCTACCATCTGTTGGTAATTCAGCCATAGTCTACTGGTGCGAGAGTGAGCGGATAATTCATTTCTTTTGGTGGACAAGAGGTGGACAATTTCACTAAGGCAGGTAGAAGTGATGACCGATTTCAAGTCACTGTCCCCTGTCAGTGTCCGAGCATACAACTGCTCAAGTTCTTGCAACAGGTCTGCAAAACCGGGATGGTCGCAAAGTACTTTGTCTGCAACCTGTTATGTAAGACACTGATCAAGGAGGAGATGGCCACGAACTGCACGCTGAACTGCCTTTCCAGTCATGATGTGTTGCACAGCATTGTCACCGTAAATTGTTCCCAAGATCTCTTTGATTCCACTCCCATCCAACAACGTTCCTATGGCACCCATAAGATTCATCAATGTGTGGAAGCTCCCGAGCATCAGGACAACATCTCGAACCGGGCTGTCTTCAGGCACCTCGTGTTTGATTTCTGACGCTTTCCAGTAGAGTGGCTGATCGAATGTAACAACTGCAGCGGACCGGTGTTTATCAGCAAGGTTGCACAGATACTCAAGAGTGGAGAAGATGCATGACTTGTCCAGTAAAAGAAAACGATTGCCAACACATGAATACCAAAGTGTCTAAATAAAATTCCTGTTGTCCGCTACAATATTTATATAAGATATTATTATCGAACTTATTATTATTATCAAATTGGGGATAGATGTGACAGTGTTAGTCAAGCTGGTCGGTGGGAATGGCAAAATATGATAGACGCTGAAAGGCGAGTCGCCTTATGTACAAAAATATGACAGACACTGAAATCCGAGTCGCCTTTAACATTTTATAGCTTTGGCGGCCATATTCTTTGACGTCACATTTGGACCCTTTGTGATAATCCTGCTTTGGTAAACTTTTAGTATGTTTTTCCCTACATGTAATACTACAAAAAAACAAAAAAAAAAAAACAATAAAACGCTTTCTTGGAATTTGTTCAGGGTAATTTTTTTTTTCGTATTTTGACTGGAGTAATGCGAGCAATGAGGAAATATGGCAAGAGACGGAGGAAGATTTAGATGGAGAACATAATAAAATCACAGAAAAAGAATTTGAATGGGCATTGAGAGAAATGAAGAATTCCAAAACACCAGGAATAGATAAAATATCAATAGAGCTAATAAAGGAAGGAGGACATGTAGTACAGCAAAATGTATTGAAGCTCATAAATAAGATCTATAGAGAAGGAACAATACCATAGGAGTGGGGTAAAACCCTAATAGTCCCAATTTTCAAAGGTAAAGGTAATGCTGGAAATTGTAACAACTATAGAGGGATTTCCCTCATACCCCACATCACAAACCTGTATGAAAGAATAATTGAGAGAAGAGTAAGAGAGCTAGTAGAACCTTTATTAGGAGAGGAGCAGCATGGTTATAGAAGTAATAGATCAGTAACGGACTTAACTTTTGGACTAAGAATGGTGATAAAGAAGGCATGAGAGTATAACCAAAGCCTATACATCGCTTTTATTGATCTACAGAAGGCTTTTGATTCATTACCTCGCAAAAAGGTATGAAGATGTATGGAGGAGAGGTATGGTATCAAGGGACATCTAAAGAAAGCTATGAAAGGTTTGTATTACCCCTGTGTATGCAGTGTTAGAACATCAAAGGGGTCAGAAAAGTGGTTCCCTGTAGAAACAGGGGTTAAACAAGGAATTGTGTTATCCCCTCTGCTTTTTATAGCATATATGGAAACTGTAATAGAGGATTTTAAAGAAGGTAAAGAAGAAAACTATAAGAACAGAATAATGGCTTATGCAGATGATATAGCTGAATGGAGCACAGATAGGGAAGAGATTGAAGAAGACATAAAAAGGTGGAGTGAGTGCTTTATAAGGAAAGACATGAAAATTGATGTAGAAAAGACAGAGATACAAACCGTTAGCAGAAGAGAAGAACATGAGTTCAGCATCACCATAGGAAATAAGATGGTAAAAAAATACAAAAATCTTCAAATACCTTGGAAGTGTACTCACTAAGGAGGGTGGAAATAAGAAGGATATTTCGGAAAGAATAAACAAATTTAGTGCAAATGTTGGAGCTCTCTGGCCAATAATAAAGGAAAAACATGTACCTTTAGAAGTGAAAAGGATTATTTTCAATACTGTCTTGTCTCCTACCCTAACATACGGTTCAGAAAGTTGGGTAATGACAAAAGTAGACATAAGCAGGATTCAGGCAGCGGAAATG
>NC_134783.1:62422446-62424946 GCF_046742065.1 Oratosquilla oratoria
AAGGACAACTCGTTTTTAGTATGAAGTTGTGCAGAAAATGAGAGGGAATTTGTTAAAATTATAGGTTCTTATAAATGTAGGACGAAGAAGGTCTCATAATTACACGCATATATAAATACAAGCAAGAACACATCAGGAAGCTTGTATAATTCATATTTACACCCACACTCATGCTCACACCCTCACCCACATCATTACCCACACCCGCACACACACAACACGTACACACACGTACATAGGATCACATGGTTAGACCTCCCTCAGTGGTTTTTACAAAATCACCCCTATACACAAGTATCACAAGCTCAGTATTCTACTAGTGATAGCATTTCTATGTTATATGACCAAAAAGTATCACCACATACCACACTCAATATTCTATACAACCTCAGTAATATTTTTCAAGCCCTGACACCATCGCTGTATCCATGTACTATCACAAACACAAACACTAACATTAACAAAGGACATTGTGCGCATTCTTATCATGCCACAGTCTTATATGAGTAGCTACTATTTGAATTATTGCTACTAGAACTATCATCTAGCATCTAGCATCACTAATAGGGATATCAAATGAATTAATTATCACTAAGGCCCAAGTCAACGTAAACAAATCAATATCCGACCCATTTACTGATTTTCTATTTAATATCATCGTCACCATCATGACTAATCTCATTTACACAATCGTTAATAAAATATCTTAGTCAGTTAGGAGCCCTGTCACCACACTATTTGAATTCATTCATTCACCATTAAGTTTTTCACTACCACCTCAACACCAACAATACCACCCCCGCAGACACAAATAACAATTACTAACATTGCCATCTCCATTACCGCCATTACATACATTATCAGCATCACTAGTGCTACAACTACTGCTACTACTACCATGGCTTAGGACTGCGTCTACAGAAAATAATCTCTATCTCCTCGTGGCACCAGTCCGCCACCTCCACCCACCCTCCCACCTCCTCCGCGGCCTCCATTCTTCGGACTTCCATGGCCAAATATGCCAACATACCTTTGTAACTGATCTGACCACACCACTTACTCCACAAGTCCCCCACCACCCCTTACCTCTTCCACCTCCTATTCCACCTCCACAATGATGACCACACCAACCATCACTACCATCACCATCATTACCACCATTATGACTGTAGCAACCAACACCATAAAAACCGCCACCACAGCAATTACCACCATTACCATAAGAACTACCACCACCAACACTAACACTAAATCAACAGCAACCACCACCGCTGCCACAAGAACCATCATCATTCCAACAGCCACAACCACCACCAACACCACCAACACCACCATCACAGCCACCATCACTGCCACCACAGCCACCGCCACCGCCACCACCAGCACCACCACCAGCACCACCACAACTACCACTGCCACCACCGGCCCCACCATCACCACCCCCATTACCACCACACTACCACCACCACCACTATCTTCACCACTGTTACTACCACCACCACTCTCACTACCATCATTACTACCACCATCACTACCACCACCACATCAACCACAACCACAATGCCACTATCATCACCTTCACAACCATCACCACCATCACACCACCACCGTCTCCACCATAACCGCAACCACCACCGTCACCACCATAACCACAACCACCACCGTCATCACCATAACCACCATCACCGTCACCACCATCACCACCACCGCCACAAGTAACCACCGACACTGTTAGTATTAACACCGTCACCGACATCGTCATCACTATTAGTAACATAAAAATTAACACCATATCTTTAGTTCTTTTTATAAACACTTATGTTAACGACGTCACTGCTTTCCTCACTAAAGACATCATCACCATCATCATTACCACCACAACCAACCACCCAAAACCACCTTAAATACTCCAATCGCCACAAACAACCCTATCACTACCGCAGCCACAATCACCATAACTACAACCACAACCACCAACACCACCACTACCACATCAACCTCAACCATAACCACAGAAACCAGTACCACCACCACCAACACCGGCACCAGGACCACCACTGCCACCACCATCGCCACCGCCAACTGTGGATGGGAAAAAACGTGCGAGGTGGGGAGACTAAATTTGTTGCTTATAGCTTATGAGCGTTTCTATCTTTAAGGACAATGTACCGGCTGGGATAACTACACCGTTTGATTTATCACCATATATTTGAAATATGCCACAATTATGATAGGTGAGGAGGGATGATGTGGAAAAAAGTGGGAGTCAGCACGCGAGTATAGGAGTCCCCATTCCCTATACGTGGGGAACAGTTCCCGTTACACCGAACAAACCAATTCAACAGGATTTGATATTTGATCTCCTACATCACATTAACGGTCTCAGAAACCTTAATCATAGCTTAGGACCAGACAACTTTATTCGGATGAATAAACTAAACAAAACCGACAGAGGGGTTAACCAGAAGAGACACTCATAGATATAATAATAATAATAATA
>NC_134783.1:62437446-62439946 GCF_046742065.1 Oratosquilla oratoria
GTGAATCAAAGGTTTTCACAAGGGTGACGCAAACATCATATTAAGACAACAGGGCAGGATTCGCAGTAATGAATTTAAATTGGACAAATTTAGACTTAAGACGGAAATGGGCAAGAATTGGTTTACTAATAGAGTCGTCAACGAATGGAATGGACTTAGTAACCAAGTAGTGAGCACTGAAACTTTCGGTAGGTTTAAGAAACGGTTAGACAACTTTATGGATGGGGATGACAGGTGGAAATGGGCATGGAACTGCCTAGTGTTCTCCTTATGATCTCTTGTAGTCTCATTCATTGTTATGTTCTTATGCCATCGGGATCAGAAGACCTCAAGAGGCACTAGAGAGCTCTCACCTCTCTCTCTCTCTCTCTCACTCTCTCTCTCTCTCTCTCTCTCTCTCTCTCTCTCTCTCTCTCTCTCTCTATATATATATATATATATATATATATATATATATATATATATACATATATTTATATATATATATATATATATATATATATATATATATATGTGTGTGTGTGTGTGTGTGTGTGTGTGTGTGTGTGTGTGTGTGTGTGTGTGTGTGTGTGTGTGTGTGTGTGTGTGTGTGTGTGTGTGTGTGTGTGTCTGTGTGTGTGTGTTTGTGTCAATTGACATTTGGAATTAAACTCTTCTGCTGGGATTCGAACCCTTCTTGTAAAGACGCAAGCCGCTCAGGCAAGGGTTCGAATCCCAGCAGAAGAGTTTAATATATATATTTATATATATATATATATATATATATATATATATATATATATATATACAGAAAGATCACTAAAAACAACACGTGATCCACAAATTTTGCTGGTAACCACTAAAGAAATCGGAAGAAAACAGTAATTCCCAAGCGCTTTCGTGTATATATATATATATATATATATATATATATATATATATATATATATATATATATATATATATATATATATATATATATATATATATATATATATATATATATATATCACACATGGGAACTATTACATGCCCCCACATAGAGTCACACATACGGAAGCACCTATGACGTCACACATACCAGAGCACTCCATGACGTCACACATATTGGAGTACTCCACGATGTCACACATAGCAGAGCTACCCATGACATCACATATATTGGAAATCCTATGACGTCACACATACGAGAATAGCTCAATGACTTCACACATATCGAAAGACCCCATGACTTCACAAATACCGGAGGACCTCATGAATTCACACGTATGGAGTACCTATGACGTCACACACACCAGGATACCGCATGAAGTCACATACACTGGACGCCCCATGAAGTCACACATATTAGAGTACCTCATGGTGTCACACATACCGGAAAACACCATGACGTCACAATACCGGAATACACCATGACGTCACACATACCGGAGGACCCCAATAGGTCGCACATACTGGAGTACATTTGACATCACACATACTGAGATACTCATGACTCCACATATACTGGAGTATCCGTGGCGTTACACATATTGGAGTACCCATGACGTCAGACACACTAGAATACCCCATGAAGTCACACATACCAGAGGACCCCATGACGTCACGTATACTGGAGGTTCCATGCTGTCACATATACCAAAGTACCCCATGACGTCATACATAATGGAGTACTCCATGACGTCACACATACTGGAGGACCCCATGAAATCAACGTGCCGGAAGACCCCATGACGTCACACATACCGGAATACCGTATGAAGTTACACATACCAAAATATTCTTTGACGTCACACATACCGAAGTACCCCATGACGTCACACATAACGGAAGACCCAATAATCAGAGCCACTATCGGCACCATTACCATAGCGTTACCATCCCGTTTAGGTAGAATCATAGTATTTTCATGGTAGATCGCAAAGACCTAACTATCGTTGCTGGTTCACAACTACACATTTTTCTATGGCGACTTCCTCGCTAGACTTTATTCTGCGTAATGCGAGAGCATTTTATTCAGCAGAGAATAAATAGTATCGCTATTTAGAACCATTACCCTGGGCTCTGTCAAACGGTTTTAATCAGATGAGAGAGTTCAGCATGATTTCATGTTTGGTTGAATGGACAATTGCTTCCACTTCCAAGTTATAGTTACTATCACAGTTTCACCAAAGTCTCTAATCACTGTAGAACTCATGAGTGAAACCAACTATACTTAATACCGACAATCAGATCATCAATACACATAACACTATGAGTCTATAAAGACTAAATATTTCTTTGTTACGTTGTGCTACCTGCTGAGTGAAACCAACTATACTTAATACCGACAATCAGATCATCAATACACATAACACTATGAGTCTATAAAGACTAAATATTTCTTTGTTACGTTGTGCTAACTGCGTAGGAACTACCAACTAACATAGAACCAGGAACATTCTCTTGTGCTCCCGAGGCAATACCAAATACAAAGGTGCTTCAGCAGGGTTGTGTTACAACCTTTACTGTCCCACAGCAG
>NC_134783.1:62447446-62451586 GCF_046742065.1 Oratosquilla oratoria
GCGCGATCTTTTGACTTCGAAATTTCATTGCGCATTAACAACCTATATTATTCAGTATTAGTTATATGTCAATTTATAATGATTTGTTAATTACCAGTTTATTTATTACTCATACACATAGATATATGTATATATATACTGTATATATATAAATAAAAAATACCCATTCTCCTTTCTAAAATAATTTACTTTCATACATAATATATCAAATAATACTTAAACAAAACCAAACAATTTCTATCAAACACTACACCTCCAAATAAACAAATCCTCAAAAAATTAAATCTTATAATTACATCCCATAATTATATCTTCTTATTTACACAATAAAATAAAAAATAAAAAAAATAAAAGACAAAAAAAAAAATACAACAAAATAACATAAATCACATGAACAAAAAAAATAAAATAATAATAAATAAGAAATAAATAGAATAACATAAAAAAACAATAAAAACAAAAAACAACAACCACACACAAAACAAACAACAACCCTCACATAACTAACACCCACAACCACACCAATAAATAAAAAAATCAAAGAAAACAACCACAAAACCACAAAGATACAATTTATAATGATAATCATGCTATACATCTTTTAGTCATATATGAAGATGGTATTATTAAGAATGTATTTATCTTTATATTTAATATTTTTCTAATTGATTAGAGAGAGAAACAATTTTTCTCAAGACACTTTTTTCTATTATAAAATTTATCTGTATTTTATAGTTTTTGGATTAGACGTAGTAAACCAGTCTTAAATTCGTCTACAATATAATTGTTCTACATCTTATTCGATATTATTTTATCATGACATTTCATTATACTTCATAAATTGACTATTTAATTTATTATAGACATTATATGCTATAATATGTTTTTATAATATATCATTAGAGAATTATGAATGTATAAAATTTCTATGTGTGTGCAGACGATATATGAATACATATAATATATATATTCATATAAGATATAGATCTCTAATATAAGCTGATTACATTATTATTAGTGTGTTTGTAAGCAATAGATGTTAACACAATGTGTTTTTAATCAACTAGAGATCTCGCTATCCTATAAAAAAACAACATAATACAAAAAATAACAACATACATAAAGATCCATTAGATAAGCTCAAATTGATATGTATTTTAATTTAGAACAAAAGATTCTAAATAGATGTGACAAAATATATATTGTGATCCAACGGCTTCCAAATGTCACTCATAACAACCAACATTCAAACACACCTCACAACTTAAGCACATATATATAGTTAAGAACAAAGACTACATCTAAGAAATGAATATAATAATAATAATAATGCGTTAATATAATAATAAATAAATAAGTAATAATAGAATGTACATAAGTGTGTGCTTGTAATAATTTAGTGTCGTAATAGACTATCTGGTATAAATATGACATAATTAAAATATATAATAAATATATATAAAGGTATAATGCAGTGACAATGATAAAGAGACACAAAACAACACAATATCTAGTAAATAATAATTTTATACACCAGAGTTAGCTGGAGTGAAGATAATTTTGACCTACAAAAATAACGCGGTACCGATATAAGGTATTGCAATAATTCCACAAACAAAGACATATACATGGTCACACACTTAATAAAATAATACTACATAAGGATGATAAATTATAAAATCCAATAAAATATCATGTATTTAGGATAAATTGGTATAATATATTACGTGAACAGGGATGATTATTGTGAAATTCATATTACTTGTATTATAGTATTCTTGAATAACATAGATGTTCCCATTTATATAGACACAAACATAACTATCAAAATAATAATAATAATAAGAATTATATAATATGTACTTAAACATAATAATAATTGTATACGTTTCGTTATTGGAAGATAATTTTTACTCCTGTATCACAATATGTAAATTTTGTATTAGGTATGCTCTGTAGGGATATTATTATTAGTTTTGTATAATATTGTAGGATGAGGTTAGGTGGGTAATAGGTGTTAGTATCCTCCTATATATCACACACACAGTTATAAAGCTCGTTGAGCTTCAAGTGTAATATATTCTATGGTGTAGCTTACAATGTATATTTATAAATATAATTGTTTATAATTATTTTATTTTTTTATATATTCAAATTCCTTATGTGATAAATATATTATATTTATATATATATATATGATATTATATATATATATTTATATAACTATATATATATAAGTATGTACAAATATATATATATTATATATATAGCTTATATATATATATCTATTTGAATATATAAATGTATTATCATTATTAATATATATTATATATATAATATACATATATATAAGAATATATAATATATAATATATTAGACGAATAAATATAATGTATGTATGAAATACATCTATTTATTAGAAGAATATCTATATTTTAGGCATTACAAATGGTACAGATATTAACGGAATAATTTTGGACGATTTAAATATGCATCCTTGTATCTAGTAAGAGTTCGTGGAAGAAAAGTAATTTGAATGTCCGTTTACGGAGAGTCCAGATGCATCCAAGAGTTTAGGCTCTACTTCCCTAATTGGTCATGAATCATTAGGCTTGGCCTGAATATCTACGAAGATGAATCAGAGGTGGAGAAGAGTAAGAAAAGGAAGTAGAGACAAAGGAGTAATAGTGAGAGGATGAAGATGAAAAGAGAAACATAGAAAGAAAAAAATACAGAGGAAAAGGTAGGGGATAAGGAAGATGAAAAATCTGAAAATGATGGGCAAAAGCAAGGAAAAAAAAAAAAAAAAAGACGAAAAGGCAGAGATCTTCAAAGGTGGTTGTACATAAACGAATTAACATACACATTTATGTTGTTATACACATACATACATACATACATACATACATACATACATACATACATACATACATACATACATACATACATATACATACATAATATGCATATACATACAGCATATATATACATACATACATACACACATACATACATACATACATACATACATACATGCATACATACGTACATACATACATACATACATACATACATACATAAATACATACATACATACATACATACATGCATACATGCATACATACATATTTACATACATGCATACATACATACATGCATACATACATGCATACATACATACATATATGCATACATACATACATACATACATACATACATACATACATACATACATACATACATACATACATACATACATACATACATACATACATACATACATACATACATACATACATACATACATACATACATACAAACATACATACTCTCACTCTGACGCAGCAGCGTCAGCTGGAGAAAGTGCAGAAAAGAGCCTGTCGCACAATCCTTAGCAAAGATTACACCACCTGTTTGTACGCTCTGAATGGGACTAATTGCTGATCGCTAATTCTGAGTTTGAGGTCGTTTGCGGTCACCCTGGTTCATTCGATGAATATACTCCTCAGGTACTAGTGGTTGAAAGGAGACACATAATTCCATTATGATCAGGAGCATGACCGGTATGAAGAGATATGATTTGTACTTAATCAACAAATAGAATTTATTGTTGTGTGTAATAATGATATGTGATGAAATGATTTATTGGTTATTATTGTTTTATTTATATCTAGTTTATTATTATCTTTTAGTTATTACTAGGAGTGTGGTATGAGGATGGTGCTTAATTTTAATATATCTTTGGAGGTCATGAGTATAGTGATGGTATGATGTGGTGGTGGTATAATTTAATGTGGTGGTGGGTATTTGTGGTGGTATGGTTCAGAGTGGTGGTCATGGTAGGAGGTGATTTGGAGGTATGCAATATGATGATTATTGGTATGGTGGTGGTCGTGGAATGCGTGGTGGGAGAGATGGTGTTGGTGGTGGTGGGGGTGGGGGTTGGAATTGGTGGTGGTGGTGGTATGGTGGTGATAATTGGTGATGAATATGATTATGGGAGTATATGGTGATGGTGGTGGTGTGTTATGGTTGATGGTGGGGGATTGATATTGTGGTGGTGTTATATTTGGTGGTAAGGTGGTGGTTAAAAATGATGGTGGTTATGGATTCGTGGTTAAGATGATGCTGATGATGATG
>NC_134783.1:62464586-62544586 GCF_046742065.1 Oratosquilla oratoria
CCTGCTGGGTATAGTACTTTAGCAAGTAGCGAGGCGACAGGTCACCGTGACTAAGTTCAAAGTGAACCTGACTTACGATACAGAATGCAAGCCCCACCAGTCTCGGTAGGCAAAGCACTTTAGCATGTAAAATTACTTAATCGACAAGTCACCGTGACTGACTGAAAAATGAATATGATTTGAGTTGACATTGATGTGCTATCTAATTTTTACCCTCTTTTTCAAATTAATAATTTAAATTCCATTGACTGTAAATGAATTTTTATTTTTAACATCAAATTGTAAATTTGATTCATAAAGAATAACGTTAGTTTATTGTGCCAGAGTTGTAGTTTGTATTCGTCGCATATTGTTTGCATGACATTCAAAGTGATACTTATGTTATAAGTTTTTACATATTTAAGGTAAAAAAAACACGTTAGTAGCCCAACTCTCTTCCTCACTTCAACCCCCCCCTCCGCCCAATGGGCATATCCTCCTTATCCCCCCCCCAATTACCGGCAACCCCTACGCATTCAAGATATCACATCATTACCAGAAACCACTAATCAACACGGATCAGGTGTTGATTAGTGGTAACACTGGCAACAATACATGACATGCACACGGCGTAACTGCACATCCATAACCAACTCACACTCTCACCGGCACCCTACAACCACCCGGCATGCAGGCAGTCACTGAAAAAAAGCTTACCCCCCATCCCCACTAACCTAACCAAACCGAACAAAACAAAATCAATCTTAACCCGACCCAACCCTGAATTACGATATAACGTAAGCTTCGCCACAGTTCCTTGTGAGCAAAGCACTTTAGCAGCATGCGAAAGTAGTGAAACAACAGGTCACCGTGACGGAGTTTAAGATGAACCTGACTTACGATATAGATTGTGAGTGCCATCATAGTTCTGATGGCAAAGTAAGTTAGGATGTTAAAATACTGAGTCTATCTAACCTAACTAGACTTAACCAGCAAGACAGGATACTTACATGGAAGACTTCCTGTGACTCCAGGTCAAAACTTGTGGCAGCGTGTGGTGGCTTCGTAATACATCACAAATTCACAACACTATCACTATTGCACTACCTTCACGACCACAATTTCACGTCACCGAGGGAAAGAACACGGTAGATACAAATTAACGTAAACACTTCGATGCTTCAAAAAGTGTCTCCGATTTTCCAAGACAACGAAATCAAAATTCCCGCAAAGCAGGGTACGTCCCGCTGGAGATGTTGATTCACCGAAATTTCGACGTAGACTGAAGGGCGGTCTTCTTCATGGTATATATACTCTTTTGTGAAGCATGCTGCTGGGCGTCTTAGAATGGAGCACGCTGATTGGTCCGTTCCTTCTTCCAGGACCAATCGTCAGCAATAAGGTGTTCTTACTCGAATGCCGGACGTTTCGGCCTGATATTTATTGAAAACGTACATTTACACTAAAGTGAATTTCATACATAGAGGCGAAGCCCCCCCTTTATTTAGAAAAATAGACTGCTCGATTTGCAGAAAAAATAATATAAGACGAGGAAAACAGGGGGAGTCATTACTACTAAGAAAGGAGCCCAGTAACTTTGCTTTGATGGATTTACATATAAGAAGAAGACCGTAGCGAAGAATAAAGATAAAATAACATGGCGTTGTGTTAAGCGTGATCCACTCGTAAAATGTCAATTATACGATATAAATTTAATATTGATTAACACTATGAAAAAATGGACACCAGTCTAGACATACCCGAGAAGCCTATTGAATAAAAAAAATGGATAATCGTATGAAATATGACTAGATTATAACAGTGAGAAATATGAAAAAGAAAAATGTTTAAATTGTAATTAGCGAAACGTCGTACAAATAAAGGTTCCGTCCTCATATGGTGTTTACCTCGTCAGTTAATAACTAATTAACTAATGTGGTTAAAGTTATGCCTGTTTTGGTGACATATTGTAAACAATAACAATTAAAAGGTGTACTGTAATCATTATCTAAAGTAGTAGTAGTAGTAATTAAGTAATATGTGGTTAAAGTTATGCGTGTTTGGGCGACATATTGCAAACAATAACAATTATAAGGTGTACTGTAATCATCGTATAATTTTTGTATAACATATTCAAAGTTATACTTACGTTATAAGTGTTTACATGTTTAAGATAAAAAAAAATCACTGGTTTAAAGGTGAACCTTTACTTACGACATGGAACGTAATCTTTACCACAGTCCTGGTGGCAAAGCAATTTAGGATGTTAAAATACCGAGTAGACCTAACCTAACCAGACCAAACTCTGTTCGTAACCTTTCCCAATGTGATATTTGCCGTTGAAACGTCGGCAATACAGTGTTCCTATTCCAATGCCGGACGTTTCGGCCTATGATATTTATTGAAAACGTACATTTAAAATAAAGTGAATTTCATACATAGAGGCGAAGCCCCCGTCTCATTTAGAAAAAGCGACATTGCCCGATTTGCAGAAAATTTGAAAATAAATATAGAACGCTCGTATATTGGTACATATATATAAGACGAGGAAAACCGGGTTGGTCATAAATACGGTAGCGACAGCATGGAAATCATTACTAAAAGATGAGCTCAATAACTTTGCTTTGATGAAATTGTGTATACGAAGAAGACCGTGGCGAAGAATGAAGATGAAATAACATGGCGTTGTGTTAAGCGTGATCCGCCCGTAAAATGTAAAGCCTTAATGAAAACTCAGTGTGTTTTCTTTCCAATAATTTTGATTATTTCTCTATAATATGCGACATACTTTAACAATAATTGGGCGGTTGAAATTACTAAGTAAATTTATTATCTGAGAACGACACATGAAACGCCCCGTCGAAATACCCGAAAAGGCCAAGTAAAGTTCGCATTGTTCCTAAACAATGGCTGAAGCGTCCGGTCACCTCCTGCTCACACCTGTGTGTCTCTACCACCTTTTCTATTTAAAGTAGTGAGTCGGCGGATCACCGCGACTGATTTACAATATAGAACGTAAGCTCCACCAGTCTTGGTGGGAAAAGCACTTTACTATGTTAAAGTACTGAGGCGACATATCACTGTAACTGAGTTCAAAAGTAACCTGACTTACAATATAGAACGTAAACTGCACCACAGTCCTGGTGGACAAAGTACTTTACCATGTCAGAGAAGTGAGGCCACGGGTCACCGTGACAGAGTTTAAAATGAACCTAAAGTACGATATAGAACGCAAGCCCGATCACAGTCGTGTAATAGTTTGTATTCATCGTATATCAATCATTTTGATGACTTAATTCAATCTTACATATAAATCTTAAAAATAAATAAACTTTATGACATATATTTCGTTTTTATGTCCCGATGTCTTCCAAGTGCACAAAATAATTCAAATACGCAGGATGACTTGTGTGGTATGTATTAATTAATTCTGGGATTCTTGTATTATCATCTATACAAAAGGATATGAAATAGAAAAATATTCATCTTACCAAGTTGTCGTTCATAATTATGCTCTTTCATGTCTGAGTTGTAATTTTAAATTATCTGCTGCGAACCGAACACGGAGCAGTTATAGGAACTTATGCAGGTTCTTTAACCAAAAAACAGCTCTGGAACTCACAACCGATGTCCATTAAGCAGTCAGATAGCAAAGTTACTTTCAAGGAAAAAAAGTCTCAGCTATGGACCGGGAACAGCTTTGATTTTATGTATTAATAGCCTAGTGAGGGATACCAGACTAATATAAATTAGTATTACGTCTTGACTTCAGCTCACATTTCTAGTGTCTAGTATGTATTGTGTGTGTCTTTAGATTAATCTAAAGAATAATTAATTAGTTTGCCTTCATACTTTGATCTCCAAGACCATGTAAATTACCACCCATTGACTATTCGCTAAAGTTTGCCCTTACTTTGATCTTCAGAACAATATAAAATATTACTCTTTACTATGTATCATATCGCCCTATATTACCCTAGTATCACATCCAGAATAAATATAGAATATCTAATAATTATATTTTTTCATTGTAAAAATAAATTAAATGTGGGAAAATGTCCTACAAGATGTTGGAAAATGTCCCGGATTCGAGTTGTCCTAGGGGAGCAGTTTTGGGGACCAACCAGTGTCCGGGCAAGAGTTGACCTACAACAATCATTATAACGATGCTTGATGCTCAAAACTGGTTTCTACCTTTGTTTTGTTTGTCATAGCTTGGTATATGTTTCAGGTATGGTCCGAGACTAGTTATGACCTGATCATAATACTAGTCTGGTGAATCAGGGTACCAGGCAGCAGTTGAACCTTTCCCTCCTGGTCCTTGCTGTTTTACTCGCATGCCGGACGTTTCGGCCTAAGATATTATTTACTATTTACCTTTTTATTATCTAACTATACCTATGCATTTTGTTACTTATTATTATTTATATTATTATATTTTATTTATCATTATTTATATTATATTTTATCTACGGTTATTTATATTATATTTTATCTACGGTTATTTATATTATATTTTATCTATTGTTGTTTATATTATATTTTATCTATTACTGTTTATATTATATTTTATCTATTACTGTTTATATTATATTTTATCTATTACTGTTTATATTATATTCTATCTATTACTATTTATATTATATTTTATCTATTATTATTTATATTATATTTTATCTATTATTATTTATCTCATATTTTATCTATTACTATTTATATTATATTTTATCTATTATTATTTATATCATATTTTATCTATTGTTATTTATATTATATTTTATTTATTGTTATTTATATTATATTTTATTTATTGTTATTTATATTATATTTTATTTATTGTTATTTATATTATATTTTATTTATTGTTATTAGTATTATATTTTATTTATTGTTATTTATATTATATTTTATTTATTGTTATTTATATTATATTTTATTTATTATTATTTATATTATATTTTATCTATTATTATTTATATCATATTTTATCTATTATTATTTATATTATATTTTATCTATTATTATTTATATCATATTTCATTTATTATTATTCATGTTATTATATTTTATTTATTTATCATTACTATATTTTTTTCGCATCCGACCTAGTTATGGACCAAAAGGTCTCCTGACGGCATGCTCCGCCTTTATAATACTTTGTAAGAAACCCTTATGGTCCGATCTTGTCTGGCAACCTAAATTTCATAGTTACGTTTCGCTCTGCAATTGTTCTTAAATAGTGTAGCCATTTCATTATACCTAATCCCAAGGTGCGTCTCTCCCCATTCCATTCTCACAGAAAGCCCTCTTTTTATTCCGATCGCGATTTTCAACATATCGGTCATCCATTTACGTGTACTGATTTCCGTTGTAACTTTCCTAACAGCATCATTTGTGGCGTCCAGGCTGACCTCATTTGTGACCTCACTCTCGACTTCCCCTACTTCCCACGTGTCATGACCTAGTAGGTCAGGTCCATTACCCCTCGGAGTGGTACGAAGCTTAGTCAGCTATTTCCTCATTCCCTCAAAAATCAGCCTTTCTTTTTTATACATAGACTGATATAGGCCAACTATGTATTTTACTATAAGATATCTTGGAATTTCAGTAATAATGGCATTTTCATTTTTCATTATTTTATATTTCTTTTAATATATTGATTCCTGATTTTGAAATGTGGTATTCATAAGTCATATTGTAGCCATTCGTATTGATTATCATTATCTAATATAAATTTATAGCATTATCCTGCATGTGGAGAAATGACAATGTTGGAAAATGGATGTGTGAAAATGTGTGTATTTCAAAGTTCAGATATTTTGAAAATTCAATACTAATGGGCATTTCCATTTTCATTAACTGATATTCAACTATTGATATACTGATTTCTAATTTTGAATCGTGATATCCATAAGTCACATACGTCCAATACAAGGTTGTAGCAGTATCCTTATCGCACATTAATAAATCTTATTAAATGAATAATGTGGGAAAAATCTAATAAATTAATAAAATGTGGGAAGGTGTCCTCCTGCATGTTGGAAAATGTCCATGTGGGAAACTGTCCGTACACCGTCACCGTGACTGAGTTCAAAATGAACCTGACTTACGATACAGAACGTAAGCTCCACCACAGTACTGGTGGGCAAAGAACTTTAGTATGTTAAAGTAATGAGTCGACGGATCGCCGTCCAAAATGAACCTGACTTAGACGTAGAATGTACGCTCAACCTCAGTTCTGGTGGGCAAAGCATTTTCGTTTGTAGTGGTAAGGCGATGGGACACTGACTTAGTCAAAAATGAACTTGAATTTTGATAAAGAACGTAAGCTCCACCACTGTCCTAGTTTACAACACTAGCATGTTAGTTAAAGTACTGAGGCGACGGGTCACCGTGATTGAGTAAGCTGCACCACTCTAACCTAACCTAACAATCCCAGGTTAGAATATTTCATTCATATCTTCAATATTTACGTAAGAGTCCGCAGGGACAAAAACGCTATGGCGATTTTTATAAATAAACAGTTCAACGAACGAATAAGTAAAAGCAGCAGCAGCACTAATACCACTTCCACGACGACGTCCACCATCACTCTCATCACACATTGTTGTTACCTGGGGACATATTGCCACTCTGCCCCCACCCCACCATGAAGATTTGTGCAACAGTAGCAATTAATCGTTGAGTCCGTTTTCTTCAAATAGTCACTTGTATGTGTCCTGGACAACACAATGTGGCGTGTTCCCTCACTAAGCGCATTTTTTACTTTTGTTTTTTAATTATAACTTGTGTTTAACTTGTGTCTAACAATGATTACACTATTCCTCAGCAAACAGTACACCATAAACATCATTCGTGAGTGTTCAATTCACATTTCAATTTCCGCGTCTCGTTATCCATCAGTTTCTACCTTCGTACGATATTGTATAATTAGACCATTAGAGGAGCGACGTCCGAAACATTTAGAGTCGTTGAAAAAATCATGCGTTTTGTGAAGGCTACAATAAACTAATAACATCTAACTGGGGCTGTATTTACATAAGTTAACCCATCTAGATTTAATGCAACCCTGCCTAGCGACATCAACAGATTAGAAACTAGATGTCAACTACTAAATGCGTTGTCACACTTGGTACAAAACACGGACACGATACGAGTTCGACGTCTGTAATATTAATTAAACACCAAACCGACTACTAACTCATCCCTTGTCTATTCACACTTAACTACCACTCTTATTACTCTAGCCTTCGCGTAGTGAACGGGGTTAGCTCCTGTCGATGAACCAAATCAGTTTAGTAGGCTAGGCGAGTTAAATCTTAGAATATTCCAAACTATTCTACCCGGCTGCATGGTATACCCCACCTCTCTCTCTCTTTCTCTCGTATGAAGGCAATTAATTATCAAAAAATTATTTTTTTACACAAACCTATCAAGTCACATTTGTGTATAATGGTAACATACCTTTCAGAACTGCTGCAAGCGGATTGCAAGCAAATCTTTAGTGTCCATGCCCGGTCACACGCACGTACACACGTCCTTGTTTTCTAGCTAACGGCATATTTACACGTCGGCATAGAAAGCAGCTCATTACGAACGGCAAAGATGAATAAAATCGTCTGACGGCAACAATAACCATATACTAAAACAACTCGATACAGAAGTGAATCGATTTATGCTGTAACAATGATGATTACAAAAGGAAATCGCAAAGAGACACCTTCTGTTACACCTGAATGATAATGACAGGGCCGTTTCTAGCTATAGGCGGTATAGGCAATTGCCTAGGGATCCCAACCTACCAGGGGGTCCCCGGCCGGCCCAATGGCTAGGTAACGCTACCGAAGGTCAAATATGAGCCTGTGTTTCTCCCGCTCGCCGACGCAAATAAACAACACGCCTCTTGCAGTGTTTAGTGTTTGAAATGCTTTGATCGTCTGCTAAAAATACTATCTTGTTAAAAATCACCTACATCTTATTTAATCTAAAGATATAATATGGTAAGCATTAATTGGCTTTATTTATTCATGTGTTCACTAAGCTAGGGCTTATGGCTACAGATGTTATTAATTGTTGATTACAAACTCTTTTTGGCCATTAGCTTACTATTTGTCCAATTGTTTGGCTTTATTTGTCACTGGAATTGGCATCACCAGCGTTCTTGTTTACTCTTTGGTCGCTTCATGTTTAGCTTCTAATGGTGTAAATTTGTAAGTTTGTGTGTTCTGTGACTGTAAGTTGGAATTCCTTTTATTATATTTGTATGCACAATAGGAAATGTTGGTATTCTATGGAATGTTTACCTTTTCCACCTTTTTCAATATTCAATGTTCATATATGTTCATATGTTCAATTTTGTTTAATTTGTATCGATATTTTATCCAATCCCTTATTCATATATTCACTTATTTCTTTATTATCAAAACTATGATTATTTATTTTCTCACTTCACCTACCTAATGAAAAAAAAACACTAGATGGCAGGACCGAGGTTAGCTCAAAAGGAAGTGACAGAAATACTATTCCGTTTGTCGTGTGGTCCGTTTCTCTAGTTCGTATATAATATTAAGATAACCACAGGCTCAACAATCACCCATCTGTTCACCTTTCAGGTCTACCCGAATTTCGTGGATGTAGAATTATTTTTATTAAGGGGTATTTAAAAGGTTTACACTTTACAGATATCTGTATTAGGCCTACACTGATAAAAACAATCATATTTATTCTACTCGAATATCGTGTATGTAAAATTGATTCCATGAATTTATAAGGTTTTCACTTAACAGATTTCTGTGCTAGGCCTACATTAGACTCTAAGACTCGCCAATCATCATTCCCGTAATGGCGTCAAAACGAATTTATCTCAGCGGAGCAAAGAAACGAAAGAAAAGAAATTTGACGAAGAAAAATGGCCAATAGAAAAAGGTAATTCATTATCGTTTATTTAATAATTTAAAGAAACATATTAAAGTTTGGTTTTATTATGTTTTCTGAATGGTGAGTATTATTTTAGACTAACGCCTAATCATCTAAGGAAATTTGTAATTTTGCAGGATCAATTCTAAAATATATTGGAACTCCAGACAGCAAGCCAGAGGAATATTCTGATCTTTCTGAACAGGATGCTCCAGTGCCATCACATTCATCAGGATCTGTCCAGGAAGCTGTACTGCCACCAAGACCACCACATTCCCCAGAACCACAGAAGGCATCATCTACTTCTGAGCAGCCTCCCATTTATTCTAAACTGCTAGATCCTGCTAACTGGCCAACCATTCTGTCTGATGCATTTAGAACGGATGCAGTAGGCAGAGGGCCATTTCAGATTAGTTCTGATTTCACATTTCCCAAAAAAGAAGACGGAAGAAGTTTTCATTATCATTATTTTTGTAGAACATTGGTTAATGGAGACAAGATGAAGCGGACTTGGCTTATCTACTCAAAAACAAAAAATGCTCCCTATTGCTTTTGTTGTAAATTATTTTCAACCAAAGAACAAAAGTTAGTGACAGAAGGACTGACAGACTGGAAAAACATAAGGCACACTTTTGAAAAGTCATGAAAGCATTCCAGCACACATAGCGCACATGGCAACCTGGAAAGATTTACAACTCCGTTTGCAAACTGGAAAGACAATAGACCAAGCTGAAAGAACACTATTGGAGGCTGAAAAGAGGCGCTGGAGAGATGTCCTGACTCGCTTAATCGCCATTATCCAATCCTTAGCCGAGAGAAATCTTGCATTTAGAGGTTCATCAAACACGTTACACCAGCAGAATAATGGGAATTTTCTAAAAGAGGTGGAGCTGCTTGCTAAATTTGATCCTGTCATGAAGCAGCACATTGAGCGTGTTGAGAGTGGCCAGTTCAGTCATTCCAGCTACCTTGGAAATATCATCCAAAATGAACTTATTGCTTCAATCAGTACTAAAATAATGGACACAATGGTGACTGAAGTTAAACAGTCCAAATATTATTCAATTATTTTGGACTGTACTCCCGATGTAAGCCATCAAGAACAGATGTCAGTCGTCATAAGGACTGTCAAAATGGATAAGAAACCAGAAATTAAGGAACATTTTATGGGGTTTCTTGTAGCTTCTGAAACAACAGATCTTGGTTTGTCATCTCTAATTATAAAGAAACTGACGAAACTGAATATTCTCCTTGAAGATTGCAGAGGACAATCATATGATAATGGTGCCAACATGAAAGGGAGAAACAAAGGAGTTCAAGCCAGACTTCTTGAGAAGAACCCTCGTGCACTCTATGTTCCATGTGGAGCACATTCCCAAAACTTGATGATATCTGATGCAGCAACAGCTTCAATAGATGCCACTAGCTATTTCGGCACTGTTCAGAAACTGTACAACCTATTTTCAGCCTCACCACAAAGATGGGCAATCCTAAAAGATTATGTCACTGTTGCACTCAAGACCTGGAGTGACACAAGATGGGAGAGCCGTATTAATAGCATAGAAGCTGTGCGGTATCAGGCCTCTAATATAAGGGAAGCTTTGTTGAAGGTCAGGGAAGTGTCTGATCCTCTGACCAAGGTTGAAGCCCAAAGTCTGGCAGAAGAGGTGGGGTCATACCGATTTATCATTTGCACAGTCATATGGTATGACATTCTACACATTGTGAACCATGTCAGTAAGCTCCTGGAGTCTCCTAAAATGCAGCTTGATGTGGCAGTTGACCTCCTTACTAAAGCGAAAACATCTCTGACTAACTACAGAAGAATTGGATTCACTTCAGCTCAAGTCTCTGCTAAAGATATGTGTGAGGAAATGAATGTAGAGGCTGTACTCAAAGAAAAGAGATTAAGAAGTACAAAAAGACACTTTGCTTGAGGCCACAGATGAGCCCATTGCAGATGCAATGAAGAGGCTAGAAATAACATTCTTTAATGTTGATGTTGACACTACCATTCAATCCTTAACTGATAGATTTAAAACTCTGAGTGAAGTAAGAGACCAATTTGGAGTGCTGCTCAATTTCCAGAAACTGGATGATCAGTCATTGAACAACCAGTGTGACAAACTATGCAAGACATTAACCTCTGGAAATGAAAGTGACATTGATGGAAAGGAACTGGCTATGGAAGTTAAACACTTACCAAGTTTGCCCTCAGACGAAATGACTGCTCTTGAGCTCCTCACCTATATCCACAATTTTTTTTTTTTTTTTTTGAGGAATTGTATCCCAATCTGTGGGTTGCACTGAGAATTGCCTGTACTCTGCCTGTGACTGTGGCCTCAGCAGAGAGGAGCTTTTCGAAGCTGAAACTCATCAAGACCTAGTTAAGATCATCTATGGGGCAGGAGCGACTCAGTGGTCTTGCAATAATCAGCATCAACCATGAAGTGGGGAAAGACGTGTTGTATGAAGACATCATTGATGATTTTGCGAGTAAAAAAGCCAGAAAGCAGAAATTTTGAGCCCAATACAATGCAGTTGGTGGTGGTTTGTATTCAGAGACTGTGATGTTAAGTTACTACTATTTTAGAGTGTGGTTTGTATTCAGAGACTGTGATGTTAAGTTACCAATATTTTGAAATGTGGTTTGTATTCAGAGACTGTGATGTTAACATAAATGTTTAAATAAATAAATATGGTGTAATAGTTACTTGCATCCTTTACCATCATCAAAAGATATAGAAGTCGTTTAATTACTGTTTGGCAAACTTCACAGGTATAAATGAAATACCAATCTGTCTATCTTTCTAACTTTTGAGGGCCCCTAACTGCCTCTTGCCTAGGGCCCCCACAAAGCTAGAAACGGCCCTGGATAATGAGATAGGCACCCTTCAAAGCAGACATTATTTCAATGCCTTCCTCGCCTCACATGTGTTTAATATCACTTGGCGATGCAGGATACGTTCTGCTAGGATACAACAAGGTTTATGCGTCCCACTACAAGCACTGCGCATTTCAAAACACGAGGCACTACGCTGAGCACTTAGCACTTCCACAGCACCGT
The DNA here is from genome assembly GCF_046742065.1 of Oratosquilla oratoria. Classification (NCBI taxonomy): domain Eukaryota; kingdom Metazoa; phylum Arthropoda; class Malacostraca; order Stomatopoda; family Squillidae; genus Oratosquilla; species Oratosquilla oratoria. The sequence continues at coordinate 62,476,549 of NC_134783.1, forward strand.
GGGATACAACGCGGTAGATACAAATTAACGTAAGCACTAATACACTGCCATATCAAAACACTTAGCATTTTCACGGCACTGTGGGATACGACACGGTAGATGCAGATTAAAGCAAGCACTAACACAAGGCAGGAGACATCTCACTTGAGATGCTGACTTTTCAAGATCGCGACGTCTACTGGGGACGGTTTTAGAAGTCGAGTTGCCAGTTTCTGAACACAATATTATCGTTTTCATGACAAAATTATGGTACTGTTATTAAAGAAATGTGGTACAAATTATTGTACATTTTGAAATATAATATAATGTACACTTTATGTAACATTTATAAATTCTATTAATGTGGAGAAATTCAAATAAATGATCTTTCACAAATTAGTGTTTCATTGAAAATAATCAAATAATATGCCTCATCATCAGTGTAATGAAATGAAAATATTTTAAAAAGAAAAACTTTCATATTTGTATGTAATTGAAAATAACTATTCATATTCTAGACATAAGCTATACCTCATGGCTTATAACATTACTCAGAATGTGAGGTGTTACTGCTGTGGTAAGTGCCAAACACGCAGTATTTTTGGTAGGAGTTTATTGCGGAGGTCTACACACAAGTATGGCAGGAAGGGATCTATCACAAGCGAATGCTTGGGGGCCTAGCTTGGGCATTAAGACGCGCTCGTGCCCTACTTCCTGATACATTGTTGCCAGGCGGGAAAAAGATTGGGCGAAACAATACATACTAACATATCTAGGTATATACATAAGAATGTACAGAAACAAGAGAACAATCACATATAATGATGAATATGCATGCAAAATGGTTAAGGGTAACATATATTTAGTACCTTAATGCTATGACGTGTACAATTGCCATAGACGCATACGCGTTTAGTGTACGCCTAATGACGTATACATATTCGGTTATATAATTATGTATAGGGCATTTATATAATGTAATGACTACATAGGCTTACTTATACAAAACATTTACAATAGATATATGTTGATATTACGTACTCATGTATAATAAAGAAGTGTTACTCTTTATTGTCTTTATTGTTCCTTTTCAATTCTTCATTCTCCTATTTTACTTCTTTTAACTGTCTTTTTAATTCTTCTATTTCATTAGTTAAATTTTTGTTCGTCTTCTCTAGTTCTTCAAATTTTTCAACTCTCTAACCTAACTTAACCTAACCTAACCTAACCAATTCTCGCCGTCCATTCGATGAAAGTGTGTGTGTGTGTGTGTGTGTGTGTGTGTGTGTGTGTGTGTGTGTGTGTGTGTGTGTGTGTGCGTGTGTGCTCGAGTGTGCTCGCGTGTGTGTGCACTTATGTGCTGTGTGTAATTCACCTCGGATCTGCTGTAGCCTCTGTCGAGACAGACAGACACCACCCTACGTCAGCGAGCTCAGAGCTCATTATTTGCCGATTTTTGGGTAGGTCTGAGACCACTCACCACACACCGGGACAGCAAGGTCACAACTCCTTGACTAACATCCCGTACCTACTCACTGCTAGGTGAACAGGGGTTACACGTGAAAGGAGAAAAACCCGACTTATCTCCGCCCGGCCGGGGAATCGAACCCCGATTCTCTGGCTTGTGAGGCCAGCGCGTTACCAATCCGCCACCGAGCCATGTGTGTGCTCGCGTGTGCGTGTATTCACTTGGTCTTTGGATCACGTGTTGGACTCGTGATCGACAGCTATTTCCCTCCTGGAAGAGAGCTCAGAGCTCGTAGGTCCGATCTATGGGTAATGCTATGACCTTGCACACACACTGTTACGGGCGGGCTGGTTAGTGAAGAGACGTTACGTATAACGGATAAGTGCTTAAGAACCAGCTCACTTCTAGAAGCCACTGTAGGACTGAACTATCTGGTCAGGGCCTAGATAATTCGTAAGACTAGAAGTAAAGGTAACAAAGAAGATTCCAGGAAAGGAATATTAAACTAGCGATAAAACTAGTAAACGAAATTATTAATATGGAAAATATTTACAGGCAATCAACACAAAAGAGAATGGGCAGTAGGGTCAATGGGACCGTTACATGATTATAAGAATATGGAAATTATCGTTCAAATAAGAAACACAAGATACGTATACAATATGGTACTATCTAAGTACAAAGAGATCAGGAACATGCATCAGAATAAGTAATAAGTACAAAAATAAGTATAAAGTAATGCAATGTATATCAGACACGTAATGTAGGCAAAAAGGGTGATCACTTCACACCAATCGTCTCATGAGTCTAAACTTCCAGTTTTTATCAAGAGATAAGATATGCGAGAAAATGACGAGGAGTGAGCGATTTCCACCGCTTATATACCATTGGACCGGAAGCGGGATACTTCCGGGTGAGTGTTCGGGAGAGCGAAAGGAGGGGAGGAGGGTAAGTTAACACACGTCAACATGGGTAGTTTTAAGACCCTCGACTCGCTTGAACAATCTACTTATTTAGTAACTGTCAAATCTGTGCGCTCCGAACTATTCAGGATTTCGCTTGTCTGTTTGTTCTACAAGAGTGCGCACCTCTCTCCGCACGTAGGCAAGATTACATATAGTGGACGGGCGTTACTGCTTAACATTGTTACAATACATACATAGACAAGAAATATGAACATAGTTATGTAATACAAAGGAACACAATTCTATAACATAATTACACATATGTCGTAATATCTAATATTACGTTACAACACACACACCCAACTCCCCGCCCACGAGAGTCAGAGTAACGACCCGAGGCACAGCGATACCGAAATAATTTCGGCCCTGGGCAGGATTCGAACTGGCTACTGGGAGCACTTCTGCTTCCCAGTTCAGCGCTCTACCAACAGTGCCACCGTGTGTGTGCTCGCGTGTGCGTGTGTGTGCTTATGTATTCACTTGGTCTTTGGATCACGTGTTGGACTCGTGATCGACAGCTATCCCCCTCCTGTAAGAGAGCTCAGAGCTCGTAGGTCCGATCTATGGGTAATGCTATGACACACACACACACACACACACACACACACACACACACACACACACACACACACACACACACACACACACACACACACACACACACACACACCCAACTCCCCGCCCACGAGAGTCCGAGTAACGACCCGAAGCGCAGCGGCACCGAAATAATTTCGGCCCTGGGCAGGATTCGAACCAAGAACTACGGTTCGAATCCTGCCTAGGGCCGTGTGTGTGCTTATGTGTGTGCACTTATGTGCTGTGTGTGTGTGCACTTATGTGTGTGCTTATGTGTGTGCACTTATGTGCTGTGTGTGTGCTTATGTGTGTGCGTGTGGTGTGTGCTTATGTGTGTGCGTGTGTGTGCACTTATGTGCTGTGTGGGTGTGCTCGCGTGTGCGTGTAAAAATAAATAACGTTTTCTCTCAAACCAATACATTGAATAGAGAACGGACAATGGGGTGACTACAATTTTTATCCATGTCTAAAGACACTCTTTTCATCGAACGCATGAACGACAATATGTCTCCTCATTAATAAAATCTTTATCTATGATATGAACTTCATTTTATTTTGTCCAGGTGGGAAATAATCTTTTATGAAACCGAACTGCGTTTTTCATCCAATACATCTAAAGAAACTTTTCCTCAAACGCATGAACTCGCCAATACGTCTCCTCCGTATATAGAATGAAGCAGAAGCCTGATGATATACCTAAACAAATTATATTTGGTTTACATAGGAACTTTAAGGGAAAACAAGTTAATTCTATGAAATTTCGACATTTCAAAGTTGAAGGCTCTAAACACACGCCATATCGACGCCATATTGTAAACAAACATCCAAGAATCAGAAAAATAGTTATTTAACCCTGCCAGTGCCGGCACCCAACCGTCCTTATAGATATGCAGGTAATGGAATATTTATTACACTGTTTATTATGATTTCATAGTGTGTAAATTTACATTTAAATTATTTTTACGAAAAAAATTACATCGGCGCAGTCAGTGACCACATATGATTTTATTTTGATCACTGAGATTTTTCCGAATTGGCGATGCGGGATAAAGCGTGTCATTCATTGTTAGCATGAATTTTGTAATCATGTTGGCCCACTGTGTGGCGTCGTGGAATTTTTTCCCTACTCAACATTTGGATATTTTAAATATGGAACATTGTTGGTTTTTCTATCCGGCAAAATCGTGTCGGCAACCTTTGTTTCCATGTTTCCTAGAAGAAAAATGCGTTCAACACTAACCCAATGTTTCCAGACCTAACCTAACCCTAACCCAACCTAACCCTAACCCAACCTAACCATAACTTAACCCAACCCAACCCCATTCATAGCCTGGTCTCACTAATTGCCGAACAAACCGAGAAAAGCCGAACAAAACAACAAAACCCAAACAAGGACGGGTTTTGCTCAAATGCACACTTCTATATATATATGGTTGCATTATTTGAACTATTTTCTTTAAAGTGTGTGATTTCCATGTAATATTATCAAAGAGAACTTACGTTTTTATCCTCTGCAATTTTACCAACCCCGGCTACGACTCGTCCAGCCCGCCATCTATGATTACTGGTGGTATGGATCAAACTACACTTTTAAGTTTCTTACTCTTGTGTTATTAGTGTAATAGAGTGCATATAGTTGAATTATTTAAACTCTTTTCTTTAAAATGTGTGATTTTCATGTAATTTGACCAAAGAGAAGTTATGTTTTAGCCTCTGCAGTATGACCGACCACAGCTACAAATACCGTAACAAATTAGCATATGGTTGCATTATTTGAACTATTTTCTTTAAAAGGTGTGATTTTCATGTAATTTGATCAAAGAGAAGTAATGTTTTTATCCTCTGCAAAATTACCGACCCCAGCTACGATTCGTGGTTACATATTTACTGCTAGCCTGCCATCTATGTTCTGCGAATGCAGATCATCACTGAGCATCAGGGTTGCCAGATTGGCGTTTATAATGCCAAATTTTGTATTTTTGGAATGTTTTTACTGTGTTTGGCAGGAAAATTTGTTGGGTGGCATTTTTGGGAATTTGGCATTTTTGGGGGGTGTTTTTAAATGCCCGGTCGTGATTAGAGATCATTCTTTTACTTGTATCAAGAATTAAATGATGATGTATGTGAATTATATAAATTTATCTCGGTTATATCATGTGGGAAATGTTGCAAAGATTTTGTGCCTAGCCAGAGGATGTTTCAGCTCTTCTTTAGTGAAAATATGTATGAACGGAGTAGTGCATCAAACATTTCTTAATCTGATGATGCTTTTGATTATATTTAGACACAATAGAAAAGTCACAAATGTATTTTCTATTTATGTATGTCAGAGTCTCTAGGAGGTTGTTTAATAAACTGGTTTAATTTATTGTAGAGGATACCAAAAAGTTTACTTAGGAACTTAAACGTAATGTATGGAGTAATACATTTTATATTAGTTATTGGTGTTTTTTCTTTCTCACATAATACGGAGTATAATATATTTTATTTTGGAAGTTTATATCTTTCTTTCCTTTTCACACACAGTCTTGAAAGTAGATTTATTTCAGAGGATGGTGGTTTATTACAGTACCACTAGAATTAAATGATGTACATGAATGATATAAATTGATCTTGGTCATATCATGTGACATTGTTTTATATTGGCTAGTCAACAGTAAAAAAAAAATTATATTGTAATTGTAGTTATACACATTATTTTTAACTACTTGATCTTGGTTATATCATGTGGTATTGTTTTATATTGGCTAGTCAACAGTAAAAAATATTTTTCATATTGTAATTGTAGTTATACACATTATTTTTAACTACACATGTAAAACCAAATGTAAAAAAAAATCTTAGAAAATGTAATGGTTGGCATTTTTAGGGCATGTTCTAAAAACAATTTGCCAGTTTTTGGCAGCATTTTGTCAGAATTTGGCTTTTTTCCTGGTAGAAATCCTGGCAACCCTGCTGATCGTGGTTGTTGTTGTTGTCGTTCCCTAGACTGTCTGTCCGAGCAGTCCCGTCTCCCCAAGGAAGGCCACAGCCGAAACTGGGTTTTCCCACAAATCCTTTATAGAGTGTATGTTGTGTTGTTTGCGTGCATGATTGTGTATAATGCAGTCTTCCATTATGTGTTGTATGGTATGGGGTGAAGTGTTACATCCTGGGCAGCTGCTCACAACACGGTCGTCCAGCCTCTTCTGGTAGCTTAGAAGTGCTGGGTGGTGACCGCATCGCAGTCTGGCCAAGTGGACTCTGTCCTTACGTGGGAGAGAGGATTCAGAAGGGTGGATATCAGGGGGTCTGGCATGCAGCAGTGTGTTGTCTTTCAGTGTGTTAATGGAGCGGTGAGTGATATGTGCTATATGCTGATCGTGGTTGATGGAGTTGGCCAGAAACATAATACTTGTAGAATTTCTTGTGAGGTTCGAACATGTGGGGCATATTTGCATACTAAATTGAATAAATGTAGAGTGAAAACTTTATTTTAAAAACTATTGTTGTTTATTTCTTTATAACCTAACCTAACATAACCATCCCTAACACTTTCCATTAGTTATACCTGCATTTTATCGACTATAGAATACCTTCATTTTTCACATTTTTTACGAAACGAATGTATATCATGTTCCAGCTTGCTTACAGTTGGTGTCGCTTTAGTAGTGGAGACACCACTTTACCAGTTTGTCTTTGGATATCAGTGGAAGCATATGCAGTCATCACCTAACTTGATCCGCTGAATTCCTGTTGCTGAGATGAGTGTAAAATTGAGTGACTACAGATGTATTCATTGGGCTATGGTATGCAATAACCTATGTCATCAATGACTGCATCCATAAGGCATTGTTCTTGTGTACTCTTCTTATATATTACTTCACTGTGTATTTGAACACATAAATTGCATTGTAAACATGCTTCTAACACGTGTCTTTCTTCAAGAAGGCATATTAGTAGATATATAAAATGAAAAGTATGTCAATATAAGTATAGGCCTACAATAAGAGGGAAGAAATGGTACTGGTCTCTGCTCATAAATGCTATAAACATTGCAGTTGTGTACAAGTCCTGAATCAAAACAAAAAGAGTTTAGAAGAAGCTTAGTAGCAATAATGCTAAAGCAATCTAAACCAAGACCAAGAGCAGATTCAGGGCCGGGTCCCTCATCCTCTGTCCCTACAGATATAAGGACAGACAACCAAAACCACTATCCACAAAGCCTGTTAGACGTTGCACTGTATGCAAAAAGAATTGCAGAATTCAGTGCGTAAAATACAGCAAGTCTCTACATTTGAAGGAATGCTTTCAAAAGTACCATGAAAAATAAGCAAGTTGTCTCTTTCTGTTTTTATTAATGAATACAAGTATCTTTTTTTAAAGGTTTTATATTTCTATAGAAAAATAAAAGATGGTTTCCTTTGAGCTTAAGATTTTTTAGCACTACTATGCAGCACTATTATTTTCTTGTGGATTTGTGTTATGTATTGAGGAAGTGAATTATCAGCAGTGTGTAAGAATTTGTTTGAAATATAATAACTATGAGCTTGGATAAGTTTTTATTTAACTTAATACGAGCGTTTTCTTTGCAATAGCATGATACTTTCATTGTATATAAAGGCAGAAAAATAATTCATAATATTATCCATAGTATAAATACCTTCACATGTTGGTGGAAAACTACTTGCGCTGAAGCCCAATGACTACATATGTAGTCATGCGGATTTTGAGGAAAACAGATGGATGATTAATAAATGAACACTATACACTTCTTAATTAAGCTATTTGCAATACCATTACAAAATGAAAACAAATTTGGAATATTTAAAGACGTGTTGGGTTTTGCTGGGTTAATTGACAAGTCACCGTGACTGACTGAAAAATGAATATGATTTGAGTTGATATTGAGTGTTATCTAATTTTACCCTCTTTTTCAAATTAGTAATTTAAATTCCATTGACTATAAATGAAATTTTAATTTTATAATGAAATTGTAAATTAGATTCATAAAGAATAACGTTAGTTTATTGTGCCAGAGTTGTAGTTTGTATTCGTCGCATAATTTTTGCATGACATTCAAAGTGATACTTGTTATAAGTTTTTACATATTTAAGGTAAAAAAACAGGTTAGTAGCCCAACTGCCTTCCTCACTTCAAACTCCCCCTCCCCCTCTCTGCCCCATGGGAATATCCTCCTTACCCCCCCCGCCCCCATGGGACCTTTCGCAGTGAGCGATTTGATACCAGACACCGCCAGATTTTGTAATTCTTGCCAGAAAATAAATACTTTTTGGGCAAGTTTTATAAGCTTACAGAGGTGCATCGTTGTACATTATTGTTTCTGAAATTTAAGTCAATTAATTTCATGATTGCAAATGGCATATAACATTGTTTGAGCCTCTATAATTACAGATGATATTCGTAAAACAGCCTATAATTGTATCAAGCCAAGCAATTTGTCATTTTCTACCGACTTCAATGGACGTATACTGATATATGCTTTCATTTGAATGCACCAAGCAATAGGCAAATCCATGTAATGTATAGAAAATATAATTTTACATTGAAGACTTAATTTTTCCGGTAAGATTAACATTTGTCTTTCTCTTACTTTTTCTTGAATTTGGCGTGCAGTCTGCCACGGCACATGTAAAATTAGTCATATTTGTTTGAAAATAGCTCCCAGCAGATCCAAGAGGCTACTGTTAACACAAACGCCGGTCACCTCGTACGTCCGCCACCACTGTTGTTATCTTTTATCTCACTGATTGTCTTCATATACAGGATGTTACAGTGATATCCATTATCCAACATCCTCTTATTTTTACTGCTCATACTTCAGTAAAAATAATTACCTATTTTTAGTTTTATCTTATGATTAAATTAACAAAGCCTTATCACACATCAGTAAATAAGATTATAACTTTGTCATGTTTTTAATTTTTAATACACTTATGCAGCAATTTATGTCGTATTTTTTTAATAACGGTTTCCAAATTAGCTAAGTCACCCCTTTCCCTCGTGAAATCCGAGACAATTGAAAATTCTAGCGCTAATAGGAACCTAACCAAGACCAAGAGCAGATTCAGGGCCGGGTCCCTCATCCTCTGTCCCTACAGATATAAGGACAGACAACCTAACCAAACCTAACCCTAACCTAACCAAACAACCTAACCCAACCCTAACCAAACCTAACCTAAAAACAAACCTAACCAAACCTAACCTAACCTAACAAACCTCTAACCCAACCTAACCAAACCTAACCTAACCATAACCTAACCCAACCTAACCTAGCCTAATCAAAACCTAACCTAAACTTAACCTAACAAAACCTAACCTAACAAAACCTAACCTAACCCATAACCTAACCTAACCTAAAAACAAACCTAACCTAACCAACCGAACCTAACCTAAAACCTAAAAAATAAAACCTAACCTAACCTAACAAAAAAAAAACCTAACCTAACCTAAAACCTAAAAAACCTAACCTAATCTAAAAAAAACCTAACCTAACCTAAAACCTAACCTAACCAAACCTAACCTAAAAACAAACCTAACCTAAACCTAACCTAACCAACCTAACCAAACCTAACCTAAAAAATAGAACCTAACCTAACCTAAAAACCTAATCTAACCTAAAAAAAAACTAACCTAACCTAAAAAAAAATCTAACCTAACCTAACCTAACCTAAAACCTAAAAAACCTAACCTAAAAAAACTAACCAAACCTAAAAAAAAACTTAACCTAAACAAACCAAACCTAACCTAACGAAACCTAACCTAACCTAAAAAAAAAACTAAAAAAAAACTAACCTAACCAAACCAACCTAACAACCCTAACCTAATTTAACCTAACCTAACCCAAACCTGCCCTAACCTAACCTAAAAAACAACGTAATCTAACCAAACCTAACCTAACCTAAACCTAATCTAACCCAACCCTAACCAAACCTAACCTAACCTAACCAAACCTAACCTAACCTTACCTAACCTAACCCTAACCTAACCTAAAAAAAACTAACCTAACCCATAACCTAACCTAAAAACAAACCTAACCTAAAAAATAAAACCTAACCTAAAAAAAAACTAACCTAAAAACAACTAACCTAACCTAACCTAAAACCTAAAAATCTAAAAAAAAACTAACCTAACCTAAAAAAAACTAACCTAACCTAAAAAAAACTAACCTAACCTAAACAAAACTAACCTAACCAAAAAACCTAACCTAACCTAAAAAAAAACTAAAAAATCCTAACCTAACCTAAAACCTAACCTAACCTAATTAAAAAAAAACTAACCAAACCTAACCTAACCAACCTAACCAAACCTAACCTAACCCTAACCAAACCAACCTAACCCTAACCTAACCCAAACCTAACCTAAACCTAACCTAACCTAAAAAACCTAACCAAACCTAACCTAACCAACCTAACCTAACTAAACCTAACCCAACCCTAACCTAACCAAACCTAACCTAACCAAACCAACCTAACCAAACCTAACCTTACCTAACCCTAACCTAACCTCACCTAACCTAACCACACCTAACCTAACCAAACCTAACTATAACCTAACAAACCTAACCTAACAAAACCTAAACTAACCTAACAAAACCTAATCTAACCTAACCTAACCATAAACTAACCTAACCAAAACCTAACCTAACAAAACCTAACCTAACCAATCCTAACCTAACCCTAACCTAACCTAACCATTTTCTCACACCTAACCTAACCTAAAACCAAAACCTAACCTAAACAAACCTAACCTAACCACAATCTAACCTAACCTAACCATAACCTAATCCAAACCTAAGCTAACTTAACCTAACCTAACCGAACCTAATCTAACCCTAACCAAACCTAACCTAACCCAACTTAACCTAACCAAAACCTAACCTAACCAAAACCTAACCTAACCAACCTAACCTAACCTGTGTTCATGCTCAACAATAATAACTGAAATATCTGCCAAAAACTTGGTGCCCTCCCTAATTAACTTTCTTGACTGTACATGTGTTCTAATTTCAAAATCAATTCTTGAACTACACTTCATTCGAATACAAGGAGGAAAAAACTTTCTTTTCCGTACATTAAGTGAATATTCTAATTTCAAAATAATTCCTTGAACTACATTCATTCAAATACAATACAAAGAAAACATGGACCAAATCCTTCAAGGGTTGAGGTCCAGCAATTGATGTCCAGGATTAGGAGAATCGCCAAAGAAACTTTGGAAGGGACCTCGCGGATAATATGCCAAGAACTCTCCAGCCATCTTCCAGAAGAGGTTCGTGGATATCTTCCGGAAGAGTCGAGCATCAAAAGAATGATTCAGAGGCAGCGTCGTAAAAACCAGCCGGGCTTACCTCGTAATGTTACAGACCTTACCCTACTTGATCCTTACATCAAGACAAAACAAAAGGACCCTTGAATCATGGGTAATATCAGTTTTGGCAACAATGATCGGATCATAGTGTTTTGTTCAAACAACCTGAGAAATTTATCAAACTCTTCGGTATGGTACGGCAATGGCACTTTTTACGTCTCCCCAGGATTGTTTGATCAACTCTACATGCACCAGTGATGGGGCAAATGCTGCCTCTCCTTTTCGTGTTGACAGCCAAGAAAACCAAAGACGCTTATTGTCGTATCTTCTCAGCCATCTAAGAAGCTGCATCACAACGCGGTCTGGATCTCAGGGTCAATATTTACAGAAGTGACTTTGAACGTGCTACGATGGAAGCTACAAAGGATATCTTGTCTATGCAGAAGGTCGAAGCTTGTTTCTTTCACTTTGCTCAAACGCACGGGAGAAAGGTTGTTTATTTAGGCTTGCGTGAAATGTACGTGAACGACAGCAGTTTTGCACAGAGACTTAAACAGCTCACTGCTTTGGCTTTTGTTCCCCCTTCCGACCTCTCAAGAGCCTTTCATGAATTACACTGGGGAACACTCATTTTGTTGCATTTAAAAAAAGACTTTTCTATAGTCAACTTGAGTGTGCTGATTTCAAATCTGAAGTCGGGTTTTGTCTGCAAGCTACAGATTTTATGCAATTTGACATTTTTATTTATTTTTTAAATTTTCGTTATTATAGGAAATTGCAATATCAGCCACAATTCTTTTGTTCACTTGAATCTTAAAACAGTATGAAAGCCATTTCTGTACATTTATTAAGGCAAAAGAAACAGAACATTAACAGAACATCTATCCCAAAGTTAGATTAGCATCCTTCAGAACATCACCACAGCTGATGGAAGCTTATCAATTTCTTTGTGTATTTTTTTCAGGCAGGAATTTGCGTTTGTAACTTTTGCGTTTGTACATTTCATCTGGGCAATTTCGTTTAATGCTCCAGCAGTAGTCAGCCATCATACTTTTGTCCCAGCGCCCTTGGTAGCGTTCTTCCATGATCTTTAGGTCTTGGTGGAATCGTTCTCCTTGTTCGTCACTCACAACCCCCAGGTTGTCAGGGAACTGATCAAGGTGGCTGTTCAAAAAATGAATCTTGATGCTCATGTTGCACCCGAGATCACGAAAAGCGAGGAGCATTCTGTTCACAAGTTCACTGTAGTTCTCCGCCTTATTGTTTCCAAGGAAGTTCTGAACGACTGCCACAAAGGATAACCATGCTGCCCTTTCTAAAGCGGTCATCTTAGCAACAAACTGATCATCACGAATTAGGGTTAGAATCTGTGGGCCATCAAACACGCCTGCTTTGATCTTCTCAAATGATAACCCTGGTAAAGCTGTGATGATGTGTTGGAAACATTCACCTTCGGTTCCAGTGCCTTGACAAATTGTTTCATCAAACCTAATTTGATGTGAAGAGGAGGAAAGATGATCTTATCTCTGTTTACAATTGGGTCTTGTATGATATTTGGCATGCCTGCTTCAAGGGTGTCACGAATAGGCCAGTCCTTCTGGACCCAATGTCTGTCTCGTGCTCGGCTGTCCCACATACAGAGGAAACATGGAAACTTGGTGAAACCTTTCTGTTGTCCAAGAAGAAAGTTGACCATCTTTAAGTCTACACAAATTATCCAATTGTGCTCATGATACTTTAATAAGTCCATGACCATTCTCATATCATCATAGTCTTCCCGCAAATGCACTGAGTGACCGACAGGTACTGCTCCATAAACATTGCCATTATGTAAAAGAACACACTTTAGACTGCGTTTTGAACTGTCTAAAAAGAGTCTCCATTCAGCAGGACTATAGTAAGGTACACCCAGTTCTTTGAGAAGCCCTGGGATGTCATGGCAGTAAACAAACTGTCTGTCTTTTGAAAAGAAGGTCACAAAAAGCTGGTCACGCTTTCTGAAATATGATACTTTAACAGAGTGATCAACAAGATTTCTGCCTTGTAATCTTGATGCCAAAAGCTCTGCTGCTTTCTTTGAAAGACCTAAATCCCGCACTAAATCATTCAGTTCAGCCTGGGGAAGAGGCTTAGGGACGGGGAAAGGTTCAGTGTCTGAAGAACAGTCCTCCGATTGTGAACACTTTTCTGACAATTCACTGTCACAACTGTCTTGCTGGCTTGTATCATGTCCAATGTCTTTATCGTCCAATGAAGGCAAGCCTTTGAAAACTGGAACAGGTACTTCTTCAGAGTGCGGAACAGGCCGAATAGCCGAGGGAATGTTCGGATACGTAATCTTATGGCGGTTTTTCTTCCCAACACCCGTTGTGTTTACCATGCAGAAATAACAGTCAGTTACATGGTTGGTGGGTTCGCGCCAAATCATTGGAACTCCAAAAGGCAGACCTTTGCGTTTTCCTTTGGTCCAGTCTCGAAGCATTTCCTCATAATTGTGGCACACAACATGAGGAGCCCATTGCTTGTCTTGATCACCAAGATGAACTTCAAAATATGCCTTGTAGGCACGCTTGACGAACAAGGATATGTTACGTCTCTGACGATTGAGTGTGTAGCATCCACATATGTAGCAGAAGGCATCAGGCTTGTTTCTGCAATGATGTCTCATTCTGGAAGCCATGTTTGAACTGAAACAAAAGAAGAATGATCAAAATATTAGAAGCTATCTATATATATGGACGTTAAAATGCTTATACATGGTTTACGCAAGTTCACATATGTACAATTTCATTAACCTCAAATTGCATACAAACTAGAGCTTGTAGAGAAAAACTAATTTCAGATTTGAAATCAGCGCCTAAAACTCTTTCAAAATCCGTTAAAATATCCAATGCAACTCAAAGTTACTGAAAAAGTGTTCCCCTGTGTTATTTCAGATACGCCTCCTGAATGTGACCCTTTTGTAAATTACATCAGAGAAAGATACATTGGATACTATCAATACCAGTCAACGAACGAACACCAGTACACCCAGCCTCGCAGTTTCTCTGTGTCGTGGATCATGGACAAAGCCGTTTTCCACCGTGTCATCCAGGAAGAACCGAGAACGACAAACCACCTTGAAGGATGGCATCGGAACTTTCAAGGAGTCGTTGGCAAGGTTCTCCCAAGTATCTACGAGTATATACACCGTCTACAAGATGAACAAGCCCACACAGAAACTGTCCTCTCACAACTCATCGCTGGACATAAGCCATCTAAACCACGGAAGTCAGTTAGTTCAACGAATAAACGGATACCGCGCATTGTTTCTCAGTATGAGGACCGATCCTTTCAGGAATATGTTGAAGGTCTAACTTTTATTATTACTTATTGATTTTTTCTGATATAATGTATAACATCCATTTGTACCAATACTTGTATATTTAAATCTATGTATAAGTAAATGCGAATAGAAGTTTACATATAAAATGAATTATCAAATAAACATAACTTTGTTTTGTGTGATTTCATCACCAACTGGAATAAGGCAACTATTCAATCATTTATGTGTCTTCGTTCAATCATTGATGTGTCTTTGATAGTACAGTGTACATAGAAATAAACGTTAAACTTTGTTTTCTGTGATTCCATTATCAACTGTAATAAGGCAATCGCAATTCACTGTGGTTTCATTAATACTCCTTTGATTAATTTAATTGTAATTGAACTGGTATAAGTGACTGTTGTTCAAGTTGTTTTATCTTCATTATTATGTTGATGAAAATCATGCCGGGCGGCCATGATGGGTCGAGTGATTTGGGAAATATCGTCTTTATTGCCGAGTTAGATTTTCTTTAAAACAATATCCATCTTCAAACAACCTCTTTTAGTCATGATTAGTCAAGTACCACTAATATAAAAGGCACATATGTATGAATAATCGGTGAAATGCATATTTCGACATGTCGCATTTGACAATCTGTCGTGTCGACATTTTGACCATTCGACATTCTGTCTTTCGACGTTCTGTTGTAGACCACTCTTTACCGATCAACATACAATCAATTGTTTCTAAAAGTAGTTTTAAAGAATCAGTTAAATGTTATCTTTTAGACACTGTTTTTTCCAAGGAAAATAGTTTATATGTTTAATTTACACCATTTATGCAAGTCATTTTTCTAAGTCTTTTCTAGCCAGTACAGTCATATTTTTCATGTTACTCAAATTTGACGTCTTTTTTCTAGTCAACCTAGCTTGTATTATGACAATCTTTTCCTAGTTATAATATGTCATTTTTTGTGAGGACCACAGTGGAAATAAGTCTTGACTTTCTGTGCCATCCTCGGATATACAATTGTATTTACTATGTATAATATGAGTCTGACATGTATTGTATTTTATTGTATATATGATTGAATCCAAATCAAATCAAAGTGCATATCTGTTGTATGAGGTGCTGTTTTATTATATTCAAATAAAGATACATAGAAATAGCATCTTTGATAATCTTGTATTATATATAGTTGAGGGGGTTTATCCTAGTGGGGTTTTGTCTCGGGGGGGTGTTAAGGCCTAGAGGAGTTTTGTCCTACACCCGTTGAGAACCGGAACAGTCGGGTAATTTATTGTAACTCATGAACGTTCTTTCACGAAAAACAGGTTTAACTTCACAGGTGCTCAATTATGGAACTCACTACCTATGTCCATTAAGCAGCCATATAGTAAGGTTAATTTCAAGAAAAAAAAAAGTCAAGATTACTATATATATCAGCTATGGACCGAGAACAGCCTTGACTTTATGTACTATTATCCTAGTGAGGGGTACCAGACTCCATGAGTAATATCTTCTAAATCTGCATTCACTCATAACTGTTCTGACCTCTTTTTGTCCTTTGGAGGTTTAGCGTAGTATAACAATGTTTGATGCTCAAAACTGGTTTCCACTTTTGTTTTGCTTGTCATTGTTTGGTACATGTTTCAGGTATGGTCTGAGAATGGTTATGATCTGATCATAATAATAGTCTGGTGAATCAGAGTACCAGGCAACAAGGTAATTGGACCTTTCCCTCCGGCTCCTTGTTGTTGTACTCGAATGCCGAACGTTGCGGCCTAGGATATTTATTGAAAACCTACATTTACAATAAAGTGCATTTCATACGAAGAGGCGAAGCCACCCCCACCCCCTCATTAAAAAAAATGCTCGATTTGCAGAAAAAATAAGAACACTCGTATCTTGGTGTATATAAGACGAGGAAAACAGGGGCAGTCATCATTTTAAGAAGAAGACCATGGCAAAGAATGGAGATAAGATAACATGGCGTTGTGTTAAGCGTGATCCACCCATAAGATACCACCAAAAACTTCGAAGATCCAGACATTGTGTTAGAAGGATCCATGACAAAATACCTCCGCCCAAAATACCTCCACCCAAAATCCCACACCCAAAATACCTCAGCCCAAAATACCTCCTAAACCACCCATAATACCTCCATACGGAAACAGCATATTCTATATGTGGACGAACTAACGATTTATATAGCTTGTTAAGTGATGGACTTTTGAAATGCATAGATATAGTTAGATAATAAACAAACAGGTAGATAATAAATAATAATAAATTGACATATAACTAATGATAAATGAAAATCAAACAGACAAATGATAACAAAACAAAAACAATATGTATAGTATAGAATCCCATAGAAAGTATCATTAGAGGACTTTTTCATTCAGGATTATGGTAGTATGGTAGATCAAAGGAATAATCAATTCTATATAGAAATTGTTAATCAAAAGAATCAGACAAAACAATTGATCAAAGGAATAATTAATTCTCTATAGAAATTTTTAATCAAAGGAATCAGACAAAACAATACAACGACTTCAGTTCATATTGATTAATAAATTGGATGCAATGGTCCTTAAAATCAGAATTTAAATCAAATAATGTATTTTACCCTATATCAGTACCTGGTCGCCATGTAGTAATTAAGCCGATTTTCAAAAATAAAATAAAATAAATAAATAGATAAAATAAAATACCTCATTCATAGGGGGGATCTTAACACAAAATACAATTTTATCCTATTTCATCAATTATTCACCTGTCATGTTCTATTTTCAAAGGCATACACCATTTTATTTATTCCTGCAATTACACTAAGAGCAACTTAAAAGAACATGCAGTGTATTTAGTATTATTTTTTGGTAAATAACGAAAATGCACCTGTGAGTATTGTCATGACAAATTCAATCAAGTTTATTGAAGATTTGAAAAAAAAAAACATAATGTTCCTGATTCATTATTTGATTTAACTTCTGATTTTAAGGACCATTGTATCCAATTCATTAAACAATTACCTATGGGTGAACATGTGAACTGAAGTCATTGTATTGTTTTGTCTGATTCTTTTGATAAAAAAATTCTGTAGAGAATTAATTATTCCTTTGGTCAATTGTTTTGTCTGATTCCTTTGATTAACAATTTTTATATAGAATTGATTATTCCTTTGATCTACCATACTACCATAATCCTGAATGAAAAAGTCCTCTAATGATACTTTCTATAGGATTCTATACTCTACATATTGTTTACAATATCATCCCCAAATGTCCTTATCATAACGCTTATCATTTGCATGGATGATTTGAGATCGCTACTGATAATTATACGCCGAGATCTTTTTCACTACTCACTTTTGTTAACAAATTTCCTAGTAACTTGTAATTGTACTTACTCTTATTTTTACCTATGTGCATTACCTTGCATTTACTTGTGTTAAATTTCATTGGCCACTTTTCAGATCATTGCTGTAATTCATCTAAATCTTCATAATTATTCCAACAAACTTGACAATTTAAGATTGTAACCTTCTAACCAGTACAAACAGCATGATATGCATGGAGGTGTTTTGGGCATTTTTGGAGGTATTCTGGGTGGAGGTATTTTGGGTGTGGGATTTTGGGCGGAAGTACTTTGGGTGGAGGTATTTTGGGCGCCTTCCGTGTTAGAACACTCGCATGCACGTGAAGACAGCCTAAGCAAGGCATCATATGAAAAGAAAAGCAGCTGCAATACAACATTAGACAAGCCAAACCAGATCTTCACATTTCAGAACGCGGAACTTGCCAATGAAGACTCGAATGCCATGTGCCGAGACTGCTAAAAGAGTCCTTCGAATAAGTAAATTGATTATTAATGGGCGACACATGAAACGCCCCGTCGAAATACCTGAAAAGGCTAAGTAAAGTTGATTATTTATTGACCACACCTAAGCAGCCAAAACGTCCTGTCACCGTTTTACTCACACCAGTACTGGTCCCCTATACCTTAGTTCTGGTGCTACAGACTATAATGTATATCCACTTCCTGGTGCTCAAACCAATGTGTAATTGCCCACTCCGTCCTGAAGTATAGGCAATTTTTGTAATTAATATGTGACCCAAGCTGTCATTCAGCATTCACTATAACTACATGTTGTAAGTGGTGGTTGTAGGTTGTGGTTGCAAGTCGAGCAAGTGGTGGTTGTAAATCGTTGTTTTAAGTGGTGGTTATAAGACGTGTAATTTGTGATTGTAAGTTATGGTTGTAAGTCGAGGTTATAAGTGGTGGTTGTAGGTGGTGGTTGTAAGCGCGAACGGTCAACTAGTCCCTGGTCAACTGGTCCCCAAATCTGCACCCCTAGGACAACTGGTCCCCCCAAAATAGGACATCTCATCCCCATTTTTTTTTTTTTTTCTTTTTTTTATAATAATTGTTTTAAGATGTTTAACAAGAATCAAAATACCATAATATATTATGTACAACACTTTATTAAATGATACACAGGTATTGTATATTACTCAATATAGCAAGAATCAAAATACCATAATATATTATGTTCAACACTTTATTAAATAATACACAGGTAATACACTAATACACAGGTAATACACAAGCAAGAATCAAAATAACAAAATATATTTTGTACAGCACCTGTGTATTGAATAATACACATGTAATACACAGGTATTATATATTACTCAAAATAGTAAGAATCAAAATACCATTAGATATTATGTACAACAATTCTTTAAATAATACACAGGTAATACACAGGTAATGGCCTAGACGTTGGGTTGACCACCTCGCAGGTTTTGGCTGATGCCACGCAGTAGGTCAGGGATAGTTTTCCTGCCTTCCTTGTAGTCTGTCACCAGGTTGTACAGGCGAACCTGGAGTAACACCGCTTCGACCGCTTGTGCTGACGGATTCCACGGTCATCCTGGAGGAGGACTGCATCTACGGTGGCTGCCTCTGCCTGGAGACACTCGATGAGCTTCCATATGGTTGCATTGGCGTGGCCCACTAGACTGGAGAATTTATTGTTCCAGCCCTCGCAGATGTTGTTGGTGTGTGGCTCGTTGGCTAACGTGGCATGGTGCTGGTTCCACCGGTCAGGAGCGAACATTGGTGGACTGCGGCGAAGTCGAAGAGGCTTGATGACTCGAGGGGTGGTGGTGACTCGGCGCTGGTGACGGAGCGGCCCAGAGACGTAAGTTGAGTTGAAGTATTCGACTAGAGCCTCGGCTTCGTCTGGCATGGTGGACTGGAGATGAGCCATGCCTGCCTTGACCTCCTCCTCAGGGGGTAGGAATGCCAGGGCATCCAAGTGGCCGCAGAAGAGACGAAACTCGACATCCCCTTCATACAGGTTCTTGAGACCCAGGCGCTGGATCTGCCTCCATAAATAGAAAATAAATAGATGAATAAATAAAGTTAAAAATCACCAAAACATTAATATATATATGTATGTATACGAACAATAGAGATCACATTAGGACAGTTTTTAGACAATTTATTTTGAGGACGAGTTGACCACCCAGCTTGTCATTCGGGGACCAGTTGTCCTAGGAGAGCAGTTTTGGGGACCAGTTGACCGGGGACTAGTTTTCCTACAATCGGTTGTAAGTGGTGGTTGAAAAATGTGGCTGTAAGTCGTGTAAGTGGTGGTTGGAAATAGTGGTTGTAAGTCGCTTAAGTTGTGGTTGTAAGTGTATTTGTAAGTCGTTATAAGTGGCGGTTGTAAGTCCTGGTTGTAATTGGTGGTTGTAAGTCGTGTGTTTGGAAATCGTGGTTGTAAGTGGTGGTTGGAAATCGTGGTTGTAAGTGGTGGTTGGAAATCGTGGTTGTAAGTCTTAGTTGTAAAACTTGGTTGGGAGTATTGATTGTAAGTCGTGTAAGTGGTGGTTGTATGTCGTGGTTGTAAATCGCCAAGTTCTGGTAGTAAGTGGTTGTAAGTCGTGGTTTAAGTGGTGGCTGTAAGTCGTGCTTGTAAATCGCGCAAGTTCTGGTAGTAAGTAGTGGTTGTAAGCCGTTTTAGTGGTGGTTGGAAATCGTGTTTGTAAGTGGTTGTAAGTAGTTGTTATAAGTCGTGGTTGTAAGTCGTAAGTGGTGGTTGTACGTCGTATAAGTGGTAAGTCATGTAAATCGTGGTTGTAAGTCGTATAAATGGTGGTAAGTGGTTGTTGTAAGTAGTAAGTCGTGTAAGTGGTGGTTGTAGGTCGTGTAGGTTGTGGTTGTATGTGGTGGTTGTAAGACGTGGCTGTAAGTCTTATGTAGTGGCTATAAGTGGTGGTTGTAAGTCGTGTACGTTCTGGTTATAAGTGGTGGTTGTAAGTCATGGTTAGAATGTGGTTGTAAGTGGTGGTTGTAGGTCGTGTAAATGATGAGTGAAAATCGTGGTTGTAAGTGATTGTAAATGGTGGTCATAAGTCGTGGTTACAAATGGTGGTTGTAAGTTGTGTAAGTGGTGGTTGTAAGTCATGTAAGTGGTGGTTGTAAGTCGTGTAAGTAGTGGTTGTAAGTTGTTATAAGTCGTGGCTGTAAGTGGTGGTTCCAGGTGGTAGTTATAGGTCGTGGTTATAAGTAGTGTTTAAAAGTCGTGTAAGTGGTGGTTGTAAGTCGTGTAAGTTGTGAATGTAAATAGTGGTTGTAAGTCGTGGTTCTAAGTGGTGGTTGTAAGTCGTGGCTGTAAGTGGTGTTTGTAGGTCGTGGTTTTAAGTGGTGGTTGTAAACAGTTCTTGTAAGTCGTGTAAGTGGTGGTTGAAAGTCGTTGTTGTAGGTGGTCGTTGTAAGTCGTGGTTGTTAATCGTGCTTGTAAGTCGTAGTTATAAGTTGTGGTTGTAAATGATAGTTGTAAGTCGTGCATGTGGTGGTTGTAATTCGTGGTTTTGAGTCGTGGTTGTAATTCGTGTACGTTGTGGTTGTATGTCGTTAAAAGTGGTGGTTGTAAGTAGTGGTTATAGGTCGTGGTTGTAAGTCGTGTAAATGGTGGTTGAAAAGCGTGGTTTAAGTGGTGGCTGTAAGTCGTGGTTGTAAATCGTGTAAGTGGTGGTTGTAAGTCGTGGATATAAATCGTGGCTGTAAGTGGTGGTTGTAAGTGATAGTTGTAGGTCGTGGTTGTAAGTAGTGGTTCAAAGTCGTGTAATTGGTGGTTGTATGTCGTGTAAGTTGTGGTTGTATATAGTGATTGAAAGTCGTGGTTGTACGTGGTGTTTGTATGTCGTGGTTGTAAGTCGTGTAAGTGGTGGTTGGAAATCGTGATTGTAAGTGGTGGTTGTAAGTCGTGCAAGTAACCTAGCTCAACCTAACCTCACCTAAGTGGTGGTTGTAAGTAGTTTTTGTAAGTTGTGGTTGTTAGTCGTAGTTGGAAGTCGTGGTTGTTGTAGGTCGTAGTTGTAAACCGTGGTTGTGAGTTGTGATGAACCTGACTTAAGATATTGAATGTAAGCTGCATTACAGTACCTGTGGGCAAAGCACTTCAGCATGTTAAAGTACTTATACGACGGGTCACCGTGACTGAGTTCAAGATGAACCTGAATTACGATATAGAACGTAATCTAACCAACTGAACCTAACCTATTGTAACCAAACCTTACCTAATATTTAGCATGTTAAAGTACTAAGGTGGTTGGTCATCGTGACTGAGTTCAAAATGAACCTGAATTACGATATAGAATATAAGTTACACCAAAGTCCTGGTGGGCAAAGCACCGAGTTCAACTTAGAGAGAGAGACACAGAGAGAGAAAGGGCAGACTCCCGCTTCCCCCTCTTCCTTCCTTCACCTGATCTCCGGTCGCTCCGTCGCGCCCTGCTGCTGATGTTGCAGCACGCGCGGCGGCAGCGGAGGGAGGGCCGGCCTGTCTTGGCGCAGACGAACCCTCCAGTCAGGGGAGGAGTCTCAATGGATCGCACTGTGATGGCTGCTCTACCAGGTACGACACCCCGGCTGGTACGTGAGTCGTCGTCAGACGGTTTGGCAGGGCAACATTGCATCTGGGCGTTACAGCGTTCGGGAAGGGACGGCCCCTGCCTTCCCTGGGGCCGCCAAGCTCTTCCCTTTGAATGGGCTTGACAGGCCGCGGATGTGGCCTCTAATATCTTGCCTCCCAATGAAGGCCACACACGATATCGTTGCCTTGACTAGACAGGATTCTACCTTAGAGGCATTCAGGCATAATCCCATGGATAGTAGCTTTGCACCACTGGTCACTCGACCAAGTACGTGTACCAAATGTCCGAACCTACGGTTCCTCTCATACTGAGCAGGATTACTATCGTAACGACGAGTCAACAGTAGGGTAAAACTAACCTGTCTCGCGACGGTCTAAACCCAGCTCACGTTCCCTTTAAACGGGTGAGCAACCCGATGCTTGGTGATTTTTGCTTCACAATGATAGGAAGAGCCGACATCGAAGGATCAAAAAACGACGTCGCTATGAACGCTTGGCCGCCACAAGCCAGTTATCCCTGTGGTAACTTTTCTGACACCTCTTGCTTAAAACTCTTCAAGTCAAAAGGATCGATAGGCCACGCTTTCGCGGTCCGTATTTGTACTGAAAATCAGGACCAAGCCAGCATTTGCCCTTTTACTCTACGCGAGGTTTCTGTCCTCGCTCAGCTGGCCTTAGGACACCTGCGTTATCGTTTGACAGATGTACCGCCCCAGTCAAACTCCCCGCCTGACAATGTCCTCGGAGCGGATCGCGGCCGACGCGAAGATGGCCGCTTAAGGCTAGAAGAAGGACCGCGTTGGTCCGCTTCCGTCTCACCGAGTAAGTAAAGAAACGATGAAAATAGTGGTATTTCACTGTCGGGTCTTACCCCTCCCACTTATGCTACACCTCTCATGTCTCTGCAAAATCAGACTAGAGTCAAGCTCAAGAGGGTCTTCTTCTTTCCCCGCTATGTCTTGCAAGCCCGTTCAAATGCTTGTGGGTTCACTAGATAGTAGATAGGGACAGTGGGAATCTTGTTGATCCATTCATGCGCGTCACTAATTAGATGACGAGGTATTTGGCTTTTTTCCCCGTCGTGTCCAGCCTCCCCTACACTGAAGAGCAGGCCAGAACACCGAGTGGGGGTGAGAGGGCCAAGAAGGCACAACTCGATTTTTATTCGCCTTTTTTTAACCTGGAGTCTTAACCATATTGGGGCTGGCCCGAGCATCATCGGATCTCCCATAGAGGACCTCTTAAACAGAATATAAATAATTTACGGTATATAATAACAACATAGAATACCCCTTCTCTGTAGAAAGGGGTAAACGGGCTTAAATACAGCCAACGGGCCGATAGTGGAAGACAGTTGACAGGCTAAAGCAGTCTGAGCTATTTACAGAAGAGAGTGGATAGAAAAACAAGAAGGAAAGGTACAGGTACCTGATGAAATCTGAATCCGGTAGCCGCCGCGAGGAGACGTGGGCGCCACCTACCCTTAGGTCACATAACCCACCCCGCCGCCGGTGGTCTTTCGCCAGGTTCTCCAGATGAAGACCCCGCCTCGGACCACGCTCATGGCGAAGAATTTGATCTGACCTTCGGTTATACTGAGGGACCGGAGGGTGTTAGCAGATTCTCGCGCCACACAGCCACGCCAGCTGAATGTGGCAGTGGACACGATTACTCTACCAACACCTCCCGGGCCCTCGGCTTTAGCTAACGCGATCTTCCTCGCGGCCTCCCTCTTTAAGGGATCAGAATCGTAGTAACGCTCCTTAAGGTTGTGTGCAGCGCTCAGAGAGAGGGACCCAGCGTCTGCAGTTATCTGGGCGTCGATATGAGCGATATTTCCTTGTTTGACCACCAGGTCAGGCTTCCTAAGCCCTGCAGGTACTCTTAGGTGGGGCTCAACAAGTACTTCATCTATATCATTTCGTTCAGATAGCAAGGAAGTCAGGTGACCAACCACGAAATCGTGGCGCGCGATCCTAGCTCCGTAGCCGGCGAGGTAGACCTGCAGTACGTGCCCAAGCATCTCCGGTCTAGCACACCCCTTATCACACTGCACACTACCCTGAGCGTCGGGTCCCCATCGAGCCGCTCCGGGAGCGTGGGCACCTTACCTTTGTAGTAGGCAGGGCGTTCACACGGAGGAGCTTCACAGCAAGCATCGACGTACATATTTCCGGGTAGCGCCGTAGTCCCGTCGGACACCCAGGAATGTATGTACCTTAGATTCAAGCTCCGCTTCTCTAAGGCCAGCCCTATCGACTGCTGACTCGTGGAGTCGGTTGGTCCAGAAAGTGATAGCCTCTTTCTTGCTCCGGACTATAGTTCCCTGATAGCTCACACTATCAGGGAACTTCTCCCGGTGCTGGGTGAAGAACCGAGTCTTCACCAAGGCCTCGATAATCGGATTCTTCGACAACTCGATTCTGCTGAAGCGGTTCCCCCGGCGGAGAAGCGGGACTGCCATCCTGAGGCACAACAGACCCAGGCCTTCGGCTGACACCGGCGCGTAGAAATACCCGAGCTTTACGTCGCTAGGGAGGCGTAACCAGGTCCGCACTGTCCTCCTTACGACTCGATCACACATCTCGAGTTGGGTTAATGTGACCTTTCCCAAAACGAGACGGTGAAGGAGTCCAGGAAGTAGGTGGATTCTCAATATGTACGTCTTTTGTTGTGGCTTGATGGGGGCCCTTGACAACTATTCAAGGGGCTCGTCGAGGGTAGTTGCGCTCTTCTTCACAACACCCCTAGCCCCGACGGGGACTCCCAGATACTTGTTAGTTAGTAGCCCCAATATCCATAGCTTTGTTGGGCATACCGCCGACAAAGATGTTAGGTCGGTTGTAAACGACGGACCTCTTCCTCTTCCCGTCAACAAGTAGCACCAGGGAGGCGGCGCACTTGGTCGGGTTGAGGGACAGTCCCGCCGCCAGCAAGGCACCTTTGACCTTCTGGAGCTGGGAATTGAGCCCAGCTGGCGTTCGCGCGGCGATAATGAGGTCGTCAGCGAAAGTGAGATGAGATACGCGCTGATCCCCGATTGTCGCTCCGAGCTCAAAGTCCAGCTCGGAGAGCACCTCATCCATCACTGCGTTGAAACAGTGGCGAGAGAGGGTCTCCCTGCTTGACACTCGCTCCCGAAGTGACCTCGGTGCCCAATAGATCCAGCTTCACTTCGGCAAGTGAAGACTGGATATATTCGGCAAAAAGATCATGGACTCCCAACCGTTTCACGGCCCTCACTACCGTCTCGCGAGACACCGTGTCGAAGGCCTTGCGCACGTCCAAAAAGGCCATTGATATGATAAAGGGGTGTGCCCTTCCCTTGCCTCGGAAATGAGCCCCGAGACCAGACAGACGTTCGTCAGCAGCCATCCACCGGCTGAAAGGCCACCTGACACTCGCTGATAGGTAGAGAGCTCATTATCAAGGCAAGAATCTTGTGCGGAGTTCGCACAACCAAGGAGGCCCCCGCGATAGGCCCAAGGTCTCCCGGGTTGGCCGATCCTTGCACCTTGTGCACCAGTGTCACTCGCGCCCATCTTGAATGGCGAAGCATGTGGTCGGCCGCGAGCCAGAGTGGTTGTTGTAAGTTAAGGTTGTAAATCGAGGTTGTAAGTGGTGGTTGTAATTCGTGTCTCTAAGTTGTGATTGTAAATGGTGGTTATACAGTGATCCCTCGTTTTTCGCGGTTAATGGGGACCAGAACCCCCCTGCGAAAGGGGAAAAACCGCGAAGTAGGATTTGCCCCCCCCCCCCGGCCCCCCTAGGAATTTTCGTGTATGTGCATGTGGGTACCAGAGTGTTTAAAATATGTAAACAGCATTTATACTTTACATATTTGAGACAAAGATTACAACAGTACACGTATTTACTTAAATCATTAATTACAAAACATTACACAGTAATTAAAGGGGATCAGACGCACTGATAGAAAAATATTAATAAAAAAAATTATATCGACTTGATATTTTTACAGTATAATCAAATTATTATTTTCCATATTCCATGGGCATTTGAACGATGTATGTCCGTCTCTTCATCCGTCAGTCCGTATGATGTCATTGATGATGTCACAATTTTTTCCGATCTTAATACTTTACCTAGACTAACCTGCTTTTGCATATAAAACATCAAGTATCATACAAACAGCGTGTAATTTCGTTTTTTCAAAAAATCTTAATAGATCAAGATATACATAGGTCATAAAATGCATGACTGTGACGTCGCACCGATAGCAGTTTTTTTCGATAAAATTCCTTCTAGCGATATCATCTATCATTTTAATAATTCATCAAAACTTATGCGAGAAAGGCACAATATTCATGTGTTAGCATGGTAAGTTTTAAGATTTTTTTTTTTTTTTAACATTTTGGAAAAAAAAACCGTGAAGCACTGAAGCTGCGAAACGTGAAGCGCGAAGTGACTAAGTGGGAACACTGTATGTCATGGCTGTAAATCGATGTAAGTCGTGTAAGTGGTGGTTGTATGTCTTTTAAGTGGTGGTTGTAAGTCGAGGTTGTAAATCGTTGTTGTAAGTTGTGGTTATAAGTCGTGGTTGTAAGTTGTGGTTCTAATTGGTGTCTGTAATTCGAGGTTGTAAGTGGTGGCTGTAAGTGTTAGCTGTAAGTGGTGCTTGTAAGTCGAGGTTTTAAGTGGTGGTTGTAAGTCGGGGATATCAGTGGCGGTTGTAAATGGTGATTACAAGTGGTTGTAAGTTGAGATTGTATGTCGTGGTTGTGATTGGTGGTTGTAAGTGGTATTTGTAAGTCGAGATTGTAAGTGGTAATAGTAAGTTGTGGTTGTAAGTGGTGTTTGTATGTCAAGCTTGTAAGTCGAGGTTGTAAGTTCGTGGTGTTGTGGTGGTTGTAAATGGTAGTTGTAAGTCGAGGTTTTAACTCAAGGTTGTAAGTCGTGTTTGTCAGTGGTGGATGTAAGTCGAGCTTGTAAGTGGTGGTTGAAGGAGGTGGTTATAAGTGCAATTGTAAGTCAACCTTGCAAGTCAAGGTTGTAAGTGGTGGTTGTAAGTCGAGGTTGAAAGTCGTGTAACTCATGGCTGTAAGTCATATAAGTGGTGGTTGTATGTCTTGTAAGCGGTGATTGTAGGTGGTTGTTGTAAGTCATGGTTGTAAGTCGTGGGTGTAAATGGTGGTTGTAAGTCGAGGTTGTAGGTGGTGGTTGTAAGTGATTGTTGTAATTCGAGGTTGTAAGTCAAGGCTGTAAGTGGTGGTTGTATGTGGAAGTTGTAAGTCCATGTAAGTCATGGATGTCAGTGGTGGTTGTAAGTGGTAATTGTAGGCGGTGGTTGTAAGTGGTGAATGTAACTCCAGGTTGTAAGTCATGGTTGTAATTGGTGGTGGTAAGTTGTTTTAGGGGGTGGTTATAATTTGAGGTAAGTGGTGGTTGTAACTCGTAGTTGTAAGTGGTGGCTGTAATGGCTGAAAGTGGTTGTAAGTCGAAGTTGTAAGTGGTGGTTGTAACTGGCAGTTATAAGTTCTGGTTGTAAGTGGGGGTTATACGTGGCGGTTGTACATCTAGGTTGTAAGTCCATGTTCTAAGTCGTGGATGTCAGTGGTGGTTGTAATTGGTGGATGTAAGTGGTAATTGTAGGCGGTGGTTGTAAGTGGTGAATGTAAGTCCAGATTGTAAGTCGTGGTTGTAATTGGCGGTGGTAAGTTGTTTTAGGTGGTGGTTATAATTTGAGGTTGTAAGTGGTGTTTGTAAGTCATTATGTCCGGTTCTTTTTCCTTCATGTAATCATTCAATTCGTTCAAGCCTGTTATTAAGCCATCTATGTTTGTGTAAGACACTTTTATTTATTTGTTTATTTATTTATTTGCTATTTCCATTGTGTTTTCTGATTCCTTTCCGTTTTTCTCTGCTATGAACCACTTCCTCACTTTCATATCCACTACTCTCCAATAGAATTTCTCTTTGACTCTATTCTTTTCTAATTTTTTCTTAGCTTCTAGTTTTTTGTTTTCTCATCCTCTCTTTCCTTTTTATTCATTTCTCTTTTCATTTATACCTGTTTATATTGATCACTGTCAGCTAGTTTCCCTGTTTTTGCTAAGATATTCTCTGCTATCGTTTGTGACCTGAATTTGAACTTAATTGGTCTAGTCTTATCTGTATTGTATTTCCCTAGTCTATATATATTTCTTCAAATTCTTTCCTTGTTTCTTGTCCATCCTCTTGAACTACTTCTAATATCATGTTTACCTTTTCCTTCTCTTTTACTCTTGTGGTCCTCTTTGGATTATGATTCTCTTCCATTCCTAATATAATTACACATTTCTTTTTGTCCACTGCGTCTCTTACTATATTCTCCTTCTCTCTCATCACTTTAATAACTGTGTCCTTTGTTTGTTCTTTCATCTGTTGTGTCATTATATCTCTGAACACAATTTTGTTGTTCTCTTGGACTTTTCTCCACCCACGTACCTTTTTTGCTATGTACTCTTTATTCTCTTCATTCTTCTTCTTTAATTCCTCATTCTCATCTTTTACTTTTTTTAACTGTCTTTTTAAGTCTTCTATTTCTTTAGTTAGGTTTTGATTCTCCTTTAGTTCTTCCAGTTTATCAACTCTATGGGTAACTAGTGTTAATTGGTTAAACCTAACCTCCCATGCTTCGTTCCTTTTTTTCTCTCCTCTAGATTTACTAGTCGAGGGAGGCTGTCATCTCCCTCATTAAATCCAGAAAAGCAATTATCTTCTCTTTCCATTGAGCTGCTATTATCTATATTTCTGCTTTTAACACCTCTGCTTTATTATTCTCCCTCGTCTTTGTGTTCTGCACTCCTTTTGTTTCCACCCTTCCAAACATCTAGGGCCCGTTCGTCCCTTTCCTCATTTCCTTCCATTTTCTTCAGTAATCCCTCTCTCCTTTTTCTTCACCTTCCCACAACACCACGAGCTTTCCCCTTCCCTACTAATACAACAAAGGTACTCCCTTGTTGAGATCGATGAAACTTGAATTTTTGCTGAAGTTCCAAACTTCGCTGTCACTTCTACCGACGTGTGTGTGTATTTACCTAGTTGTATTTACCTAGTTGTATTTTACGGGAAGGGGAGCTATGCTCGTAGTGTCCCGTCTTCATATCTCATTTTATCTAAAATTTCTTTAAATTCATGTATTGTTTTTGCACACACTACTTTCTCATCTAACTTGTTCCAAATGTCTATTACTCTGTGAGGAAAGCTGTTCTTTTTCAGATCTCTTCTATAGCTGTCTTTCTTGATTTTCTTTCCGTGTCCTCTTGTATTTTTATCATCCCATTTTATTAGATCCTCTATCAATAGTTTTTATGCCTTTCATGATTCTGTAAATAGTTATTAAATCTCCTCTCTTCT
The DNA here is from genome assembly GCF_046742065.1 of Oratosquilla oratoria. Taxonomy (NCBI): domain Eukaryota; kingdom Metazoa; phylum Arthropoda; class Malacostraca; order Stomatopoda; family Squillidae; genus Oratosquilla; species Oratosquilla oratoria. The sequence continues at coordinate 62,506,461 of NC_134783.1, forward strand.
TTGCTCTAATGTCTGTAGCTCAAGTTTTGCTAGTCTCTCTTCATATGATAGTTTTGAGAGTGTTGGTGCCAATTTTGTAATTGCTCTTTGTATTCTTTCAAGTTTTTTTATACATTTTTTTGTACTTGGTGACCACATCATTGCTGCATATTCAAATATTGGTCTTATCAAAGTGATTAGTATTTTCTTCACCATTTCTTCATCCAGGTATGTAAATGCCACTTTGATTGTTCTTATTAAATTATAAGTTTCTCCAAAAATCTTATTTATGTTTCTCAGGAGACATATTATTCATGATAATGACTCCCAGGTCCTTCTCATTTTCTACCTTTTTTGTTCCTTCTTCTCCGAATTTATATGGTCCTATTATTCTATTTTTGCTTTTTCCAAATTCCATTATACTACACTTCTTAGTATTGAACTCCATCTCCCACTTCCTACTCCATTCCCATACTTTATTGAGATCACTCTCTAGTGACTCACAATCTTCTTCAATGTTCACTTTTTTTTTTAACAGTTTTGCATCATCTGCAAAGAAGCTCATATAACTTTCAATTTCTTCATCCATATCATTAATATGTATAGCAAACATTATTGGGGCCAGAACTGTTCCTTGCGGAACACCACTTATTACTTCATCCCAATTTGAGTGTTTGTCTCTTATCACTACTCTCATTTTTCTTTCTTGCAAAAAGTCTTCCATCCATTTAAGCAGTTTGCCCTGTATTCCTCCTTCAGTTTCCAATTTCTTAAGCAACTTCTTATGTGGTACTTTGTCTAAAGTTTTTTTAGGTCTAGAAATGCACAATCAGCCCATCCATCTCTTTCTTGCATTATATCTATCTCTCCAGGTTGTATGTTCTCACTTGTAAACACCGACTTAAAATGCTTGTTCATAATTTCTGCCATTTCTATTTCCTCTGTGTATTCAACTCCTTGTCTTAATTTTTCTAATTCTTATTTGTTTTTCAGTTTGTTGTTTACAAATCTGTAAAATAGGTTTGGTTGATCTTTACATTTTTGTATGACATCTTTTTCATATTTTCTCTTTTCATCCCTGCACACTTGCACATACTCATTTCTATAGCAAGTATATATTTTCCATTTTTCAGGTCTTTTGTATTTCTTCAATTTGGTCCATGCTTTATCTCTTTTGACTTCCAATTCCCTACAACTTTTGTTTGACCAATTTTCCACTCCTTTTTTTATACATTTTTGTCAAAATATTCCATTTCTCTTCCACTGTTGTTTCATCTTTGTATATTCTTTCCCAGTTTTCTTTTTGAAAGAATTCTCTTATTTAAAAAAAAAAAATCATACATCAATCTTCCTTTTCTATATTGTTAATTTCTTTTCATGTATTCTTCCTAATTTAGTTCCAGTTCAATCAATATGTGGTCACTTTTACTTAGTGGTGTCTTATATTCAATCTTTTCCACTATTTCAGGCTCTGATGTGATTATTAGGTCTAGTCTCGATGGTTCTTCTTCATTTCTATACCTAGTGTTCTCTTGAATCCATTGTGTCATTGTATGGTCAATAATCATCTCGAGTAGAACATTTCCCCATGGGTCGTATCCACCCTTTACTGTCATCTCTTCCCAGCAGACTTCTTTGCAATTAAAGTCGCCCATCATAACTATTCTTTCTCCATCTTCCATTATCTTATTTAATGTTATCCTTGTGTCTTCTAACATACTTTTATGTTCACTCTCTTCCCACGAGGCTGTTTTTGGAGGCACATAATTTATTACAAACTTTCTGCTCTTCTTATCTCTGTCTTCCACTTCGATCATAATCATCTCCACTGTATTCTTTCCATATGTGACACTCTTCACATTTATATCTTTCTTTGTCAGGAACATAACTCCACCCCCTTGTTTGGTCTCTGTTTCTAATCCAATAATTATATGCACCATGTCCTACACTGTTGGGTGGTAGTGGACCTTTTAATTTTGTCTCTACAATTCCCATTATGCCCGATACTTTTTCCTTCAGATAATCATTCGGTTCGTTCAATCCTGTTATTAATCCATCTATATTTGTGTAAGACACTCTTAATTTTCTGCTACTTCCGTTATATTTTCTGTTTCCCTTTTGTTTTTCTCTGTTATGTTTCATTTCCTCACTTTCATATTCACTACTCTCCAATAGAATGACTCTTTTTCTGACTCTGATCTCTTCTCGTTTTTTCCTTTAGCTTCTTGTCTTTTTGCCTTCTCATCCTCTCTTTCCTCTTTATTCATTTCTCTTTTTATCCATACCTTTTTATAATGTTCACTGCTAGTTTCCCTGTTTTTGCTAAGATATTCTTTGCTGTCGTTTGTGACCTGAATTTAATCTTAATTGGTCTGGTCTTTTCTGTACTCTATTTCCCGAGCCTATACATTTCTTCAATTTGTTTCACGATTTCAGGTTCATCTTCCTGAACTAATTCTAGTAAACTGTTTACTTTTTCTTTTTCCTCTTTGATTCTTGTAGTTCTATTTAGATTATACTTCTCTTCCATTCCTAATATAATTATACATTTCTCTTTATCTGCTAAGTCTCTTACTATATTCTCCTTCTGTCTCATCACTTTAATGACTGTGTCTTCAGTTTGTTCTTTCATCTGTTGTTTTACTATGTCATTAAATGCAATTTTGCTGTTCTCTAGGATTTTTTTTCCAACCCTGTGCTTCTTTTGCTATGGACTCTTCATTCCCTATTATTCTTCTTTAATTCCTCATTCTCATCTTTTACTTCTTTTAACTGTCTTTTTAATACTTCTATTTCTTTAGTTAGTTTTTGGTTCACCTTCTCTAATTCTTCCAAATTTTCTACTCTCTGCATGATCTTCGTGAGTTCACCGAACCTGTCCTCACAATGTTTGACAATTTTCTCAAGTTTTTCTTCTAGGCTTGCTAATCGGAGAGGGTTGGCTTCCCCCCCCCCTCATTAAATCCTTGGAAATTATTACCTTCATTTTTTATTGTGCTGCTCTTATCTATATTTCTAATCTTTACATTTTTGTTAATCCACTCTTCATCACTGAAATCCTCTGGCCCTCTTTTGTTTACATGGCAATTGCCTGCCTGGACCAAGTCCTCCCCTTCCTCATTTCCTTCCATTTCCCTCAGTAATCCCTCCCCTTCTCCTTTTGCATCACCTTCCCACTACACCACGAGCTTTCCCCTTCCCTATAAATACAACACAGGTACTTCCTTGTCGTTGTGATCCCCGAACTTCGCTGTCACTCCGACCGACGTGTGTGTGTGTGTGTGTGTGTTACTTAGTTGTATTTTATGGGATGAGAGCTATGCTCATAGTGACCCGTTTTCGTATCTCTCTGCATCCAGTTTATTCTTAAAATCTTGTATAGTTTTGGCACTCACTGTTTTTCCATTTAGTTTCTTCCAGACATCAATCACTCTATGTGGGAAGCTATTCTTTTTCAAATCTCTTCTATAACTGTCCTTCTTTAGCTTCTTTGTGTGTCCTCTTGTTTCTCTAGTCTCATTTTAATAAGTTGTCTCTATCAAGAATTTCCATTCCTTTCATAATTCTGTAAATGGTCAACAAATCACCTCTTTCTCTTCTTTGTTCCAGTGTTGATAGATGTAATTTCTCCAATCTTTGTTCGTATGTCAGATTTGATAGTGTAGGTGCCATTTTTGTCACTGCTCTTTGAATTCTTTCTAATTTTTTTCTTTACTTTTTTTTGTGCTAGGTGCCTATAGTGTTGCAGCATATTCTAGTTTAGGTCTTATTAGTGCAACCATTTTTTTCTTTAACATTTCTCCATCCATGTAGTTGAAGGCCACTTTCATTGATCTTCATACATACATACATACATATACCAAAGGCTTTTTCCCCCTTACACAGGGGGTAGCCAAAAAGAAAAAGGCATAGAAACTGCTCCCACCCATTCCATTCCCTACATATCCCACTCCCCTCCACCCTCCTCCCTCCATCTTATCTTGGCACCTCCCGGACGACGGGTCATCCCTGCATCTTCTCCACTACCCTGAGTCAGAAGCAGTGTTGCAAGACACAGCACAGCCACAGCAAGGCAGCTTCATAAATTCGGCGACCCCCCTTTCCATCCCTTCTGCAGAAAAGGAGAAGGGGAGAAATCCCTTCGGGCTGCGTCAAATTTTTACTCGTACATACTCCCCCTCATGCATCACAGCATCATCCATACACAATCCTTCGCCATTCATTCCTATCTTCTGTCCTCTCCTGTCCTTCCTCACCAGGCATTCCTCTCTTTTGTAAAGCCCCTTTCACCCCATCTATCCATCTCATCCTAGGACGCCCCCTCATATTCACTCCTTCCACACCTCTTTTACTAATCTTTCTTCACTCATTCTTTCCATGTGTCCAAACCATCCCAATACTCTTACATCAACCCTATCTCCCGGCTCCCTTTCCACCCCTGTTCTCCTCCTCACCTCCTCATTTCTCACTCTATCTAGCCAAGTAACCTCTATCATACTTCTCACACACATTCTCAAACACATTCAAACTCCTTCTCTCTTCCTCTCTTATGTTCCATGTTTCTGCTCCATACAGTGCTGTTGACACAATCACTCCTTCATATAACCTCTTCTTAACATCCATTCCCAGATGTCTATTTCTCATTGCATTTTTTAATCCACCAAGGCATTTACTCGCTTCTCTCAATCTACTTTCTACATCCACCTCCACTCCACCCTTTCCTGCCACATTCACACCCAAGTATCTAAAACTATCCACTTCCTCCAGTCTCTCACCCTTAATGCTCACTTCCAGTCTGCTGTCACTCTCTCCCATTGTACATCTCATCACCTTACTTTTGCCCACATTTATCTTCAATTTCCTTCTTTCACACACCGTCTCAAATCCTATCACTAACTTCCTGAATCCCTCCTCTGATCCTGCTACAAGGACAGTGCCGTCAGCAAACAACAACTGGCTTATTTCCCACTTTTCTCCATTTTCTTTAATCATCTCCAACCCCTGACCCACTACCCTTACATTCACCTCTCGCACCACCCCATCCATGTATAGAATGAACAGCCAGGGCGACAACACATCCCTGACAAAGTCCCACCTTTACCTCAAACCATTCACTCTCCCTATTTCTAATCCTAACACAAGCTCGACTATTCTCATAAAAACTCCTGACTGCTCTCAACAGCTTTCCTCCTATTCCATATATCTGCAGTACCCCCCACAATGCCTTCCTGTCTAAGCCTTTTCCAGATCCATAAAAGTCCAAAAAACATCCTTACCTTTTCCTATAGCTTTCTCACATATCTGTCTTACCACAAAAAACTCATCTACACAACCCCTACCTGTCCTAAAACCACACTGTTCCTCACCAATTACTCCCCCTGTTCCTCTCCTAATCCTCTCAATCATCCCAGCTACAATCAACAAGCTGATCCCTCTGAAATTACTGCACTCACACTTGTCCCTCTATCCTTTGTAAAGTGGAACTATACAAGCACTCCTCCAGCACTCTACCCTCTCTTAAACATTAAATAACCTCACCAGCCAGTCCACCATCACTGTACCTCCTTTCTTCAGGCATTCTGTATGGCATCCATCCAATCCAGGTGCCTTACCTGCTGTCATCATCTTAACAGCTACTTTAACTTCATCTTTCCCTATATCTCCTCCATTTTCATCAATCACGGTCATTTTCTTAGCGCTTCCCACTGCAACTACTTTTCCCTCCCTATCCTCCTTCACATTTAGCAACTCCCTAAAATACTCTGGCCACCTTCCTCTCACTGCCTTCTCTTACATTATCATCTCTCCATCTGCACCTTTTACCTTTTCTTCTCTACTTGATTCGCCTCCTCTTCCTCTTTGAATTTCTTTCCAAAACATCTTTTTATTACTTTCAAAATTTTCTGTCATACTCTAACTCCATTTCATATCTGCTCTCCTCTTTGATTTCTTTATCTTATGCTTAACTTCCCTTCTCTTTATTTTGTACCTCTCATATGATTCCCTCGTCCTAATTTGTAGCCAATCTATGAATGCCTGATTCCTCTCTTCTATACCCTTCTTTGCTTCCTCATCCCACCACTTACTACCCTTCCTTCTATTTCCTCCCACCTTCCTTGTTCCACACACCATCTTTGCTCACCTTATGACTCCCTCCTTGAACCATCACCATTCCTCATCCACTCTTAGTTCTGCTCTATCCTTCACTCCCTCCCACTCCTCTTTCAGCTTCTTCTTATACTCATTATCCTTTTCTTTCTCATTTAAGCAGTTCACTCTAAGTACCTCCCTACCTTTTGCCCTTTTCCTCTTTCTCCACCTATTCTCCACTCTCAATTTACCTTCCACCAGAAAATGATCTGATATTCCCCCACTCTCTCCCCTTAGAACATGTATATCCTTAACTCTCCCTACCATACTCCTGGTCACCACTATATAGTCCATTCACGCTCTATCTGCCACACTTCCATCCACCACCCTCTCCCTTGTGTATGCTTGACTTTCCTCCTAAACACTGTATTTGCTATCATTAACTCTCTTTCTAGACACATCTCCATCAATTCTCCACTACGATTTTACCTGGAACTCCATACTTCCCAATCACTCCGTCTATTGGTTCATTTCCTACCATAATATTAAGGTCTCCCAATAAAACTACATTGGCATTTCTCCCTAATCCCTCTATGCACTCATTTATATCTACCCAAAAAGCCTTCCTTTCCTCTATGCTATTCTCACTACCAGGCCCATATGCACTTACAAAAAAGCCACATCTCCTTTCCCAGCTTCACCTTCATCCACATCAACCTTGATGAAACCTCCTTCCACTCCACTACACACTTATCTCTTCACTTACTAGTATAGCCACCCCTTCTCTCCCTCGTCCCCTCTTCACTCCTGAGTACCTCCCAGCTACACTCCCAAAGTCACAGTTGCCCTTCCCTTTCATTTTAGTCTCACTCAAAGCCAGCACACCTATCTTTCATCTCACAAACATACTACCTATCTCTTCCCTTTTACTCTTCTCTGTACCACATCCATGCATATTAAAAGAGCCAAACCTTAGGGTATTGGTTGGAAAACACCCAGACCCTCTTATGTCTTTACATTTTTTAGGAATGTCCTCTTTGGGGCTACAGATAGCAAGACTCCTAATCCCATCCCCTGTCCCATTTTTTGTTACCTCTTATGACTCAAGTGGAAAGATTTGGTGGTAGCATTCATTGATATTAATAAATTAAAAGTCTCTCCAACTAATTTATTGACATGTTCATCAGGTGTCAAGTCACTTTCTGAGTCAACTTTTTTGACTTCCTTATTACCAATTTATATTACAAAGGATTACAAAGGCAGAGCATGGAAACAGGAGACATTTTGATCCATATCTAGGTCGGATGCAAATAATAATAATAATGATAAATAAATAAATAAATAAATAGAAACTATTATAATGTAAACAATAAAATACATAAATCTATAGATATAGTTAAGTAATAAACTAAGAGGTAAATAATAAATAATAAATTGACATATAACTAATAATAAATGAAAATCAAACAAATAGTAATAAACAGACAAATGATAACAAAACAAATATACAATATTAGATATTGACCTGATATTCTATTTTTGCTTTTTCCAAATTCCATTATGCTCCATTTCTTAATATTAAAGTTCATTTCACACCTCTGACTCCATTCCCATTTTTGTCCAGGTCTTCTTGTAGCGATCTGCAATCTTCTTCTGTGCTTACTTTCTTGAGTAATTTGGCATTGTCAGCAAAGAAGTTCATGTAACACTTCTCTCCATCACCATATCATTTATATAAATGGCAAACATTAAAGGAGCCTATACAGAGTCTTGCGGGATGCCACTTATCACATCTTCCCAGTTCGAGTTTTTGCCTCTAAGCACCACTCTCATTTTTCTCCCACTTAAGAAATCCTTCATCCATTCCAGCAGCTTACCTTGTATTGCTCCTATTATTTCAATTTTTTTTATTAACTTTTTATGTGGTACTTTGTCAAAAGCCTTCTGCAAGTCCAAGAAGGCACAATCTGCCCAGCCATCTCTTTCTTGTATTATCTCGCTTAATCTCGAGTAAAAGTATATTAAGATTGTGGTACACGATCTTCCACTTCTAAAGCCAAATTGTTTAGGGTTTAATATTTTATTCTCTTCCAAGTGTTTGATTAATTTGTTTCTGATAACTATTTTTTTTGCATATTTTGCTACTGTGCTTGATAGGGATACTGGTCTGAAGTTTGTAGGATTTTCTTTGTTTCCTCCTTTATATATTGGTACTATGCATCTTTCCAATCTTGTGTTACCTTTCCTTCTTTGAGTGAAAAGTCTATCATCTTGTATAATTTGTCTGTCAGTTCATCTATACACTCTTTCAGTATCCAATTTGCAATTCCATCCGGTCCATGCGATTTCCTAACATCTAGGTCTTTTATTTGGTCTCTTGTTTCATTCTTATTTCTTTCATTTTAGGGGGCCTTTCTTGTTGTCCATCTTCCCAAATTTGTGAGCTCTCAATTGTAAAAACAGACTTGAAATGTCTGATCATAACTTCTGCCATTTCTGTGTCATCTATATATTCTTTATCTCCTTCATGCAGTTTTACAATTTCATATTTGTCTTTTAATTTATAATTTGCATATCTGTAAAAGAGTTTAGGTTGATCCTTACATTTTTCTCTAATATCTTTTTCATAGTTTCTTTTTTCTTTCCTATATATTTTCACATATTCATTCCTAAGTTTTATATATGTTTGCCATTTGGATGTTTTTTGTCTCTTTTCCATCTTTTCCAGACTTTGCCTCTTCTGTCTTTAGCCTCACTGCACCTTTTGTTGTATCAGCACTTTGTTTAAATCTCTTTTTGCTTCTTCTTTGGTACATATTTATCAATTCCTTTCTTGTACTTTTCTTTGAATATGTTCCATTTGTCTTCCATCTTTGTTTCCTCTTTCAAGAATTTATCCCAGCTTGCGTTTTGGAAAATTTTTCTTAGTTTTACAAAATCCGTTTTGTTGTACATTAATCTTCATTCTCTATGTTAATCATTCCTTCTTACATTGTTTTGTTCTTTTATTTCAAACTCTATTAGTATATGGTCACTCTTTAAAATTGGTGTTTTAAACACCATTTTGTTCATGATATCTGGTTCAGAAGTTAATATTAAGTCTAGTTTTGACTGTTTCTCATTGTTTCTATATCTAGTATTTTCCTTAACCCATTGTGTTAAGGTATATTCGATGGTCATATCCAGTAGAATATTGATCCAAAGTTCTTCTCCCCTTTTACTATCATTTCTTCCCAGAGTATATCCTTTGCATTGAAATCACCCATAATTACTATGTCACCACCCTCTTTCAATAACTCATTTAGCACATTCATTGTGTCTTCCAGTAATTTAGAATGATCACTATCAGACCAAGCCTGTGTTTTGGGGTGGGATATACACTGCTACAAATTTTTTATTTTTCATATTTTTATTTATAACTTTAATCATAATTAATTCCACATTATATTTGCCTTTTTGTCACATTTAGACCCTTTTTGGTCAATATCATGACACCTCCCTGTTTATCTGTTCTATTTTTTGCCCAGTGGTTGTATAGACTTTGTCCCACTTTACTTGTTGATAAAGGGCCTTTCAGTTTCATCTCCACAATTCCCATAATGTCAGGTTTTTCTATTTCCAGATAGTCATTTAGCTCATTAATTCCAGAGATACCATCAATATTTGTGTATGCCACTTTTAGTTTTATACTTTTCTTTTTTCTGTTTTTTTTTTTTTTTTCCTAATGTACTTTTTCAGTCTCAGGTCCAGTACGCTAATTTTTTTTTTTTTTTTTTCGTCTCTTTTTTTTTTTTCTCACTTCTATCGTTGGCTTCAATTCTGAGAGCCTTGTCTTTATTTCATCACTCTATTTCCTTTTTTATCCATACATGCTTGAGTTTCTCACTGTTTGCTAATTCAACCGCTTTCGATAGTGCTTCCTTGGCTATCATTTGAGTTCTTAGTTTTATTTTCAGAGGTCTATGTTGTTTTTCTTTTGAATATTTGCCTATCCTGTGAATCTCGTCAATTTCTTTGTCAAAATTTTGCCCTTCATCCTGAATTTCTTTCAAAATTTCCTTAGCTATTTCCTTTTCCTCCTTTTCTCTCTGGTATTTATACACATCATGTTTTTCATGGACCACAATGCATTTACCTTTGTCAACAATATTTCTCATCCAAATTTCCTTTTTTTAGTTACTTTCATAACTGTTTCTTTTGTATTTTCCTCCATCTGCTTTTGTACTATTTCTCTAAAGGAATTTGTTTCCTGCTCTTGTTTCCATTGATTTTTTATTTCAAGGTCTGTTTCTTTAATTGACTCTTCCACCTTTCTGGTCACTACCTGTAATTACTCTTTGACCTTTTTCATTTCTTCATTTCTTGTCCTCATTTTTCATTCTTTTATTTTCTCTTTTGAGCATATACATTTTCCTCTTTAGGTCACTTAATTTTCTAACCATTTGCTCATTACTCTTACGCAAGGTAATCAATTCCCTAAGAACAGCTCGGTAGTCTAATTTTAAATCTATGATTTCTTCCAATAACTTCTTTGGAAACCTGAAAAACTGTTGTTCTCCCACCTTTGGTTTATTCTTGGAGTGTCAATTAAACATTTTCTCTTGGGAATTACACCTCTTAGTGATTCTACCTTACTTATATTAACGCCTCTCTTCATTGGTTCATTGAATATTTTATCTTCAATTTCTCCATTGTGCCAACTATACTTATTTCAAGAACTGGATTTTACCTTATCAGTCACACACAAAACATAGCTTATACATAATGAAGAGCCATCGAAACTAGATCTAATATTTACAACAGAGCCTGAAATAGTGCATAAAGTCCAGTATGAGACACCAATTGGAAAGAGTGACCATGTACTCATCGAAACTATACTAAAGGAAGAAATAGACATAGAGAGGAACGAAAAGCATAGGAAAGGAAGACTGAGGTACAACAAAACAGACTTTACAAAACTAAAGACATTCTTCCGGAATGCAAACTGGGAAATATTTTACAGGGAAGAAACAGCAGTGGAAGAGAAATGGAATATATTGATGGAAAACTACAATGAAGGGGTAAACAGGCATGTACCAAGACAAAAGCGAGAGAGAGAGTACATTAAATGTTGGTTCAACAAAAGATGCAGTGAGGCAAAAGACAGAAGGGACAAAGCTTGGAAAAAGTGGAGAAAAGACAAAAAACAAAGCAAATGGCAAATTTATGTTAACTATAGAAATGAGTATGTTAATGTGAGAAGAGAGGAGAAAAGGAACCATGAGAAGGATATTATAGACAAATGCAAAGAGCAACCCAAACTATTCTATCGGTATGTGAATGGTACTTAAAAACAAACAGGAATTGGTGAAACTATGCCAAGGAAACATAGAATACACAGAAGATTTAGAGATGGCCGAAGTCATGAACAATCACTTTAAATCTGTTTTCACCAGAGAGAAAATACCGAATTGTGACATAGACAAAAACAAGAAATCTCCCCTCATGAATGAGTTTACAGCATCACTAAAGGAAATATCAGAACATTTATCAAGGCTGGATGTCAGAAAATCACATGGCCCGGACGGTATTGCAAATTGGATTCTAAAGGAGTGCAAAGAAGAACTAACAGACAAAATACACATCTTAATAAACAGCTCACTCAAAGAAGGAAAGATACCCGAGGACTGGAAAAACGCTAACATTGTACCAATACACAAAGGAGGAAACAAAGAAGAACCCACCAACTATAGGCCAGTATCACTAAACAGCACCATTGCCAAAATTTGTGAGAAAATAATCAAGAATAGATGGGTAAAACATCTGGAAGACAATGACATATTAAACCCAAGACAATTCGGATTCAGACAAGGAAGATCATGCTCCACAAACTTAATATGCTTTTACTCAAGACTAATAGACATAGTGCAAGAAAGAAATGGATGGGCTGATTGTGCATTCCTAGACTTGCAAAAAGCCTTTGACAAAGTACCACACAGAAAACTACTAAAAAAACTGGAACACATAGGAGGAATACAGGGAAACCTACTAAAATGGATAGATAGAGGACTTTCTGACTGGTAGAAAGATGAGAGTAGTGCTCAGAGAAAAAATATTCAGACTGGAAAAGAGGTGATCAGTGGAGTACCGCAAGGATCTGTGCTGGCACCAATAATGTTTGCTATCTATATGAATGACATGGATGAGGACGTGAACTGCTACATGAGCTTCTTTGCCGATGACGCCAAACTGCTAAGGAAAATAGAAACTGATGAGGACTGTGAAGCACTGCAAGAAGACCTAAATAGGGTATGGAACTGGAGTCAGAAATGGGAAGTGGACTTTAATACTAAGAAGTTGTAGCATAATGGAGTTTGGAAAAAGCAAAAACAGAATATCAGGAAAATATACAATTGGAACCAAAGAAGTAAAGAAAGTATGGATCCGAAAAAGATTTGGGAGTAATTATCACGAACGACCTGTCCTATGATATACAGATTAACAAAATTGTCGGGGAGACTTACAATTTGCTAAAGATCAATAAAAGTGGCGTTTACAAACATGGACGAAGAAATGAAGAAAAAAATATTGTTTAAATTGATAATGCCTAGAATAGAGTATGCAGCGACAATTTTGTCCCCCAGTACCAAAAGAATAAAAAAAAAAAAAAAATAATCCAAAGAGCAGCTACAAAAATGGCACCTGCACTTGCAAACCTATCATATGAAGAGAGATTGGCTAAACTGGAGTTACCGACACTGGAGCAAAGAAGAGAGAGAGGTGACCTATTGACCATCTACAGAATCATGAAAGGCACAGAGGTACTCGATAGTGAGAACTTACTTAACTGGGACAAAAGAAACACAAGAGGACATGGAAAGAAAATAAAAAAACATAGCTAAAGAAGAGAACTGAAGAAAAACAGTTTTTCCTCATAGAGTTTTGGACACTTGGAACAAACTGGACAATGAAATAGTATGCGCAAAAACCATTCATGGAGTTTAAAAACAAACTAGACACTGCAAGATACAAAGGCGGGACAACACGAGCATAGCTCCCCTTCCCGCAAAATACAACTAGGTAAAACATCCTGCACAATAACAACTATTCGTTTCCTTCTTGTCAGCAACAAAACTTATATATAATAATATATATATATATATATATATATATATATATATATATATATATATACATATATATATATGTGTGTGTGTATTTACCTAGTTCTATTTTACGGGAAGGGGAGCTATGCTTGTGGTGTCCCGTCTTCATATCTCGTTTAATCTAGACTTTCTTTAAATTCATGTATTGTTTTTGCACACTCCACTTTCTCATCTAACTTGTTCCAAATGTCTATTAGTCTGTGAGGAAAGCTGTTCTTTTTCAGACCTCTTCAATAGCTGTCTTTCTTGATTTTCTTTCCGTGTCCTCTTGTATTTCTTTCATCCCATTTTATTAGATCATCTCTATCAATAGTTTCTATGCCTTTCATGATTCTATATATAGTTATCAAATCTTCTCTCTTCTTTGCTCTAATGTTTGTAGCACAAGTTTTGCTAGTCTCTCTTCATATGATAGTTTTGAGTGTTAGTGCCAATTTTGTAATTGCTCTTTGTATTCTTTCAAGTTTTGTTATACATTTTTTTTGTACTTGGTGACCACATCATTGCTGCATATTCCAATCTTGGTCTTATCAAAGTGATTAGTATTTTCTTCACCATTTCTTCATCCAGGTATGTACATGCCACTTTGATTGTTCTTATTAAATTATAAGTTTCTCCGAAAATCTTGTTTATATGTTTCTCAGGTGACATATTATTCATAATAATGACTCCCAGGTCCTCATTTTCTACTTTTTTTTATTCCTTCTTCTCCCAATTTATATGATCCTACTATTCTTTTTTTTTTTGCTTTTTCCAAATTCCATTATACTACACTTTTTAGTATTGAACTCCATCTCCCACTTCCTACTCCATTCCCATACTTTATTAAGATCCCTCTGTAGGTACTCACAATCTTCTTCAGTGTTCACTTTTGTTTTAACAGTTTTGCATCATCTGCAAAGAAGCTCATATAAGTTTCAATTTCTTCATCCATATCATTAATATATATAGCAAACATTATTGGGGCCAGAACTGTTCCTTGTGGAACACCACTTATTACTTCACACCACTTATTACTTGTATTTTGCGGAAAGGAGAGCTATGCTCGTGGTGTCCCGCCTTTGTATCTTGCAGTGTCTAGTTTACTTTTTAACTCATGAATGGTTTTTGTGCATACTATTTCATTATCCAGTTTGTTCCAAGTGTCCACTACTCCATGTGGAAAACTGTTTTTCTTCAGTTCTCTTCTGTAGCTATATTTTTTTATTTTCTTTCCATGTCCTCTTGTGTTTCTCTTGTCCCAGTTTAGTAAGTCCTCTCTATCGAGTATCTCTGTGCCTTTCATGATTCTGTAGTCAGTAGGTCACCTATCTCTCTTCTTTGCTCCAGCGTCGGTAACTCCAGTTTAGCCAATCTCTCCTCATATGATAGGTTTGCAAGTGCAGGTGCCATTTTTGTTGCTGCTTTCTGGATTCTTTCTATTTTCTTTATATTCTTTTTGGTACTGGGTGACCACAATGTTGCCGCATACTCTAGTCTAGGCCTTATCAATATAACCAATATTTTTTTTATCATGTCTTTGTCCAAGTATGCAAATGCCACTTTTATTGATCTAAGCAAGTTGTAAGCCTCCCCGACAATTTTTTAATCTGTTTATCATAGGACAAATCGTTTGTGATAATTACCCCCAAATCTTTTTCGGATCCTGCCTTCTTTACCTCCATGGTTCCAATTGTATATTTTCCTGATATTCTGTTTTTGCTTTTTCCAAACTCCATTATGCTACACTTCTTAGTATTAAAGTCCATTTCCCATTTCTGACTCCAGTTCCATACCTTATTCAGGTCTTCATGCAGTGCTTCACAGTCTTTATCAGTTTCTACTTTCCTTAACAGTTTAGCGTCGTCTGCAAAGAAGCTCATGTAACATTTCACATCCTCGTCCATGTCATTCACATAAATAACAAACATTATTGGTGCCAATACAGATCCTTGCGGTACTCCACTGATCACCTCTTCCCAATCTGAATATTTTTCTCTGAGCACTACTCTCATCTTTCTACCAATCAGGAAGCCCTCCATCCATTTTAGTAGGTTCCCTTGTATTCCTCCTATGTGTTCCAGTTTTTTTTTTTTTTTTTTTTTTTTTTTCTGTGTGGTACTTTGTCAAAAGCGTTTTGCAAGTCTAGGAAGGCACAATCAGCCCATCCATTTCTTTCTTGCACTATGTCTATTAGTCTTGAGTAGAAGCATATTAAGTTTGTGGTGCATGATCTTCCCTGTCTAAACCCAAATTTTCTTGGGTTTATTATGTTGTCTTCCAGATGTTTTACCCATCTATTCTTGATGATTTTCTCACAAATTTTGGCTATAGTGCTTGTGAGTGATACTGGCCTATAGTTGGTGGGTTCTTCCTTGTTTCCTCCTTTATATATTGGTACAATGTTAGCATTTTCCCAGTCTTTAGGTATCTTTCCTTCTTTGAGTGAGCTATTTATTATGTTGTGTATTTTGTCCGATAGTTCTTCTTTGCATTCCTTTAGAATCCAATTTGCAATACCATCCGGGCCATGTGATTTTCTGACGTCAAGTTTTGATAGGTGTTCTGATATTTCTTTTTGTGTTGTAAGCTCACTCATGTGGGAAGATTGCTTGTTATTCTCTTCGTCCCAATTTTGTATTTTATCTCTGGTGAAGACGGATTTAAAGTGATTGTTCATGACTTCGGCCATTTCTAATTCTTCTGTGTATTCTATATTTCCTTGGCGTAGTTTCACCATTTCCTGTTTGTTTTTAAGTATACCATTCACATATCGATAGAATAGTTTGGGTTGCTCTTTGCATTTATCTATAATATCCTTTTCATGGTTCCTTTTCTCCTCTCTTATCACATTAACATACTCATTTCTATAGTTTATATAAATTTGCCATTTACTATTTTTTTTTTTTTTTCTTATCTTCACCTTTTCCAAGCTCTGTCCCTTCTGTCTTTTGCCTCACTGCATCTTTTGTTGAACCAACATTTGATGTACTCTCTCGCTTTTGTCTTGGTACATGCCTGTTTACCCCTTAATTGTAATTTTCCATCAAGATATTCAATTTCTCATCCACTTTTGTCTCTTCTATATAGAATTTATCCTAGTTTGCATTCCGAAAGAATATCTTTAGTTTTGCAAAGTCCGTTTTGTTGTACATCAATCTTCCTTTCCTATGCTTTTCATTTCTCTCCATGTCTATTTCTTCCTTTAGTACAGTTTCCATGAGTATATCGTCACTCTTTCCAATTGGTGTCTTGTAATGGATTTTGTCCACAATTTCAGGTTCTGTTGTAAATATTAAATCTAGTTTCGATGGCTCTTCATTGCTTCTGTATCTGGTGTTTTCGCTGACCTATTGGGTCATTGTGTATTCCATGGTCATGTCTAGCAGTACATTACCCCACAAGTCATCTCCTCCTCGCACTGTCATGTTATCCCAACAAATTGCTTTGCAATTGAAGTCCCCCATAATTACCAGACTACCCCTGCCCATTGGTATCTCATTTAGTGATTTCCTTGTATCTTCTAGCATTTTTGTATGTTCGTTCTCTTTCCAAGTGTTCGTTTTTGGGGGCACATAGGTCACCACAAACTTTCTACTTTTCATATTCTTGCCTTCGACTTTTATAATGATCAGTTCAACATTACCTTTGCCCTCCACAATTTTTTTTCACGTTTAAGTCTTTCTTGGCCAAGAACATGATTCCTCCTCCCTGTTTCTTATCCCTGTTTTTTATCCAGTAATCATATAGTCCTTGTCCAATATCGATGGATGGTATTTCACCTCTTAGTTTAGTCTCTACAATTCCCATTATGTCTGGTTTTTCTTATTGCAGGTAATCATTGAGTTCGTTCAGACCTCAAATTAACCTGTCAATGTTAGTACAGGCCACTTTTAATTTTCTTCTTCCTTCATTATTTTTTGTCTTTGTTTTTTTTTTTTTTTTCGTTTTGATGTGCCATTTCCTCAATCTCATGTCGATTACTCTCCAATGGAATTCCTTGCTCTCTGTCTCCGTTCTCATCGAGTTTTTTTCTTTTGCTTCTCTTAGTGACTTTTCTTTGTCTAATTCTTCAGTATTCATTTCTCTTTTTATCCATATCTTATTGTACTTTTCACTCCTTGCCAAGTTGCCTACTTTTTCCAATATGTCTTCTACTAACATCTGTGACCTTATCTTTAGAGGTCGATTTCTATTCTTAGAATAGTGACCAATTCTATGTCTCGTCCAGGTCTTTGCCTGCATCTCGGTCTCCCCCCTGAATTTCATTTATGATTTCTACTGCTGTCTCTTTTTCTTCTTTTTCTCTCATGTACCTCGCCAATCCCTGTTTTTCTTTTAGTCCATATACCACAATACATTTTTTCATTAATCACTTGGATAATTGTATCTTTTGCATTATCCTGCATTTGCTGCTTGACTATTTCCTTATTTTCAATGTTTTCCTTCCACTTCTTAATTTTCTGAATATTTTCCTCACTTAGGTTCTCTTCGATTTTTTCCAATTTTCTGAATACTTTCCTCACTTAGGTTCTCTTTGATTTTTTCCATTATTTCTTGTATTTTTGTTCACCTCTTTAAGTTTTCGCTATTGTTATTATCATTAATTCTTTTCGTTATCAAGTTGGTTTTTCTTCGGTCAGAAATTTCGTGATTCGCTTGTGCTAAGCAGTCCATTAGTCCAATGATATCCTTTCTTCAGTCCATAATTTCATTCTCCCGCCGTATCCCATTTTTGCTCATATCCCTCTCTATCTTTAATAATCGACTTAAGTTCCTGTTTTCATACTTACTAAATCCTGGAAAATCTTCTTTGCCGGTGTTGATACACGTGTTTTGGGAATGTTTGTTTACATCGCGGTTGTGTGTGTGTGTGTGTATTTACCTAGTTCTATTTCACGGGAAGGGGAGCTATGCTCATAGTGTCCCGTCTTCATATCTCATTTTATCTAAACTGTTTTTAAATTCATGTATTGTTTTTACACACACCACTTTCTCATCTAACTTGTTCCAAATGTCTATTGCTCTATGAGGAAAGCTGTTCTTTTTCAGATCTCTTCTATAGCTGTCTTTCTTGATTTTCTTTCCGTGTCTTCTTGTATTTCTATCATCCCATTTTATAAAATCCTCTCTATCAACAGTTTCTATGCCTCTCATGATTCTGTAGTTATCAAATCTCCTCTCTTCTTTGCTCTAATGTTTGTAGCTCAAGTTTTGCTAGTCTCTCTTCATATGATAGTTTTGAGAGTGTTAGTGCCAATTTTGTAATTGCTCTTTGTATTCTTTCAAGTTTTGTTATACATTTTTTTTTGTACTTGGTGACCACATCGTTGCTGTATATTCCAATCTTGGTCTTATCAAAGTGATTAGTATTTTCTTCACCATTTCTTCATCCATGTATGTAAATGCCACTTTGATTGTTCTTATCGAATTATAAGTTTCTCCAAAAAACTTGTTTATATGTTTCTCAGGTGACATAATTATAATAATGACTCCCAGGTCCTTCTCATTTTCTACTTTTTTTATTCCTTCTTCTCCCAATTTATATGATCCTACTATTCTTTTTTGTTTTTTTTTCCAAATTCCATTATACTACACTTCTTAGTACTGAACTCCATCTCCCACTTCCTACTCCAATCCCATACTTTATTGAGATCACTCTGTAGTGATTCACAATCTTCTTTCATGTTCACTTTTTTAAACAGTTTTGCATCATCTGCAAAGAAGCTCATATAACTTTCAATTTCTTCATCCATATCATTAATATATATAGCATCATTGGGGCCAGAACTGTTCATTGTGGAACACCACTTATTACTTCATCCCATTTTGAGTGTTTGTCTCTTATCACTACTCTCATTTTTCTTTCTTGCAAAAAGTCTTCCATCCATTTAAGCAGTTTGCCCTGTATTCCTCCTTCAGTTTCTAATTTCTTAAGCAATTTCTTATGTGGTACTTTGTCAAAAGCTTTTTTTAGGTCTAGAAATGCACAATCAGCCCATCCATCTTTTTCTTGTATTATATCTATTAGTCTTGAATAGAAACATATTAAATTGGTGACGCATGATCGTCCTTGTCTGAATCCAAATTGCCATGGATTTAGCATGTTGTTTTATCTAAATACCTTACCCATCTACTTTTGATAATTCTTTCACAAATTTTTGCTATTGTACTTGTTAGAGAGACGGGTCTATAGTTGGCAGGGTCTTCTTTATTTCCCCCTTTATATATAGGTACTATATTTGCTTTTTTCCAATCTTTTGGAAAATTTCCTTCTTTCAAGGAACTGTTTATTATGCTATGTATTTTGTCTGCCAGTTAATTCCAGCATTCTTTCAAGATCTAGTTTGCTACTTCATAAGGTCCATGCAATTTTCTGACATCAAGGTTACTCAAGTGTTTCATTATTTCATTCTTTGTTACTTCCCGTCTGGGATATTGGCTGCATGTTATTGTGGCAAAGTAGCATGCAGTTGATACTTTAGGGTCTATATGGGGCGCCCCTATGGACCAGAGTCACACATCATTTTGTCTGTGATAGAGGAAAACTCTGTTCATAGTGAAATGACGACACTTTTATACTACGACTGTCCCTCCGTTGTGCTGTCCCCCAACCCCTAGTTACTGTCCTGTACAATTTCTCTGAATATTCATTTCCTTTTTTGCCTACCTTCCCTGTGGTGGGGGAAAAGAATACTGCCACCAAGTATTTCCACTTGGATTGTAAGAGGCGAGAAGAAAGGGACGGGGATTGGGACTAGGCATCCTTCTCCTTGTAGCCCCACAGGGGACATTCCTAAAAAAAGTAAAGGCATAAGAGGGTCTAGGAGTTTTCCGACCAGCACCCTAAGGTTTGGGTCTTTTAATGTGCGTGGATGTGGTACAGATGAGAGTAAAAGGGAAAAGATAGGTGGTATGTTTGTGAGAAGGATGTGTTGGCTTTGAGTGAAACAAAGTTGAGAGGGAAGGGCGAGTGTAAGTGGAAGGTTATCAGGGAGGGAAGGGGTGGCTATTCTAGTAAGTGAAGAGATAGGTAAATGTGTAGTGGAGTGGAAGGAGGTTTTCTCAAGGATAATGTGGATGAAGGTGAAACTGGGAAAGGGGATGTGGGTTTTTGTAAGTGCATATGGGCCTGGCAGTGAGAAGAGTGTAGAAGAAAGGGAGGCTTTTTGGATAGATTTAAATGAGTGCATAGAGGATTTAAGGAGAAATGTCAATGTAATAGTACTAGGAGACCTTAATGCTAGGATAGGAAATTATCCAATTGATGGAGTGGTTGGGAAATGTGGAGTTCCAGGAAAGAATCGTGTTGAAGAGTTGATGGTGGAAATGTGTCTAGAAAGAGAGTTGATGATAGCAAATACCGTGTTTTGGAAGAAAGTCAAGCATAAATACACATGGGAGAGGGTGGTGGATGGAAGGGTGGTAGATATATCGAGCGTTAATGGATTATGTAGTGGTAAATAGGATTATGATAGGAAGAGTTAAGGATGTACTTGTGCTAAGGGGAGAGGGTGGGGGAATATCAGATCATTTTTTGGTGGAAGGTAGGTTGAGAGTGGAGGATAGATGGAGAAAGAGAAAGGGACAAAAGGTAGGGAAGTGCTTAGAGTGAACTCTTTAAATGAAAAGGAAAAGGAGTACAAGAAGAAGCTGAAGGAGGAGTGGGAGTGAAGGATAGAGTAGAGCCAGGAGTGGAGGAGGAATAGGGATGGTTCAAGGAGGGAGTCACAAAGTGTGCAAAGATGGTGTGTGGAACAAGAGGGACAGGAGGAAATAGAAGGAAGGGTAGTGAATGGTGGGATGAGGAAACAAAGAAGGTTGTAGAAGAGAAGAAGCAAGCTTTCACAGATTGGTTACAAAATAGGACGAGGGAGTCATATGAGAGGTACTAAGAAAACACAAAAGAGAAGTAAAGCAATTGGTAAAGGAGGCAAAGAGGAGAGCAGATGTGAAATGGGGAAAGAGTATGACATTTTTTAAAGTAATAAAAAGATGTTTTGGAAAGAAATTAAAAGAGGAAGAGGAGGCGAATCAAGTAGAGAAGAAAAGGTAAAAGGTGCAGATGGAGAGATGATAATGGAAGAGAAGGCAGTAAGGGGAAGATGGGCAGAATATTTTAGGGAGTTGCTAAATGTGAAAGAGGATAGGGAGGGAAAGATAGCTGCAGTGGGAAATGCTAAGAAAATGAGAGTGATGAGTGAGGAAAATGGAGGAGAAATAAGGAAGGATGAAGTGAAGGCAGTTGTTAAGATGATGAAAGCAGGTAAGGTACCTGGTCTGGATGGATGCCATGCAGAATTTCTAAAAAAAGGAGGTACAGTGATGGTGGACTGGCTGGTGAGGTTATTTAATGTTTGCTGGAGAGAGGGTAGAGTGCCGAAGGACTGGAGGAGTGCCTGTATAGTTCCACCTTACAAGGGAAAAGGGGACAAGTGTGAATGTAGTAGTTTCAGAGTGATTAGCTTGTTAAGTGTAGTTGGGAAGGCTTATGGAAGGATCTTGATTGAGCGGATTAGGAGAGGAACAGAGGGAGTAATTGGTGAGGAACAATGTGGATTTAGGATGGGTAGAGATTGTGTAGATCAGATCTTTGTGGTAAGATAGATATGTGAGAAAGCTATAGGAAAGGGGAAGGATGTTTTTTGGGCTTTTATGGATTTGGAAAAGGCTTATGACAGGGTAGACAGAAAGGCACTGTGGGAAATTATTATGTTCACTTTCCATTGTGTTGTTCTTATCTATATTTCTAATCCTTACATTTTTGCTAATCTCTTCCTCATCACTGAAATTCTCTGGCCCTCTTTTGTTGTTTACATGGCATCTGCCTGCCTGGACCAAGTCCTCCCCTTCCTCATTTCCCTCAGTAATCCCTCCCCTTCTCCTTTTTCATCACCTTCCCACTACACCACGAGCTTTACCCTTCTCTATAAATACAACACAAGTACTTCCTTGTCGTTGTGATCCTCGAAATTCTTGTATAACTCTGGAGTCCGAACTTCGCCGTCACTTCGACCGACGTGTGTGTGTATTTACCTAGTTGTATTTAACGGGAAGGGGAGCTATGCTCGTGGTGTCCTCTCTTCATATCTCGTCTTATCTAGACTGTTTTTAAATTTGTGTATCGTTTTTGCACACACCACATTTTCATCTAACTTGTTCAAAACGTCTATTACCCTGTGGGGAAAGCTCTACTTGTTCAGGTCTCTTCCATAACTCTTTCTTGATTTTCTTTCTGTGTCCTCTTGTACCTCTACTATCCCATTTTATTAGATCCTCTCTTTCAACAGTTTCTATGCCTTTCATGATTCTATAAATAATTATCAAGTCTCCTCTCTTTTCTTTACTCTAATGTCTGTAGCTCATGTTTTGCTAGTCTCTCTTCATATGATAGTTCTGAGAGTGTTGGTGCCAATTTTGTAATTGCTCTTTGTATTCTTTCAAGTTTTGTTATACATTTTTCTGTACTTGGTGACCACGTTGTTGCTACATATTTCAATCTTGGTCTTATCAAAGTGACCAGCATTTTCTTCACCATTTCTTCATCCAGGTATATAAATGCCACTTCATTGTTCTTATTGAATTATAAGTTTCTCCAAAAATTTTGTTTATATGTTTCTCAGGGGACATATTATTCATAATAATGATTCCCAGGTCCTTCTCATTTTCTACTTTTTTTTTATTTCTTCCTCTCCCAATTTACATGATCCCACTATTCTTTTTTTGCTTCTTCCAAATTCCATTATACTACACTTCTTAATATTGAATTCCATCTCCCACTTTCTACTCCATTCCCATACTTTATTGAGATCACTCTGTAGCAACTCACAATCTTCTACAGTGTTGACTTTTTTTAACAATTCTGCGTCATCTGCAAAGAAGCTCATATAACTTTCAATTCCTTTATATCATTAATATATATAGCAAACATTATTGAGGCCAGTACTGTTCCTTGTGGAACTCCACTAATCACTTCATCCCAATTAGAGTGTTTGTCTGTTATCACCACTCATTTTTCTTTCATGCAAGAAGTCTTCCATCCACTTAACCCCTTCCATACGGTGCTGCACACGTAGGCGTCATGGACTTAGATCTCGGTGGCAGCAGCCAATGCCAGCCGTACGACGTGTCGTAATAATACTCGCATCATAAAATATAGTCACCGCTTATATCGATCGTTCTCTCTTCACCCGTGAATTTTGATAACCATAGAAAATGCGATTACAAAAGAATTAGAAAGAATGTCATTATGGAGGGGCGACTACAATAAATATAATCAAGACGCCGATATGGCAGCCTCGCGAATACACTCGCTCCCCATGACGCCTACGTGTGCGGCACCGTATGGAAGGGGTTAAGCAGTTTGACCTGTATTCCTCCTGCTCTCTAGTTTCTTTAGCAACTTCTTATGTGGCACCTTATCAAAAGCTTTTTTCAGGTCTAGAAAGGCACAATCAGCCCATCTCTTTCTTGTATTACATCTATTAGCCTTGAATAAGTTTGTGACACATGATTGTCCTTGTCTAAATCCAAATACCGTACCCATCTAATTTTGATAATTATTTTAAAAAAATTGCTATCGTACTTGTAATAGAGACCAGTCTATAGTTAGTAGGGTCTTCCTTGTTTCCCCCTTTATATATTGGTACTATATTTCCTCTTTTCCAATCTTTTGGAACTTTTCCTTCATTCAATGAACTATTTATTAGACTATGTATTTTGTCTATTAGTTCATTCCTGCATTCTCTTAAAATCCAGTTTGCCATTTCATCTGGACCATGCGATTTTCTGCCATCGAGATTACTCAAGTGAGTCATTATTTCATTCCTTGTTACTTCTATCTCTTTCACTAACTTTCTCCTCCCACTCAATATCTCTAAGTTGTATGTTCTCCCTCATAAACATCAATTTAAAATGCTTGTTCATAATTTTTGCCATTTCTATTTCCTCTGTGTATTCAACTCCTTGTCATAGTTTCTCTAATCCTTGTTTGTTTTTTACAAATCTGTAAAATACTTTTGGTTGATCTTTACATTTTTCTGTGACATCTTTTTCATATTTTCTCTTTTCTTCTCTACACACTTGTACATATTCATTTCTATAACTAGTATACATTTTCCATTTTTCAGGTCTTTTTTCCATTTCATCCAAGCTTTATCTCTTTTGTCTTTTAATTCCCTACATCTTTTGTTGTACCAACACTTTACATATACTTTTTCTTGTTTTTGTCTTGGAACATACTTTTCCACTCCTTTATAAATTTTTGTCAAAATATTCCATTTCTCTTCTACTGTTGTTTTCTCCTTGTGTATTCTTTCCCATTCTGCTTTTTGAAAGAATTCTCTTATTTTATCAAAATGTTTTTTCATACATCAATCTTCCCTTTCTCTACTGTTCGTTTTTTCCATGAATTTCCCCCCGTTTATTTCCAGTTCAACCAATATGTGGTCACTTTTACTTATTGGTGTCTTATATTCAATTTTGTCCACTATTTTAGGTTCTGATGTGATTATTAGGTCCAGTCTTGATGGTTCTTTCTCATTTCTATATCTAGTATTCTCTCGTATCCATTGCGTCATTGTATGTTCTATAATGATATCAAGTAGTACATTTCCCCATAGGTTGTCTCCACCCTTCACTGTCATCTCTTCCCAGCAGATTTCTTTACAATTAAAGTCACCCATTATAATTATTCTTCCTCCATCTTCCATTATCTTAGTGTTATTCTTGTCTCTTCTAACATATTTTTGTGTTCTCTCTCTTCCAATGAAGCCATTTTAGGAGGCACATAATTTACTACAAACTTCCTGCTCTTCCTATCCCTGTCTTCCACTTCCATCATAATCATCTCTATTCTTTCCATATGTGACATTCCTCACATGTATATCCTTCTTAGTCAGGAACATGACTCCACCCCTCTCTGTTTCTAATCCAATAATTATATGCACCATGTCCTACACTGTTGGGTGATAGTAGACCTTTCAATTTTGTCTCTACAATTACCATTATGTCCGGTTCTTTTTCCTTTCCGTAATCATTCAGTTCATTTAAGCCTGTTATTAAGCCATCTATATTTGTGTAAGACACTTTTAATTTTCTGCTCCTTCCATTGTGTTTTTTGTTTCCCTTCCATTTTTCTCTCCTATGAACCATTTCCTCACTTTCATATCCACTACTCTCCAATAGAATTTCTCTTTGTCTGACTCCGTTCTTTTCTCGTTTTTTCCTTAGCTTCTAGTCTTTTTGTTTTCTCATCCTTTTTATTTATTTCTCTTGTTATCCATATCTGTTTATACTGATCACTTTTTGCTAGTTTCCCTGTTTTTGCTAAGATATTCTAAGCTGTTGTTTGTGACCTGAATTTAACCTTAATTGATCTGGTCTCATCTGTATTGTATTTCCCTATTCTACATATTTCTTCAACTTCTTTCTGTTTCTTGTTCATCCTCTTGAACTACTTCTAATTTCTTGTTTACCTATTCCTTCTCTTTTACTACTTGGATTATGCTTCTCTTCCATCGCTAATATAATTATATATTTCTTTTTGTCCGCTAAGTCTCTTACTATATTCTCCTTCTCTCTCATCGCTTTAATAACTGTGTCCCTAGTTTGTTATTTCATCTGTTGTGTCATTATATCTCTAAATTCAATTTTGTTGTTCTCTTGGATTTTTCTCCAACCCTGTACCTCTTTTGCTATGGACTCTTTATTCTCTTTATTATTGTTCTTTAATTCCTCATTCTCATCTTTTATTTCTTTTAACTGTCTTTTTAAGTCTTCTATTTATTTAGGTTTTGGTTCTCATTCCTTAGTTCCAACTTATCAACTCTTTGCATAATCCGTGTAAGTTGGCTGAACCTAATCTCACATTGTTCGTTTATTTTCTCTAGTTTTTCCTCTTGACTTGCTAATCAGGGGAGGTTGGCATCCCCTCCCTCATTAAATCCATGGAAATTATTATCTCCACTTTCTATTGTGTTGTTCTTATCTATATTTCTAATTTTAGTGCCTTTACTGATATTTTCGACTTCACCTGCATCGTCTGCAGCCCTTTTGTTGACATTCCTTCTGACATCCGGGGGAGCTCGTTCGTCTCCTTCCTCATTTCCTTCCATTTTCCTCAGTAATCCTTCCCTTTCTCCTTTTTCTTCATCTTCCCACTACACCAAGAGCTTTCCCCTTCCTTACTAATACAACAAAGGTACTCCCTCGTCGTTGAGATCGACGAAATTTGAAGTTTTCCTAGAGTTCCAAACTTCGCTGTCACTTCGACCGTCGTGTGCGTGTCTGGACTCCGGTGATTTCTTAAAGTTTCGAGGATCCTAACAAGGAAGTACCTGTGTTGTATTAATAGGGAAGGGGAAAGCTCGTGGTGTAGTGGGAAGGTAAAGAAAATGGAGAAGGGAAGGGATTACTGAGGAAAATGGAAGGAAATGAGGAAGGGGAAGATAGGGCCCAGGAACAACTCAGACGCTATGTAAACAAGACGGCCTGACGGTGAAGTCGATGGGATTAGTAAAACTTTAAAAATTAGAAATATAGATAAGAGTAGCGCAATGGAAGGTGAGGATAACTATTTCCATCTTAATGATGGAGTAAATGACAATCTCCCCCGACTAGTAAATTTAGAGGAGAAACTAAAAGAAATGAATGAAAATTGGGAAGCTAAGTTTTACAAAAATAAAGTCAATTACTCAAAGAGTTGATAACCTGGAAGAACTAAAGAAGGAGAATCAAAACCTAACTAAAGAAATAATAGAATTAAAAAGACAGTTAAGAGAAGGGAAGAAAATGAGGAATTGAAGAGGAGTAATAAAGAGAATAAAGAGTCCATAGCAAAACAGGTAAGTGGTTGGAAAAAAAAGTACAAGAGAACAATAAAATGGAATTTAGAGGTATAATGGAACAGCAGATGAAAGAACAAACTGAAGACACAGTTATTAAAGTGACGAGGGAGAAGGAGAACATAGTAAGAGACTTAGCAGATAAAAAATGTATAATTATACTAGGGATGGAAGAGAAGTATAATCTAAATAGGACTACAAGAATAAAGGAGGAAAAGGAAAAAGTAAATAATATATTAGAAGTAGTTCAAGAAGATGAACCAGAAATAGGGAAACAAATAGAAGAAATGTATAGGCTCGCGAACTACAATACAGATAAAACCAGACCAATTAAGGTTAAATTCAGGTCACAAACAACAGCAGAGAATATCTTAGCAAAAACGGAAACTAGCAGACAGTAAGCAATATAAAAAGCTATGGATAAAAAGATAAATAAAGAGGAAAGAGAGGATGAGAAAACAAAAAGACTAGAAGCTAAGGAAAAAAACAGACAAGAACAGAGTCAGAAAAAGAGGAATTCTATTGGAGAGTAGTGAATATGAAAGTGTAGCAGAAAAAATAGAAGGGAAACAGAAAACACAATGGAAGTAGCAGAAAATTAAAAGTGTCTTACACAAATGTAGATGGCTTAGTAACAGGCTTGAACGAACTGAATGAATATATGAAGGAAACAGAACCGGACATAATGGTAATTGTAGAGACAAAATTGAAGTCACTACCACCCAACAGTGTAGGACATGGTGCATATGATTATTGGATTACAAACAGAGAGGTAAAACAAGGAGGTGGAGTTATGTTCCTGACTAAGAAGGATATAAATATAAGGAATGTCACATATGGAAAGAATAGAGTACAGATGATTATGATGGAAGTGGAGGACAGGGATGGGAAGAGCAGGAAGTTTGTAGTAATTATGTGCCTCCTAAAATGGCCTCGTGGGAAGGGAGAGAACACAAAAGTATGTTAGAAGACACAAGGATAACACTAAATAAGATAATGGAAGATGGGGGAAGAATAGTTATAATGGGTGACAGTGAAGGGTGGAGATGACCTATGGGGAAATGTACAACTTGATATTATTATAGAACATAAAATGATGCAATGGATTCAAGAGAACACTAGGTATAGAAATGAAGAAGAACCATTGAGACTGGACCTAATAATCACATCAGAACCTGAAATAGTGGACAAGATTAAATATAAGACACCAATAAGTAAAAGAGACCACATATTGGTAGAACTGGAACTAAATGAGGAAAAATACATGGAAAAAATTAACAATATAGAAAGGGAAGATTGATGTATGAAAAAGCAAATTTTTATAAAATAAGAGAATTCTTTCAAAAAGCAGACTGGGAAAGAATACACAAGGAGGAAACAACAGTAGAAGAGAAATGGAATATTTTGACAAAAATTTATAAAGGAGTGGAAAAGTATGTTCCAAGATAAAGAATATGTAAAGTGCTGGTACAACAAAAGATGTAAGGAGTTAAAATACAAAAAAGATAGAGCATGGATAAAATGAAAAAAGACAAAAGACCTGAAAAAAATGGAAAATATATACTAGTTATAGAAATGAATATGTATAAGTGTGCAGAGAAGAAAAGAGAAAATATGAAAAAGATACATACATACATACATATACCAAGGCTTTTTCCCCCTTACAAGGGAGGTAGCCAAAAAGGGAAAGGCATAAAAACACTCCCACCCATTTCATCCCTACATACACTCCACACCCCTCCCACCCTCCCTCTCATCTGAGCACCTCCTGGATGACGGAGAAAAATGATGCCATAGAAAAATGTAAAGATCAACCAAAACTATTTTACAGATATGTAAACAACAAACTGAAAAACAAACAAGAATTAGAGAAACTATGACAAGGAGGAGTTGAATATACAGAGGAAATAGAAATGGCAGAAATTATGAACAAACATTTTAAATCAGTGTTTACAAGGGAGAACATGCAACCTAGAGATATTGAATGGGAGGAAAAAGTCCCCCCTATGAAAGAGACAGAAGTATCAAGGAATGAAATAATGAAACACTTGAGTAATCTCGATGTCAGAAAATCGCATGGACCAGATGAAATAGCAAACCGGATTTTGAGAGAATACAAGAATGAACTAACAGACAAAATACATAGCCCAATAAACAGTTCATTAAAAGAAGGAAAAGTTCCAAAAGATTGGAAAAGAGGAAATATAGTACCAATATATAAAGGGGGAAACAAGGAAGACCCTACTAACTATAGACCGGTCTCTCTAACAAGTACGTTAGCAAAAATTTGAGAAAGAATTATCAAAAGTAGATGGATAAGGCACTTGGAAAAAAACAAAGTACTAAATGGCATAGAAGCAAAAGTGTTAGAATGGATTTGAGCTTGGATTAGTAACAAAAAACTGCGGTCACCATAAATGGAGTAAAATCTAGGTGGGGCAATGTTACTAGTGGGGTCCCCCAGGGCTCGGTTTTGGGTCCCCTGTTGTTAATTATGTATATAAACGACTTAGACGATAGGATAAATAGTGATGTTAGTAAGTCTGCAGACAGCACTAAAATAGGATGCCTAATTAGGTCAGGAGATGACACAGAGATTCTGCAGGATGATCTTAACAAATTGTTCACATGGTCACTGAAATGGCAAATGAACTTCAATATCTCTAAGTGTAATATGTTAAACATAGGGCTACACAACCCTGAAAATAGATACAGCTTAGATAACACGCTTTTAGAGAAAACTGAGTGCGAGAGAGACTTGGGAGTTCTAGTGAGTCCACACCACCAGGAAACAGTGCATTAGCACCAGGAATAAAGCTAACAGAGCATTAGGTTTCATTGCTAGGTGATCTAATAGAGGTGTTCGAGTGGATCAAAGGCTTTAATAAAGGTGATGCAAACAAGGTCATCATATTAAAACAGGCAGGACTCACAGTAATGGTTATAAACTGGACAAATTTAATCTAAAAAGGAAATAGGCAGGTATTGGTTTACTAATAGGGTGGTTGACGAATGGAATAAACTTGTTGACCATGTGGTAGGTGCTGAAACTATCAGTTGTTTTGACGAGCGATTGAACAACTTTATGGATGGGGATGACAGGTGGTGATGGATACGGAGCTGCCTAGTGTAGGCCTTATGGTCTCTTGCAGTCTCCTTCATTCTTATGTTCTTATGTTATGTTTTTAAATCCAAGGCAATTTGGATTCAGACAAGGAAGATCATGTGTCACAAACTTAATGTGTTTCTGTTCAAAGCTAATAGATGTAATACAAGAAAAAGATGGATGGGTTGATTGTGCATTTCTAGACCTGAAAAAGCTTTTGATAAGGTGCCACATAAGAAGTTACTTATGAAATTAGAAACTGCAGGAGGAATACAGGACAAACTGCTGAAGTGGATGGAAGACTTCTTGCATGAAAGAAAAATGAGAGTAGTGATAAGAGACAAACACTCAAATTGGGAAGTGATAAGTGATGTTCCACAAGGAACAGTTCTGGACCCAATAATGTTTGGTATATATATATTCATGATATGGATAAAGGAATTGAAAGTTATATGAGCTTCTTTGCAGATGATGCAAAATTAAA
Source organism: Oratosquilla oratoria (assembly GCF_046742065.1). NCBI lineage: Eukaryota > Metazoa > Arthropoda > Malacostraca > Stomatopoda > Squillidae > Oratosquilla > Oratosquilla oratoria. The sequence continues at coordinate 62,537,088 of NC_134783.1, forward strand.
CAAAAAAAGTGAACACTGAAGAAGGTTGTGAGTCGCTACAGTGATCTAAATAAAGTATGGGAATGGAGTAGAAAGTGGGATATGGAATTCAATATCAAGAAGTGTAGTATAATGGAATTTGGAAGAAGCAAAAAAAAAAAAAAAAAAAGAATAGTGGGATCATATAAATTGGGAGAAGAAATAAAAAAGTAGAAAATGAGAAGGATCTGGCAGTCATTATTATGAATAATATGTCCCCTGAGAAACATATAAACAAAAATTTTGAGAAACTTATAATTCAATAAGAACAATCAAAGTGGCATTTACATACCTGGATGAAGAAATGGTGAAGAAAATACTAGTCTCTTTGATAAGACCAAGATTGGAATATGCAGCGATGACGTGGTCACCAAGTACAAAAAAAATGTATAACAAAACTTGAAAGAATACAAAGAGCAATTACAAAATTGGCACCAACACTCTTAGAACTATCATATGAAGAGACTAGCAAAACTTGAGCTACAGACATTAAAGCAAAGAAGAGAGAGAGGAGACTTGATAACTATTTATAGAATCATGAAAGGAATAGAAACTATTGATAAAGAGGATCTAATAAAATGGGATAGTAGAAATACAAGAGGAAACAGAAAGGAAATCAAGAGAGTTATAGAAGAGATCTGAAAAAGAACAGCTTTCCCCACAGAGTAATAGACATTTGGAACAAGTTAGATGAGAAAGTGGTGTGTGTAAAAACAATACACGAATTTATAAACAGTCTAGATAAAATGAGATATGAAGACGGGACACCAAGAGCATAGCTCCCCTTCCCGTAAAATACAACTAGGTAAATACACATATATACATATTTATATATATATATATATATATATATACAGTATATAAATACATATGCTGAATAGGTGAAATCCCAGATATTGCTGTCAGCAGAAATTATCTTGCAAATATCACTCCACAAAGCATAGCAACATGTCTCTCCAGCTCCATTATCTCTCTCTTCTTTCTTCACACTCCGACATCATATAATGTACTACATGTTAAAAAGGCTCTCTGGAAAACGAAAGAAAATTATCCATCACTATCATTATAAAAAATGATGTGTTTATTCATAAGAAAGTTGTTAATATATTAGGTAAAAATAAAGATAAAAACTCCCCCTGTCCACACACAGATGCACTTGTTCCCACTAGAAGCGTATTCTAGGCAATAGAGAACTCGAGCCAGTCTCGAGGGTAACAATAAATTGCTCTGTATAAAGGATCACAACTACAGAAGGAGAAGCAACAGTACTTCCATTATTGCATGTTTGAGTATTTGGCTGAATTACCAAATGAGGCAGTCAATTGTGAGCCATATTATAAATGATAAATCCAGCACTTTATACATATTCTAGACTTACATCTTACACACACTGATTGTCCCTGGCTTTAATTAATGCTCAATTGAGTTAGTGGGATTCTGGAAATAACTTTCACCACCTGTCCAATGGGATTTGACTCAAAACAACCTTCATTCATGTCTTCGAGGTATGGTAGGAAAAAAATCATATACTAGGTAAAACAACTTTCGTATGCTTTGCATGTTTTATGTAAGAAGCCGTTATACACCATTATGATGCATTAAATTTGTCTTCCTTTCTTCCTATCTCACCATTTTTTGTCACGTATGATAGGACATTGGGAAGCTTGTAGAATCGTATAGCAAGTTTCGTTTAGAAATATATGATGTACTCTAACAAAGGGTTAATTTATTATTGTCGCATGAGGAAATACAGCATTTTGTGATAGTGCACATTAACGAAAAAAGATATCCCTTCTAGTCAAGGCATTGCATTGATCTGAGGTTGATATTATGCAGGCGCGGAAAAGGGGGGTTCTAAGATGCTTGGAAGTGATGGAAAGACATTGCTATTCTACCTTCAACAGTTCTTAAAATGCTCATTTTTTCTTTTTCTTTTACTTTTTCAGTCATGACCTCTATTCACCAAATGAACCATTGGGGATGTCAATGATCTCGATGTCTTGTGTGAACAAACTTCAGCGATTATACCTCAATTACAGAGCTGTTTATTGTTTGTTTAAAATGGCGACAAATCATTATGCTCCGCACGCATACACAAACACATGCACACATGTATAAAATTCTAAGTACAGCCCTATCTATTAGTCATTTTCTATTGGGTTCATACTAAATTGTTTTTCACTCAGTTCCATATCTTAATATAAAGGTCAAACAGCTTCTTGTCAACAAATCCAGCTCTTCTTAAGAGATTTTCTTTATCACTGCCCTTGCCTCAAAGGGTATTTATTGGTCATCTTTTCACATAACACCCCAAGTGACTGGACTGCAACTAGATGTCTATCAGGTGAGTGTCCATATTCTCCAGCTGGGGAGCGAAGAGCTTGAAAGCGTTGAGAAGTGGAGAACCAAGTTCATGTGGTTCATACTGAAGTCTCCTGATCTGTCTCCTCAATACGTCCGAGTCGCCACGGAGGAGTGTCATTAACTGCAAAGGATGAGGAACTGTGAGTTTGCCAAATGTCATGGCACTCAGTTTCAACCTGCCACAACACTTCAAGACAATGGTATCAAGGGGTGCTGAAAATGGAGAGAAGTTAGGGATAAACACTGTGTTTAGACATGGTGTCATGCTGTGAGTAAACGATGGGTGGAGATGGGGTTTCAAAACTATAATTCCTGGTACATTCTGGAACATTTTCTTATGGGACCTCAGCCTGAAAAGATTTTTTTCCTTTATTCTATTTACTTTTGTTCATAAAGTTGTCATGCTGAAAAGAAAATAGATGGACTTGAAAAAGGGTTAATGTGAAGTTTGAAAAATAACTAGTAAAGGTAAAAAAATATGTTATTAATTATAAGTACAAAGATTTGTATTTGAAATACATTCCATTCTCAGGTGCAAGAAGTCCAGGAATTTTCTGTTGTTCTTGGTCACCACAACAAGGAAACACTGCAAAGTAAGCAGGACTTACAAAGACTGCAAAAAAAATTTTGGAGATAAATTAACCCGGATTATCTCTTGAACTGGATTTTGTACAAGGATAGATTTTCTGTTTAAGCTTAGAATTAACTAGATTCAACACATCTCAATGACTGTCATGATCCTGATAGATTAGTTTTCTGATGTCAAAGGTTTTGATGGGAGTGAACAATGTGATATATCACAAATGCATAAATTTTATACAAAACTAGGCAGAAAAAATATACCAGGATACTTCCAATCGTACCCAGGTAAAGGGAAAGAAAATAAACCAAAATAGTGAATGATGGCACTGTAGGGAACAGTGCTACTACACAAACATAATGCAGCACTGAATTTCTACCATATGACATTTTCATCACTTTTTTTCACTGCTTATTTTGATTTGGTGGAAATTTTTATCGTCAACATTACTGGATATCTTTTTTTTTATATATAATACTCAGAGCATACTGTATTGAATTTTTAATGTTTTCTTTGACAATATGTACATTTTGCCATGATAAATGGAATAATGGGGATATTTTTTTTTTTTTTCAAACAAATTACCAAGGTAAAACAGGATCTCAATACACTAATACATAACTATTACTAATGTGAATTTACTTCCATATAATATTGCAGACTCACTTGAATTCTATCTGTTCTTAGGGTTTTCTGAAAAGTAAAAAAAAAATAAAATAAAAAATAATAATAATAATAATAATAGTAATAATATTAATAATGATAATAATACATATATATAGCAAAGGCTTTTCCCCCCTTACAAGGGAGGTAGCCAAAAAACAAAAGTATAAAATCCACTCCCACCCATTCCATCCCCACATACTCCACTCCCATTCACCCCCCTCCCTCCCTCTTATCTTGGCTCCTTCTGGATGACAGGTCATCCCTGCATCTTGCCCACTGCCCTGGTTCAGAAGCAGCATCACAAGACACAGCACATCCAAAGCAAGGTCGCTTCATTAAATCAGTGAGCTCCCCCTCTCTGTCCCCTCGTGCAGAAAAAGAGACAGGAAGAAATCACTTTGGCGTGTGTCAAATTATTTTTTCACACATACCCCCTCACCCTCCTTCCCCCATCCACTCCCTTTCATGCATCACTGCATCATCCATACACAACAATTCTCCATTCACTCCTATAATCTGTCTTCTCCTGTCTTTCCTCAATAGACATTCCCATCTTTCCCAATGCCATTTTTACCCCATCCATCCATCTCATCCTTGGTTGCCCCCTCATATTCACTACCTCTGCCTTCCACACCTCTTTTACTAATCTTTCTTCACTTATTCTTTCCATGTGTCCAAACCATCCCAATACTCTTTCATCAACCCTATCTCCCAACTCCTTTTCCACCCCCATTCTCCTCCTCACCTCCTCGTTTCTCACTCTACCCATCCTAGTAACAGCTATCATACTTCTCAGGCACCTTATCTCAAACACATTCAAACTCCTCTCTTCCTCTCTATGTTCCATGTTTCTGCCCCATACAGTGCTGTCAGCATAATCACTCTTTCATACAATCTCCTCTTAGCATCCATTCCCAAATGTCTATTTTTCATTACACTTCTTAATCCTCCTAGGCATTTACTTGCTTCTCTCAATCTACATTCTACCTCCACTCCTCCCTTTCCTGCCACATTCACACCCAAATATCTAAAACTATCCACTTCCTCCAGTCTCTCTCCCATAATACTCACTTCGTCTGCTGCCACTTTCTCCCCTTGTGCATCTCATCACCTTACTTTTACCTACATTTATCTTCAACTTCCTTCTTTTATACACCTTCCCAAAACTCTATCACTAGCTTCCTTAATCCCTCCTCTGATCCTGTCGCAAGTGCAGTCATAATAATAATAGTAATAGTATAATAAACATAGTAATGATAATGATAATCAAAATAATAATAATAATTATAATAATGATGATAATAATAGTAATATTAGTAACAATAATAAAAAAATAACAATAAAAATAATAAATAATCATTATCATTTTGTCGTTCTAACACATAGGTTGGAAAAACTGCCACTCACCCCAAGGTTTCTACTGAGTTAATGCAGGTGATTACCCCAATAAAAAGAAATAACCTAAGAGGAGAGACATGGCATAGTAGCATGGCATTTCTTCACTTACTCTGGGTCTTCGAAGAATCGATATCAGATGCTGAGAAGGGGATAATAGAAGATCACAGACAATGTGAGTAGCAGGGTTGCAGCGTGCAGGCATGCAATGAGATACAATTTACTAAGGTGGAAAGTTTGGATGGGGATATATGAGGGGGAGAGAGGGGCATGCCAGGAAACCACATGGGTAAATATAAATACGATTGCAAACTTGAGATCTTATTTATGATATGTACTTGGTTTGATAAAGTATTAAATGATAAAGACAAAGGCAGGGAATAGAATGATGTAAGTTGTTGGGTGGAAACAAATGAAATAGGAAGGTAGCTGTAAAAGGTCAAGGACAACGAAAAACTATATAGTATGATATAAATTATCGACAAATCAGTCTTGTAATCTTTGGATTCAATTCTAGATGCTTTCAGACAAAATGTACTGGTTGAAACAAATAAATTTTTCTATTACCATTCACACAGGTGTGCAAAAGAAAACTGTCATATCAGGAGAGACTGGGTAAATTGAAATTACCGACTTTGGAACAAAGAAAAGAGGCGACCTACTGACCATTTACAGAATCATGTAAGGCACGGAAATCTTTGATAGAGAGGACTTACTAAATTGGGACAAGAGAAACAAGAATTAAAAAACTTATTGAAGAGACGTGAAAAAAAAAGTTTTCAACACAGAGTGGTACACATTTGGAACAAACTGGACAAAACAATAGTGTGTGCAAAAAACATACACAAGTTTAAGAGCAAACTAGACACTACGAGGTTCAAAGATGGAACACCATGAGCATAGCTCCCCTTCCTGTAAGATACAACTAGGTAAAACTTGGTAAATACACACAAGAAAAGAAAACAAAAGGTTCAGAGAATGAGATGGAGGGAGTAGAAAATTAAAACTAGCTTATACCAATATAGACAGATTAATATCAGTACTAAACAAACTAAATGATTACCTGTCAGAAGAAAGCCCAGACATAATGGGAATTGTGGAGACAAAATTAAGAGGTCCTCTATTAAAAGTGTTGGACATGGATTATATTATTATTGGCTTAGAAATAAAGAAGAGGAACAGGGTGGAGTCATGTTCCTGGTTAAAAAAAACCTAACTGACAAAAATTACATATGAAGAGAACTGGGTGGAGATGATCACAATAAGTCGTAGATAGTGACATGAAAAGCAGAAAGTTTGCAATTATTTATGTGGCCCCAAAAATGAGGTCTTGGACAGAGATAGATTATTCCAAAATGTTTAATGATACGAGACTTTCATTAAATGGGGTGCTGAAGAATGGAAGTAACGTGCCACTTTCTCTTACTGTCCTTGACACCATGGTGTCACAATTGGAATGTTTCCTCTTGGAAATCCAAAAATTTGACAAAGATGTGTACTTGTTACTCCCTGAAGGAAGTGACGAGGCGTAATTATCAGTAACGACCTCAAATCATCCAAGCAGTGTATTTCAGCCTCTGAGAAAGCAAATAAGATTCTAGGACTGATTGCGTGATCTTTTGATTTCAAAAGTTCATCACTCATTAACAAGCTATATAAATCCTTAGTTCGTCCACATTTGGAATATGCTGTTTCCGTATGGTCACCGAATCTCAATAAAGACATTGACAGACTGGAAAAAGTACAACGGCGAGCCACAAAACTGATTCCAAATATCAAAAATAAATCATACGAAAATCAACTAAAACATATGAATCTGTTTTCTCTAAAAAAGCGTAGACTCAGAGGTGACTTGATACAGGTCTTTAAAATTCTAAAGGGAATTAGCAACATCAAAAGTGACAAAATTTTCACATTGAATGACAATCAGATAAGAAACGATGGTCTCAAACTGTCCAGAAATAGATTCAATTTGGAAGTAAGTAGAAATAACTTTGCCAACCGTGTAGTTAATGAATGGAATAAACTTCCTGCACAGGTAGTGCAATGTAGTTCAGTTAGAAGCTTTAAGAATCATTTAGATAAACACCTAAGCAAAATGTTGTAATGATTATAATTTATTTTATATTATTTGTTTTTGTTTTGTTATCATTTGTCTGTTTGATTTTCATTTATTATTAGTTATATGTTAATTTATTATTATTTACTATTTACCTGTTTGTTTATTATTCAACTATACCTATGCATTTATTTATGTATTTTATTTGTTATTTACATTATTATAGTTTTTATTCATTATTTTATTATTACTATGATTTTTTTTTTGCATCCGACCTAGATATGGACCAAAAGGTCTCCTGTTGGCATGATCCGCCTTTGTAATCCTTTGTAATCCTTTGATATGGAAAAATCCAGGGCTTACCGCCTGTCCGTCCTTCTACAATTGTCTCCTTTTAAAGAACAGAGACAAGAATTA
>NC_134783.1:62554586-62679586 GCF_046742065.1 Oratosquilla oratoria
AGCAAGGTCATGCCCACTCCCCACCTTTTGTACCTTCCCTTCCCCTTGCTGTACCCCAATGCCCATGATCCTTCCCTACTTTTGTATTTAAACAACCTTGTATCTTACTTTATCTGAAGATTTAGTAAATAAAAGTACTTACAGTTTACAAGTTTCTCTTCTCCTGTCATGATATTGCATAATTTGTTTAAAAATTATGTGAAAGCTTGCATATATATATATATATACAGATAATGTATAAACAAAATAGTCAGAGAAACCTTCAACCTATTAAGGTCAATGAAAGTGGCATTTGACTACTTGGATGAAGAAATTATTAAAAAAAATACTAGTTACATTGATTACACCAAAACTGGAACACACAGCAACACTATAGACACCCAGTACTAAAAAGAATATAAGGAAATTAGAAAGCATACAGAGAGCAATGACAAGGTTGGCACCAGCTCTTTCCAAATTAACATATGAACAAAGATTAGCCAAATTGCAACTACCAACACTGGAGCAGAGAAGAGAAAGAGATGATCTGCTATCTATAGAATCATGAAAGGAATGGAAATCCTTGATAGGAATGATTTACTAAAAAATGACAATGGAAAAACAAGAGGTCATGAAAAGAAACTCAAAAAGGATAACTATAGAAGATATCTGAAAAAAGCTTCCCACACAGAATACTGGATATATGGAATAACTTAGATAAAGAAACAATGTGTGTAAATACTATTCAAGATTTTAAGAAAAACCTTGATGCTGAAAGATACAAAGACAGGTCCCCATGAGCATAGCTCCCTTCCTGTGTAATACAACTAGGTAAATACATACATATTCCTTCTTCTCCCAATTTCTATGATCCTATTCTTTTTTTGCTTTTTCCAAATTCCATTATACTACACTTTTTGATAGTGAACTCCATCTCCCACTTCCTACTCCATTCCCATACTTTATTGAGATCACTCTGTAGTGACTTACAATCTTCTTCAGTGTTCACTTTTTTTAACAGTTTTGCGTCATCTGCAAAGAAGCTCATGTAACTTTCAGTTTCTTTACCCATGTTATTAATATATATATATATAGCAAACACTATTGGGGCCAAAACTGTTCCTTGGGGAACACCGCTTATTACTTCATCCCAGTTAGAGTGTTTGTCTCTTATCACTACTCTCATTTTTCTTTCTTGCAAAAAGTCTTGAATCCATTTAAGCAGTTTACCCTGTATTCCTCCTTCAGTTTCTAATTTCATAAGTAACTTCTTATGTGGTACTTTGTCAAAAACTTTTTTTAGGTCTAGAAATGCACAATCAGCCCATCCATCTCTTTCTTGAATTATATCTATTAGCCTTGAATACAAACATATTAAATTGGTGATGCATGATTGTCCTTGTCTGAATCCAAACTGCCTTGGATTTAGTACATTGTTTTTTTTTGTGTGTGTGTATATATATATACTAACAACCACAATGCACTTTAATTCTAAGCCATCAACATTGGGAGACCCAATGGAGGCTGACATGAAGAAATTGAAATGCAGTACTGCCAAGGACTCGAACCCAGCAATCACATGACAAGTGCCATAGTAACTTACCAACTATGCTATCAAGAGAGATATAAATTGAGCACAACTTTTCTTATATATTTGTATCCTCAAGTTAAATACACATACATGAAATTTTATGTTCAACCCATCTCCACTATGATAGTACAATTGGAAGTATACAAATGTGGGAAAGTATTTGTACAATATTGAATAGGTCCCAGTGATTGGAGATACATTTTAACAACCACAATGCATTTTAATTCTAAGCCATCAACATCGGGAGACCCAATGGATACTGACATGCAGAAATTGAAATGTGGTGCTGCCAAGGACTTGAACCCAGCAATCACATGACAAGTGCTGTAGTAACTTACCAACTACGCTATCAAGAGAGATATAAGTTGAGTGCAACTTTTCTTATGTATTTGTATGCTCGAGTTACATACACACATGAAATTTTGCGTTCAACCCATCTCCACTATGATAGTACAATTGGAAGTATACAAATGCGGGAAAGTATTTGTACAACACAGAATGGGTCCCAGTGATTAGAGATACATTTTAACATCCACACTGCACTTTAATTCTAAACCATCAACATTGGGAGACCCAATGGATGCTGACATGCAGAAATTGAAATGTGGTACTACCAAGGACTCAAACCCAGCAATCACATGGCAAGTGCTGTAGTAACTTACCAACTATGCTATCAAGAGAGATATAAGTTGAACACAACTTTTCTTATATATTTGTATGCTCGAGTTACATACACATACATGAAATTTTGCGTTCAACCCATCTCCTCTATGATTGTACAATTGGAAGTATACGAATGCGGGAAAGTATTTGTACAACACTGAATGGGTCCCAGTGATTAGAGATACATTTTAACAACCACAATGCACTTTAATTCTAAACCATCAACATTGGGAGACCTAATGGAGGCCAACATGCAGAAATTTAATATTATATATATATGAATATATATATATGTGTGTGTGAGTATATGTATATATACATATATATATATATACATATATATGTATATATATATAAATATATATATATAAATGTATATATATAAATATATATATACATATATATAAAGGGGGAACAAGGAAGACCCTACTAACTAAAGACCGGTCTCTCTAACAAGTATGACAGCTAAAATTTGTGAAAGAATGGCCAAAATTAGATGGGTAAAACATTTGAGGAAAAAGAAAAAGAAAAAAAGTATTAAATCCAAAGCAATTTGGTTTAAGACAAGGAAGATCATGCATTTACCTAGTTGTATTTTATGGGAAAGGGAGCTATGCTTGTGGTGTCCCGTCTTCATATCTCGTTTTATCTAGACTGTTTTTAAATTTGTGTATCGTTTTTACACACACCACATTCTCATCTAACTTTTTCCAAATGTTGATTACCCTGTGGGGAAAGCTGTTCTTTTTCAGGTCTCTTCTATAACTTTCTTGATTTTCTTTCCGTGTCCTCGTGTATCTCTATCCCATTTTATTAGATCCTCTCTATCAATAGTTTCTATGCCTTTCATGATTCTATAGTTATCAAATCTCCTCTTTGCTCTAATGTCTGTAGCTCAAGTTTTGCTAGTCTCTCCTCATATGATAGTTTTGAGAGTGTTGGTGCCAATTTTGTAATTGTTCTTTGTATTCTTTTAAGTTTTGTTATACATTTTTTTGTACTTGGTGTCCACATTGTCGCTGCATATTCCAATATTGGTCTTATCAAAGTGATTAGTATTTTCTTCACCATTTCTTCATCCAGGTATGTACATGCAACTTTGAATGTTCTTATTAAATTATAAGTTTCTCCAAAAATCTTGTTTATATGTGTTTCAGGTGACATTTTATTCTCATTTTCTAAATTTTTATTCCTTCTCCCAATTTATATGATCCTACTATTCTTTTTTTGCCTTTTCCAAATTCCATTATACACTTCTTAGTATTGAATTCCATCTCCCATTTCCTACTCCATTCCCATACTTAAATGAGATCACTCTGTAGTGACTCACAATCTTCTTCAGTGTTCACTTTTTTCAACAGTTTTGCATCATCCACAATGAAGCTCATATAACTTTCAATTCCCTTATCCATGTCATTAATACATATAGCAAACATTATTGGGGCCAAAACTGTTCCTTGTGGAACACCGCTTATTACTTCATCCCAATTAGAGTGTATCTTATCACTACTCTCATTTTTCTTTCTTGCAAAAAGTCTTCCATCCATTTAAGCAGTTTGCCCTGTATTCCTCCTTCAGTTTCTAATTTCTTAAGCAACTTCTTATGTGGTACTTTGTCAAAAGCTTTTTTTAGGTCTAGAAATGCACAATCAGCCCATCCATCTCTTTCTTGTATTATATCTATTAGCCTTGAATAGAAACATATTAAATTGGTGACGCATGATCGTCCTTGTCTGAATCCAAATTGCCTTGGATTTTGCACGCCGTTTTTTTTTTTTTTCAACATTTTACCCATCTACTTTTGATAATTCTTTCACAAATTTTTGCTATTGTACTTGTTAGAGAGACTGGTCTATAGTTGGTAGGGTCTTCTTTATTTTCTCCTTTATATATAGGTACTATATTTGCTTTTTTCCAATCTTCTGGAACTTTTCCTTCTTTCAAGGATCTATTTATTATGCTATGTACTTTGTCTGCCAGTTCATTCCTGCATTCTTTCAAAATCCATTTTGCTATTTCATCTGGTCCATGCGATTTTCTAACATAAAGATTACTCAAGCATTTGATTATTTCATTCTTTGTTACTTCTATTTCTTTCATAGGGGGGACTTTCTCTTTCCATTCGATCTCTTCCTGTTGTATGTTCTCCTTTGTAAACACTGATTTAAAATGCTTCTTCATAATTTCTGCCATTTCTATTTCCTCTGTGTATTCAACTCCTTGTCTTAATTTCTCCAAATCTTGTTTGTTTTTCAGTTTGTTGTTTACAAATCTGTAGAAAAGTTTTGGTTGATCTTTACATTTTCTATGACATCTTTTTCATATTTTCTCTTTTCCTCTGTGCACGCTTGTACATATTCATTTCTATAACAAGTATATATTTTCCATTTTTCAGGTCTTTTGTAATTTCTTCCATTTGGTCCAAGCTTTGTCTCTTTTGTCTTTTAACTCCTTACAACTTTTGTTGTACCAGCACTTTACATATTCTTTTTCTTGTGTTTGTCTTGGGACATACTTTTCCACTCCTTTTTTTTTTAATAAATTTTTGTCAAAATATTCCATTTCTCTTCTACTGTTGTATCTTTGTGTATTCTTTCCCAGTTTTCATTTTGAAAGAATTCTCTTATTTTATCAAAACTTGTTTTTTCATACATCAATCTTCCTTTTGTATATTGTTCATTTCTTTTCATGTATTTTTTCTCATTTAGTTCTAGTTCTATCAATATGTGGTCACTTTTACTTATTGGTGCCTGGTATTCTATCTTTTCCACTATTTCAGGTTCTGATGTGATTATTAGGTCTAGTCTCGATGGTTCTTCTTCATTTCTATACCTAGTGTTCTCTTGAATCCATTGTCATTGTGTGGTCAGTAATCATCTCAAGTAGAACATTTCCCCATGAGTCTTCTCCACCCTTTACTGTCATCTCTTCCCAGCAGATTTCTTTGCAATTAAAGTCGCCCATCATAACTATTCTTCCTCCATCTTCCATTGTCTTGTTCAATGTTTTTCTTGTGTCTTCTAACATACTTTTATGTTCACTCTCTTCCCACGAAGCTGTTTTTGGAGGCACATAGTTTATTACAAACTTTCTGCTCTTCTTATCTCTGTCTTCTACTTCTATCATAATCATCTCTACTCTATTCTTTCCATATGTGACACTCTTCACATTTATATCCTTCTTAGTCAGGAACATAACTCCACCCCTTGTTTTATCTCTCTGTTTCTAATTATAATCATATGCATTGTGTCCTATGGTGTTGGGTGGTAGTGGACCTTTTAATTTTGTCTCTACAATTCCCATTATGTCCGGTTCTTTTTCCTTCAGATACTCATTCAGTTCATTCAGTCCTGTTATTAATCCATCTATATTTGTGTAGGACACTCTTAACTTTCTGTTATTTCCATTGTATTTTCGGTTTATTTTTTGTTTCTGTTATGGTCCATTTCCTCACTTTCATATTCACTACCTATTCTCCAGTAGAATTCTTGTTTTTCTGTCTCCGTTCTGGTCTCGTTTTTTTCTTTAGCTTCTTTCCTTTTAATTTTTTCTTCCTCTCTTTCCTCTTTATTCATTTCTCTTTTTATCCATACCTTTATATATTGTTCACTTGCTGCTAGTTTCCCTGTTTTTGCTAAGATATTCTCTGCTGTTGTTTTTGACCTGAATTTAATCTTAATTGGTCTGGTCTTATCTGTACTATATTTTCTGAGCCTAAATATCTCTTCAATTTGTTTCATTATTTCAGGTTCATCTTCCTGAACTAATTCTAGTAAACTGTTTACTTTTTCTTTCTCTTTAATTCTTGTGGTTCTATTTTGGTTAAATTTCTCTTCCATTCCTAATATAATTATACATTTCTTTTTGTCTGCTAAGTCTCTTACTATATTCTCCTTCTGTCTCATCACTTTAATAACTGAGTCTTCAGTTTGTTCTTTCATTTGTTGTTTAATTATATCAGTAAATGCAACTTTACTGTTTTCTTGGAATTTTTTTCCAGCCCTGTGCTTCCTTTGCTATGACCTCTTTATTGTCTTTATTATTCCTCTTTAATTCCTCATTATCTTCTTTAACTTCTTTTAACTGTCTTTTTAATTCTTCTATTTCTAAAGTTAAGTTTTTGTTCACTTTCTCTAGTTCTTCCAATTTTTCAACTCTTTGTGCAATTTTGGCTACCTTACCGAACTTATTTTCCCAATGCTCTGTCATCTTATCAAATTTCTCCTCTAGTCTTGCCAATCGGGGGAGGTTGGTATCCCCCCCACCCTCTTTAAATCCCTGGAAACTATTATCATCACCTTCCACTGCACTGCTCTTATCTATACTTCTAATCTTTACATTTTTGTTGATCCCGTCCTCACCAAAGTCATTGTCTTCAGTTCGCCTTTTGTTTACAAATCTCCTGGACCATGTCTCCCTCTTCCTCATTTCCCTCAATATCCCTTCCCTTCTCCTTCTCTATCACTCCCCCACTGTTCCACGAGCACTCCCCTTCCCTATAAATACAATAAGGCACTTCCTGGATGTTGAGATCCACGTAGATTTTCCTTTTTCCTCGGAACACTAATTCTCGCCATCCATTCGACGAAAGGGTGTGTGTGTGTGTCTATTTACCTACTTGTATTTTACGAGGAGAGCTATGCTCATGGTTTCCCGTCTTCATATCTCATTTATCTAGACTGTTTTTAAATTCATGTATTGTTTTTGCACACACTACTTTCTCATCTAACTTGTTCCAAATGTCTATTACCCTGTGGGGAGAGCTGTTCTTTTTTCGGTCTCTTCTATAACTGTCTTGATTTTCTTTCCGTGTCCTCTTGTATTTCTACTATCCCATTTTATTAGGTCCTCTCTATCAATAATTTCTATGCTTTTCATGATTCAATAGTTATCAAGTCTCCTCTCTCTCTTCTTTGCTCCAATGTCTGTTGCTCAAGTTTTGCTGTCTCTCTTCATATAATAGTTCTGAGAGGGTTGGTGCCAATTTCGTAATTGCTCTTTGTATTCTTTCAAGTTTTGTTATACTGTACATTTTTTTTTGTACTTGGTGACCATGTCATTGCTGCATATTCCAATCTTGGTCTTATCAAAATGACTAGTATTTTCTTCGCCATTTCTTCGTCAAGGTATGTAAATGCCACTTTTATTGTTACTAAATTATAAGTTTCTCCAAAAACCTTATGTTTATATGTTTCTCAGGGGACTTATTATTCATAATAATGACTCCCAGGTCCTTCTCATTTTTTTTTTTTTTTTTTTTTTATTTCTTCCTCTCCTAATTTATATGATCTCGCTATTCTTTTTTTGCTTCTTCCAAATTCCATTATACTACACTTCTTAATATTGAATTCCATCTCCCACTTCTTACTCCATTCCCATACTTTATTGAGATCACTCTGCATTCTACAGTGTTCACTTTTTCAACAATTTTGCATCATCCACAAAGAAGCTCATATAATTTTCAATTCCTTTATCTGTATCATTAATATATATATATAGCAATCATTAGTGGGGCCAGAACTGTTCCTTGTGGAACTCCACTTATCACTTCATCCCAATTAGAGTGTTTGTCTCTTATCACCACTCTCATTTTTCTTTCATGCAATAAGTCTTTCATCCACTTCAGCAGTTTGCCCTGTATTCCTTCTGCAGTTTCTAATTTCTTTAGCAATTTCTTATGTTTAGAAATGCACAATCAGCACATCCATCTCTTTCTTGTATTACATCTATTAGCCTTGAATAGAAACACATTAGTTTGTGACGCATGATCATCCTTGTCTAAAACCAAATTGCCTTGGATTTAGTATGTTGTTTTTTTCCAAATGCCTTACCCATCTAGATTTAATAATTCTTTCACAAATTTTAGCTGTCATACTTGTAAGAGAGACCGGTCTAGTTAGTAGGGTCTCCTTGTTTCCCCTTTTATATATTGGTTCTATATTTGCTCTTTTCCAATCTTCTGGAGCTTTTCCTTTTTTCAATGAACTGCTTATTAGAGTATGTATTTTGTCTGTTAGTTCATTCCTGCCATTTCATCTGGTCCATACGATTTTCTGACGTCGAGGTTACTCAGTGATTCATTATTTCCTTCCTTGTAACTTCTATCTCTTTCATGAGGGGGACTTTCCCCCACTCAATATCTCTAGGTTGTATGTTCTCCCTCGTAAACACAGATTTAAAATGCTTCTTCATATTTTCTGCCATTTCTATTTCCCCTCTGTATTTAACTCCTCCTTGTCGTAGTTTCTCTATTTCTTGTTTGTTTCTCAGTTTGTTGTTTACAAATCTGTAAAATAGTTTTGGTTGATCTTTACGTTTTTCTATGACATCTTTTCATATTTTCTCTTTTCTTCTCTGCACACTTGTACATATTCATTTATATGATTAATATATATTCTCCATTTTTCAGGTTTTTTGTCCTTTTTCTATTTTATCCAAGCTTTATCCCTTTTGTCTTTTAACTCCCTACATCTTTTATTGTACTAACACTTTACATATCCTTTTTCTTGTTTTTGTCTTGGAACATACTTTTCCACTCCTTTATATATTTTTGTCAAAATATTCTATTTCTCTTCTACTGTTGTTTCCTTTTTGTGTATCCTTACCCAGTCTGCTCTTTGAAAAAATTCTCTTATTTTATAAAAAAAAAAAAAAAAAAAAAAAAAAATCCATACATCAATCTTCCTTTCTATATTGTTCATTTTTTTCAATGTATTTTTCCTCATTTAGTTCCAGTTTAACCAATATATGGTCACTTTTACTTATTGGTGTCTTATTTTCAATCTTGTCCACTATTTCGGGTTCTGATGTGATTATTAGGTCCAATCTCGATGGTTCTTCCTCATTTCTATACCTAGCATTCTCTTGTATCCATTGCGTCATTGTATGTTCTATAATCATATCAAGTAGTACATTTCCCCATAGGTCTTCTCCCTCCTTTACTGTCATCTCTTCCCAGCAGATTTCTTTACAGTTAAAGTCACCCATTATAATTATTCTTCCTCCATCTTCCATTATCTTATTTAGTGTTATCCTTGTGTCTTTTAACATATTTCTGGGTTCTCTCTTTCCATGAAGCCATTTTAGGAGGCACATAATTTACCACAAACTTCCTGCTCTTCGTATCCCTGTCCTCCACTTCCATCATAATCATCTCTACTCTATTCTTTCCATATGTGACATTCCTCACATTTATATCCTTCTTAGGAACATTACTCCACCCCCTTGTTTTACCTGTTTCTAATCCAACAATTATATGCACCATGTCCTACACTGTTGGGTGGACCTTTCAATTTTGTCTTTACAATTCCCATTATGTTTGGTTCTTTTTCCTTCCCATAATCATTCAGTTCGTTCAAGCCTGTTATTAAGCCATCTATATTTGTGTAAGACACTTAATTTTCTGCTACTTCCATCATGTTTTCTGTTTCCCTTCCATTTTTCTCTGCTATGAACCATTTCCTCACTTTCATATCCACTACTCTCCAATAGAATTTCTCTTTGTCTGACTGTTCTTTTCTCGTTTTTTCCTTAGCTTCTAGTCTTTTTGTTTTCTCATCCTCTCCTCTTTATTTCTCTTTTTATCCATACCTGTTTATACTGATCACTTTCTGCTAGTTTCCCTGTTTTGCTAAGATATTCTCTGCTGTTGTTTGTGACCTGAATTTAACCTTAATTGGTCTGGTCTTATCTGTATTGTATTTCCCTATACTATATATTTCTTTGATTTCTTTCCCTGTTTCTTGTTCATCCTCTTGAACTACTTCTAATACCTTGTCCTTTTCTTTCTCTTTTACTCTTGTAGTCCTATTTGATTATGCTTCTCTTCCATCCCTAATGTAATTATACATTTCCTTTTGTCCACTAAGTCTCTATATTCTCCTTCTCTCTCATCACTTTAATAACTGTGTCCTTACTTTGTTCTTTCATCTGTTGTGTCACTATATCTCTAAATACAATTTTGTTGTTCTCTTGGACTTTTCTCCAACCCTTTGCTTCTTTTGCTATGGACTCTTTATTCTCTTTATTATTATTCTTTAATTCCTCATACTCATTTTTTATTTCTTTTAACTGTCTTTTTAATTCTTCTATTTCTGTAGTTAGGTTTTGATTCTCCTTTAGTTCTTCCAGTTTATCAACTCTTTGGGTAACTAGTGTTAATTGATTAAACCTAACCTCCCATGCTTCATTCATTTTTTTTTTTTAGTTTCTCCTCTAGATTTACTAGTCGGGGGAGGTTGTCACCTCCTCCCTCATTAAATTCATAAAAGCAGTTATCTTCTCTTTCCATTGAGCTGTGTGTTCTGCACTCCTTTTGTTTACACCCCTTCTGACATCTGGGGCCCATTTGTCCCCTTCTTTATTTCCTTCCATTTTTCTCAGCAATCCCTCTCTTTCTCCTTTTTCTTCACCTTCCCACTACACCACAATCTTTCCCCTTCCCTACTAATACAATAAAGGTATTCCCTTGGTGTTGAAATCAATGAAACTTGAATTTTTCCTGGAGTTCCAAACTTCACTGTCACTTCGACTGACGTGTGTGTGTGAAGACAGAAGATAGGGGTGGAGAATGGTTGTGTATGGATGATGCTGTGATGCATGGAAGGGAGTGGGTGGGGGATGGGGGTTAGGGAATATGAGTGAATGATATTTTGATGCAGCCCAAAGAGATTTCCCCCCATCTTCCCTTTATCTGCATGAAGGGATGGAAATGAGAGTTGATGATTAAATGAAGTGGCCTTACTGTGTTTTGTTGCATTGCTCCTGACTCAGGGCAGTAGGAATGTGGAGATGATCCATTATCCAGGAAGAGCCAAAAAATGAGGGAGGGATGGGTAGTGAATGGGAGTGGAATATGTGGGGATGAAATGGATGGGAGGAGTGCATTTATGCTTTTTGTCCTTTGTAAGGGGGAAAAACCATTGGTATATGTATATTCATTTTTATATATACATATACAATGTATAAATTACTTGGATATACATTTACTCTATACATATCTATTCTATATAAATTCTTCATACACTCATCTACTTTATATACATTATCTATCAAAGCAATAAGAATTGATGAGATAATTATATATAAATATATGTATATATATATACATATATATATATATATATATATTTACATAAGTGACTCTCAACCTCTGCCATGTCATTCCTCGAAACTTCTCTATCTCATCTTTCCACCTGTCTGGTCTCCCTCTTGCACACTTCCCATCTTGCAGCATCCACTCCGTAACATACTTGCTCTATCACTCATCAGTCATTCGTGATAACTTACCTGCCAAATTCCACTTTCTTTTACTGCCTCCACAATATCTTTCACTACACCCAACTCGCTCTCATCCAACTATCTCTTTTTCGGTCTCTCAGCATTACACCATTGATCTCCAATCTGTAAATAATTTGAGTGATATTATATCGCTTTGTCGTATTCCTTTCTTGATCTTAATATTCTCTGCTGTCTAAAATTCTCTGCATCTTTAGTCTGATTACAGCAGTACCCTTCACATGAATCTTTCCTACAACCCTTACAATCTATTTGTTTGCACCTTGCTTGCATAGTGAGCTTAGTATTGCTATTTGTTCTACTGAGTGAAATGCCTTCTCGTAATTTATAAAGCTAAACAAAGAGGTATATTGCATTCTTTCATTTTCTATTAGTTTGTTCATGCCTGCAAATGGTCTAGAATTGAATATCTGGTTCTATAGCCTGCTTCTCTTGGTTTCTATCTAGTGATTTATTTAATCTATTTCATAAAATCTTGGAGAATACTTTACATACATTTGATAACAAGCTAATCATTCAGTAGTTACTAAGGACTCTGTGATCTCCTTTTATATGAAGCAAAATAACTATGGTATTGCACCACGTTTTAGCAACACTTTCTCGATGTAAACATTGGGTGTACAACTGAGCTAATTTAATATCAACTTTTCCCCTGTATCTTTCAGAAGAACCTATTGATATACCATCTTCCCCTGACACTTTTCTTTGTTTCATACTTTCTAGAGCAAACTCTACTCCTTTGTAATTTCTGGTACACTAACATCTGTAGATGAATTTACCAACTCAATTATGATCTTTGACGAGTAAAGCTCTTGGTAAATTTTTCAACTCTTTTCAACATTTTGTCTCTGTAATTAACCTCTTCAATATGAGTCAAATACTCACATGCAGTGTTAGACTACCCTATGTACAATGATTTGACAATGCATCACAATGCACGTGCTATAAAGTAACAGCTGTAATACTCATTCTCTTTCACCCTAAATGTTGATAACCGCAGAAAATGCGATCAAGCCTGTTCAAAGAATACATGGGTAACTCATTTACAACTACAAAATAAATATAATCAGGACGCCAACATCCTCATATACCCACTCATGCCTCATCACACCGACGTCATCTTATGCTATGAGTTAATGATATCTCCATTTTCATTTAAAAAAAATATATATATATATATAATTTGCTGCCTGCCTCCCTAGAAATAGTCTGCACTTTACCCTGTAATAAATTTACCTTTCTGGATAGTTTATATATATATATACATATATACAGTGATCCCTTGTTTTTCGCAGTTAATGGGGACCAAAACCCCCCACTAAAGGTGAAAAATAGCAAAGTAGGATTTGCCTCCCCCCTAGTAATTTTCATGTATGCGTATGTGGGTACCAGAATGTTTAAAATATGTAAACAGTATTGATACTTTACATATTTGAGACAAAGATTACAAACGTACATGTATTTACTTAAATCATTACAGTCGAACCTCGAAAGCCTGGACCCCAAATACTCGGACCCTCGTATGACTGGTCGAAATGAACAAAGGGCGGACTTTTCAAGCAAAGTTCCGTATTTGTCCGGTAGGTGGCAACGACGGCCGTACACGTGTACTCAAATGGCCCAGTCAAGCCGCCACCAGGGCTGCCGTTTCGTAGAATTTTGTACCAAAATGTAGTAAAATAGCGGCATGTGGCAACTGCACCAGGACATGAGGAATTTTTTTCTACATATCAGCAGGCTGTTAAAAACATTCAAAAACTCAAACTTTTGTTTAAAAATCATAGAACTAGTTATCAAATAATAAATGGTACATCAAAATATGACTTTTATTGGTAATTGTGTGACTTATAAAATATTATACCCCAAAAGATACGTTTTTACTGTGTAGAAAAAAATTCTACACTAAAATTTCAGCTTTCTTTTAGCGATAATATTAAAATTTATATCTTACTGAATATGTTAGGGCATGGTGGCCTTATATACATTCAAGAATAAAAATACTAGAACCAACGTTTTGTCAAAGTTTGACAAGTATATCTTGTTATGAAAGTCTGCACACGCCCGAGAAAAATGTATGCCCCTGTATGGCAACACTCCCATTCTACACGGCAGTGTAGAAAACGTGGCAACCCTGGCCGCCACCACTGTCCCGCGTGCATACCTTCCGATATTTACAGTGTACGTAATAAAAAATACAGTACAGTACATTTACATGCCTGTATTACAGTTATTATTACAGAATTATTAGTATTATAGTATTACAGTGTTAGAGTATTATTCTTATGTTTCTATGCCATATCATACATTACCTATACGTATACCGCTACGAAAATCTACGGGTGTTAGGGAGATATTTTCGATAACCGGACTTTTGGCATGACCGGACCACCCTTCCCCCCAATTAGTCCGGGCTTTCGAGGTTCATAATTATAAAACCTTATACAGTAATTAACATTTATTATACAGTAATTAAGGGGGATCAGATGCACCAATAGAAAAATATTAATTAAAAAAAAGATTTCTTATATATCGACTTGATATTTTTACAGTATAATCAAATTATTATATTCCATATTCCATGAGCATTTGAACGATGTATGTCTGTCTCTTCATCAGTCAGTCCGTATGTCATTAATGCCATCACAAATGTTTTCCGATCTTAATACTTTACCTAGACTAACCTGCTTTAGCGTGTAAAATCTCAAATACCATACAAACAGCATGTAATTTTATTTTTTCCTAAAATCTTAATAGATCAAGATATACATAGGTCATAAAATGCATGACTTAGTGACGTCGCACCGATAGTGGGTTTTTTTTTTCGATAAAATTCCCTCTAGCGATATTACTTATCATTTTAATAGTTTATCAGAACTTACACAAGAAAGGCACAACATTCATGTTGTAGCATGGTAAGTTTTAAGAAAATTTGATTATTTTTTGATGATTATTTTTTATGAATATTTTGGAAAAACCCGCGAAGCACTGAAGCACGAAGTGGTGAAGGAACACTGTGTATATATATATATATATATATATACATACTGTATATACAGTGAGTCCTCCTTATACAGTAATTCTTTATCTGGTAAATTCACAATTACGGTATTTGGTAATTACTACCCTC
This sequence comes from Oratosquilla oratoria, assembly GCF_046742065.1. Taxonomy (NCBI): domain Eukaryota; kingdom Metazoa; phylum Arthropoda; class Malacostraca; order Stomatopoda; family Squillidae; genus Oratosquilla; species Oratosquilla oratoria. The sequence goes on from NC_134783.1 coordinate 62,569,244, forward strand.
GATTCTATTTGCGGTAAGAAAAATTCACAGATACGGTATCCGCTAGACATTTTGAAGAGGAAAGATCAGGAATAAGGTACATCTGCCATATCCTATTATTACATGTTATAATGGGTTCAGTATACGGTAATTTCAATTTGCAGTAAGGTTTTCAGGAACGCATATGTACCGTATAACAAGGGCTTACTGTATATATATATATATATATATATTTATATATATATATGTATTTACCTAATTGTATTTTATGGGGAGAGGAGCTATGCTCATGGCGTCCCATCTCCATATCTCATTTTATCTAGCCAATTTTTAAATTTGTGTATCATTTTTGCACACACCACATTTTCATCTAACTTGTTCCAAACATCTATTATCCTATAGGGAAAGCTGTTCTTTTTTAGATCTCTTCTATAATTGTCTTTCTTGATTTTCTTTCCGAGTCCTCTTGTATCTCTACCATCCCATTTTATTAGATCCTATCTATCGATAGTTTCCATGCCTTTCATGATTCTATGGACACCCAGCACTAAAAAGAATATAAAGAAATTAGAAAAATACAAAGAGCAATGACAAAGTTGGCACCAACTCTTTCCAAATTAACATATGAACAAAGATTGTCCAAATTGGAATTACCAATTCTGGAACAAAGAAGAGAAATAGATCTGCTGACTATCTATAGAATCATGAAAGGAATGGAAATCCTAGATAGAAATTATTTACTAAAATGGGACAATAGAAAAACAAGAAGACATTAAGAGAAACTCAAAAAGGGTAGCTATAGAAGAGATCTAAAAAAAAAATAGCTTCCCACACAGACTACTGGATACCTGGCATAATTTAGATAAAGGAACAGTGTGTGCAAACACTATTCAAGATTTTAAGAAAAACCTTGATGCTGAAAGATACAAAGATGGGTCACCACAAGCATAGCTTTCTTCCCATATAATGATGATGATATGGTTTAACATCACACACTCCCCCCCTATCGGGAGGCTAGGACGGTGCCCCTCATAGACGGCTTTGTAGCGTGGAATTTAATGAACCATGCCCTTGGTTCAACTTCGCTGGTGGCAGGATTCGAACTGCCCTCACCTCGACCTTCGCCGCAGGTATAATACAACTGGGAAAATACAACTAGGAAAATACTCAGTTTTCCACATAGAGTAGTGGAGACTTGGGACAAACTGGAAAATGAAATAGTATGCGCAAAAACCATTCATGAGTTTAAAAGTAAACTAGACACTGCGAGATACAAAGGCGGGACACCCCGAGCATAGCTCCCCTTCCCGCAAAATACAACTAGGTAAATACAACCTCATGGTGCAGTGGTTAGAGTTCTTGCCTGCCACTATGGCAGTACTGGTTCAAATCCAGCCCAGGGCTGAAATAATTTCAGTATTGTTGTGCTGTAGGTTGTTACTCCAACTTTTATGGGCAGCGAGTTTGGAGTGTATGAGCATGTAAGGTCACAGTATTGAAAACGAAATAAATATTAATGTGGTGGTTGATTAGTGATGAAATAATATGTCATAGATAAGTCTGTTATATATGCTCATTATGAAGCCAGTGATGGGAGCTGGACATGTATCATATGTACATGGAGTGAACATTCTATTTCTGTTACCAGGAAGCTTGGCTATCATTCTGTCTTTAACGCTCCTTCTGCCAGCATCTTAGTGTTGCTTGTGATAATACATTTTCCAAACTCATTGTATTTTTTCAGTGCACAGCTCCCTTGCAAGAATGCCCCCCCATCCCCCACCACCACAAAAAAAAAACAAAAAAACACTGAGAAGCAAGAACAAGGTGTGGGTGCGTCTGTCCTAACATGCACATACAATCAAACTACATCAACAATTTGCACTATCCTCAAGTACAAGGACAAAATTAAGGAGATAGATGCTTCAAAAGGAGTGACAATAATATCTATGCAGCGGCTGCATACTCTTAATGATGTTGAAAGGCTGTGTATCCAAATACATTACAATATGTCACATGCCTGACATGTGATCCACATGCATGCAAGGTGCCCGCCATGCACTACCTCCAGTCTTACTGACCTCCAGATTCCCAAATTGTAAACACCTGACTCAAACTTACAACACACAGCATGCTACCACCCAACAGAAAGTTAATGAACATATATAACAGGCATATCATTAACCATTTCCTTATACCTACCAAACTACATAATTATAACTGCCTGCAAACCATACACTATGTCAAGACACATTCACTAATACTAAATAGATCCATTGCAATGCAGGTAACACACAAATAGTATTGTATAAATCCCAAACCTATGATCTGACTGAAACCCTACACCAGACATGCAAAGATAGGCATATACACATATATATGCAACGACTGTGTCACCATAAAGAGAACTTTCCCTTAGAGGGCAGAGAACTCTCCCTTACCTGGGGACTCTCCCTGAAGGTGATTACATCCCCATACTGTAAATATTTCTTCAGTACAATAAATCAAGAAAGCCCAAAGAGGATCTATATTCCCTGCCACACTGTAATTCATAGGTTACAAGACTGGTGGCAGTGGCGGTGGCAGTCTGCTACCCCTCCCTGTGCTTCTGAAGAAATACCCATCCACGGCTACCCACACCCACTTGTGTAGCCATCAAAAGCCTAAACAGCCTCCGAAGGAAGTCGCTAATCCAAGATTAAAACTGTCAGCCCAGAGCAGTGATTTTCAGCAAAGCAATCTCAAGACAAAACTCAATACATCACCACATCAAACACCAATCAAGTCACAAGAATGCCCAGTATAATGCATCAAACCCCAGTATCAATTAAGATGAGTGCATTAGATTCAGGACTTCAATCAAGCCCCCAGAATCTAACCTAGACTCAGAAAAACATTGAGGTAACTGCACACAAGACTTCACTCAGCCCTGCACACCTACCTCGAGTTCACCAGCCACCTTCCCATGAGCCTACACCCCACTCATTCCAGGCAGCTGTTAAGCACACAACCTCAGCAAATGTATCGCTAGGCATTCTCGAGTGCCCACTCTGTTATACAACTTAAAATCTTACTTGTTCCCCTACTTCTAGAATGAAGCCACATGACTTTAATAGATCACAAAGGACCCAAGCCCAGTGTGTTGACTTTAGGGTCAGCAGTTCTAAGTGACTTCATTCTGCACACCTCCTAGTGAGCAACACACCCTACACACCACCCCTCCACAACCATCCCCAACAAGTGACAATTGCACTTCTACCCACTCCAGTGCCAAAACCAACCTTGCCAGCCATTTTGAGTACCAAATAACATACACCTACTAATTTCCTTTAAATTTTCTAGCTCTTCACATATGGAGCCTGATGAGAACTGACCCTCCACCACCGTGACCCATGGCAAGGACTAGGAACTTTGCATCAGCCAAAGAGGTCATCCTCAACCCTCTACCCAACTTCGCACCTCCACCCCCCTTCCACCACCGTGACCCATAGCAAGGACCAGGTACTTCATGTCAGTTGAACATGGCCACCAAGAAATCGGCCATGTTCTCCAAATAACTCTGTCTGCCCACCTCCTCCCTCTGCCTGGTGAACTACCTATTCTTCCCCATCTGGTTGACATCAAACTGACAATATGATATCCTCAAGAACCCAACATCATCAGTCTGCAGCTATCCATAGTGCCAAGACTTCAGCCTCCACTACATAAAGTACCCTAATTCCTAATTTTTTTTACACATACACTCCTAAGATGTCCAAAGATTAATACTGTAAAAACAATTACACATATGCTCCAGTAGACAGATCTGCTAATAGGTATATACAAATATATCAGTAGAAATGTACAATCTATAACAAGTAATCTTAACAAACATTTAATGCATAAATAAACACAAAAATAAATAATGAAATCAATAAGTTCATACACATATAGGGAAAACACTTAATATCTGAGGCATTAAACAGAGCCAATGTAGAAAGACAATGTGATAAATACTCACATAATTCACTGCCAATTCTTCAAATCAACATAACTGAAGCACTCAATGGAATCGACATACACACAAAGTAAATAATACACGCATAAGTGAATCCAGAACCAAATCTTCAAATCCATATAGATCTACCAAAATAATTGTAGATATCAGCCAACATTTATATACTGACAAATAAATGGTAATAGACAGACACCTAATGCATAACTAAGTATAGGTTCCATTATATCAACTCAGCCAACAGCTAAATACAAACAAATACTAATAGACAAACTCTTAGTACAGAAATGGAGATAGAATTTTATACATAATACCAAACACAATGTAAATATATCAATTCTCAAAAATATAGAAATCAATAATTACATACCAATCATTTCCCAGTACATTTTTTTAAGGAAGATATTTTTTCAAATGCATTCTATATAATACCAAAGACAATACAAACCACAATATTAACACTAACCATAATATCAACCCTGCCATAATGTATTTCTAGATACTCAGTATCTTGTTAACCCATATATAACAACTCAATATCACACAACTTTAAACTAATTCAGACTAACACATACATACATATACCAAGGCTTTTTCCCCCTTACAAGGGAGGTAGCCAAAAAGGAAAAGGCATAAAATCATTTCCACCCATTCCATCCCTGAATACACTCCACACCCCTCCACCCTCCCTCTTATCTTAGCACCTCCTGGATGACGAGCATCCCTGCATCTTGTCCACTGCCCTGGGTCAGAAGCAGTGTCGCAAGACACAGCACATCCACAGCAAGGCCGCTTCATTAAATCGGAGACCCCCACTCTCCGTCCCCCCATTGCATAAAAGGAGAAGATGGGGAGAAATCCCTTCGGGCTGCGTCAAATTTTGCTCACACATACCACCCCACCTCATGCAATCACAACATCATCCATATACAACCATTCTCCATTCACCCGTCTTCTGTCCTCTGCTTTGGGTTATTTGTATCAGACTAACACACCCTACAAATATGCACAACACAGCAAGTTCCATCACACCCCCAACCCCACTCGCCCCAAGGCAGACTCACTGCCAACCACCAAAAGCCAACACATAATAAGATAAATGAATAAAGCATCAAGGAAATCACAACAACAAAACCCCACAATGAACAAAACAACATATAAAGCAGAAACCATGCCTTGTCACTAAATATTCCTCCCATGAGACATAAGGCACCATGCACCTCAGAAGGTGAACATGGTAACAATGATCCCTTACCAAACCTATTCCATCTATAAAAATCTTCTCTAGCTTCCTTCAGATCATGACGACCCAGGAATATCACATGCATCCACAAAGATTGGTATTTTATAGAAGTGCACACCTACATGATATAGCTTTAGAAAATTAATATTAATCTAGTAAGTTATAATATATCAATTAATTAGTTTTCTTTTTTGAGGAAATCAATAGCAGAAAACGTTGCTAAAGGCCATGCACAAGCGAACAAAGTTGCATCAACACCTTTAGAAGTGCACACCTACATAATATAGCAATAGAAAATTATTCATTTTATACACTACAGTACATCAACATAATATGCAATTTTCTTGGTGGAAATCAATTACAAAAAAGTTGCTAAAACTGATTTACTAACAAAGTCACAGTGAGTGAATGATACGCCATGTTTTTTATAGATGCAGCAGTTGAGCAAATGAAAGTATAAATTTGTTTATTACCTAACCTAACCTGTATTTAGTAACTTGGTACCTGTTATCTAAAGATCATCTGGGTCTTCGTCATCACGAATGCTGATGGCCTGATTATTATTGTACCTTGGACAATTAAAAGATGATGGCATGTAACAACCCAAACTGAGTCATACAACTGTTTTAGTAGCTAGCATGGTATGTGGTCTGTAGTCTCAAGTTGGATTTTCTCTTTTTCTGGGAGATAGTTATCTCTGTTATCATTAACAGTGGTCAACCAATGGGTGTCTTTCCAACCCAACCAGGAAATTACTAAAGACAAGATCAATTATGGTTACCGTGCTACTCCATTTCTCCAGAATGGGGGGAAAAAAAAGATGAATTTTTTATTAAGAGAGTCTATCTTTGAGAAATGTTCCATTCACAATCTTGAAAGGAAAAAACAAATGTATATATATATATATATATATATATATATATATATATATATATAAATATATATATATATATATATATATATATACATACATCACTTTGTAGCTGCCACGACCCCTCCTGATACAATAGGCTTAGTATAGTTCCCCCCCCCCCTTTCTGTGGCCTTGGGACTTCACTCATAAATTAATTCATGTGAAAAAATTATAATAACTTAGTTACCATTCCTTACACTTTGGGTTATTTATTCATCACAAAGACAGCAACCTTACATCTATATCTCTTACAACCCAATATAACAAAACTTAGATCCCATTACAATAGATGAAACATATTATTTTATCACTGATGACCCAATATACAATAACTTTGTATCTGCCCATCTCACTCCCTTCTGTGTTCACCATCCCTAGTCCTGAACGTATTCTCACTTACTTCCTTTACGTATGCCCAAAAAAAACTATCCCCAAAATGAGCCCATCCACTTCTATATTTTTAGGGGGCATTAATTTAACTTTGTGGGATACTACTACACCTAACCTCTGGCCATCTCACTCCTTACCTCTAGATAACCATACCACTCGAATTTGGGGGACACGATGGGTCACAATCACTATAATATTTCATCAGTATGGTCTATGACCTGGACATATATGACACTAATGGTCAGTACACCCCTTTCAATCAAGTAATTCTATTCACTTCCCCTTAGGGCAGCGATTCCCAAACTATGGGTCGCGACCCATGTTTGGGTCACGAAGTGTTCAAGAATGGGTCGCGAGACCTTGTTAGAAAAAAAATAATTCAAATCAAAAGCTTCCCTACACTTGTGTTTTCAATAAAAGAAGACTTTCGAAATTGCTTTTTGATGCTTGGATTGCCACATCTTCACCTGATCTGGATTTGGGTTGAGGCCAAAAAAAGTTTGGGAACCGCTATCTAAGGGTAAACTTTGTATACAGGTACACCTCACCTTAAGTTATTAATTGGTTCCAGGAGACATGACGTAAGTTGAAAAATGATGTAAGTTGAATTTGCTTATATGTAGGCTAAGTAGGCCTGGTGTAGCCTGGGCTAAACTGCTAATAGCCATTCCCCGGTACTGTATTTCACTTATGAATGCATTTTTGTTAAGATAAGGTTAATAAAAACTTATTTTAATTTTCCAAAACAAAACATGTGTTTATTATGTTGTAAATAATAAAAAAAAAAAAAAAAAAAAAAAAAAGTACCTGTCCTTTAACTTTACCAATGCATACAATTTTGTGTTTACATCGCTAAAACCTATTTGCGGTGCTGTACTTTATGAATGCATTGTCAATAACATATGGTAAAACAAAACAAATAAAAACTATTTTAAGGTTACAATCATTTTGTGATAAGTGAAAAATAAAATATTTTTAATTTACCAATCCAGTACATACAATATGTTGATGTTTACAGTGTAGACATTTTATCATCGCCATTTTATCCTCCAGCGAAATAGCATGATGCTTAGCAATTTCACTAGGACTTTCCTTAGGAGGCATGGGGGCAAATATTACAATTATAAGTGAATGTCAATGAGAAAATATACAAAACTTCAGTAAACAGATCATAATCCAAAACAATTGTGGGATTCGAGACGCCACCTAATGGTAGATACAGTATTGGAACTACTGTTGCCCTGATAAATATGAAAATCAGCTGATTTCATGTTCTAGTGAACTAGGTCATACTGCTTTATGGTATGTATTTTAGCAATTACTGAATCTTAATATCATTTTACATGCTTTTATTCTTATTTATTGTAACATGAACTTATGTGCTTGAAATGTTTTTTGGTGTTTATGCAATTCCATCATTATTGGCTGACCAATGTAAAGTCAAGTAAAACAACTTGAATTTTATTTTTCCATATATAATTTTTGAAAACTGACATATCTTTGAAAATTATGTAAGTTGAAATGACATAAGCCAAGGTGTGCCTGTATTCTCTATAATTTTATTTAGCCCCTGCAATAGGCATGGTAGCTTACTAATAAGTCCTGAATATACATCAAACAATATTTCCATTTTATATCTAAGTATGCCCAGGACACTTCGTCACTCAACTGTAACAGGCATGGCGGCTTACTAATAAGTGATGCCTCAAGCGTGGGCACGCCAATACCCTGCCCTCATCCGAATGCCTTAGGGTATCTGGCTCCAGTTCAAGTGTGGGGAAGTGAGACTCCCTATTATAGCCCATTAAAGTGAGAGGGACCTTAAGAATTGTTCCTGAGAAGTTGACTGACTGAAATTCTGAACTACATGGCAGGAATTTTTCTTATTTTGACTACAATCTATCATAAGGATTATAACCACTATCCGAATGAGGCTGATGATGTCACTCCCTTGGCAGGACAAACTATGGCATGAATCGCCTTAATCATTCATGTATGCAATATATATATATATATATATATATATATATATATATATATATATATATATATATATACACATACATAACAAAAGTGTTGAAAATAGAATTTCCATCCTCACAAGCAGAATCCAGTGTTCTCTCATAAAGTCCAAGGAATCCCTATTGTCTTTGTAGCTTGGAGTTAGAGAACGTCTGGTACACATGAAAGCCATCATCTAACTGACAGTGACTGGACTAGACAGATGACATGGCATTTCAGTCCTATGCTTGCAACTTCATTTGGTAGTACATACATACATATACCAAGGCTTTTTCCCCCTTACAAGGGAGGTAGTCAAAAGGGAAAAGGCATAAAATCACTCCCACCCACAAGACACACCACATCCACAGCAAGGCCGCTTCATCCAATCGGTGACCCCCCCCTCTCTGTCCCCCCATTGCATAAAAGAAGAAGATGGGGAGAAATCCCTTCGGGCTGCGTCAAATTTTGCTCACACATACTACCTCACGCCCATTCCACCTCATGCATCACATCATCCATATACAACCATTCTCCATTCACCTCTGTCTTCTGTCCTCTCCCATCCTTCCTCAACAGACATTCCCCTCTTCCCCAAAGCCCCCTTCACCCCATCCATCCACCTCATCTTAGGACGTCCCCTCATGTTCACTCCCCCCACATCTGCCTTACATACCTCTTTGGTAGTATATTTGTATTTACATTTTCTTATTATTGATTTCCACCAAGAAAAATCATATTACAGTGATGTATTATAGATTACAAGATTAATAACTTATTTTCTAATGCTATATTGTGTAGGTGAGCACTTCTAAAAAAAATACCAATGAATTGTAGGTACCGCATTATTAAATGCAGGTTAGAATAGACAAATTTTTCATACTTCAATTTCTTCAACCTCTGAATCTACCAAAACAAAGGTGGCATCTCAAGTAGTCGAAGCAACTACATTTGTTTGTGTATAGCTTTTAGCAACTTTTTCTGTTATTAATTTCTGCCAAGAATAACATATATCATGTTGAGGTACTATAATTTACAAAATTATTATTTAATTATCTATTGCTATGTCGCTCAGGTATGCACTTCTAAAAAATTATAATCACATTTCAATAATATCAACTTCAAAACTATACTAACTCCATTAATTGCACACCTAATACAATCATCTCCAATATATATTACTTTAAACTCGAGTTGGATAGCACAAACTTCCATGCATTTCACATGAACATATAAAATCCTCTCACCTTACCAACTCGTCTCTTATACAATTTAACTCTGACAAACCCAACCAACATACAGACCTCACACAAAATTCAAGAAAGACACATTCTCAAGATAGAATAACAAAACTTCCCACTCAAAGATAGCCAATCATTATTTCATACCATAAACAATAATCAAAACCCATACACTAACTGCTGTATTTACATATGAAATACCTCCATCTCAAACATACACTGTTTAAAACTCAGTCAACTTCATTGAACCTAACACAAAACTCACAGATTTCCAGAATAAAAATACAAGAGTACTGATAGGAACAGTAGCTTACCTTACAAAAATGACAATTTCCTACAGAATATAGCCAATGGTTATTCACAAAACCTCAACATAACATCCACAAAACAAAAATAAGCAACATTAACATATTACATAGTGAAACAAAACAAAAAGAAATTAATAAACAAACATGTGCCTCACCAATTAATCAATACAAATATATGACAACAAACAGGCCAATCAATTTTATGCTATATTAGGATAGATGTTGGATATTTCTTACTGAGACAAAAATATATCAAGATACATATTAGTACATAAATAAATAGGTCAATCTAAGTCAAAGACTTGGGTGCAATCATAGACTGTAGTCTATCTTTCAAGGATCAAATCAATCAAGTGGTAAGAACAACAGGATATCATCTATGGAATATTTCATTTCTCAAGAAATATTTAGATGGAAATACTGTACAATGAAAATGCTTGTTCACAGTCATGTAATTAGCAAATTGGACTATAGTAATTAATTTTATTATGGACTTTCTAATTACCTATTGAAAAAGCTACTAGTTACGAACAGAGCTGTTAGACTCATAAAAGGCTTGCCACCCCGTGAAAGCATAACACTATTTACCTAGTTGTATTTACCTGGTTGTATTATACAGGAAGGGAGCTATGCTCATGGTGACCTGTCTTTGTATCTCTCAGTATCAAGTTTTTTCTTAAAATCTTGAATAGTGTTTGCACACACTGTTTCTTTGTCCAATTTGTTCCAAGTATCCATCACTCTGTGTGGGAAGCTATTTTTTTTTTTTTTTTTTTTTTTTTTTTTTCAGATCTCTTCTGTAATTATCTTTTTTTAGTTTCTTTTCGTGTCCTCTTGTTTTCCATTGTCCCATTTCAATAAGTCATTCTTATCTAAGATTTCCATTCCCTTCATAATTCTATAGATAGTAAGTCTCCTCTTTCCCTTCTTTGTTCCAGAGTTGGTAATTCTAATCTGGACAGTCTTTGTTCATATGTCATTTTGGAAAGAGTTGGTGACAGTTTTGTTGTTGCTCTTTGTATTCTTTATAACTTCTTTATATTCTTTTTGGTACTGGGTGTCCATAGTGTTGCTGTGTACTCAAGTTTTGGTCTTATTAGTGTAGTTAATTTTTTTTTTTTTTTTTTTCATTTCCTCATCCAAATAGGCAAATGCCACTTTTATTGACCTCGATAAATTATAGGTTTCTCTGACTATTTTAATAATATGCTTATCCGGTGTCATGTCTTTGCTGATCATCACTCCAATGTCTTTTTCCAAGTTTACTTTTTTGACCTCTTCTTCACCAATTATATGATGAAGCGGCCTTGCTGTGGATGTGCTGTGTCTTGCGACACTGCTTCTGACCCAGGGCGGTGGGCAAGGTGCAGGGATGACCCGTCATCCAGGAGGTGCTCAGATGAGAGGGAGGGTGGGAGGGGTGTGGAGTGTATTTAGGGATGAAATGGGTGGGAGTGTTTTTATGCCTTTCCCTTTTTGGCTACCTCCCTTGAAAGGGGGAAAAAGCCTTGGTATATGTATGTATGTATGATATTCTGTTTTTATTTTTTCCAAATTCCATTATACTACATTTCTTGATATTGAATTTCACTTCCCACTTTTGAGTCCATTTCCAGATCTTGTCCAAGTCTTGTTGCAATGAGTTGCAATCCTCCTCCATTTTTACTTTCTTTAGTATTTTTGCATCGTCTGCAAAGAAATTAATATAACACTCTACTCCTTTGTCCATGTCATTTATGTATATGGCAAACATGATCAGGGCCAGTACTGATCCCTGCGGGACACCACTTATCATTTCTTCCCAATTTGAGAATTTGTCTCTAATTACTACTCTCATTTTCCCCCCAGTCAGGAAGTCTTTCATCCATTCCAATAATTTTCCTCTGATGCCACCTATTGATTCTATCTTCCTTATCAAATGCCTTTTGTAGGTCCAGAAAGGCAGTCTGCCCAACCATCTCTTTCTTGTATTATGTCTATTAATCTTGAGTAGAAGCAGATCAAGTTTGTTGTACATGATCTTCCTTGTCTGAATACAAATTGATTTGGATTCAGTATAGCTTTTTCTTCCAAGTCTATTTTTCTTCCCATCTATTTTTGATGACCTTTTTGCAAATTTTTGCTACTGTGCTTGTCAGGGAAACCAGTCTGTAATTTGATGGGTCTTCCTTGCTTCCTCCCTTATAAATTGGTACAATGTTTGCCTTCTTCCAGTCCTGTGGCACTTTCCCTTCTTTAAGTGAGAATTTAATTATATTGTATATTTTGTTTGTTAATTCTTTCAGTATCCAATTTGCAATTCTGTCTGGACCATGTGATTTTCTGATGCCAAGGGTTTTGATTTGGTCACTGATTTCCTTTTGTGTTATAATTATTTCTTTCATTGAGGGGAATCTCTCTCTATTTCCTCAGAGTTAGTTGAGTTTTCTATTGTGAATACTGATTTGAAATGGTTGTTCATAATTTCAGCCATTTCCAGTTCTTCTGTATATTCATGTTTACCATGGCGCAGTTTTTTTTACTTCTTGTTTGTTCTTCAGTTTGCCATTTACATATCTGTAAAATAGTTTGGGTTCTTCCTTGCATTTTTCTATTTTTTTTTTCTTTTTTTTTCATAGTTTCTCTTTTCATCTCGTGTATTTTTACATACTTATTTCTTAGTTTGATGTACATTTGCAATTTGCTAGTACTCATTGGCTCGCATTGGCTGCCAATCAAAGCACATGTATTTACCTAGTTGTATTTACCTAGTTGTATTTTGCGGGAAGGGGAGCTATGTTCGTGATGTCCCGCCTTTGTATCTTGCAGTGTCTAGTTTGTTTTTAAACTCATGAATGGTTTTTGCGCATACTATTTCATTGTCCAGTTTGTTCCAAGTGTCCAAAACTCTATGAGGAAAACTGTTTTTCTTCAGTTCTCTTCTATAGCTATGTTTTTTTTTTTCTTTCCATGTCCCCTTGTGTTTCTTTTGTCCCAGTTAAGTAAGTTCTCTCTATCGAGTACCTCTGTGCCTCTCATGATTCTGTAGATGGTCAATAGGTCACCTCTCTCTCTTCTTTGCTCCAGTGTCGGTAACTCCAGTTTAGCCAATCTCTCCTCGTATGATAGGTTTGCAAGTGCAGGTGCCATTTTTGTAGCTGCTCTTTGGATTCTTTCTATTTTCTTTATATTCTTTTTGGTACTGGGGGACCACAATGTCGCCGCATACTCTAATCTAGGCCTTATCAATGTAACCAATATTTTTTTTATCATGTCTTCGTCCAAGTATGTAAATGCCACTTTTATTGATCTTAGCAAGTTGTAAGTCTCCCCGACAATTTTGTTAATCTGTATATCATAGGACAAGTCGTTCATGATAATTACTCCCAAATCTTTTTCGGATCCTACTTTCTTTACTTCTTTGGTTCCAATTGTATATTTTCCTGATATTCTGTTTTTGCTTTTTCCAAACTCCATTATGCTACACTTCTTAGTATTAAAGTCCACTTCCCATTTCTGACTCCAGTTCCATACCCTATTTAGGTCTTCTTGCAGTGCTTCACAGTCATCATCAGTTTCTATTTTCCTTAGCAGTTTGGCGTCATCGGCAAAGAAGCTCATGTAGCAGTTCACGTCCTCGTCCATGTCATTCATATAGATAGCAAACATTATTGGTGCCAGCACAGATCCTTGCGGTACTCCACTGATCACCTCTTTCCAATCTGAATATTTTTCTCTGAGCACTACTCTCATCTTTCTACCAGTCAGAAAGTCCTCTATCCATTTTAGTAGGTTTCCTTGTATTCCTCCTATGTGTTCCAGTTTTTTTAGTAGTTTTCTGTGTGGTACTTTGTCAAAGGCTTTTTGCAAGTCTAGGAATGCACAATCAGCCCATCCATTTCTTTCTTGCACTATATCTATTAGTCTTGAGTAAAAGCATATTAAGTTTGTGGAGCATGATCTTCCTTGCCTGAATCCGAATTGTCTTGGGTTTAATATGTCATTGTCTTCCAGATGTTTTACCCATCTATTCTTGATTATTTTCTCACAAATTTTGGCTATGGTGCTTGTTAGTGATACTGGCCTATAGTTGGTGGGTTCTTCTTTGTTTCCTCCTTTGTGTATTGGTACAATGTTAGCGTTTTTCCAGTCCTCGGGTATCTTTCCTTCTTTGAGTGAGCTGTTTATCAAGATGTGTATTTTGTCTGTTAGTTCTTCTTTGCACTCCTTTAGAATCCAATTTGCAATACCATCCGGGCCATGTGATTTTCTGACATCCAGCCTTGATAGATGTTCTGATATTTCCTTTAGTGATGCTGTAAACTCATTCATGAGGGGAGATTTCTTGTTTTTATCTATGTCACAATTTGGTATTTTCTCTCTGGTGAAAACAGATTTAAAGTGATTGTTCATGACTTCGGCCATCTCTAAATCTTCTGTGTATTCTATGTTTCCTTGGCATAGTTTCACCATTTCCTGTTTGTTTTTAAATTTACCATTCACATACCGATAGAATAGTTTGGGTTGCTCTTTGCATTTGTCTATAATATCCTTCTCATGGTTCCTTTTTTCCTCTCTTCTCACATTGACATACTCATTTCTATAGTTAACATGTGATCTACAAAATTTGTGTTCTGACACATCAAGCAGTATGATTTGGTAAACCTAGATATATATAAGGAATTTACTGCAGGACTTACATCTTGAGACCCCTATGGCTCTGAGGCATACTGTTGAGCAGCACAGGCTCTTTGAGCCCCGAGTTAACTTGGAAATAGGTTTTTGAGCATTTGAAAAGATTGTTCCATGATTATATAATGAGCTACCTGTAAATGTCAAGAAATGTGATACCTTGATTACCTTTAAGAAAGCACTGAAGACCCACTTATTCACAAAAGCCTATGATGTTATTGATATGTGCATTGAAGATAATTATTAGTGTTGATACTGTATCCATGACAGCCCTACATAGCATAATGTCAGTGGAGCAGGGCCTGGAACCTCATTAACGCTTAATGGTAAATGGAAATAATCCCAACTCCTACACTCCTACTTAGGAAAACTGGTATTACACATGCACACACACATTTGTTGGATGGACAGTGAAGATTGGAGTTCCGAAGAAAAAGCTAAATTTTCGTGGATCTCAACGTCAAGGAAGTACCTTATTGTATTTACAGGGAAGGGGAAAGCTCGTGGTGTAGTGGGAAGGCGAGGAAAAAGGAGAAGGGGAGGGATTACTGAGGGAAATGGAAGGAAATGAGGAAGGGGAGGACTTGGTCTAGGAGGCCAGGCATCTTGTAAACAAGCGAAGGACCAATGATGATTTTGGTGAAGAAGGGATTAACAAAAATGTAAAGATTAGAAATATAGATAAGTGCAGCACAATGGAAGGTGAAGATAATAATTTCCAGGGATTTAATGAGGGGGGGGGTGATACCAGCCTCCCCCGATTAGCAAGACTAGGAAAAAAATTGAGAAAATGACCGAACATTGGGAGAGTAGGTTCGGTAAAATAACAAAGATTGTGCAGAGAGTTGAAAAATTGGAAGAATTAGAGAAGGTGAACAAAAACCTAACCAAAGAAACAGAAGAATTAAAAAGACAGTTAAAAGAAGTAAAAGATGAGAATGAGGAATTAAAGAGGAATAATAAAGAGAATAAAGATTCCATAGCAAAAGAAGCACAGGGTTGAAAAAAAAATCCAAGAGAACAATAAAGTTGCATTTACTGACATAATAAAACAGCAAATGAAAGAACAAACTAAAGACTCAGTTATTAAAGTGATGAGACAGAAGGAGAATATAATAAGAGATTTAGCAGATAAGAAGAAATGTATAATTATATTAGGAATGGAAGAGAAGTATAATCTAAACAGAACCACAAGAATCAATCAGGAAAAAGAAAAACTAAGCAGTTTACTAGAATTAGTTCAGGAAGATGAACCTGAAATAATGAAACAAATTGAAGAGATGTTAGACTCGGAAAATATAGTACAGATAAGACCAGACCAATTAAGATTAAATTCAGGTCACAAACGACAGCAGAGAATATCTTAGCAAAAACAGGGAAACTAGCAAACAGTGAACAATATAAAAAGGCATGGATAAAAAGAGAAATGAATAAACAGGAAAGAGGAGGAAAAAATGAAAAGACAAGAAGATAAGGAAAAAAACGAGAACAGAACAGAGACAGAAAAAGAGAAATTCTATAATTCTATTGGAGCGTAGTGAATATGAAAGTGAGAAAATGGGTCATACCAGAGAAAAAATAAAGGCAAACAGAAAAAACAATGGAAGTAGCAGAAAAATAAGAGTGTCTTACACAAATATAGATGGATTAATAACAGGATTGAATGAACTGAATGATTATCTGAAGGAAAAAGTACCGGACATAATGGGAATTGTAAAGACAAAGTTAAGAGGTCCACTACCACCCAACAGTGTAGGACATGATGCATATAATTATTGGATTAGAAACAGAGAGACAAAACAAGGGGGTGGAGTTATGTTCCTGACTAAGAAGGATATAAATGTGAGGAGTGTCACATATGGAAAGAATACAGTAGAGATGATTATGATCAAAGTGGAAGACAGAGATAAGAAGAGCAGAAAGTTTGTGATAAATTATGTGCCTCCAAAAACAGCCTCGTGGGAAGAGAGTGAACTTAAAAGTATGTTAGAAGACACAAGGATAACATTAAATAAGATAATGGAAGATGGAAGAATAATTATGGGCGACTTTAATTGCAAAGAAGTCTGCTAGGAAGAGATGACAGTGAAGGGTGGAGACGACTCATGGGGAAATGTTCTACTCGAGATTATTGACCATGGATAAAAAACAAAAGACCTGAAAAATGGAAAATATATACTAGTTATAGAAATCAATATGTACAAGTGTGCAGAGAAGAAAAGAGAAAATACGAAAAAGATGTCATAGAAAAATGTAAAGATCAACCAAAACTATTTTACAGATTTGTAAACAACAAACTGAGAAATAGAAATGGCAGAAATTATGAACAAGCATTTTAAATCTGTGTGTTGAGATTTAAACTTAAAGATATAATTTTACTATATATTTTTGTATAGTATTCTGTAACTTGGGTAATATGAAAATTCATATTACTATATTTTTGTATAGTTGGGGTGCATAAAATGAGGTTTGAATACAAATATTATTTTGTTTATTATGTATCGTACTGCGCATGGCATTTCTCTTTTGTTGACACAACTGCCCTCTAGCGGTTGTTCATATAATATTTGTTGCTATTGTTGTGAGCTTGAAGCTGACAATACAGAGAAGAGAAGCAGCACGTGTGTATTCTTTTACTACACAGTACCTCCTATATTAGGTTACCATCATGAGTTCAAACAGTTCAACAGGTTATGGGTCCAGTTCACCCCCAATATTCGATGGTAACGAGGAGTAGTACGAGCTGTGGGAAGTCAAATTCAAGGAATACCTGAGGATAAACAAACTCCACACCGTCCTGACAGACAGCACGCTGGACGAAGAAAAGAATGCAAGAATATTTGCGGAGTTAGTTCAAGTCCTTGATGATACAAGTTTGTTCCTAGTTATAAGAGACACCAAAGATGATGGTAAGAAAGCTTTACAAATTCTTCATGAGCATTACCTAGGCTAAACTAAACCAAGGTTTATCTCGTTGTACACAGAGCTCACTTCACTCAGCATATCAGAGGAGGAAACTGTTACAGACTATATAATTCATGATGAAAAGGCTGCTACATCCCTTAAGAATGCTGGGGAGACAATAAGTGATAGTTTACTTGTTGCAATGACCTTGAAAGGTCTACCACCAAGTTTTAAGACATTCTCTACTGTGGTAACCCAAAGTGAAAAGGATTGGACTTTTGTAGATTTTAAGGTAAGACTAAGAAGCTTTGAAGAAAATGAAAAACTTTCAAATTCACAAAATTCTTCAAATGATTCCAGTACTAATGTAATGAGTGCTAAGTCCAGAGAGTTCATTAGACCAAAGTGTTTTAAATGTGGTAAAATAGGTCACAAAACATTATAGTGTTTCTAGAACCAGAATTTCCAGAAGAGAGATAATAATGTGAATAATAGTAATGGTAGAGGTTCTAAATATAAGAGATGGTGTGAAATATGTAAGTCTTCCACTCATGATTCAAAGTTTTGTGGAAAGAAAATTTCTGTAAAAGTGGTGAATGACACAAGAAATGAAAGTGAAAATGATACTCATAATTTTGCATTTAAAGTCAGTCTATTTAAGCCAGGCAGTGAAGTAAATGATAATTTGTTAGTAGATTGTGGTGCTACAACTCACATAATAACTGATAAGTCTAAATTTCTGAAATTTGATGAAACTTGTTAATCTACTAAACATAGTGTAGAACTTGCCGATGGCAGCACAACATCCGGCACTGTATCAGGAAAGGGTACAGCTATTGTGAAACTGTATGATGTTGATGGTACTGCTCAGAATGTGGAATTAGGGAGTGCACTTTACATACCTACCTACAAGCAAGACATATTTTCAGTGAAAGCAGCTACTGATAAAGGTGCCAGTGTCATATTCACTCCAGATCATGCTGAATTAATTGCTCCCAATGGTACAAAATTTAGAATAATTACTAATCAGAAGCTGTATTTCTTGAATAATGTGTGCTTGAAGGATGGTAACCATAGCCTGGAAGAGTGGCACAAGATTTTAGGACTTTGTAATGTCAAAGATGTGTTAAAGTTACAAGATACTGTGGATGGTATGAAAATCTCTAAGAAAGAAAAATTCAATTGTGAAATATGTACACTTGGTAAGATGACACAATACAGAAATAGAATGGCAGATGAAAAAGCAAAGAAAAAGCTTGATCTTGTACACTGTGATTTAGCTGGACCTATTGATCCCCTTGCAAGAGATGATTTTAGGTATTCAATTTCTTTTGTAGATGACTATTCTAGTGCAATTAAAGTGTATCTACTGAAGAAGAAGAGTGATACTCTGTCAGCCACAGAAAGATATTTAGCAGATATTGCCCCATATGGTACAGTTAAGCGGATCAGGACTGACAATGGAACAGAGTTTACTTCATCTGACTTTAGGAATTGAATGGTTAAAAATCACATAAAACAGGAATTTTCAGCACCCTACTTGCCCCACCAGAATGGAACTGTCGAACACTCTTGGCGAACTATATACGAGATGGCAAGATGTCTCTTGTTAGATGGCAAGTTACCAAAGATGATGTGGACCTATGCAGTTAAGGCAGCAGCATACATACGAAATAGATGCTACAACCCAAGAACTGGAGAGACACCTTTTGAGATGATGACTGGACACAAACCAAATCTGAAGAACATGCACATATTTGGGACGATATGTTATGCATATATGCAGAATAAAAAGAAGTTGGATGCACGCTCTGAGAGAGGAGTATTTGTTGGCTATGATACACAGTCCAGCATACCTCATACATTTTCCTGAGCAAAATGATGTAAGAAGAGTAAGGTGTGTAAAATTCAGCGAGACATTTGAAAACGAGAAGCAGGAGATACCTCAAGTTGTAGCAGATGACATACCTTCAATGTTAAAGCTACCTGAAGAAGAAGAGACCAAGCAAACAGTAGAAACCAAGCAATTAGAAGAAGCAGAGCAACCAGAAGAGCCCAAGCAAGCAAGGTACCCTCAACGACTGCGAAGCAAACCCAGATATCTGGAAGACTATGTGACAGAAGAGGAAGATGTATCAGAAATTGCAAAGTGCTCAGTTGACTACTGCTACACAGTCGCTGATGTTCCGCAGACATATGAAGATGCTCTACTATCTCAAGAATCTCACCAGTGGCAAGAAGCAATGAAGGAAGAAATATCAGCACTTGAAGATAATAACACTTATGAACTGACATTGCCTCCTAAAGATCGCAAAGTTGTTGGAGGTAGATGGGTTTATGCCAAGAAATTAGGGCCAGATGGTTCAGAAAAGTTTAAGGCAAGATATGTGGCAAAAGGATACTCACAAGTTAAAGACATTGATTATAGTGAAACTTTTTCCCCGACTGTGCGTCATACCTCAATTAGGATGTTAATACATTTAGCGGCGCAGAATGAAATGAGAGTACACCAAATGGATGTAAAAACAGCATATCTTAATGCAGATTTAGACTGTGAGATATACATGGAACAGCCAAAAGGTTTTGTAAAAATAAATGAAAATGGTGAAAATTTAGTTTGTAAGTTAAAGAAATCTCTGTATGGGCTAAAACAAAGTGGAAGAAACTGGAACAATATGCTTCATAAATTTCTCATTGAACTAAATTTTATTCAATCTAAGGCTGATCCCTGTCTATACTCAAAGCATGAAAGAGACAATGTTACAATGATTCTAATTTGGGTTGATGATTTAATTATTGCAGCTAACAATGGTGATTTACTCCATGTCATTAAGAAATCACTCAATACTAAGTTTAAAATGAAGGATATGAATGAGTTATCATGGTTTTTAGGAATTTAATTCTCTTTTGATGCAGATGGTACAGTAAGAATGAGTCAAAGAAAATACTGTAATAAAATTCTTGAGAGATTTCAGATGAATGAGAGTAACCCTAAATCTACTCCATGTGATTTAAGTGTAAGTAAATTTGTCTCAAGTGATTCTACTGAGTTAACTGATGCAAGACTTTATAGATAGTTGGAAGCCTTATCTATGTTATGATTGCTACTAGACCTGATTTAAGTTATGTTGTGACAAAACTATCTCAATCAATGGCCAAGCCCACAAAAGCTTATCTCAATATGGCAAAGCATGTGTTAAAGTATATTAAAAGTACAGTGGATTACTATCTTACATTTAAGAAGTCTGATACACCATTGAATTTATTTGGTTATTGTGATTCAGATTGGGGAATGTCAGAAGATAGGAAAAGTATCAGCGGATATAGTCAGCTTTGTGGACATGCCCCACTAATCTCTTGGAAGAGTAAAAGACAGAATGTAGTGGCACTTGCAACCTGTGAAGCTGAATATATGGCAATGACTTGCGCTGTACAAGAAGCAAAATTTTTTAAGCAATTGTTTTATGATATGACAAACTATGATAGTGGTACAGTAATTTTACATGCAGATAATAAGGGTGCAATAGAATTAGCAAAGAATCCAGTTCATCACCAGAGAACAAAACACATTGATATAAAGTATCACTTCATAAGGTCACAGGTTGAAGATGGCACAATAAATTTGGTATATATTCCCTCTGAGGAGAACATTGCTGATATATTTACTAAACTTGTCTCTAAACAGAAGTTGACAAAATTCAGGCTAATCAGAGGAGATATATAGCTTAAGTTTAAGGGGGAGTGTTGAGAATTAAACTTAAAGATATAATTTTACTCTATATTTTTGTATAGTATTCTGAAACTTGGGTAATATGAAAATTCATATTACTGTACTATATTTTTGTATAGTTGGGATGCATAAAATGAGGTTTGAATATAAATATTATTTTGTTTATTATGTATCGTACTGGGCATGGCATTTCTCTTTTGTTGACACAACTGCCCTCTAGCAGTTGTTCATATAATATTTGTTGTTATTGTTGTGAGCTTGAAGCTGACAATACAGAGAAGAGAAGCAGCACGTGTGTATTCTTTTACCCCACAGTACCTCCTATATTAGGTTACCATCATGAGTTCAAACAGTTCAACACTGTATTTACAAGAACATACAACCTAGAGAAATTGAATTGGAAGAGAAAGTCCCCCCTATAAAAGAGATAGAAGTACTGTATCAAGGAATGAAATAATGAATCACTTGAGTAATCTCGATGTCAGAAAATCGTATGGACCAGATGAAATGGCAAACTGGATTTTGAGAGAATGCAGGAATGAACTAACAGACAAAATACATAGTCTAATAAACAGTTCATTGAAAGAAGGAAAAGTTCCAGAAGATTGGAGAGCAAATATAGCACCAATATATAAAGGGGGAAACAAGGAAGACCCTACTAACTATAGATCGGTCTCTCTTACAAGTACGATAGCTAAAATTTGTGAAAGAATTATCAAAAGTAGATGGGTAAGGCATATGGAAAAAAACAATGTACTAAATCCAAGGCAATTTGGATTTAGACAAGGACGATCATGCGTCACAAACTTGTTTTTCTATTCAAGGCGTAATACAAGAAAGAGATGGATGGGGTGATTGTGCATTTCTAGACCTGAAAAAAGCTTTTGATAAGGTGCCACATAAGAAGTTGCAAGAAATTAGAAACTGCAGGAGGAATACAGGACAAACTGCTTAAGTGGATGGAAGACTTCTTGCATGAAAGAAAAATGAGAGTAGTGATAAGAGACAAACACTCTAATTGGGATGTAATGATAAGTGGAGTTCCACAAAAAACAGTTCCAGTCCCAATAATGTTTGCTATATATATTAATAATATTGATAAAGGAATTGTAGAAGAGAAGAAGCGAGCTTACACAGATTGCTTACAAAATAGAACGAGAGAGTCATATGAGAGGTACAAAGAAAAGAAAAGAGAAGTAAAGAAAAAGGTAAAGGAGGCAAAGAGGAGAGCAGATGTAAAATGGGGTAAGAGTATGACAAATATTTTGAAAGTAATAAAAAGATGTTTTGGAAAGAAATTAAGAGAGGAAGAGGAAGCGAATCAAGTAGAGAAGAAAAGGTAAAAGGTGCAGATGGAGAGATGATAATGGAGGAGAAGGCAGTAAGGGGAAGATGGGCAGAATATTTTAGGGAGTTGCTAAATGTGAAGGAGGAGAGGGAGGGAAAGATAGCTGCAGTGGGAAATGCTAAGAAAATGACCGTGATGAGTGAGGAAAATGGAGGAGAAATAAGGAAGGATGAAGTCAAGGCAGCAGTTAAGATGATGAAAGCAGGTAGGCACCTGGTATGGATGGATGCCATGCAGAATGTCTTAAAAAAGGAGGTATAGTGATGGTGGACTGGCTGGTGAGGTTATTTAATGTTTGCTGGAGAGAAGGTAGAGTGCCAGAGGACTGGAGGAGTGCTTGTATAGTTCCACTTTACAAGGGAAAGGGGGACAAGTGTGAATGTAGTAGTTTCAGAGGGATTAGCTTGTTAAGTGTAGTTGGGAAGGCTTATGGGAGGATCTTAATTGAGAGGATTAGGAGAGGAACAGAGGGAGTAATTGGTGAGGAACAGTGTGGGTTTAGGACAGGTAGAGGTTGTGTAAATCAGATTTTTGTGGTAAGACAGATATGTGAGAAAGCTATAGGAAAGGGGAAGGATGTTTTTTGGGCTTTTATGGATCTGGAAAAGGCTTACGACAGGGTAGACAGAAAGGCACTGTGGGAGGTTATGCAGATATACGGGATAGGAGGAAAGCTTCTCGGAGCTGTCAAGAGTTTTTATGAGAGTAGTAGAGCTTGTGTCAGGATTAGAAATGGAGAGAGTGAGTGGTTTGAGGTAAAGGTGGGACTTCGTCAGGGATGTGTTATGTCACCCTGGCTGTTCAACTTATACGTGGATGGGGTAGTGCGAGAGGTAAATGCAAGGGTAGTGGGTCAGGGATTGGAGATGGTTAAAGAAAATGGAGAAAAGTGGGAGGTGAGCCAGCTGTTGTTTGCAGACGACACTGCACTTGTGGCAGGATCGGAGGAGGGATTGAGGAAGTTGGTGACAGAGTTTGGGAGAGTGTGTGATAGAAGAAAGCTGAAGATAAATGTGGGTAAAAGTAAGGTGATGAGATGTACAAGGGGTGAGAGTGCCAGTAGACTGGAAGTGAGCATTAAGGGAGAGCAACTGGAGGAAGTGGATAGTTTTAGATATTTAGGTGCAAATGTGGCAGGAAAAGGTGGAGTGAAGGTGGAGGTAGAATGTAGATTGAGAGAAGCGAGTAAATGCCTTGGTGGATTAAAAAGTGTAATGAGGAATAGAAATTTGGGAATGGATGCTAAGAGGAGACTGTATGAAGGAGTGATTGTGCCAACAGCACTGTATGGAGCAGAAACATGGAACATAAGAGAGGAAGAGAGAAGGAACTTGAATGTGTTTGAGATGAAGTGTCTGAGAAGTATGATGGGGGTTACTAGGCTAGATAGAGTAAGAAATGAGGAGGTGAGGAGGAGAACAGGGGTGGAAAGGGAGTTGGGAGATAGGGTTGATGAAAAAGTATTAGGATGGTTTGGACACATGGAAAGAATGAGTGAAGAAAGACTAGTAAAGGAGGTATGGAAGGCAGATGTGGAAGGAGTGAACATGAGGGGACATCCTAGGATGAGATGGATGGATGGGGTGAAGGGGGCTTTGGGGAAGAGGGGAATGTCTGTTGAGGAAGGACGGGAGAGGACAGAAGACGGGTGAATGGAGAATGGTTGTATATGGAAAATGTTGTGATGCATGAGGTGGAATGGACGGGGGAATGGGGGGTGAGGTAGTGTGTGGGAACAAAAATTTTCGACGCAGCCCGAAGGGATTTCTCCCCGTCCTCTCCTTTGTATGGGGGGACGGAGAGGGGGGTCGCCGATTTGATGAAGCGGCCTTGCTGTGGATGTGCTGTGTCTTGCAACACTGCTTCTGACCCAGGGCAGTGGACAGGGTGCAGGGATGACCCGTCATCTAGGAGGTGCTAAGATGGGAGGGAGGGTGTGGAGTGTATTCGGGATGGAATGGGTGGGAATGATTTTATGCCTTGTCCTTTTTGGCTACCTCCCTGGTAAGGGGGAAAAAGTCTTGGTATATGTATGTGTGTATGTATAAAGGAATTGAAAGTTATATGAGCTTCTTTGCGTATGATGCAGAATTGTTGAAAAAAAATGAACAATGAAGAAGATTGTGAGTCACTACAGAGTGATCTCAATAAAGTATAGGAATGGAGTAGGAAATGGGAGATGGAATTCAATATTAAGAAGTGTAGTATAATGGAATTTGGAAGAAGCAAAAAAAGAATAGTGAAATCATATAAATTGGGAAAAGAAGAAATAAAGTAGAAAATGAGAAGGACCTGGGAGTCATTATTCTAATATGTCCCCGGAGAAACATATAAACAAAATGTTTGGAGAAAATTATAATTTAATAAGAACAATCAAACTGGCATTTACATACCTGGACGATGAAATGGTGAAGAAGGATTACAAAGGTGGAGCATGCTAACAGGAGACCTTTAGGTCCATATCTAGGTTGGATGCGAAAAAAATCATAATAATGATTTTTACTAGTCACTTTGACACCATGGTCACCAAGTTAAAAAAATTTTTTTTTTAAATGATTAGACAGCTTTATGGATGGGGACAACAGGTGGTGATGGATACGGAGCTGCCTAGTGTAGGCCTTATGGTCTCTTGCAGTCTCCTTTATTCTTGTTCTTATGTAAAACTTGAACAAATACAAAGAGCAATTACAAAATTGGCACCAAGGCTCTCAGAACTATCCTATGAGGAGAGACTAGAGAGGAGACTTGATAACTATCTATGATTGACGAGTTAAACACCATATGAGGACGGAGCCTTTATTTGTACGACATTTCGCTTATTACAGCTTTTTCAAGTACAAGTTGAGATACATATGCTTGAGATTAAATAAGGGGAAAGGAAGGAACAGGGAGAGAAAAGAAGAAGGGGGGAAGGAAGAGGAGGAGGAGGAGAAGGGGGGGGGGGATGGAACACTGGGAAAGGTTGAGAATGCTGGCCCAAACGTCCGTGGGCAAAATGTTCACAAAGGGTGGTTTAGATATTTAAAATTTTGCTGGCCATGGGTATTAGGGGAATTATGTGGGGCGAGATGTTAAACATGCCCCTGTTTTGTTCAATAGTGTTCATTCCTTGAATGATTGCTGCTTCTAAACACTTCCTGCAGATTTTGTCTGGTTCTCGTATCAGCAGCTCTGCATTCTTCCAGTCCATAAGATGGTTTTCCTTGTTTCTATGTGTCACACATGCATTGGTGGTGACATCATGCCTAACGTCATAACGGTGTTCACATATTCGTGTATTCAGGCATGATGTCAGGCATGATGTCACCACCAATGCATGTGTGACACATAGAAAAAAGGAAAACCATCTTATGGACTGGAAGAATGCAGAGCTGCTGATACAAGAACCAGACAAAATCTGCAGGAAGTGTTTAGAAGCAGCAATCATTCAAGGAACGAACACTATTGAACAAAACAGGGGCATGTTTAACATCTCGCCCCACATAATTCCCCTAATACCCATGGCCAGCAAAATTTTAAATATTTAAACCACCCTTTGTGAACATTTTGCCCACGGACATTTGGGCCAGCACTCTCAACCTTTCCCAGTGTTCCATCCCCCCCCTTCTCCTCCTCCTCTCCTCCTCCTCCTCTTCCTTCCCCCACTTCTTTTCTCTCCCCGTTCCTTCCTTTCCCCTTATTTAATCTCAAGCATATGTATCTCAACTTGTACTTGAAAAAGCTGTAATAAGCGAAACGTCGTACAAATAAAGGCTCCGTCCTCATATAGTGTTTAACTCATCAATCTTGTTGGCAACTGCCACTTTCATTAAAAATAACTATCTATAGAATCATGAAAGGCATAGAAACTATTGATAGAGAGGATCTAATAAAATGGGATAGTAGAAATACAAGAGGACATGGAAAGAAAATCAAGAAAGACAGTTATAGAAGAGACCTGAAAAAGAACAGCTTTCCCCACAGAATAATAGACATTTGGAACAAGTTAGATGAGAAAGTGGTGTGTGCAAATACAATACATGAATTTAAAAGCAGTCTAGATAAAATGAGATATGAAGACAGGACACGGTGAGCATAGTTCCCCTTCCCGTAAAATACAACTAGGTAAATACACACTGACATCTATATGTCCCATAAATGAATGTGTGAAATCGCACAAAGACACTACCAGTTAAGTGCACAAAACTGACACAGTGTTAAGTTCTCATTGAAGGAAGAGAATAGTCCTCCCTTTCTGGAATCACATGAATTACGTAAATCTCTGAGGCAAACCATTTTTCTGTATATGCCCTTATATCTTAGATATGTTACAGAAATATTCTTAAAATAACAAACAACACAGACAAACTAGCAAATACTGATTTTTAGGATGTCTTGCATCCATTAAGCTAAAGTACCCAGCAAAAATGCTACCCGATTCTCATTTGAACTTGATTGAAAACGGAGTTAAACATCTCACTGAAAAGAGATTCCATACCACAGTGACAGACATATTCCCATAAATTCTCATTGAAAAGAGAATCAATGCTGACAATCAAAGTGATATAGATTTTTTGTCCAATGACATACATTTTACCATAGCTTACTGAACACATTCCAGGATATGATTATATTTGTAAACCCCCTCCCTTTACTAGAACTCATTCCAGCCAAAATGTTTTTTACAACTCAATGTCTCCAACTAGTGACATGACACCTTATCATATCTCTTATGCAATTGTATGCCAAACCCCCACCATCCTGACCTTAACCCAAGGTACAAAGATGCACTTCAAGGAGGTAGGGGAGGCCATTTATCCATACACCATTACTAACCATCACGATATGTTATATGCCTGACATGTGATCCATATGTATGCAAGGTGCCTGACATGCACTGGCCTCTTGCAATATCTCCAACCTTGCTGACCTCCACATTCCCAAATCATAAACACCTGACTCAAACATACAACACACATCACGTTAACAAAAAATTACCGAAACAAGTATAGTGTCGCCAGACAGATTATTAACCATTTCCTTATACCTACCAAACTACATAATCATAACTGCCTGCAAACCATACACTATGTCAAGACACATTCACTAATACTAATATCCATTGCAATGCAACACGCAAATAGTATATTATAAATCCCAAACCTATAATCTGACTGAAACCCTACACCAAACATGCAAAGATAGGCATATTATCTGTATGCAGCAACTGTGTTGCTTTAGGGGGAAGAACTCTCCCTTAGAGGGAGCACCTGGGGACTCTCCCTGAAAGGGATTTTATCCTCATGCCATATGTATCTCTTCAGTACAATAAATCAAGAAAGCCCAAAGGGGGTTTACATTCCCTGCCACAGGTATAGCCATCCACAAGTTTACAGTTGCTTCTCATATGGATTAACAATGAGAAAGTGAACGTAATTTTTGCTGACCTTGTTAAGAAAATACCAGGAGCAGCAATGGACAAAGAAGAAGCATTCAAGGCAAGCCATGGGTGGTTCGAGAAGTTTAAAAGAACAGGCATCCACAGGCATCCACAGTGTTGTGAGGCACAACGAAGCAGCAAGCTCTGACACAAAGGCAGCAGAGAACTTCACTGATGACTAGGAAGCTTGTGAATTCTTAGGGTTACCTGCCACAGCAGGTTTTAAATTGCAACAAGACGGGTCTTTTCTGGAAGAAAATACCGAAGCAAACCTATATAACAAGGGAGGAAAAGGCATTGCCCAGTCACAAGCCTATGAAAGACTGTCTAATGCTGCTATTTTGAACCAATACAAGCAGTGATTTGAAAGTTAAACCGCTGCTCATTTACCATTCAGGAAATCCACAAGCCTTCAAGAAATGTACAGTCCAGAGGAGCAGGTTAAGTGTGATGTGAAGGTCCAATAGCAAGGCTTGGGTGACACATGACCTAATTACTGATTGGATCAATGAGGTGTTTGGTCCTTCTGTGAAAAAAATAATAATAATGATAATAAATATTTGCTCGAGATGAATCTGCCACTCATGTCTTGCTTCTTATGGACAATGTTCCTGCCCATCCACCAGGTCTAGAAAATCTCTTTGATGAATTTCAATTTCTTAAGATTCAGGTCCTGCCTCCCAATACCACTCCTTTACTCCAGCCCATGGACTAGCAGGTCATCTCAAACTTTAAGAAGGTCTAGACTAAAGCGACCTTCAAGCATTGTTTTGCAGTGACTGAGGGCACTCAACCCTCGTTTATCCAGACCTCGTTAATCTAGATTTCAGTCTATTTGGAGAGTATCTCATTTATCCAGACCTTGTTAATCTGGATTTCAGTGTTTCTGGACAGTGTCTGGCTAATAACTTGATTCCAGATGGCTGACAAATTGATTCAAACAATGCGCACCTCATGTACTGCCAGAAATGCCCGATTGGTGGTGGCAGGTGGTTGTAAACAAGTCCAACCAACGCTTGTAAACACCATGTTTTGTCCAGTATCAGTGAACAATTTTGTGCATTTTTCAGTATGAATAGATACCTTAAAACTCTTAATTATGCCTCCCAAGTCTAGCATAAGTGAATGGACCTAACTGTGGCTAATAATAAATGTCTGGCTAATAATTTGAGTCCAGACAGCCAATTAATTAATTCAAACAACACACGCCTTGTGTACTACCAGAAATGCCTGATAGGTGGTGGCAGGTGATTGTAAAGAAGTCTGACCGATGCTTGTAAACACTGTGTGTTGTTCAGTATCAGTGAACAATTTTGTGCATTTTTCAGTAAGAAGTGATAACTTAAACCTCTTAATTATGCCTCCCAAGTCTATTAAATGTAAGCGAATGGCCCTGTGGCCCAAAAGTTAGAATTAATAAGAAAATTAGAGAAAGGAGCTAGTGTTATGAGCATTTGTGAGGAGTATGGTGTGGTCAAGCAAACTGTGTTGGACATTAGAAAGTCAAAGGATAAGCTGGTAGAATATTCTGCCAAGTACTGTGTGGATGCATCAGCAAGCAAAAATGGTAAAAGTGCACCAAGAAAAAAATGTTAGGACTGGAAATGATGCTGCATTGGATGCTGCAGTGATGAAGTGGTATATACAGCAGTGATCAGTGGGGATGAATGTCTGTGGCATAGAAATCCTTGCAGTAGCTAGGAAGCTGGCACAGAAAATGGAAATAGAAAATTTCAGGGAGGGTGATGGGTGGCTATGGCAATTTCGCAATCGGCACAAACTTTTTTAATGCAACTATGTGGGGTGAACCAGACATGACCTGCATCAAACCTTTTCGGATTAAGCTGGATAAATTAATTCAAGATGAACATTTAAGCTACTCCCAAGTGCATAATGGTGATGAGATGGGTTTCTTTTGGCGTTCAATGCCTAAGAATAGTCAGATGAGGAAAGGCAAAGAAACTGTAAGGTGTAAAAAAATCAAGTAAGGAGCATATCTCAGTGCTTGTCTGTGCCAATGCTAGCGGTACCCACCAACTTAAGCTTGTTGTTGTTGTGGGTAAATCTAAGGCACCTAGAGCTCTACAAGCCATTATTAGTGATTTATCAGTGCACTACCTTGCCTCAGCAAAGGTATGGTTTACTTCTGTCATATTCCTTGGGTGGTTCAAAAAACATTTTGTGCCAGCTGTGTGTGAGTCCCAGATTCACAGTTTGAAAATTGCACCAGAGGATATGAGAATGCTCCATATTTTGGATAATGCCCCAGCCCATCCCAGTGAAAGTGTGTTTGTTAGTGATGATGGTCACATTCATGTGAAATTTATGCCTCCTAACACATCAGTGATACAGCCTATGGATCAGGGCATAATTTCAGCACTGAAAAGGCATTACACTATATATCTTAATGAGGTGTTAATCATCCTGCATGAAGACAACAAAGCTGAAGACACAAGAGGGGCAAGAACAATTGCCAATACCAAGGCTTACAGTATTCATTCCACTCTCTACAATTTTGCATACAGATGGGATACAATGAAGGTGTCAACACTAGCCAACTGTTGGAGAAAACCCTGGAGGACAAAGATATTGAAACAAACTGAAAGGGTTTGAGGCTGAGGACATACACAGGATGCTGCAACATGGTGAAGAGACAGGTCCTAGTGCTGATGATGTCCAAGATTGGCCGGAAGAACAAGAATATGACCCAGTTGGTGATTGAGGACGATATTATGGCTTCTGAGTAGGAGAATAGCACTGAAGATGAGGATGAGGTGCCAGTCAAGAAAGTTAAATTATCCACTCTGAGAACTCACATAGATGCTCTACTAGATTACACAACATACAGCACCATTCCAGAAACCAGCTCGCACTACGGGTCTCTCAGGATGCTGAGGGAATTAATTATCAAGGAGCAGGACCAAGGTGGCTGCCAAACAAGTTACCAACTTCTCTCCAGTTCACTGTCCTACATCCCCCTCCCCAGACAGCCCCGAACCTGGTCCATCTGGTCTTACAGCCCCAGACATCACTGAATCTGGTGCCTGTGGTGACTTTGAGGGCTTTACTTCAGATAGTGAGGCCATGAACCAAGAATAACAAGTTTTCTTGGTCCTGTAAATAGTGTAAGTACATTGTACATATTGTTAAGGTAAGCAAAACTATAGTTCTGTTCTTTTATCCTTTTTAGGATGGTTATCTCATTTTATTTGCATAATATATATATATATATATATATATATATATATATATATATATATATATATATATATATACATTTGTGTTATTTGGACTTTTTCATTCCTACATCATTTAGTCCAGAAAAATGAGGGTCAAGTGAATCTAACTCTCAAAGAGTTTTGGAAAAATCATTTCCACATCATTGCCTGCCTCAAGATATCAACAAGGCATGGGATGGGCTCACCAACAAAATCTTTAGTTCAGCTTGGAAAAAGTTTTGACCGAACAGCATTGTCAAAAGCAAATTTGAGTGGTTTGAGTTAATGTCTGTGGAGCCTGTAGTTGACAAGATTGTGTCTTTGGCCAAGACCATGGGGCTGAAGGTGGATAACAACATCGATGAGCTTGTGGAAGAACATAGACAGGAGCTGACCACTGAAGAGCTTATGGAGTTGCATTCTCTTTCACAGCAAGAAGTTGTGGAGATTTTGTCATGGGAGGAGGAGGTAACAGCCTAAGCAGAGCAACAACCTTACAGTGCAATAAGGGAGAGACTTAAAGCATGGAAAACTTTCATCACACATTGAGAAGTATCATCCTATTATTAAGGCAGTGGCTGTGTATGCTACAAATTTATTTAAAGATAAAATTTTGTTGTATTTTTACAATATTTTGAAACATAGACAAGAACAAATGTCTCTAGACAGCTTTCTAGGGATGGGAAGAGCAGGAAGTTTGTGGTAAATTATGTGCCTCGTAAAATGGCTTTGTGGGAAGAGAGAGAACACAAAAATATGTTTGAAGACACAAGGATAACATTAAATAAGATAATGGAAAATGGAGGAAGAATAGTTATAATGGGTGACTTTAATTGTAAAGAAATCTGCTGGGAAGAGATGACAGTGAAGGGTGGAGATGACTTATTGGGAAATGTACTACTTCATATGATTATAGAACATACAATGACACAATGGACATAAGAGAATACTAGGTATAGAAATGAGGAAGAACCATCAAGACTGGACCTAATAATCACATCAGAGCCTGAAATAGTGGACAAGATTGAATATAAGACACCAATAAGTAAAAGTGACAACATATTGGATGAACTGGAACTGTGGAAAAATACATGGAAAAAACAAACAATATAGAGAGGGAAGATTGATGTATGGAAAAACAGATTTTGATCAAATAAGATAATTATTTAAAAAAAGCAGACTGGGAAAGGATACACAAGGAGGAAACAACAGTAGAGGAGAAATGGAATATTTTGACAAAAATCTATAAAGGAGTGAAGTATGTTCCAAGACAAAAACAAGAAAAAGGATATGTAAAGTGTTGGTACAACAAAAGATGTATGGAGTTAAAACACAAAAGGGATAAAGCTTGGATAAAACGGAAAAAAAGACAAAAAAATACCTGAAAAATGGAAAATATATACTAGTTATAGAAATGAATATGTACAAGTGTGCAGAGAAGAAAAGAGAAAATACGAAAAAGATGTCATAGAAAAATGTAAAGATCAACCAAAACTATTTTACAGATTTGTAAACAACAAACTGAAAAACAAACAAAAATTAGAGAAACTATGACAAGGAGGAGTTGAATACAAGGGAGAACATACAACTTAGAGATATTAAGTGGAGGAGAAAGTCCCCCCCTATGAAAGAGATAGAAGTAACAAGGAAAGAAATAATGAATCACTTGAGTAATCTCGATGTCAGAAAATCACACAGACCAGATGAAATGGCAAACTGGATTTTGAGAGAATACAGGAATGAACTAACAGACAAAATACATGGTCTAATAAGCAGTTCATTGAAAGAAGGAAAAGTTCTAGAAGACTGGAAAAAAGCAAATATAGTACCAATATATATAGGAGGAAACAAAGACCCTACTAACTATAGATTAGTCTCTCTTGCAAGTACGATAGCTAAAATTTGTGAATGATCAAAATCAGATGGGTAAGGCATATGGTAAAAAACAACGTACTAAATCAGAGACAATTTGGATTTAGACAAGGACAATCATGTGTCACAAACTTAATGTGTTTCTATTCAAGGCTAATAGATGTAATGCAAGAAAGAGATGGATGGGCTGATTGTGCATTTCTAGTCCTGAAAAAAGCTTTTGATAAGGTGCCACATTAGAAATTGCTAAAGGAATTAGAAACTGCAGGAGGAATACAGGGCAAACTGCTGAAGTGGATGAAAGACTTCTTGCATGAAAGAAAAATGAGAGTGGTGATAAGAGACAAACACTAATTGGAATGAAGTGATTAGTGAAGTTCCACAAAGAACAGTTCTGGCCCCAATAATGTTTGCTGTATATAATATTGATATGGATAAAGGAATTGAAAGTTATATGAGCTTCTATGCAGATGATGCAAAATTGTTGAAAAAAGTGAACACTGTACAAGATTGTGAGTTGTTGCAGAGTGATCTCAATAAAGTATGGGAATGGAGTAGGAAGTGGGAGATGGAATTTAATATTAACCTCTTCCATACGGTGCCGCCTACGTAGGCAGCATGAGGAGCAAGTGGATACGTGATGCTGCCTTATTGGCATCTTGATTCTATTTAATGTAGTTGTCCCTGCGTAACTGGCATACTCTCTAAACTGGCTTCATCACATTTTCTATGGTTATCAAAATTCACGGGGTGAAAGAGAGAACGGTCGATATAAGCGGTGACTATTTTTTATGGTGCAAGTATTATGACGCAACATCATACTTCTAGCAGCTAATGCTGCCCGCGAGATTTTGGCCCAGAGTGAAGTGGTTAAGAAGTGTAGTATGATGGAATTTGGAAGAAGCAAAAGAAGAATAGTGGGATCATATAAATTGGGAGAGGAAGAAATTAAAAAAGTAGAAAATGAGAAGGACCTGGGAGTCATTATTATGAATAATATGAGAAATATATAAACAAAATTTTTGGAGAAACTTATAATTTAATAAGAACAAGGTGGCATTTACATACCTGGACCAAGAAATGGTGAAGAAAATACTAGTCACTTTGATAAGACTAAAATTGGAGTAGGCAGTGACGACGTGGTCACCAAGTACAAAAAAATGTACAACAAAACTCAAAAGAATACAAAGAGCAATTATGAAATTGGTACCAACACTCAGAACTATCATATGAGGAGAGACTAGCAAAACTTGAGCTACAGACATTAGAGCAAAGAAGATAGAGAGGAGACTTGATAACTATTTATAGAATTATGAAAGGCATAGTAACTACTGATAGAGAGGATCTAATAAAATGGGATAGTAGAGATACAAGAGGGCATGGGAAGAAAATCAAGAAAGACAGTTATAGAAGAGACCTGAAAAAAGAACAGCTTTCCCCACAGGGTAACAGATGTTTGAAACAAGTTAAATGAAAATGTGGTGTGTGCAAAAAAGATACACAAATCTAAAAACAGTCTAGATAAAACGAGATATGAGGATAGGACACCACGAGCATACCTCCCCTTCCCGTAAAATACAACTAGGTAAATACATGATTTTCTTTGTCTAAATCCAATCTGCCTCGAATTTAGTACATTGGTTTTTTTTCCAAATGCTTTACCCATCTAATTTCGATAATTCTTTCACAAATTTTTGCTACCATACTTGTAAGAGAGACTGGTCTATAGTTTGTAGGGTCTTTGTTTTCCCCCTTATATATTGGTACTATATTTGCTCTTTTCCAATCTTCTGGAACTTTTCCTTCCTTCAATGAAATGCTTATTAGGCTATGTATTTTGTCTACTAGTTTGTCCCTGGATTCTCTCAAAATCCAGTTTACCATTTCATCTGGACCATGCAATTTTCTGACATCGAGATTACTTAAGTGATTCATTATTTCATTATTTGTTACTTATATTTCTTTCATAGAGGGGACTTTCCCCTCCCACTCTTCGTCTCTCAGTTGTATGTTATCCCTCGTGAACACCGATTTAAAATGCTTGTTCATAATTTATGCATTTCTATTTCCTCCTTGTCATAGTTTCACTAATGCTTGTTTGTTTTTCAGTTGTTTACAAATCTATAAAATAGTTTTGATTGATCTTTACATTTTTCTATGACTTCATTTGTGTGTTTTCTCTTTCTTCTCTGCACACTTGTACATATTCATTTCTATAATAAACATATATTTTACATTTTTCAGGTTTTTTGTCTTTCCTCCATTTTATCCAAGCTATATCCCTTTTATCTTTTAACTCACTACATCTTTTGTAGTACCAACACTTTATATATCCTTTATCTTGTTTTTGTCTTGAAACATACTTTTGCACTCCTTCCTTATAAATTGTTGTCAAAATTTTCCATTTCTCTTCTATTGTTGTTTCCTCTTTGTATATCTTTTCCCAGTCTGTTTTTTGAAGAAAAAAAAAAATCTCATTGTATAAGAATTTGTTTTTCCATACATCTGTCTTCCTTTTCTATATTGTTCGCTTTTTCTC
This sequence comes from Oratosquilla oratoria, assembly GCF_046742065.1. Classification (NCBI taxonomy): domain Eukaryota; kingdom Metazoa; phylum Arthropoda; class Malacostraca; order Stomatopoda; family Squillidae; genus Oratosquilla; species Oratosquilla oratoria. Next base: position 62,605,014 of record NC_134783.1, read on the forward strand.
ATGTATTTTTCTTCATGTAAATCCAGTTCTACTAATATGTGGACACTTTTACTTAGTGGTGTTTTATACTCAATCTTGTCCACTATTTCAGGTTCTGATGTGATTATTAGGTCTAGTCTCAATGGCTCTTCCTTATTTCTATACCTAGTATTCTCTTGTGTCCATTGTGTCATTGTATGTTCTATAATCATATCAAATAGTACATTTCCACATAGGTCATCTCCACCCCTCACTGTCATCTCTTCCCAGCAGATTTCTTTACAATTAAAGTCACCCATTATAATCATTCTTCCTCCATCTTCCATTATCTTATTTAGTATTATGTTTGTGTCTTCTAACATATTCTTGTGTTCTCTCTCTTCCCACAAAGCTGTTTTAGGAGGCACATAATTTACCACAAACTTCCTCCTCTTCTTGTCCCTGTCTTATATTTCCATCATGATCATTTCCACTCTATTCTTTCTATATGTAACATTCCTCACATTTATATCCTTCTTAGTTAGGATCATAACTCCACCACCTTGTTTTACTTCTCTGTTTCTAATCCAATAATTATATGCAACATGTCCTACACTGTTGGGTGGTAATGGACCTTTCAATTTTGTCTCCACAATTCCCATTACGTTAGGTTTCTTTTCCATCAGGTAATCATTCAGTTCATTCAAGCCTGTTATTAATCCATCTATATTTGTGAAGGATACTTTTAATTTTCTGGTACCTCCATCCTGTTTTCTGTTTCCCTTCTGTTTAACCATTTCCTCACTTTCATATCCACTACTCTCTAATAGAATTTCTCTTTGCCTGACTTTGTTCTGTTCTCATTTTTCCCCCTAGCTTCGATTCTTTTTGCTTTCTTTTCCTCTCATTCCTCTTTATTCATCTCTCTTTTTATCAATACCTGTTTGTACTGATCAGTTTCTGCTAGTTTTCCTGTTTTTGATAAGACAATCTCAGCTGTTCTTTGTAACCTCAATTTAACCTGAATTGGTCTGGTCTTGTCTACATTGTATTTCCCAAATCTATATATTTCTTCAATTTCTTTCCCTATTTCCTGTTCACCTTCTTGAAATATTCTTAGTACCCTGTGCACTCTTTCTTTCACCTGTCTTACTCTTGTAGTCCTGTAGTAATTCTTCTCTTTACTTATAATTATTGCATATGTTTACTGTACTGTATATCTAATCCTCCTTTATTGTATGTGTAATACCCCTTTATTGTATATGTAATACTCCTTTATTATATATGTAATAATCTCAATATATATAGTAAATGTTTTATATAAGTAGTCTTTGATAGTCATTACATTATATAACTGCCTTATGTAACATTATATAACCACCCTACATGCGTCGTCTCTACGTAGTAATTAGACATACACACTGAGCGTAAGTGCTGTTGTCAGGCCCATATGCCATAGCATTAAGGTATTTAGTATAATGTTACCCTTCACTATTTTGCATGCATACTCCTCATTATATGCAAGTGTTTCTCTTACCTCATTATGTCCTTATGTTATACATGTATATGTTTGTATTGTTCTACCTACAAGTTCCACCTGGCAACAGGGTACCAGAGAAGTGGGTCAGAGATCATGCCCCTACCCTGTGCCAGGCCCCCGAGCTTACGCCTGGAGGCAGAATGTACTCAGCTCTTGTCACATGTAGACCTACGAAATAAACTCATGATATTCGATGTTTCACTTAACCACAGTCCTATTTGGATTATGTTTCTCTTCCATTCCTAACATAATTATACATCTCTTTTTATCTCCTAAGTCTCTTACTATATTCTCCTTCTCTCTCATCGTTTTAATAAATGTGTCCTTAGTGTGTTCCTTCATCTGTTGTTTCACTATATCTCTAAATTCAATTTTGCTATTTTCCTGAACCTTTTTCCAACCACTTCTTTTTCTATGGACTATTCTCTTTATTATTATTCTTTAATTCCTCATTCTCATCCTTTACTTCTTTTAAATGTCTTTTTAATTCTTCTATTTCTTTAGTTAGGTTTTGGTTCTCCTTATTTAGCTTTTCCAATTTATCAACTCTGTGTAATCAGTGCAAGTTGACTGAACCTAACATTTCACTGCTCATTCATATTTGCTATTTTTTCCTCTAGACTTGCTAATTGGGAGAGGTTGGCATTTCCTCTCCCATTAAATCCAAGGAAATAATTATCCTCACCTTCAGTTGCACTGCTCTTATCTATATTTCTAATTTTTACATTTTTACTAATCTCTTCGACTTCACCACTGTCATCTGCACCTCTCTTGTTGACATTCCTTCTGACTTCCAGGGCCCATTCATCCCCTTCCTCATTTCCTTCCATTTTCCTCAGTAATCCCTCCCCTTCTCCTTTTTCTTCACCTTACCACTACACCATGAGCTTTCCCCTTCCACAAAAATTGAAGTTTTTTGGAGTTCCAATCTTTGCTGTCACTTTGACTGCCATGTGTGTGTATTTACCTAGTTGTATTTTGCGGGAAGGGGAGCTATGCTCATGGTGTCCCGTCTTCATATCTCATTTTATCTAGACTGTTTTTAAATTTGTGTATTGTTTTTGCACACACCACATTTTCATCTAACTTGTTCCAAACGTCTATCATCCTGTGGGGAAAGCTGTTCTTTTTCAGGTTTCTTCTATAACTGTCTTTCTTGATTTTCTTTCCATGTCCTCTTGTATCTCGTTCTATCCCATTTTGTTAGATCCTCTCTATCAATAGTTTCTATGCCTTCCATGATTTATAGTTATCAAGTCTCCTCTCTCTTCTTTGCTCTAATGTCTGTAGCTCAAGTTTTGCTAGACTCTCCTCATATGATAGTTCTGAGAGTGTTGGTGCCAATTTCATAATTGCTCTTTGTATTCTTTCAAATTTTGTTATACATTTTTTTGTACTTGGTGACCATATCGTCACTGCATACTCCAATTTTGGTCTTATCAATGTGACTAGTATTTTCTTCACCATTTCTTGGTCCAGGTATGTAAATGCCACTTTGATTGTTCTTATTAAATTATAAAGTTATCCAAAAATTTTGTTTATATGTTTCTCAGGGGATAATTATTCATAATAATGACTCCCAGGTCCTTCTCATTTTTTTACTTCTTCCTCTCCCAATTTATATGATCCCACTATTCTTTTTTTGCTTCTTTCAAATTATAATACACTTCTTAATATTGATACACTTCATAATATTGAATTCCATCTCCCACTTCCTACTCCACTCCCATACTTTATTTCAGCCCTGGGCGGGATTTGAATCCAGACTGCCTTAGTGGCAGCCGGGAACTCTACCAACTATGCAATTGAGTTGTGTGTGAGTGTCATTCACCATGGCCTTGGATCACGTGTTGGACTCATGAATGACAGCTATTTCCTTCCTGGAAGAGCACTCAAAGCTCATACATGACCGATCGTTGGGTAATGCTGTAACCTAACATGCACACACACACTCCACTTCCCGCCCACTAGACTTGGAGTCACAACTCACAGCACAGCAATACTGAAATTATTTCAGCCCTGGGCAGGATTCGAACCCGGGCCTCCTCAGTGGCAGCTGGGAACTCTACCAACTGCGCCAGTATGTCATGTTTGTACAGGAAATTGTAGTATACAGCAATGGTTATTTACCTAGTTGTATTTACCTAGTTGGGGAGCTATGCTTGTGGTGTCCTCTCTTCATATCTCATTTTATCTAGCCTGTTTTTAAATTCGTGTATCGTTTTTGCACACACCACATTTTCATCTAACTTGTTCCAAATGTCTATTATCCTGTGGTGAAAGCTGTTCTTTTTCAAGTCTCTTCTATAATTGTCCTTGATTTTCTTTCCATGTCCTCTTGTATCTCTACTATCCCATTTTATTAGATCCTCTCTATCAATAATTTCTATGCCTTTCATGATTCTATAGTTATCAAGTCTCCTCTCTCTTCTTTGCTCCAATGTCTGTAGTTCAAGTTTTGCCAGCCTCTCCTCATATGATAGGTCTGAGAGCGTTGGTGCCAATTTTGTAATTGCTCTTTGTATTCTTTCAAGTTTTGTTATACATTTTTTTTTGTATTTAGTGACCACATCATTGCTGCATACTCCAATTTTGGTCTTATCAGTGTGACCAGTATTTTCTTCACCATTTCTTGGTCCAGGTATGTAAATGCCAGTTTGATTAGTCTTATTAAATTATAAGTTTCTCAAAAAATCTTGTTTATATGTTTCTCAGGGATATTATTCATAATAATAACTCCTAGGTTCTTCTCCTTTTCCACTTTTTTAATTTCTTCGTCTCCCAATTTATATGATCCCAATATTCTTCTTTTGCTTCTTCCAAACTTCATTATACTACACTTCTTAATGTTGGATTCCATCTCCCACTTCCTACTCCATTCCCATAATTGAGATTCACAATCTTCAGTGCTCACTTTTTTCAACATTTTTGCATCATCTGTGAAGAAGCTCATATAACTTTCAATTCTTTTATCCATATCAGTAATATATATGGCAAACATTATTGGGGCCCGTAATTTTCCTTGTGGAACTCCACCAATCACTTCATCCCAATTGGAATGTTTGTCTCTTATCACCACTCTCATTTTCCTTTCATGCAAGAAGTCTTCCATCCATTTAAGTAGTTTGCCCTGTATTCCTCCTACAGTTTCTAATTTCCTTATCAAAAGCTTTTTTCAGGTCTAGAAAGGCACAATCAGCCCATCCATCTCTTTCTTGTATCATATCTATTAGTCTTGAATAGAAACACATCAGGTTTGTGACACATGATCTTCCTTGTCTAAATCCAAACTGCCTTGAATTTAGTACCGTATATTGTTTTTCCAAATGCTTTACCCATCTAATTTTGATCATTCTTTCACAAATTTTTGCTACCATACTTGTAAGGGAAACCGGTCTACAGTTTGTAGGGTCTTCTTTGTTTCCCCCTTTATATATTGGTACTATATTTGCTTTTTTCCAATCTTCTGGAAGTTTTCCTTCCTTCAATGAACTGCTTATTAGACTATGTATTTTGTCTGTTAGCTCCTTCCTGCATTCTCTCAAATCCAGTTTGCCATTTCATCTGAACCATGTAATTTTCTAACATAAAGATTACTCAAATGATTCATTATTTCATTCCTTGTTACTTCTATCTCTTTCATAGGGGGGACTTTCCCCTCCCACTCGACATCTCTAAGTTGTATGTTCTCCTTCGTGAACACTGATTTAAAATGCTTGTTCATAATTTCTATAATTTCTATTTCCTCTGTGTATTCTATTCCTCCTTATCGTAGTTTCACTAATTCTTGTTTGTTTTTGAGTTTGTTGTTTACAAATCTATAAAAAAGTTTTGGTTGATCTTTACATTTTTCCATGATTTCCTTTCCATATTTTCTCTTTTCTTCTCTGTGCACTTGTACATATTCATTTCTATAACCAGAATATATTTTCTATTTTTCAGGTTTTTTGTCTTTCCTCCATTTCATCCAAGCTTTATCCCTTTTATCTTTTAACTCACTACATCTTTTGTTGTACCAACATTTTACACATCCATTTTCTTGTTTTTGTTTTGGAACATACTTTTGCACTCCTTCCTTATAAATTGTTGTCAAAATTTTCCATTTGGGGACCTCCGTGCTCAAGGGGCGTATGCGCCAAAAACTAAATTTCAAGAAAAATGTGCTTAAAGTCTAACAACAATTACACAATGAAGAAAACAAAAAACTTAAAGGTATTTGGTATGAAAAGATAGCTTAAGAGGAGACAAATTCCATGGTGTAATTTTTTTTTTTCTTTTTTTCTTTTCTTTTTCAAAAGTTTTTCCTTCAATAAAAAAAAAAAATAAAATCCAGGGGTAATTTTATATGTGTTTATCGTCCGATTTTGTTCACTTTTGGTCCATTCCTAATATAATTATACATTTCTTTTTACCTGCTAAGTCTCTTACTATATTCTCCTTCTCTCTCATCACTTTAATAACTGTGTCTTTAGTGTGTTCCTTCATCTGTTGTTTCACTATATCTCTAAATTCGATTTTGGTATCCTCCTGAACCTTTTTCCAACCACTTACCTCTTTTGCTATGGACACTTTATTCTCTTTATTAGTTCTTCATTCTCATCCTTTACTTCTTTTAACTCTCTTTTTAATTACATTTCTTAATTTAGGTTTTCGTTCTCCTTCAGCTCTTCCAATTTATCAACTCTGTGTAATTAGTGCAAGTTGGCTAAACCTAACCTCCCAATATACGTTCATTTTTGTTAGTTTTTCCTCTAGACTTGCTAATTGGGGGAGGTTGTCATCTCCTCACTCATTAAATCTATAGAAATAATTATCTCCACTTTCTATTGCATTACTCTTATCTATATTTCTAATTTTAATGCCTTTACTGATTTGTTCGACTTCAGCTATGTTGTATGCACATCTCTTGTTTATGTTCCTTCTGATGTCCAGGTCCTGTTCGTCCCCATCCTCATTTTCTTTAATTTTCCTCAATAATCCCTCCCCTTCTACTTTTTCTTCACCTGCCTACTATACCATGAGCTTTCCCCTTCCCTACTAATACAACACAGGTCTCATTGTTGAAATCCACGAATATTGCGTTTCTTTTTTCGGAGTTCCAATCTTCACCGTCAGTCCGACATTGTGTGTGTGTGCAGGCAAGCTGTGGATATAACTGTATGGCAAGGTATGGGAAAATTTAATTTGTTTACTTGTGTTTTTCTTTATTTTATGATAAGCATAGTCTTTGTTGTTTATGTTATCTAAGTTCATTGAAATGATATGGCAACTGATCATTATATCTGAGATTCAATTTGTATTTATATTACTATACTATGAGGATAAGATTTAGCTAGGGGTTCAAAACTAGTTTTAAAGAAATTGTTTCTAATACTTTTTTATAAATGACAAGGGCATTTGTTTCTGTTTTGTAATGTATGTTCACTTTACAAGTGACTGCTCAGGGTTAAAAATTGGAGGAATAAGGGAAGGCGAAATATTAGAAAGGCGACATTGAACGTACTCTAGGTGATAGTAAGGGGCTAAAAAAATATGAAGGTCACTAAAAGATGAAATGTGGGAAGAACAGATGGTACTTGGATGTGTAGTGTGTATTTAGTGTATGTATTCCTTTGAGTGTATTTACCTAGTTGTATTTTATGGGAAGGGGAGCTATGTTCGTGGTGTCCCGTCTTCATATCTCATTTTATCTAGACTGTTTTTAAATTCGTGTATTGTTTTTGCAAATGCCACTTTCTCATCTAACTTGTTCCAAACATCTATTACCCTGTGGGGAAAGCTGTTCTTTTTTAGGTCTCTTCTATAGCTGTCTTGATTTTCTTTCCGTGTCCTCTTGTATCTCTACTATCCCATTTTTTTAGATCATCTCAATCAATAGTTTCTATGCCTTTCATGATTCTATAGTTATCAAGTCTCCTCTCTCTCTTCTTTGCTCTAATGTCTGTAGCTTAAGTTTTGCTAGTCTCTCTTCATATGATAGTTCTGAGAGTGTTGGTACCAATTTTGTAATTGCTCTTTGTATTCTTTCAAGTTTTGTTATACATTTTTTTGTACTTGGTGACCACGTCGTCGCTGCCTACTCCAATCTTGGTCTTATCAAAGTAAACAGTATTTTCATCACCATTTCTTCATCCAGGTATGTAAATGCCACTTTGATTGTTCTTATTAAATTATAAGTTTCTCCAAAAATCTTATTTATATGTTTCTCAGGTGACATATTATTCATAACAATGACTCCCAGGTCCTTCTCATTTTCTACTTTTTTTATTCCTTCTTCTCCCAATTTATATGCTCCTGTTATTCTGTTTTTGCTTTTTCCAAATTCCATTATACTACACTTTTTTGTATTGAACTCCATCTCCCACTTCCTACTCCATTCCCAGACTTTATTTAGATCACTCTGTAGTGATTCACAATCTTCTTCCGTGTTCACTTTTTTCAGTAGTTTTGCATCATCTGCAAAGAAGCTCATATAGCTTTCAATTCCTTCATCCATATCATTAATATATATAGCAAACATTATTGGGGCCAGAACTGTTACCTTGCGGAACACCGCTTATTACTTCATCCCATTTTGAGTGTTTGTCTCTTATCACTACTCTCATTTTTCTTTCTTGCAAAAAGTCTTCCATCCATTTAAGCAGTTTGCCCTGTATTCCTCCTTCAGTTTCTAATTTCTTAAGCAACTTCTTATATGGTACTTTGTCAAAAGCTTTTTTTAGGTCTAGAAATGCACAATCAGCCCATCCATCTCTTTCTTGTATTATATCTATTAGCCTTGAATAGAAACATATTAGATTGGTGACACATGATCGTCCTTGTCTGAATCCAAATTACCTTGGATTTAGCACATTTTTTTCTAAATATTTTACCCATCTACTTTTGACAATTCTTTCACAAATTTTTGCTATTGTACTTGTTAGAGAGACTGGTCTATAGTTGGTAGGGTCTTCTTTATTTCCTCCTTTATATATAGGTACTATATTTGCTTTTTTCCAGTCATCTGGAACTTTTCCTTCTTTCAAGGAACTGTTTATTATGCTATGTATTTTGTCTGCCAGTTCATTCCTGCATTCTTTCAAAATCCAGTTTGCTATTTCATCTGGTCCATGTGATTTTCTGACATCAAGATTACTCAAGCATTTCAATATTTCATTCTTTGTTACTTCTATTTCTTTCATGGGGGGGACTTTCTCTTTCCATTCAATCTCTTCAGGTTGTATGTTCTCCCTTGTAAACACTGATTTAAAATGTTTGTTCATAATTTCCGCCATTTCAATTTCCTCTGTGTATTCAACTCCTCCTTGTCTTAATTTCTCCAAGTCTTGTTTGTTTTTCAGTTTGTTGTTTACAAATCTGTAAAATAGTTTTGGTTGATCTTTACACTTTTCTATGACATCTTTTTCATTTTTCTCTTTTCCTCTCTGCACGTTTGTACATATTCATTTCTATAACAAGTATATATTTTCCATTTTTCAGGCCTTCTGTCTTTTTTCCATCTGGTCCAGGCTTTGTCTCTTTTGTCTTTCAACTCCCTACAACTTTTGTTGTACCAGCATTTTATATATTATTTTTCTTGTTTTTGTCTTGGGACATACTTTTCCACTCCTTTTTTTGTAAATTTTTGTCAAAATATTCCATTTCTCTTCCACTGTTGTTTCTTCTTTGTATATTCCTTCCCAGTTTTCTTTTTGAAAGAATTCTCTTATTTTATCAAAGTTTGTTTTTTCATACATCATTCTTCCTTTTCTATATTGTTCATTTCCTTTCATGTGTTTTTCTTCATTTAGTTCCAGTTCAATCAATATGTGGTCACTTTTACTTATTGGTGTTTTATATTCAATCTTTTCCACTATTCTAGGTTCAGATGTAATTATTAGGTCTAGTCTCGATGTTTCTTCTTCATTTCTATACCTAGTGTTCTCCTGTATCCACTGTGTCATTGTATGGTCAGTAATCATCTCAAGTAGAGCGTTTCCCCATGAGCCATCTCCACCCTTTACTGTCATCTCTTCCCAGCAGATTTCTTTGCAATTAAAGTCGCCCATCATAACTATTCTTCCTCCATCTTCCATTATCTTATTTAATGATATCTTTGTGTCCTCTAACATACTTTTATGTTCACTCTCTTCCCACGAGGCTGTTTTCGGAGGCACATAATTTATCACAAACTTTCTGCTCTTCTTATCTCTGTCTTCCACTTTGATCATAATCATCTCTACTGTATTCTTTCCATATGTGACACACCTCACGTTTATATCCTTCTTAGTCAGGAACATAACTCCACCCCCTTGCTTTGTCTCTCTGTTTCTTATCCAATAATTATATGCATCATGTCCTACACTGTTGGGTGGTAGTAGACCTTTTAATTTTGTTTCTACAATTCCCATTATGTCTGGTTCTTTTTCCTTCAGATAATCATTCAGCTCATTCAATCCTGTTATTAATCCATCTATATTTGTGTAATACACTTTTAGTTTTCTGCCATTTCCATTGTGTTCTCCGTTTCCCTTTTGTTTTTCTCTAGTATGTCGTATTTCCTTACTTTCATATTCACAACTCTCCAATAGAATTTCTCTTTTTCTGACACTGTTCTGTTCTTGTTTTTTTCCTTAGCTTCATGTCTTTTCTTTTTTTCTTCCTCTCTTTCCTCTTTATTCATTTCTCTTTTTATCCATACCTTTTTATATTGTTCATTTGCTGCTAGTTTCCCTGTTTTTGCTAAGATATTCTCTGCCGTCTTTTGTGACCTGAATTTAATCTTAATTGGTCTGGTCTTATCTGTACTATACTTTCCAAGTCTATACATCTCTTCAATTTGTTTCATGATTTCAGGTTCATCTTCCTGAACTAATTCTAGTAAACTGCTTACTTTTTCTTTTTCCTGATTGATTCTTGTGGTTCTATTTAGGTTATATTTCTCTTCCATTCCTAATATAATTATACATTTCTTTTTATCTGCTAAGTCTCTTACTATATTCTCCTTCTGTCTCATCACTTTAATAACTGAGTCTTCAACTTGTTCTTTCATTTGCTGTTTTATTATGTCAGTAAATGCAACTCTACTGTTTTCTTGGATTTTTTTCCAACCCTATGCTTCTTTTGCTATGGCCTCTTTATTGTCTTTAATTCCTCATTCTCCTCTACTTCTTTTAACTGTCTTTTTAATTCTTCTATTTCATTAGTTAAGTTTTTGTTCACCTTCTCTAGTTCTTTCAATTTTTCAACTCTCTACACAATCTTTGCTATGTTACTGAACCTATTCTCCCACTGTTCGGTTATTTTTTCAAGTTTTTCCTCTAGTCTTGCTAATCGGGGGAGGTTGGTATCCCCCCCTTATTAAATCCCTGGAAATTATTATCTTCACCTTCCATTGTGCTGCTCTTATCTATATTCCTAATCTTTACTTTTTTTTTAATCCCTTCTTCAAAATCCTCAGTCCTTTGTTTACAAGACACCTGGCCTCCTGGACCATGTCCTCCCCTTCCTCATTTCCTTCCATTTCCCTCAGTAATCCCTCCTCTTCTCCTTTTTATCACCTTCCCACTACACCACGAGCTTTCCCCTTCCCTATAAATACAATAAGGTACTTCCTTGACGTTGAGATCCACATAGATTTCGCTTTTTCTTCGGAACTCCAATTCTCGCCATCCATCCGACGAAAGTGTGTGTGTGTGTGTGTGGTGTGCACATGTGTGTATGCATGTGTGTATGTGTGTGTGTGACTCATCATGGTCTTGGATCACATGTTGGACTCGTGATTGACAGCTATTTCCCTCCTGGATGAGAGCTCAGAACTGATATATAACTGATCTATGGGTAATGCTGTGACCCTACATGCACACACACACCCAACTCCCCACCCATGAGAGTTGGAGTAACAACCTGCAGTGCAGCAATACTGAAATTATTTCAGCCCTGGGCGGGATTCAAACCTGGACCGCCATAGTGGCAGCTGGGAACTGTATCCCTGCGACACGAGTATGTGTGTGTGTGAGTTACCATGGTTCACCATGGTCTTGGATCATGTGTTGGACTCGTGATCGACAGCTATTTCCCTCCCAGAAGAGAGCTCAGAGCTCATATGATCGATCTATGGGTAATGCTGGGACCTTACAACCCCCCCCAACTCCCCGCCCATGAGAGTTGGAGTAACAACTCAGCATGGCAATACTGAAATTATTTCAGCCCTGGGCGGGATTTGAACCTGGATTGCCATAGTGGCAGCCGGGAACTCTACCAATTGTGCCATTGAGTCGTGTGTGTGTGTGTGTGTATGTGTGATTCACCATGGTCTTGGATCATGTATTGGACTCGTGAATGACAGCTATTTCCCTCCTGGAAGAGAGCTCACAGCTCATATATGACCGATCTATGGGTAATCCTGTGACCTTACATGCACACACACACACCCAACTCCCCGCCTATGAGAGTTGAAGTAACAACTCACAGCACAGTGATACTGAAATTATTTCAGCCCTGGGTGGGATTCAAACCCCGACCTCCACAGTGGCAGCTGGGAACTCTACCAATCGCGCCACTGAGTTGTGTGTGTGTGTACAGGAAATTGTAGTATACAGCAATGCTTATGTACATGTTTGTGTGTATGTGTATGCATGCACTTTTTTGTGCATGTGTGTGTGTGTGTGTAAGGGGATTAGGGATCCTACCCTGTATTTGGCGGTTGAGTAGGGCTGTGACGCTGGCAGTTTCATCCCCCTTCTTGACGACGAGGAGTGGTTTGGTTTCACTGTCATCATTCGGGTTGGCTCCACAGTGGCCGTTTGACAGACCCGAGAGGCTCTCGTTGACCTGAGGGTGGGGGGGCACATGGGCGTCAGATGGTCTGCTATGGCACATCTCCCTCCCATGGGTGAGAAGTAGGCGGTCAAGGGCAGGTGGGCGGGAGGGTTTGTGAGGTGCCCAGTTGGATTAGTCTACCATAATCCTTTATCTCACTATATTATTGAATACATTCATGACAAAGATTCCTTATGTGGCAATTTTTATGAGCAATAATGGGAACAAATATGATTTCAATTATAAATGAGTCATTTGATTTTAATCTGACATGAAATCATCAAAACAAAGAAGAAATATAACATCTCAAAAACAATTCATTCAAAAACAGAAGAGTTGTTGTTATGGCTTTTATTGTTATTATAACTACTACTATTATTAATATTATCAATGTTATTATTATCACTATCTCTATTATTACCAATATCATCATAATTATCATTATTACTACTATTATTGTTATTATATTATCATAATTATTATAATTACTCCTATTATTATTATGGTTATTATTTCTATTATGGTTATTATCATTATTATTATCATTATCATTATTCATATTACCATTATAATCTTATCATTATCATGATTATTATCAGTTCTAATTATTTACTTTTATTATTATAGAAATTATTATGTAAACAGTGCAGATGGAGAGATGATAATGGAACAGTTGGCGGTATTAAAATGATGACAGCAAGCAAGACACCTGGGCTAGATGGATGTCATGCAGAGTGTTTTAAAGGGACGTACAGTAATGGTGGATGGCTGGTGAGATTGTTTAATGTGTGTCTAAAAGAGGGTAGAGTGCCAGAGGACTGGAGGAATGCCTGTATAGTTCCACTTTACAAAGGAAAAGAGGACAAGTGTGAGTGTGGTAGTTTCAGAGGGATCGATTTGTTGAGTGTAGTTGGGAAGACTTATAGGAAGGTTTTGACTGAGAGGATTACAAATGGCACAAAGGAAGTAACTAGTTGTATTTACCTAGTTGTATTATATGGGAAGGAGAGCTATGCTCGTGGTGACCCGTTTTTGTATCTCGCAAGATCAAGTTTGTTCTTAGATTCTTGTATTGTGTTTGCACACACTATTTCTTCATCCAATTTGTTCCATATATCTATCACTCTGTACAGGAAGCTGTTCTTTTTCAGGTCTCTTCTGTAGTTATCCTTTTTGAGTTTCATTGCATGTTCTCTTGTTTTTCCTCTGTCCCACTTTAATAAGTCCTCTCTATCAAGGCATTCTTTTCCTTTCATAATTCTGTAGATGGTTAGTAGGTCCCCTTGTTCTCTTCTTTGTTCCAGGGTCACCAATTCCAGTTCAGCTAATCTTTGTTCATATATCAGGTTTGAAAGTGTTGGGGCTATCTTTGTCATTGCTCTTTGTATTCTTTCTAATTTTCTTATATTCTTTTTTGCACTGGGTGACCATATCAGTGCTGCATATTCCAGTTTTTGCCTTATCAGTGTTGGTAATATTTTCTTGATCATTTCTTTATCCAGGTATTTAAAAGCCACCTATATTGATCTAAAAAAATTGTGTTTCTCCGACTATTTTATTCATTTGTTTGTCTGGCGACATGTCTTTGGTGATGATTACTCCAGGTCCCTTTCAGAATTTACTTTCTTTACTTCTTTTCTGTCAATTTTATACTGTCCTGATATTCTCTTCTTGCTTTTCCCAAATTTAATTATACTGCACTTCTTGATGTTGAATTCTACCTCCCATCTCTTGCTCCACTCTGAGACTTTGTTCAGATCACTCTGTAATGAGTCACAGTCTATTTCGGAGTTTATTCTCTTTAATAACTTTGTGTCATCCCCAAAACAGTTCATGTATGGAGCTGCCTAGTGTAGGCCTTATGGTCTCTTGCAGTCTCCTTCATTCTTATATTATGTAACTTTCAATACCTTCATCCATGTCATTTACATATATAGCAAACATTATCGGAACTAGTACTGACCCCTGTGGGACGCCACTACTTATTTCTTCCCATTTTGAATATTTGTCTCTGAGCACTATTCTCATTTTTCTTCCATGTAGGAAGTACTCCATCCAATTCAAAAGTTTTCCATGTATGCCTCCTATTGTTTTCAGTTTATATAGCAACTTTCTCTGTGGTACTTTATCAAATGCCTTTTGTAGGTCCAGAAAGGCACAGTCTGCCCAGCCATCCCTTTCTTGCAATATATCTATCAATCTTGAATAGAAACAAATCAAATCAGTGGTACATGATCTTCCTTGTCTGAATCCAAATTGCTTTGGGTTCAATGTATTATTCTCCTCCTGATATTTTGTCCATCTATCATTGATGATTCTCTCACAAATTTTAACTATTGTACTCGTTAGGGACTCCGGTCTATAATTTGTTGGGTCTTCCTTATTTCTCCCCTTATATATTGGCATTTTTCCAGTCTCCTGGTAGTTTTCTTTCTTTGAGTGAGCATTCAATTCTTTTGTATATTTTTCCCATTAGTTCGTCTATATATTCCTTTAGTATCCAGTTTGCAACTCTGTCCAGGCCATGTGACTTGTTAATGTCAAGCTTCAATATTTGATTCCTTATTTCATTCTGAGTAATATATAATTTCTTCACTGAAGGAAATCTTACTTCAATTCTTTGATCACAGTTTTGTAATTTTTTTTCCTCTTTGGTGAATACAGATTTGAAGTATTTGTTCATGATATCTGCCATTTCTATATCTTCTGTGGATTCTCTGTTACCTTGATGTAATTTAAGTATTTCCTGTTTAATTTTTAGTTTTCCATTTACATATCTATAAAATAATTTGGGTTGATATTCATATTTGTCTGTTACATCCTTTTCATAATTTATTTTCTCTTCTCTACATATTTTTACATATTCATTTCTTAGCTTGGTGTATATTTTCCATTTCTCAGATTTTTTCATTTTTTCCATCTTTTCCAGGCTTTATCTCTTCTGTCTTTTGCCTCACTGCACTTTTTATTATACCAGGATTTTATATATACCCTTTCCTGTTTTTGTCTAGGTACATACTTATCCACTCCTTCATTATAGATTTCCTTCCAAATTGTCCATTTCTCTTCCACCTTTGTTTCTTCATTATTAAATTTTTTCCAATTTGCTTCTTGAAAGAATTTTCTAAGTTTCCCAAAATCTGTTTTGTTATACATTAGTCTTCCTTTTCTGTGTTTTTTGTTAATTTCTATATTTGTTTCTTTATTTAATTCTAGTTCTAGTAGTGATTTTTTTTCCAATTGGTGTCTTGTATTTGATTTTATCCACAATTTCGGGTTCTGATGTGAATATCAAATACAATCTTGAGGGTTCATCATTATTTCTATATCTGATATTTTCTTTGACCCATTGCATCAATGTATAATCAATGGTCATTTCCAGTAATATGTTTCCCCAGTGATCTTCTCCACCTTTCACAGTCATTTCTTCCCAACATATTTCTTTTGAGTTAAAATCACTCATAATTACCAGATTTCCTTCTTTCTTTAGTATTTCATTTAGTGTTTTTCTTGTGTCTTTCAGCATTTTGGAGTGTTCATTTTCATTCCATGCATGAGTTTTAGGCGGGACATAAATCACTGCATACTTTCTATTTTTCATATCTCTACCCCCAACTGTTATCATAATCAACTCCACATTGTTCTGTCCTTCTTTGATTTTAGTCACATTTAGTCCTTTCTTGGTTAGCAACATGACTCCTCCACCCTGCTTTGTTTCTCTATTTCTGAAACAACAATTATATAATCCTTGGCCTATACTATTTAGTGGTAATGATCCTTTCAATTTTGTCTCCATAATCCCCATTATATCTGGTTTTTCTTGTTCCAGATAGTCATTCAATTCATCTATTCTTGATATCAATCTGTCTATGTTAGTATATGTTATCTTTAAATTTTTCCTTTTCTTTTCTTCTTGCTCCTGCATTTCCTTTTCCCTTATGTACCATTTCCTCAGTCTCAAGTCCATCACTCTCCAAAAAAACTCCTTCCATTCATTTTTTTATCTTTTCTCATTCTTTTCCTTAGCTTCCTCTTAAGTGTTTTTTTTTCATCACTCAGTTCCTTTTTTATCCTTAACTATTTGTAGTTTTTACTTTTTGCAAGTTTTCCTACATTTCTTAATATTTCTTATGCTATCCTCTGCAAATTAAGTTTTACTTTGAGAGGTCCATTCTTCTCTTCAGAATATTTTCCCATCCTGTAGATTTCTTCTATTGCCTTTTCAAGTCCTTGTCCCTCCTCCTGTATTTCTTTTAGTATTTCTGTTACTATATTTTTCTCCTCTTTTTCCCTTTGGAACCTTATTAGTCCATGTTTCTCTTTGATACCATGGATTACAATACTTTTTTTTTTTTTGTCTATTGTGTCTCTTACCCAATCTCTTTTTCCCTTTATTACTTCTATCACCGTGTCCTTTGTACTTTCATTCATTTGTTCTTTGACTATTTCTTTAAGTAGTATTTTCTGGTCTTCTTTGTCTTCTTTCTTTTTGTTTTTAATTTCAATCATGTTTGATTTCTTCTATATTTTCACCAACTTTGCCTGCCTCTATTAATATCTTTTCATTAACTTCCCTCAACAATGTTTCATTCATATTTGTGACTTCACTTTTCATCTTTTCATTATCATTTTTTACTTTAGCCAGTTCCTTTTTCATTTCTTCCATTTACCTATATAGTGCATTTTTCTTTCCTCAATTCACTCACTTCTTTGTATAACTGGTTATGTTCCCATTTCCATTCAACAATATCCCTTTTCATTTCAAATATTTTTTGGTTTATTAGTATGCTTTTGAGGTCGATACCTATTTCTGTTCTGAATCCATGGAATGATTCATCTTCATATGTAGGACTGTCAATATTACAAAGTTTTTTCTAACCCCTTCCAGAGGCATTTCATACTTACTCATATCTAATCTTCTTTTGGTTGTCTCTGTGTATGTCGGTTTATCATGTATTTTATCCATTTCCCTTCTTTTTTTCTATTCTTGTTAAACTTAAAACTCTTTGCTACATCACGGTTCCACTCATCATTGCCCCCCTCCGATCTGTTTACAACTAGGCAAATCAACAATTTTTGGTCGAAGAATCACTAGGTTTAGCTGATGAACAATATGGGTTTAGGAAAGGTAGGGGTGACATGGATCAGATTTTTGTAGTCAGGCAAATGTGCGAGAAACCTTTAGGAAAAGGTAAGGATGGTTTTTTGGGCTTTTATGAATTTGGAAAAGGCTTATGACAGGGTAGACAGGAAGACACTATGGGAGGTTTTGCAGATATATGGGATAGGAGGAAAGTTGTTAATGGCAGTCAAGAGTTTTTATGAGAATAGTAGAGCCTGTGTTACAATCAGAAATGGAGAGAAAGAGGAGTATGGGTTTGAGGTAAAGGTTAGACTGATTCACCAAGGATGCGTTATGTTGCCTTGGCTGTTCAATTTATATGGATTTACCTAATTGTATTATACAGGAAGGGAGCTATGCTTGTGGTGACATGTCTTTGTATCTTTCAGCATTGAGTTTTTGTTTTTTAAATCTTGAATAATGTTTGTTCACACTGTTTCTTTGTCTAATTTGTTCCAGGTATCCATCATTCTGTGTAGAAAGCTTTTTTTTTTTTTCTTCTTTTTTTCAGATCTCTTCTGTAATGATCTTTTTTGAGTTTCTTTTTGTGTCGTCTTGTTTTTCATTTGTCCCATTTCAATAAATTATTCTTATCTAAGATTTCCATTCCTTTCATAATTCTATAGATAGTAGGTCTCCTCTTTCCCTTCTTTGTTCCAGAGTTGGTAATTCTAATTTGGACAGTCTTTGTTCATATGTCATTTTGGAAAGAGTTGGTCCCAGTTTTGTTGTTGCTCTTTGTATTTTTCTAATTTTCTTATATTCGTTTTGGTACTGAGTGTCCACAGTGTTGCTGCATACTCAAGTTTTGGTCTTATTAGTGTAGTTAGAATTTTTTTTTTTATAATTTTCTCATTCAAATAGACAAATGCCACTTTTATTAACCTGAATAAATTGTAGGTTTCTCTGACTATTCTATTAATGTTTATCTGGTGTCATGTCTTTGCTGATCATCACTCCAAGGTCTTTTTCCGAGTTTACTTTTTTGAAGTTGAAAGGGAAGGGTGAGTGTAAGTTTGGGAGTGTAAGTGGGAGGTTTTCAGGAGTGAAGAGAGGGCAAGAGAGGGAAGGGGTGGCTATTCTAGTAAGTGAGGAGATAGGTAAACAGGTAGTGGAGTGGAAGGAGGTTTCCTCAAGGATAATGTGGATGAAGGTGAAACTGGGAAAGGAGATGCGGGTCTTTGTAAGTGCATATGGGCCTGGCAGTGAGAAGAGCGTGGAAGAAAGGGAGGCCTTTTGGATAGATTTAAATGAGTGCATAGAGGGTTTAGGAAGAAATGTCAATGTAATAGTACTGGGAGACCTTAATGCTAGGGTGGGAAATGGTCCAATCGATGGAGTGGTTGGGAAGTGTGGAGTTCCAGGAAAGAATCGTAGTGGAGAGTTGATGGTGGAAATGTGTTTAGAGAGTTGATGATAGCAAATACAGTGTTTCGGAAGAAAGTCAAGCATAAGTACACATGGGAGAGGGTGGTGGAGGGAAGGGTGGTAGATAGAGCGCTAATGGATTATGTAGTGGTAAATAGGATTATGATAGGAAGAGTTAAGGATGTACATGTGCTAAGGGGAGAGGGTGGGGGAATATCAGATCATTTTTTGGTGGAAGGTAAGCTGAGAGTGGAGGATAGATGGAGAAAGAGGAAAGGGACAAAAGGTAGGGAGGTTCTTAGAGTGAACTCCTTGAATGAAAAGGAAAAGGAGAAGGAGTACGAAAAGAAGCTGAAGGAGGAGTGGGAGGGAGTAAAGGATGGAGCAGAGATGGGGGTGGAGGAGGAATGGGGATGGTTCAAGGAGGGAGTCTTAAAGTGTGCAAGGATGATGTGTGGAACAAGAAGGACAGGGGGAAATAGAAGAAAGGGTAGTGAATGGTGGGATGAGGAAACAAAGAAGGTTGTAGAAGAGAAGAAGCGAGCATTCACAGATTGGTTACAAAAGAGGACGGGGGAGTCATATGAGACGTACAAAGAAAAGAAAAGAGAAGTAAAGCAAAAGGTAAAGGAGGCAAAGAGGAGAGCAGATGTGAAATGGGGTAGGAGTATGACAGAAAATTTTGAAAGTAATAAAAAGATATTTTGGAAAGAAATTAAGAGAGGAAGAGGAGGCGAATCAAGTAGGGAAGAAAAGGTAAAAGGTACAGATGGAGAGATGATAATGGAAGAGATGGCAGTAAGGGGAAGATGGGCAGAATATTTTAGGGAGTTGCTAAATGTGAAGGAGGATAGGGAAGGAAAGATAGCTGCAGTGGGAAATGCTAAGAAAAGGAGAGTGATGAGTGAGGAGAATGGAGGAGAAATAAGGAAGGATGAGGTGAAGGCAGTTGTAAAGATGATGAAAGCAGGTAAGGCACCTGGTCTGGATGGATGCCATGCAGAATGTCTGAAAAAGGGAGGTTCAGTGATGGTGGACTGGTTGGTGAGGTTATTTAATGTTTGCTGGAGAGAGGGTAGAGTACCGGAGGACTGGAGAAGTGCCTGTATAGTTCCTCTTTACAAGGGAAAAGGGGACAAGTGTGAATGTAGTAGTTTCAGAGGGATTAGCCTGTTAAGTGTAGTAGGGAAGGCTTATGGGAGGATCTTAATTGAGAGGATTAGGAGAGGAACAGAAGGAGTAATTGGTGAGGAACAGTGTGGATTTAGGACAGGTAGAGGTTGTGTAGATCAGATCTTTGTGGTAAGACAGATATGTGAGAAAGCTATAGGAAAGGGGAAGGATGTTTTTTGGGCTTTTATGGATCTGGAAAAGGCTTATGATAGGGTAGACAGAAAGGCACTGTGGGAGGTTATGCAGATTTATGGGATAGGAGGAAAGCTTTTGGGAGCTGTCAAGAGTTTTTATGAGAGTAGTAGAGCTTGTGTCAGGATTAGAAATGGAGAGAGTGAGTGGTTTGAAGTAAAGGTGGGACTTCGTCAAGGATGCGTTATGTCGCCCTGGCTGTTCAACTTATACATGGATGGGGTGGTGCGAGAGGTGAATGTTAGGGTAGTGGGTCAGGGATTGGAGATGGTTAAAGAAAATGGAGAAAAGTGGGAGGTGAGCCAGCTGTTGTTTGCGGACGACACTGCGCTTGTGGCAGGGTCAGAGGAGGGATTGAGGAAGCTGGTGGCAGAGTTTGGGAGAGTATGTGATAGAAGAAAGCTAAAGATAAATGTGGGTAAAAGTAAGGTGATGAGATGTACAAGGGGTGAAAGTGGCAGTACACTGGAAGTGAACATTAATGGAGAGTGACTGGAGGAAGTGGATAGTTTTAGATACTTGGGTGCAAGTGTAGCAGGAAAAGGTGGAGTGAAGGTGGAGGTAGAATGTAGATTGAGAGAAGTGAGTAAATGCCTTGGTGGATTAAAGAGTGTAATGAGGAATAGACATTTGGGAATGGATGCGAAGAGGAGACTGTATGAAGGAGTGATTGTGCCAACAGCACTGTATGGGGCAGAAACGTGGAACATAAGAGAAGAAGAGAGAAGGAGTTTGAATGTGTTTGAGATGAGGTGTCTGAGAAGTATGGTGGGGGTTACTAGGCTGGATAGAGTGAGAAATGAGGAGGTGAGGAGGAGAACAGGGGTGAAAAAGGATTTGGGAGATAGGGTTGATGAAAGAATATTAGGATGGTTTGGACACATGGAAAGAATGAGTGAAGAAAGACTAGTAAAAGAGGTATGGAAGGCAGATGTGGAGGGAGTGAACATGAGGGGACGTCCTAGGATGAGATGGATGGATGGGGTGAAGGGGGCTTTGGGGAAGAGGGGAATGTCTGTTGAGGAAGGAAGGGAGAGGACGGAAGACAGAGGTGAGTGGAGAATGGTTGTATATGGATGATGTTGTGATTGCATGAGGAGGAATGGGCGGGGGGTGGGGGTGGTGTAGTATGTGTGAGTAAATTTTGACGCAGCCCGAAGAGATTTCTCCCCGTCCTCTCCTTATATGCAAGGGGGGACGGAGAGGGGGGGTTGCCGATTAAATGAAGCGGCCTTGCTGTGGATGTGCTGTGTCTTGCGACACTGCTTCTGACCCAGGGCGGTGGGCAGAGTGCAGGTATGACCCGTCATCCAGGAGGTGCTCAGATGAGAGGGAGGGTGGGAGGGGTGTGGAGTGTATTTAGGGATGAAATGGGTGGGAGTGTTTTTATGCCTTTTCCTTTTTGGCTACCTCCCTTGGAAGGGGGAAAAAGCCTTGGTATATGTATGTATGTACTTTTTTGATCCCTTTTTCACCAATTTTATTATCTCTTGATATTCTGTTTTTACTTTTTCCAAATTCCATTATACTACACTTTTGAGTCCATTTCCATATCTTGCAATCCTCCTCCATTCTTACTTTCTTTAGTATTTTTGCGTTGTCTGTAAAGAAATTCATATAACACTCTACTCCTTCATCCATGTCATTTATGTATATGGCAAACATGATTGGGGCCAGTACTGATCCCTGCGGGACAACACTTATCATTTTTTCCCAATTTGAGAATTTATCTCTAATTACTATTCTCATTTTCCTCCCAGTCAGGAAGTCTTTCATCCATTCCAATAATTTTCCTCTGATGTCACCTATTGACTCTATTTTCCCTATTAGTTTCTTGTGTGGTACCTTATCAAATGCCTTTTGTAGGTCTTGAAAGGCACAGTCTGCCCAACCATCTCTTGTACTATATCTATTAATCTTGAGTAGAAGAAGATCAAGTTTGTTGTACATGATCTTCCTTGTCTGAATCCAAATTTATTTTGATTCAGTATAGTTTTTTTCTTCCAAATGTTTAACCCATCTATTTCTGATGACCTTTTCAAAAAAAAAAATTACTGTGCTTGTCAGGGAGACCAGTCTGTAATTTGATAGATCTTCCTTGTTTACTCCCTTATAAATCAGTACAATGTTTCCATTCTTCCAGTTTTGTGGCACCTTTCCTTCTTTAAGTGAGAATTTAATTGTATATTTTATCAGTTAATTCCTCCATGCATTCTTTCAGTATCCAATTTGCAACTCCGTCTGGAGCATGTGATTTCCTGACATCAAGGGTTTTCATTTGGCCACTGATTTCCTTCTGTATTACAATTATTTCTTTCATTGAGAGGGATATCTCTCTATTTCCTCACAGTTAGGTGAGTTTTCTATTGAGAATACTGATTTGAAATGGTTGTTCATAATTTCAGCCATTTCCAGTTCTTCTGTATATTTGTATTTACCCTGGCACAGCTTTTCTATTTCTTGTTTATTCTTCAGTTTGCCATTTACATACCTGTAAAATAGTTTGGGTTCTTCCTTGCATTTTTCTATTATTTTTTTTCGTAGTTTCTCTTTTCATCTCTATGTATTTTTACATAATCAGAGATAAAAAGAGTAATGAGTCAGGGATTAGAGATGGTTAAAGAAAATGGAGAAAAATGGGGGACAACCCAGTTGTTGTTGGCTGATGACACTGTGCTTGTGGCAGGATCAGAGGATGGATTAAGGAAATCAATGACAGAGTTTGGGAAGGTGTGCAAAAGAAGGAAGTTGAAGATAAATGTGGGTAAAGTAAGGTGATGAGATGTACAAGGGGAGAGGATGGCAGCAAATTGGAAGTGAGTATTAAGGGAGAAGGACTAGAGGAAATGGATAGCTTTAGATAGTTGGATGTGAATGTAGCAGGAAAGGGAAGAGTGGAGGTGGAGGTAGAATGTAGATTATGAGAAGCAAATAAATGCTTTGGGGGATTAAAAAGTGTAATGAGAAATAGACATTTGGGAATGAATGCAAGGAGACTGTATGAAGGAGTGTTTGTGCCAATAGCACTGTATGGGGCAGAAACGTGGAACATAAGAGAGGAAGAGAGTAGTTTTAATGTGTTTGAGATGAGGTGCCTGAGAAGTATGATAGGGGTATTACTAGGCTGGATAGAGTGAGAAACAAGGAGGTGAGGAGGAGAGCAGGGGTGGAAAGGGAGTTGGGAGATAGGGTTGATGAAAGTATTGGGATGGTTCGGGCACATGGAAAGAATGAGTGAAGTAAGATTAGTACAAGAGGTGTGGAAGGCAGAGATGGAAGGAGTGAAGGGTGTGACCAAGGATGAGATGGGTGGAGTAAAAGGGGGCATTGGGAAAGAGGGGAATGTCAGTTGAGGAAGGGAGAAGACAGATGGTAGGGGTGAGTGGAGATTGGATGATTGTGTAAGGATGATGCTGTGATGCATGAAAGGGAGGGTGGGGTATGGGGAGGTGAGGGAGTATGTGTGAATGATATTTTGATGCAGCCTGAAAGGATTTCTCCCCCGTCTCTCTCTTTTTTTTTTTTTTTTTTTTTTTTGCATGAGGGGACAGAGAGGGGTGGTCACCGATTAAATGAAGCAGCCCTGCTGTAAATGTGCTGTGTCTTGCTACACTGCCTCTGACCCAGGGCAATGGGCAAGATACAGGGATGATCCGTCATCCAGAAGCCAAGAATAGAGGGAGGGAGGGAGGGGGTGAATGGGAGTGGAGTATGTGGGGATGGAATGGGTGGAAGTGGATTTTTTGCCATTGTTTCTTGGCTACTTCCCTTGTAAGGGGGAAATAGCCATTGGTATATGTATTATTATTATCATTAGTTATTAATATTAAGAGCATTATCATTACAACAATTATGATTTCTATTGTTTTTATTACTATTATTATTACTTTCATTATTATTGTGGTTATTATTACTACTACTATCATCATTATTATTATTATTATGATAATCATTATTATTACTATTACTATCTATATTATATTATCATCATTTTCATTCTTATTATTACTTTTATCATTATTATTATCATTATTTTCATTATTCATCATGTAACTTTTACTATTACCTATTATAATTATTTTTATGGTTATCATTATCATTGTTGTTATTATCATTAGTAGTATTATGGTTATCATTATTATTACTATTAATAATGTAATATTTATTATTACTTTCTTCTCAATATTATTATTCTTACCCTTTTTGTCACCATCATTATTATTATGATTATTATTATCATTAGGATGGTTTGAACACATGGAAAGACTGAGTGAAGAAAGATTAGTTAATGAAGTGTGTTAATAATTTTATCATTACCATCATTATCATTGTTATAATTTTTATTATTAATATTGTTAGTATTACTATTATTCTTATTCTTATTCTTATTACTATTTTTTATTATATTATTACCATTGTTATTCTTATTATCATAAATCGGGTTATCCTTGGCTGAAAAAAAAATAGTATACTTTTCATACTCTATGTAACAAATTAGTAAACACTAGTACAGGGCTACCCAATACAATAAACACTGATTACTCAGGCAAACTGTACAACCAACCTAAATGTAATAATTAATGTCTTTAGAACACAAGACAATATAAAATTGGAATAGGGAAGGGTTACTGCATAGAATGGAATTTTTCTAGAGGGCATCTCATGGCAATAAAGGTACATACTTAAATTTGGTGGCAACAAGCAATGGGATGAATGGTAAAAATTAACAAAAATGGGTGGCCACAAGCAATAGGTGGGTATCAGTGATTGTCACAAGCAACATCAAATAATGGTAATACATGACAATGAGTGTTAGAAGATTGTGGCAAAATAGGACTAGTGAGAAGGCTGGAACAATATGTCATGAGCCGAAAGAAGAATTGAGGCACACTGTTGCACCTCAGTCAGCACAAGAATGCTGGTGTTGCTCCTGGTATGCTGTCACTGAAACCAAAGTGGTGCAGGCCAAGATGAAATCATTAGTGGCTCACAAGGCTACTATATGAAATATGAAAACAAGTGCACATGAATGTGAATGTGTGTGCGTGTATTTTCCTGATTGTAGTATACGGGAAAGGAGCAATGCTCACCGAGTCCCATCTCCTATTCTCAAATTTTCTCACATACCGAGACTCAAATTCATGTACAGTTCCAACTTAATCTACATCCTTGATTTCAATTATATGTGGATTTGAACTCGTGTATTATAATTATTTGAGCTTGGGCTATATCACCTACACTATTCCACATATTTATGTATCTATATTGAAAACTGTATTTCTTCTCATCCTTTAGACATGGTTTTTTTTAATTTACTCCCATGACCTCTTAAAAAGCCTCCCATCTTTAATCAGATATCTTCTGTCAATACAATCTATTCCCATTAGTCACCTGAACACTGTAATCACATCACCTCTTCCTCTTTGATCTAGTGCATGCATGTGAATATGTATTTACCTCACACTGCATTTACCCAGTTGTAGTATACAGGAAAGAAACAAGCCTCATTAGAGCCTGTCTCCTACTCTGCAATTTCTTATATTTAGTGTTAAATTCAAGTACAGTTCCAACTTATCTGTATCCTTCATTTCCAATTATCATATTTAGCTTTTCAATCATACATTGTTTCAGCTTGGGCTATATCATCTAGGCTATTCCAAGTATCTATGCATCTACATGGAAAACTCTATTTCTTCATATCATTTAGACATATAGTCTTCCTTCATTTGTTCCCATGACCTCTAAAAGCCCTCCTACCCTTAATCAAGAGCACTCTTCTGTCAATATAATCTATCCCCTTTAACAAACTGAATACTGTAATCACATCACGTCTCTCTTCAATCCTTCAAAGTTGGCGGACTTACTAGTTTTAATCTTCCCTTGTATGGTTTTTCTGCCAGGATGGGAAACAGTTTAGCTGTTGTTCTTGTTTTGGTTTTGGATGGACTCAGACTTAGGATTTTTTTCATCATCTCTACAGTATAAAAAGGCCACTTAAATCTTCTGCAACAGTCCATATTTCTCTTCCATGATCCTGTTTATATACCTGTCAGGTGACAGGTTGACTTTTATATTTTCAGTTTTTTCCCTTTTGCTTTTGTAATGGATTCACTTCCCAAGGAAGTTTAAAGATGGTCTTTTACACCTATTGCCCATTTCCAATACTTTGGATTATTATTTCTTACATATACCAAAGGCTTTTTTCCCCTTACACAGGGGGTAGCCAAAAAGAAAAAGGCATAGAAACCACTCCCACCCATACCATTTCTTATATATTCCACTCCCCTCCACCCTCCTCCCTTCCTCTTATCTTGGCATCTCCTGGATGATGGGTCATCCCTGCATACTGTTCACTGCCCTGGGTCAGTTGCAGTGTTGCATGACACAGCACATCCACAGCAAGGCTGCTTCATAAATTCAGCAACCCCACCCCTCTCCGTCCCCCCATGCAGAAAAGGAAAAGACGGGGAGAAATCCCTTTGGGCTGCGTCAAACTTTTTTCTCATACATACTTCCTCACCCCCCATCCCCCACCTACTCCCCCTCATGCATCACAGTATCATCTATACACAGCCCCTCTCCATTCACCCCTATATAGAGGCTTGGGAAATATAATACAGATAAGACCAGACCAATTAAGGTTAAATTCAGGTCACAAACGACAGCAGAGAATATCTTAGTAAAAACAGGGAAACTAGCAGACAGTGAGCAACATAAAAAGGTATGGATAAAAAGAGACATGAATAAAGAGGAAGGAGAGGATGAGAAATCAAAAAGACTAGAAGCTAAGGAAAAAAAACAAGAAAAGAACAGAGACAGAAAAAGAGAAATTCTATTGGAGAGTAGTGAATATGAAAGTGAAGAAATAGTTCATAGCAGAGAAAAACGGAAAGGAAACAGAAAACACGATGGAAGTAGCAGAAAATTAAAAGTGTCTCACACAAATATAGTTTTGAACGAACTGAATGATTACCTGAAGGAAAAAGAACTGGACATAATGGAAATTGTAGAGACAAAATTGAAAGGTCCACTACCACCCAACAGTGTGGGACATGGAGCATATAATTGTTGGGTTAGAAACAGAGAGGTAAATCAAGGGGGTGGAGTTATGTTCCTGACTAAGAAGAATATAAATGTGAGGAATGTCACATATGGAAAGAATAGTGTAGAGATGATTATGATGGAAGTGGAGGACAAGGATAAGAGGAGCAGAAAGTTTGTAGTAAATTATGTGCCTCCTAAAATGGCTTTGTGGGAAGAGAGAGAACACAAGAATATGTTAGAAGACACCAGGATATCACTACGATAATGGAAGATGGAGGACAAATAATTATAATGGGTGACTTTAACCTCTTCACTCCGGGGCACATCGCATGTCTGGCAGCATTAGCTGCCCGACGTGCGATGTTGTGTCATAATAATCGCATTATAAAAAATAAAGTCAGTGCTCAATCATTCGTTCTCTTTCACCCATGAATTTTGATAACCATAGAAAATATGATGAAGCCAGTTTAGAGAGAATGGAGGTTACGTAGGTATGACTACAATAAATATAATCAAGACGCCGACATCGGCATCATCGCGCACCCACTTGCTCCTCATGTCACCGTATGGAAGTGGTTAATTGTAAAGAAGTCTGCTGGGAAGAGATGACAGTGAAGGGTGGAGACAACCTATGGGGAAATGTATTACTTGATATGATTATAGAACATACAATGACGCCTGGAAAACCTGGAAAATGGCAAGTCTATAAACTATAGAAATGAGTATGTTAAAGTGAGATGTGAGGAAAAAAGGAACCATGAAAAGGATATTATAGATAAATGCATAGAGCAACCCAAACTATTCTATCGATACGTGAATGGTAAACTTATAAACAAGCAAGAAATGGTGAAACTATGCCAAGGAAGTATAGAATACACAGAAGATTTAGAAATAGCCGAAATCATGAAATATCACTTTAATTCTGTCTTCACTAAAGAGAAAACACAATATTGGAACGAAGGTAATGAAAGGCATTCTCCCCCCCATGAGCGACATAACAATAGCACAAAAAGAAATATTAGAACACCTATCAAACCTTGACGTCAGGAAATCACATGGCCCGGATGGAATTGCAAATTGGATTCTAAAAGAATGCAAAGAAGAACTAATGGACAAAATACATAACATAATAGATTGTTCACTCAAAGAAGGAAAGATACTAAAAGACTGGAAAAATGCTAACATTGTACCAATATATAAAGGAGGAAACAAGGAAGAACCAACTAACTAAAGGCCAGTCTCACTAACAAGTACTATAGCCAGAATTTGTGAGAAAATCATCAAGAATTGATGGGTAAAACACCTGGAAGACAACAATATAATAAACCCAAGACAATTTGGGTTCAGACAAGGAAGATCATGTACCACAAACTTAATATGTTTCTACTCAAGATTAATAGACATAGTGTAAGAAAGGAATGGATGGGCTGACTGTGCCTTCCTGGACTTACAAAAAGCTTTTGACAAAATACCACACAAAAAATTATTAAAGAAACTTGAACATATAGGAGGGATACAAGGGAACCTACTAAAATGGATGGAGGACTTCCTGATTGGTAGAAAGATGAGACTAGTGCTCAGAGAAAAATATTCAGATTGGAAAGAGATGATCAGTGGAGTACTGCAAGGATGTGTACTAGCTCCAATAATGTTTGCTATTTATGTGAATGACATGGATGAGTATGTGAAGTGTTACATGAGCTTCTTTGCTGATGATGCCAAACTGTTAATGAAAGTAAAAACTGAAGAGGATTGTGAATCACTGCAGGAAGACCTTAATAGAGTATGGAAGTGGAGTCAGAAATGGGAGGTGGACTTCAATATTAAGAAGTGTAGCATAATGGAGTTTGGAAAAAAGCAAAAACAGAATATCAGGAAAATATAAAATTGGAACCAAGGAGGTAAAGAAGGAGAGATCTGAAAAAGATTTGGGTGTGATTATCTCAAATGACTTGCCCTATGATAAACAGATAAACAAAATTGTTGGAGAATCCTACAACTTGCTAAGGTCAATAAAAATGGCATTTACATATTTGGACAAAGAAATTATTAAAAAGATATTGGTCACACTGATAAGGCCTAGACTAGAATATGCAGTGACAATGTGGTCACCCAGTACCAAAAAGAATATAAAGAAAATAGAAAGAATCCAGAGAGCAGCAACAAAAATGGCACCTGCACTCGCAAACTTGTCATATGAGAGATTGGCTAAACTAGATTTACCGACTCTGAAGTAAAGAAGAGAGGTTACTGACCATCTAGAGAATCATGAAAGGCACAGAAATACTTGATAGAGAGGACTTGTTAAACTGGGACAGGAGAAGCACAAGAGGACATGGAAAGAAAATCAAAAAACATAGCTACAGAAGAGATCTGAAGAAAAACAGTTTTCCACAGAGTGGTAGACACTTGGAACAAACTGGACAAGGAAATAGTGTGCGCAAAAACCATTCATGAGTTTAAAAGCAAACTAGACACTGCGAGATACAAAGGCGGGACACCACGAGTGTAGCTCCCCTTCCCGCAAAATACAACTAGGTAAATACACACACACAATATCATATATGTATATATTACATATATATATATATACATATATATATATATATATACATATATATACATATATATATATATATATATATATATATATATATATGCTGGTACATTGTGACAAGTTGATGAAGGTGGAAAAAGAAGTCACGGGTCTAGTTCCGAGTTTCTGAGTTTATTCCTGACCGGTTTTGCTCTATACTTCTTCAGAAGAAGCATAGAGCAAAATGGGTCAGGAATAAACTCAGAAACTTGGAACTAGACTCATGACTTCTTTTTCCACCTTTATCATATATATGTGTGTGTATATATATATATATATATATATATATATATATATATATATCTATATATATATATATATCTATATATATATATCTATATCTAGCTTTGTGCAAGATATGGGTTCCTACAGGCATTGCACAAGAAAAAAACAATATATCGCTTGTTTGCAAAAACGTCGTCATAACTCAAAATATCAAATTTTTCGGGAGAGGCATTTTAAAGTTTCAAAATGCTCTCAATATTATAAAAAGCCCTCAAACACCATAGGTGGAACATTTTTTGGAGCATCAAATATGCCTCTAAAGTTTATAGAAGTTGAAACAATCATAATCTTTACTAAGTCTAAAATATTTGTTGGAACAAGTTGGAACATGTAAGGTTATGTCGTTGGGACATTTAGCACTCCCTAGCGGTCAATTTTTGAGCTACAGATATGACACTGTTACCAAAAAAATCCGTGTTTGAAGATGAATATGTCTGTATAGATAACTCAAAAATTCAGTTTTTTGAGTTATGACGACGTTTTCGCAAACAAGCGATATATATATACATATATATATATATATATATATATATATATGTATATATTTTTTTTTTCATAAGAAACAATGGATAATAGGGGGAATGAGGTTTTGGCCCAAAAAACTTCCATTTTTTTTAACAAAAAATACATTTGACTAATAAAATGAAGATGTTCTAAAAATGTATTATTCTAAACCTATATGTAACACTAAGGTGTGAATTATGTATAAAGCAGCCATTAACACTTAACACAATGCTCCCTCATTTCTCACAGTCCCTCACAGATACTCACTACACTGGCTGAGACTGTAAACACACGAGAGAGGGCTGTAAACATTGAACTGGAAACGGGAGTGGCCACCTGTCAGCAGGCAGCGGAACTACACATCTGGTGCACTTTTTGAAATGCAGTTCGGGCACATCACATCTTAGAGAACAGATCGCACAATTTTAATTATAATATTTTTAATGTTGCATGTTAGTGAATTCGCACATAAAGAAATCGCACAAACAAGACATATCTGTATATATATATATATATATGATATTTATATATATATACATATATACACACTTATGTATATATATATACACACATGTATATATATATACATATATATAATGTATAGAGATGATGCTGTGATGCATGAGATGGAGTGGGTGGGGTATGGGGGGGTGAGGGAGTGTGTATGTACCTAGTTGTATTTTACGAGAAGGAGAGCTAGGCTCGTGGTGTCCCATCTTCATATCTTGTTTTATCTACACTGTTTTTAAATTTGCGTATCATTTTTGCACACACCACATTCTAATCTAACTTGTTCCAAATGTCTATTACCCTGTGGGGAAAGCTGTTCTTTTTCAGGTCTCTTCTATAACTGTCTTTCATGATTTTCTTTCCGTGTCCTCCTGTATTTCTACTGTCCCATTTTATTAGTTCCTCTCTATCAATAGTTTCTATGCCTTTCATGATTCTATTGTTATCAAGTCTCCTCTCTCTCTTCTTTGCTCTAATGTCTGTAGCTCAAGTTTTGCTAGTCTCTCTTGAAATGATAGTTCTGAGAG
Source organism: Oratosquilla oratoria (assembly GCF_046742065.1). Taxonomy (NCBI): domain Eukaryota; kingdom Metazoa; phylum Arthropoda; class Malacostraca; order Stomatopoda; family Squillidae; genus Oratosquilla; species Oratosquilla oratoria. The sequence goes on from NC_134783.1 coordinate 62,636,633, forward strand.
TGTGGGTGCCACTTTCGTAATTGCTCTTTGTATTCTTTCAAGTTTTATTATACATTTTTTGTACTTGGTGATGTCATTGCTGCCTACTCCAATCTTGGTCTTATCAAAGTACAGACGCTCCTCAACTTACGTTTTAGTTAGGTTCCGAACGACCGAACGTAACGTGAAAATGAACGTAAGTTGTTACTGTACTATACATCCATAAATTCTATTACCGTATCTTATAAAACACCCCTAAATCATTAATTATAAACATAACATTGTAAAATAATAACATTAATTTCAAATAAATTAAATTCAAGCAACATAAATTGAGATGGTGGAGGAGAAGGATGAGGAGGAGGAGGCAAGGCACTTTCAGTCTGTCGTTTGTGCTGACATTTTCTCATTACTTATTGAATGGAGTATATGTATATATACATATATATATATATATATATATATATATATATATATATATATATAAATACATATATATATATATATATATATATATATATACTTATATTTATATATATAAATATATATATACATAATATATATATATATATATATAGATATATATATATATATATCTATATATATATATACTGTATACATGTATATATATACACACACACATATATACAAATTCTAGAAGATACAAGGCATTCATTAAATGAGATACTAATGGGCGGAGGTAACCTGGTAATTAGGGGGCCCTTTAATTGCAGAGAAATTTGTTGGGAGGACATGACAGAAAAAGGTGGAGAAGACTTGTGGGGTAATGTATTACTGGACATGGCCATGGAATATACAATGACTCAGTGGGTCAGTGAAAACACCAGATACAGAAATAATGAGGAGCCATCAAGACTAGATTTAATATTTACAAGAGAACCTGAAATTGTGGATAGAATCCAATATGAGACACCAGTTGGAAGGAGTGACCATATACTCATTGAGACTGAACTAAAGGAAGAAATATACATGGAGAGAAATGAAAAGCATAGGAAAGGAAGATTGATGTACAACAAAACAGACTTTGGAAAACTAAAAAAATTCCTTCAGAATAAAAATTGGGAAAATGTTTACATGGAAGAGACAAAAGTGGAAGAGAAATGGGATATCTTGATGGATAATTACAATGAATAGGGACATACCAAGACAGAAGCTAGAGTGTACATTAAATGCTGGTTCAACAAAAGATGCAGTGAGGCAAAAGACAGAAGAAACAGAGCTTGGAAAAGGTGGAGAAAAGATAAAAACCTGAAAAATGGCAAGTATATATAAACTATAGCTATGAGTATGTAAAAGTGCAAAGAGAGGAAAAATAGAACCATGAAAAGGACATTATACCTAAATACAAAGAGCAACCCAAGCTATTCTATTGATACATGAACAGTAAACTTAAAAATAAACAGGAAATGGTGAAACTACGCCAAGAAAATATAGAATACACAGAAGAATTAGAAGTGACCGAAGTCATGAATAATCACATCAAGTCTGTTTTCACTAGCGAGAAAGCACAATATTGGGATAAAGGAAATGAAAGGTGATCTCCCCCCATGAGTGAGATAATAATAACACAAAAAGAAATAATGGAACATCTATCAAACCTTGACATCATGAAATCACATGGCCCAGATGGCATTGCAAATTGGATTCTAAAAGAATGCAAAGAAGAACAAATGGACAAAATACATAATAAGTTGCTCACTTAAAGGAGGAAAAATACCAAGAGACTGGAAAAATGCTAACATTGTACCAATATATAGAGGAAGAAACAAGGAAGAACTATAGACTGGTCTTACTAACAAGAACTATAGCCAAAATTTGTGAGAAAATCATCAAGAATTGATGGGTAAAACACCTGGAAGAAAATAATATAATAATCCTGAGACAATTTGGATTCAGAGAAGGATGAATAAGTACCACAAACTTAATATGTTTTTACTCAAGATTAATAGATATAGTGCAAGAAAGGAATGGATGGGCTGATTGTGCCTTCCTGGACTTACAAAAAGCTTTTGACAAGGTACTAGACAAAAAATTATTAAAAAAAAAACTGGAACATATACAGTAGGAGGGATACAAGGTAACCTACTAAAATGGATGTAGGACTTCCTGATTGGTAGAAAGATGAAAGTAGTGCTCAGAGAAAAATAATCAGGTTGGAAAGATGTGATCTGTATTGGCTCCAATAATGTTTGCTATTTATGTGAATGACATGGATGATGATGTGCAATGTTACATGAGCTTCTTTGTAGACCATGCTAAATTGTTAAGGAAAGTAAAAACTGAAAAGGATTGTAAATCACTGCAGGAAGACCTGAATAAGGTATGGAACTGGAGTCAGAAATGGGAGGTGGACTTCAATATTAAGAAGCATAGTGTAGCATTACGGATTTTGGAAAAAGTAAAAATAGAATATCAGGACAATATAAAATTGGAACTAAGGAGGTAAAGAAAGTGGTATCCGAAAAAGTTTTGGGCATAATCATCTCAAAGGACTTGTCCTATGATAAACAGATGAAATTGTTGGAGAATTGTATAACTTTCTAAGTGGCATTTGCATATTAGGATGAAGAAATGATTAAAAAAATATTGGTCACACTGACAAGGCCCAGACTAGAATATGTGGCGACATTGTGGTCACCCAGTACCAAAAAGGATATAAAGAAAATAGAAAGAATCCAGAGAGCAGCCACAAAAATGGCCCCTGCACTTGCAAACTTGTCACATGAGGAGAGACTAGCTAAACTGGAGTTACCGACTCTAGAGCAAAGAAGAGAGGCGACCTACTGACCATCTACAGAATCATGAAGGGCACATAAATACTTGATAGAGAGAACTTGTTAAACTGGGCCAAGAGAAACACAAGAGGACATGGAAAGAAAATAAAAGAACATAGTTATAGAAGAGATTTGAAGAAAAACAGTTTTCCACATAGAGTGGTGGAATCTTGGAACAAACTGGATGAAAAAATAGTGTGCACAAAAACCATTCATGAGTTTAAGAGCAAACTAGACACTGTGAGATACAAAGGTGGGAGACCACGAGTGTAGCTCCCCTTCCCGTAAAATACAACTAGGTAAATATATATATACATATACACATAAATGTATATACATATATATATATATATATATATATATATATGCAAGTAAAAATTGACAAATATAGAGGCGAGGTGGCAAAATGAAAGGTTAAGGCTAGAGTAGCGAGTTTATTCAGAACCAGACGTTTCGACCTCTAGGATTTTCCTCAGTGGACTGAAAACAGGAGAAGAATCAAAATCTGTCAACAGCTTTCATTATGATCTGACGACCCTGCATGACTTCACCCGTCTCATTTTTTCACACTCGCCAACCTTTAGCTGTGCAGACATCTGAGACCAGGATATAAACCCCCCACAAGAATTAGTGGTGTTTTTGGTGGCAATGTATGCCGCCTCCAAAGCTTTCTTCCTCTTTTTTCCCAGTTTCCTTTGTAATATGTGGGCTTCTTTCCAATTCAGCAGATGATCTTCGTTGATGTGAACTACTAGCGCATCTGATGTTATGTGTAATATATGGGCTTATTTCCAATTCGGCAGATGATCTTCTTTGTCGATGTGAGCTACTATTGCATTTGATGTTCTGTGGTACCTCACATCCCTCTTGTGTTCTTCAAGTCTTTTGTCCAGGCTGCATCCTGTCTCACTGATGTAGGCCTTCTCACAACCTGCACAAGGAATTTTATATACAACACTTATATTTTCTTGTGAATTTTCTTTTTTCTTTGTAAGCTCACCAATTTTCTTTCCTGCTGAAGTAACTAAGTTTAATCTGGTGTTTTTTAAGAAGTTACTAACTATTGGTGCATATTTTGAGTTAGGGTGTGAAATGACTATTCTGTTGGTGTTGTTGTCTGTAAGTGTTGTGTTCCTTTCCATAATTTTGATGGCTTTGTGTTTCAATTTTTTTAAGGAAGTCTAAAGGATATACTAATTGCTGGAAAGATTTAAAGATATGGTTAAATTCATCCTGTACAAATTCTTTACTATATATCCTTAGGGCTCTTAACATGAATCCAATGATTAATCCAGATTTGATTTTTGTATTGTAGACTGAATAAAAATGAATGTAATCTTCTTTGTTGGTTTTCTATACACTATCATTTTATTTCGTTACCTGTTTTCATCACTGCAATATCCAAAAAAAGGAACTTCATCATTTATTTCCTCTTTTAGTGTAAACTGTATTTTTCACTCTACGTTATTCAATTGGGTTAATTTCCGTTTCAAATTAACGAACTCTGGTACCACTACTAGAATATCATCCACATACTGCCACCAATGTGTATCTTTGCCCATGAGTTTGATGTAGCTTGTACTTTCCAATTCTTCTAAATATAGACATGCTACTACTGAACTAAGGGGAGACCCCATGGCTAATCCACTATGCTGAAAATATTCTATGCCATTGAACATGAAATTGATTCATAGAGAAACCAAATTGATGAAATCTCTTTTCGTCACTGGCAGCTCATTCTCACTCAGTTCTCTTACAACTTTTTTAACTGCATTTAATGCTTCTTTTATGGGTACATTTGTAAACAAGGCTTGACCATCAAAGCTGGCTAGTTTTTTGGCAGTTAAATCCATACCTCTAAGTCTACTTAATAAATCAGATGAGTTCTTAAGATGTGCATCACTGATGGTACCTAATATTTTTGTAAACGATTTTGCTACTACTCTGACAAGTCTATGTGGAGGTGATCCTATTCCCGATGTTATAGGTCTCATGGGTATGTTTTGTTTGTGTGTTAGGTAGGCCTCTCATATGTGTGGGTAGTGGTGTTTCTTCTAATAAGCTTACTAATTTCTTACCTCTCTTAGTTTTGTCTAAGATGCACCTCAATGCCTTATAAATTCCATTGCCTTTTCTTTTGCAAATCCACTATTTTATTTTCTATACATATTCTCATCTTCGAGCAGATCTAATATTTTCCTGTCATAATCAGTTTTATTCATAATGACAATTCCTCCATCTTTGTCTGCTTGTGTGATCACTAGGTCCTTATCTTCTCCCAGGTTTTCAAGGGCTGATATATATCTTTTTGGTAAAGCACTGGGATACTGGTCTGCTGCTCCTAGGCAACATGTTATTTCACCTTGAATAAAATCTTTTTCTGTGTCTTCGTCTGTCCATTTGTAATTACGGAACACCTATTCCATATAGTTATACTTTTTAATACCTGTATCAAATTTCCAGGTGCCGAGATAGGAGGGAGGGAGGAGGGTGGAGGGGAGTGGAATATATGGGAAATGAAATGGGTGGGAGTGATTTCTATGCCTTTTTCTTTTTGGCTACCCCCCATGTAAGGGGGAAAACGTCTTTGGTATATGTATGTACACTCCTCCCTCGATTTAAGAATGCTCCATATACGAATTTTTGCTATAACAAACAAAAAAAAATTGTCCCAAAAATCGAAATACGAACTAAAAATTTGCCATAAATAAAATCCTGTAGAAAAAATTACATTAAGAAGAATTATTTTTACATAAATAAAAAAAAAAAAAAAAAAAACTGCCATATCTCCAGGTAAAAAAAAAAGAAAAAAAAATGAAAATAGATAAAAAAAAAAAAAAGTGAAAATAGATACGTACATTTGTTATTATTTTCAAAACAATGCCGTGTACTGCTCGGTCTACTCACTCGGTCTCGGTTAATCGTGGATTATTAGCATTATTTCAAGTGACATTATGCCTCCTAAGCGTCCTGGAAGCCCTATTAATCACTTCCATACGGTGACGCCTACGTAGGTGGCATGAGAAGCAAGTGGGTACGCGATGATGCCGACATCGGCATCTTGACTATATTTATTGTAGTCATACCTACGTAACCTCTATTCTCTCTAAACTGGCTTCATCATATTTTCTATGGTTATCAAAATTCACGGGTGAAAGAGAACGAACGATTGAGCACCGACTTAATTTTTTATAATGCGATTATTATGACACAACATTGCACGTCGGGTAGCTAATGCTGCCAGACGTGCGATGTACCCCGGAGTGAAGAGGTTAAAGATGGTGACAAGCCTAAGAGGGCTAGGAAAGCAATATCTCTAGATACTAAGTTGTCTGTGCTAAAGAAAAGTGACGAAGGAATGAGAGTGAAGGACATCGCAAATTTGTTTGGCTTGGCTGCTCGATTTAAGTATATTCAATATACGAACGTTTTTTCAAGAATGTAACTAGTTCGTAAATAGAGGGAGGAGTGTATCAAATTTCAAATCAAGAAAAAGAGCCTCTTTTTCTGTTAGACAACCGTTTACTTGAAAAATTGTTCACTATTCTTGGTTTATCCGCATTCTTCCATTCGCTTTCATCACACAGTTTTTCTTACTTTCTTTAGAATCTGTTGCCCTGGGTTTCAGTAAAATGAGCCAATTCTTTGTGTTGTCAACGTGAAAGGCAAAAGTGATGACACTGCTCTTTTAATTCCACAATTTTGAATGACAAAACCTCAGATGCTTCTTCGATGTGTATTCACGCTCTTTCACTAAAAGGAACTAATTTACTTTGTAGTTGCTTTAAGGCAGATTTGGGAAGTACCTGTTCTTCGATGCATCTTCTCGGGAATTTAAGCTGAGTCATCCACTTTGATATCTTCTTTCTGTGAAAAAACTCCTTCACTTCTAAGCCTTGCATATTGCCACCTCCTGACAAATGTAAGAAGATATATAAGTGCATTACTCAGCTTAAATTCCTAAGATGATGCATCGAACAACAGGTACTTCCAAAATCTGCCCCAAAGCAATGCCAAGTAAATTAGTTCCTTTTAGTGAAAGTGTGTGAATACACATCGAAGAAGTGTGTAAAGTTCTGTCATTTAAAATTGTTGAATTAAAAGAGCAGTGTCGTCCCTTTTGCTTTTCACATCAACAGAAATTTACTGTTTACTTGAAAGATGTGAGATACCACAACATCAAATGCACTAGTAGTTCACATTGACGAAGATCATCTGCTGAAATGGTAAGAAGCCCACATATTACACAGGAAGCTAGGAAAGAAGAGGAAAGCTTTGGAAGTAGTATACATTGCCACTGAAAACACCACTAATTCTCATGCGGGATTTATGTTCTGGTCTCAAACGTCCACACAGCTGGCGGTTGGCGAGTGTGAAAAAATGAGACTGGAGCGAGGTCATGCAGGGTCGTCAGATCATAATGAAAGCTGTTGACAGATTTTTATTCTTCTCCTGTTTTCAGTCCACTGAGGAAGACCCTAGATGTTGAAAAGACTGGTTCTGAATAAACTCACTACTCTAGCCTTAACTTTTCATTTTGCCACCTCACCTCTAATATATATATATATATATATATATATATATATATATATATATATATATATATATATATATATATATATATATATATATATATATATACACACACAATGTGTGTATGTATATATATATAAATTATATATACATCCTTTTGAGGGGGAACTGGCTCTTCTCTAAGGCTACCTCCCTTGTAAGGGGTGAAAAAAGCCATTGGTATATGTATGTATATAATTCTGGATGAAATCAGCAGTGGTAGTGGGTTTCATAATTTTGAGCTTGGTATTTCTTATTTTAAGAAATATTTTTCTGTTGGCAGCAAAAATTGAATATTCATTCAGTCATTGAAAGGATAAAGATATCTACATTTGAGTATTGACTAGTTTTATCTAATGAAAGTATCAGGCTGAGATCTGTTGATGTTTCCACATAAAATCTTGAATATTTGAATTGTTAATGAGACTGCTAATGTGTAGGTGGGCTCTTTCAGCAAAGTGTTTGAACAGAAATTAGTAGCCAAGTATTCATGGGCAGGATTTTATGGCTCAGACATGAATAAGCTTACAGTTGACTTTGGCGCTGATTGACTTTTACAATGGTGACTGGTTCTTGTCTCTAATATTTTAATGGGGCATATATTTACTACTTTACACAAATAGTTATAGGCATAGTTGGTGCTGGGTTGGTTGTGCCTATCTCAACTTATACTTGACTAGGAATTGAAGAAACAGCTAGCACAGCTGTCACACAATCAGGCACTAAACAGTTTCTACCTTGACCAGAGTGAGACAAAGAAGTTTGAATTATTCAAAGGTTGGCCTATTAGCATTCTACATAAGAGTATTGCTGCAATGGTAAACTACTTTTTCTCCTGGTGAGAGAACAAACTGATAGAGAAAGAACCTCTTGAAGTGGGAAAATTCCCTAAAAGTGGTAAACCAACTGACAGGTTTTATTTTTCTCCAGGAGGTGGGAGGGGAGCAGGTGGGTGGTCTTCACCCTGTCTGAGGCTTTGGTGACAATGACAGCCTTGGCAATGGCTGTTTCACAACAGAAAAATTGATCATCGCTGCTTCATACCATATCACCACCTATGGGAGAGGAAAGGAGCTTCTTCTCTCTACATGAGAGAAATGTAAGTAAGGGATATGGGATTCAAGGATATGTAAACAAAGCTAAATATGAAAATCAAAGTAAGGCTTATAGCACTGAGACATTGGAGTTCAATGAATATCTACAAAGTAACAAGCACCAGTTTCACTACACTGGATATGCCAGGGGTGCTTAGCCTCTGGTGTCCCCCAGAAGAAGGGGGTGCAATGCACCTCTGCAAGGACCAAATATAAAATGTTAAAATGGTCTATCTTATCTATCTCTCATACATTTTTTCTTTGAAGGAGAGTTGATGTCTTCTTTTGCAACCCTTTTTGGAGACATTATTATTATCATTATTCCCATTACTTCTTTTTTTTTTTTTTTTTTTTTTTTTTTTTTTTTTTTTTTTTTTTTTTTTTTTTTTTTTTTTTTTTTTTTTTTTTTTTTTTTTTTTTTTTTTTTTTTTTTTTTTTTAGAAAGTACTTTCCTAAACCTTCCAATTATCTTTTATAAGATTGTATTCTTCTGCAAACCTTTTTGGATAATTTTTTTAAGCATTATCTTATCCAGTAGTTAATTTTTTTTCCAATTCTTTTAATTCCTTTTTTATTTCTTCTTTTTCTTGGAAAGTTCTTTCCCAAACCTGAGACTCATGCCCAAAAATTATTCCTCTTTATTTGAAGTGCATTGCTTTCAGGAGTACCTCCTGTTGTGAGGTACCTGCAAAAATGCCACCATCAGCTTTCTGCCGGGTTCTGGAAAGTACTGCTTGGGGCAATGATGTCATTTACCCATGTCAGCTATTTCCTGGGTTCTGGGTGGAGCAATAACATCATCACTGGAAATTAGTTTTTGAGGGTATATAGGAATAGCTTCAAGGTTGTCTATGTAGGATTATTATATCCAGAAATCCAGCAATTGCCACCAGCCAGACCTAGCCTTCACACAGTATACCTGGTTCAGTTAAAGGACAAAGTTTTAGCTCACATCCTAGGATGTATTTACCTAGTTGTATTTTGTGGGAAGGGGAGCTACGCTCGTGGACTCCCGCCTTTGTATCTTGCAGTTTGCTCTTAAACTCATGGTTTCTGCGCACACTATCTTTTTCATCCAGTTTGTTCCAAGTGTCCACCACTCTATGTGGAAAACTGTTTTTCTTCAAATCTCTTCTATAACTATGCTTTTTTATTTTCTTTCCATGTCCTCTTGTGTTTCTCTTGTCCCAGTTTAACAAGTTCTCTATATCGAGTATCTATGTGCCCTTCATGATTCTGTAGATGTTCAATAGGTCACCTCTCTCTCTTCTTTGCTCCAGAGTTGGTAACATCAGTTTAGCCAGTCTCTCCTCAAATGACAAGTTTGCAAGTGCAGGGGCCATTTTTGTGGCTGCCCTCTGGATTCTTTCTATTTTCTTTATATCCTTTTTGGTACTGGGTGACCACAATGTTGCCGTATCTTCTAGTCTGGGCCTTGTCAGTGTGACCAATATTTTTTTTTAATCATTTCTTCATCCAAATATGCAAATGCCACTTTTATTGATCTTAGCAAGTTATACGATTCTCCAACAATTTTGTTTATCTGTTTATTATAGAACAAGTCGTTTGAAATAATTACGCCCACATTTTTTTTGGACCCCACTTACTTTACCCTCTTAATTTCAATCTTATATTGTCCTGATATTCTATTTTTACTTTTTCCAAACTCCATTATGCTACACTTCTTAATATTGAAGTCCACCTCCCATTTCTGACTCCAGTTCCATACCTTATTCAGATCTTCCTGTAATGATTCACAATCCTCTTCAGTTTTTACATTCCTTAACAGTTTGGTGTCGTCTGCAAAGAAGCTCATGTAACACTGCACATCATCATCCATGTCATTCACATAAATAGCAAACATTGTTGGAGCCAATACAGATCCTTGCAGTACTCCACTGATCACCTCTTTCCAACCTGAATATTTTTCCCTGAGCACTACTCTCATATTTCTACCAATCAGGAAGTCCTACATCCATTTTAGTAGGTTCCCTTGTATCCCTCCTATATGTTCCAGCTTTTTTTTAATCATTTTTTGTATGGTACTAGTACTTTTTCAAGGTCTTTTTGTAAGTCCAGGAATGCACAATCAGCCCATCCATTCCTTTCTTGCACTATGTCTATTAATCTTGAGTAGAAACATATTAAGTTTGTGGTACATGATCTTCCTTGTCTGAACCCAAATTGTCTTGGGTTTATTATATTGTTGTCTTCCAGGTGCTTTACCCATCAATTCTTGATGATTTTCTCACAAATTCTGGCTATAGTACTTGTTAGTGAGACTGGCCTGCAGTTAGTTGGTTCTTCCTTGTTTTCTCCTTTATATATTGGTACAATGTTAGCATTTTTCCAGTCTTTTGGTATTTTTCCTTTAAGTGAGCAACTTATTATGTATTTTGTCTGTTAGTTCTTCTTTGCATTCTTTTAGAATCCAATTTGCATTTCCATCCGGGCCATGTGATTTCCAGATGTCAAGGTTTGATAGATGTTCCAATATTTCTTTTTGTGTTATTGTTATCTCACTCATGGGGGATATCGCCTTTCATTACCTTCATCCCAATATTGTGCTTTCTCTCTAGTGAAGACAGATTTAAAGTCATTATGACTTTGGCCATTTCTAATTCTTCTGTGTATTCTATATTTCCTTGGCATAGTTTCACCATTTCCTGTTTCTTTTTAAGTTTACCATTCACGTATAGATAGAATAGCTTGGGTTGCTCTATGCATTTATCTATAATATCCTTTTCATGGTTCCTTTTTTCCTCTCTTCTCACTTTAATATACTCATTTCTATAGTTTATATAAACTTACCATTTTCCTAGTTGTTTTTCTTTTCTCCTTCTTTTCCAAGCTCTGTCCCTTCTATCTTTGCCTCACTGCATCTTTTGTTGAACCAGCATATAATGTACACTCTAATTTTCTTATGTTTTTCTTTGTGCTGGGTACCCACAATGTTGCGGAATATTCTAGTTTATGTCTTATCAGTGTAACCACCAGCATTTAATGTACACTCTCTCTAGCTTCTGTTTTGGTACATGCTTATTCACCTCTTCATTGTAATTATCCATCATGATATCCCATTTCTCTTCCATGTAAAATTTATCCCAGTTTGCATTCTGGAAGAATTTGTTAAGTTTTGCAAAGTCTGTTTTGTTGTACATCAATCTTCCTTTCCTATGTTTTTCATTTCTCTCCATGTATATTTCTTCCTTTAGTTCAGTCTCAATGAGCCACCAATCAAAAGAGAGTACCTGATATATGCATATATATATATATATATATATATATATATATATATATATATATATATGCATTTACCCACTTGTATTTTACGGGATGAAAGCTATGCTCATAGCGACCCATTTTCGTATCTCTCCGAATCCAGATTTGACAGTGTAGGTGCCATTTTTGTCACTGCTCTTTGGATTCTTTCTAATTTTCTTATGTTCTTCTTTGTGCTGGGTACCCACAATGTTGCGGAATATTCTAGTTTAGGCTTTATCAGTGTAACCACCAGCATTTAATGTACACTCTCTCTAGCTTCTGTTTTGGTACGTGCTTATTCACCCCTTCATTGTAATTATCCATCAAGATATCCCATTTCTCTTCCACTTTTGTCTCTTCCATGTAAAATTGATCCCAGTTTGCATTCTGGAAGAATTTCTTTAGTTTTGCAAAGTCCATTTTGTTGTACATCAATTTTCCTTTCCTATGATTTTCATTTCTCTCCATGTACATTTCTTCCTTTAGTTCAGTCTCAATGAGCCACCAATCAAAAGAGAGTACCAGATATATGTATATATATAAATATATATGTATTTACCTAATTGTATTTTACGGTAGGGGAGCTATGCTCATAGTGACCCATTTTCATATCTCTCCGCATCAAGTTTATTCTTATAATCATGTATAGTTTTGGCATTCACTGTTTCTCCATTCAGTTTATTCCAGACATCAATCACTCTATGTGTGAAGCTATTCTTTTTCAGGTCTCTTCTATAAGTGTCCTTCTTTAGTTTCTTTTCATGTCCTCTTGTTTCTCTTCTGTCCCACTTATAAGTCATCTCTATCAAGAATTTTAATCCCTTTCATAATTCTGTAAATGGTCAATAAATCACCTCTTTCTCTTCTCTGTTCCTGTGTTGACAGATGTAATTTCTCTAATCTTTGTTCATGTCAGATTTGACAGTGTAGGTGCCATTTTTGTCACTGCTCTTTGGATTCTTTCTAATTTTCTTATGTTCTTCTTTGTGCTGGGTGCCCACAATGTTGCGGCATATTCTAGTTTAGGTCTAATCAGCATAACCAGTATTTTTTTAACCATCTCATCTATGTTGTCGAAGGCCACTTTCATTGATCTTAGTAAATTAAAAGTATCTCCAAATAATTTATTGACATGTTTATCAGGTGTCAAGTCACTTGAGATGATTACTCTTAGGTCTTCTGAATTTACTTTTTTAACTTGTTTCCAATTTTGTATTACCCGATACTCTATTTTTGCTTTTTCCAAATTCCAATATGCTACATTTCTTGATGTTGAAGTTCATCTCACATTTCTGACTCCATTCCCATATTTTGTCTAGGTCTTCTTGTAGCGATCTACAATCTTCTTCCGTTTTTACTCTCGAGTAATTTGGCATCATCAGCAAAGAAGTTCATGTAACAATTTACTCCCTCATCCATATCGTTTATATATATGGCAAACATTAAAGAAGCCAATACAGAGCCTTGTGGGATGCCACTTTTCACATCTTCCCAGTTCAAATTTTTATCTCTAAGTACCACTCTCATTTTTCTTCCAATTAAGAAGTCCTTCATTCATCCCAGCAGCTTACCTTGTATTCCTCCTATTATTCAAACTTTTCTTATCAATTTTTTATGTGGTACCTTATCAAATGCCTTCTGCAAATCCAAGAAAGCGCAATCTACCCAGCCATCTCTTTTTTGTATTATCTCAATTAATCTCGAGTAAAAGCAAATTAGGTTTATGGTACACGATCTTCCACTTCTAAAGCCAAATTGTTTAGGGTTTATTATTCTATTTTCTTCCAAGTGTTTGGTCTGTTTCTTTCTGATGACTTTTTCACATATTTTTGTAACTGTGCTTGTAAGGGATACTGGTCTGAAATTTGTAAGATCTTCCCTACTTCCTCCTTTGTATATTGGTACTATGATTGCATCTTTCCAATCTTGTGGTACCTTTCCTTCTTTGAGTGAGGAGTCTATTATCTTGTATAGTTTGTCTGTCAGTTCGTCTATGCACTCTTTCAGTATCCAATTTGCAATTCCATATGGTCCATGCAATTTCCTGATATCTAGGTTTTTTATTTGATCTCTTATTTCTTTTTGTGTTACCTTTATTTCTTTCATTTTGGGTGATCTTTCTTGTTTTCTATCTTCCTAAAATTGTGAGCTCAAAAATTGTAAAAACTGACTTGAAATGTCTGATCATGACTTCTGCCATTTCTGTATCATCTATATATTCTTTATCTCCTTCATGCAATTTCACTATTTCGTGTTTATCCTTTAGTTTTTCATTTATATATCTGTAAAAGAGTTTAGGTTGATCCTTACATTTGTCTATAATATCTTTTTCATAATTTCTTTTTTCTTTCCTGTGTATATTCACATATTCATTCCTAAGTTTTATATATGTTTGCCATTTGGATGTTTTTTTTTTCTTTCTTTTTTCCATTTTTTCCAGGCTTTGTCTCTTCTGTCTCTAGCCTCACTGCACCTTTTGTTATACCAACACTTTATATAAATCTCTTTTTTTTTTTTTTTTTTTTTTTTTTTTTTTTTTTGGTACATATTTGTCAATTCCTTCCTTGTACTTTTCTTTGAATATGTTCCATTTGTCTTCCATCTTTGTTTCCTCTTTAGAGAATTTGTCCCAGTTAGTGTTTTGGAATTTTTTTCTTAGTTTTTCAAAATCTGTTTTGTTGTATATCAATCTTCCTTCTCTATGCTTATCGTTCCTACCTACACTGTTCTGTTCTTTTAATTCCAACTCTATTAGTATATGGTCACTCTTTCCAATTGGTGTTTTGTATTCCATTTTGTTCACAATATCTGGTTTTGACAGTTCCTCATTGTTTCTATATCTAGTATTTTCCTTAACCCATTGTGTTAGGGTGTGTTCGATAGTCATATCTAGTAGAATGTTGCTCCAATGATCTTCTCCCTCTTTTGCTATGATTTCTTCCCAGATTATATCCTTTGCATTAAAATTGCCCATGACTATTGTTTCCATCCTCTTTTAGTACCTCACTTAGCACATTCATTGCGTCTTCCAGTAATTTAGAATGTTCGCTATCCAACCAAGCCTGTGTTTTTGGTGGCACATACACTGCTAGAAATTTTCTGCCTTTCTTCCTTTTGTTTACAATTTTGATCATAATTAATTCTACATTGCCTTGACCTTCATTATCTTTGTCACATTTAGACCCTTTTTGGTCAATATCATGACACCTCCTCCCTGCTTGTCTGTTCTATTTTTCACCCAGTGTTTGTATAGACCTTGTCCCACTATGCTTGTTGATATATTTCCTTTCAGTTTTTGTCTCCACAATTTCCATGATGTCAGGTTTTTCCATTTCTAGATAGTCATTTGGTTCACTGATTCCAGAGATCATGCCGTCAATATTTGTGTATGCCACTTTTAGTTTCATATCCTTCCTTTTTTTGGTTTAAGTTTCAATTTTTTTTATGTACCATTTTTTCAGTCTCAAGTCCAGCACTCTCCAAAAAAAAAAAATTATTTTCTGTCTCTGTTCCTTTCTCATTTCTGTCATTGACTTCAATTCTAAGAGCTTTGTCTTTCTCTTTTTCCTCATCACTCATTTCCTTTTGTATCCATATGTTTGAATTTCTCGCTGTTTGCCAATTTAACCACTTTTGATACTATCTCCTCAGCTATCATTTGAGTTAGTTTTATTATCAGTGGTCTATGATGTTTTTCCTTTGAATATTTGCCTATATTGTGGATTTCATCAATTTCCTTATTGAGATTTTGTCCTTCATCCTGTACCCTGTCTGGGGTATTGGCTGCATGTTATTGTGGCAGAGTAGCATGCAGTTGATACTTTAGGGCCTATATGGGGCGCCCCTATGGACCAGGGCCACACATAATTTTGTCTGTGATAGAGGAAAACTCTGTTCATAAAGAAATGATGACACTTTGATACAACAACTGTCCCTCCGTTATGCTGTTCCCCAACCCCTTGTTACTGTCCTGTACCATTTCTCTGAATATTAATTTCCTCTTTTTGCCTACCCTGTGGTGGGGGAAGAGAATGCTACCACCAAGTCTTTTTACTTGAGTCGTAAGAGGTGACAAAAAACAGGATGGGGGTGGGATTAGGAGTCCTACTACCTGTAGCCCCACAGGGGACATTCCTAAAAAAGTAAAGGCATAAGAGGGTCTGGGAGTTTTCCAACCAGTACCCCACGGTTTGGGTCTTTTAATGTGCATAGATGTGGTACTGATGAGAGTAAAAGGGAAGAGATAGGCAGTATGTTTGTGAGAAGAAAGATGGATGTGCTGGCTTTGAGTGAAACTAAAATGAAAGGGAAGGGTGAGTGTGAGTTTGGGAGTGTAGCTGGGAGGTACTCAGGAGTGAAGAGGGTACAAGGGAGAGAAGGGGTGGCTATACTAGTAAGTGAGGAGAAAGGTAAACATGTAGTGGAGTGGAAGGAGGTTTCTTCAAGGTTGATGTGGATGAGGGTGAAGCTGGGAAGTGAAATGAGGGTTTTTGTAGGTGTGTATGGGCCTGGTAGTGAGAAGAGCATAGAGGAAAGGGAGGCTTTTTGAGTAGATATAAATGAGTGCATAGAGGGATTAGGGAGAAATGTCAATGTAGTTGTATTGGAAGACCTTAATGCTAGGGTAGGAAATGAACCAATAGATGGAGTGATTGGGAAGTATGGAGTTCCAGGTAAAAATCGTAGTGGAGAATTGATGGTGGAGATGTGTCTTGAGAGTTTATGATAGCAAATACAGTGTTTAGGAAGAAAGTCAAGCATAAGTACATATGGGAGAGGGTGATGGACGGAAGGGTGGTAGATAGAGTGTTAATGGACTATATAGTGGTGATCAGGAGTATGGAAGGAAGAGTTAAGGATGTACATGTTTTAAGGGGAGAGAGTGGGAGAATATCAGATCAATTTCTGGTGGAAGGTAAATTGAGAGTGGAGAATAGGTGGAGAAAGAGGAAAAGGGCAGAAGGTAGGGAAGTACTTAGAATGAACTGCTTAAATGAGGAAAAAAAGGAGACTGAGTATAAGAAGTTGAGAGAGGAGTGGGAGAGAGTAAAGGATAGAGTAGAACTAGGAGTGGATGAGGAATAGGGATGGTTCAAGGAGGGAGTCATGAGGTGTGCAAAGATGGTGTGTGGAACAAGGAGGGCGGGAGGAAATAGAAGGAAAGGTAGTGAGTGGTGGGGTGAGGAAGCAAAGATGGGTGTAGAAGAGAAGAAGCAGGCATTCATAGATTGGCTACAAATTAGGATGAGGTAATCGTAAGCATAAGATAAAGGAAGCAAAGAGGAGAGCAGATGTGAAATGGGGTTAGAGTACAACAACAAAAATTAAAAGTAATAAAAAGATATTTTGGAAAGAAAGTAAAAGAGGAAGAGGAGGCGAATCAAGTAGAGAAGAAAAGGTGCAGATAGAGAGATGATAATGGAAGAGAAGGCAGTAAGGGGTTGGGCAGAGTATTTTAAGGAGGATACGGAGGGAAAGGTAGTTGCAGTGGGAAGCGCTAAGAAAATGAGAGTGATGTGTGAGGAAAATGGAAGAGAAATAGGGAAAGATGAAGTGAAAGCAGCTGTTAAGATGATGAGAGCAGATAAAGCACCTGGGTTGGATGGATGACATGCAGAATGTCTGAAGAAAGAAGGTACAGTTATGGTGGACTGGCTGGTGAGGTTATTTAATGTTTGGAGAGAGTAGAGTGCTGGAGTACTGGAGGAATGCCTGTATAGTTCCACTTTACAAGGGAAAGGGGGACAAGTGTGAGTGTAGTAGTTTCAGAGGGATCAGCTTGTTGAGTGTAGTTGGATAGGCTTATGGGAGGGTCTTGATTGAGAGGATTAGGAGAGGAACAGAGGGAGTAGTTGGTAAGGAACAGTGTGGTTTTAGGACAGGTAGGGGGTTGTGTAGATCAGATTTTTACAGTAAGACAGATATGTGAAAAAGCTATAGGAAAAGGTAAGGATGTTTTTTGGGCTTTTATGGATCTGGAAAAGGCTTATGACAGGGTAGACAGGAAGGTACTGTGGGAGGTACAGCAGATATATGGGATAGGAGGAAAGCTATTAAGAGTAGCCAAGAGTTTTTACAAGAGTAGTAGAGCTTGTGTTGGGATTAGAAATGGAGAGAGTGAATGGTTTGAGGTAAAGATGGGACTTTGTCAGGGATGTGTTATATTGCCCTGGCTGTTCAATCTATACATGGATGGGGTGGTGCGAGAGGTGAATGCAAGGGTAGTGGGTCAGGGGTTTGAGATGGTTTAAGAAAATGGAGAAAAGTGGGAGGTGAGCCAGTTGTTGTTTGCTGATGACACTGTGCTTGTAGCAGGATCAGAGGAGGTATTGAGAAAGTTAGTGACAGAGTTTGAGGTGTGTGATAGAAGGAAGTTGAAGATAAGTGTGGGCAAAAGTAAGGTGGTGAGATGTACAAGGGGAGGAGAGTGACAGCAGTCTGGAAGTGAGCATTAAGGGTGAGAGACTGGAGAAAGTGGATAGTTTTAGATACTTGGGTGCGAATGTGACAGGAAAGGGAGGAGTGGGGGTGGAGGTAGAATGTACATTGAGAGTAAATGCCTTGGTGGATTAAAAAGTGTAATGAGAAATAGACATCTGAGAATGGATTGATTGTGCCAACAGCACTGTGCGGGGCAGAAACATGGAACATAAGATAGGAAGAGAGGATTTTGAATGTGTTTGGGATGAAATGTCTGAGAAGTATGATAGGGGTAACTAGGCTAGAGTGAGAAATGAGGAGGTGAGGAGGAGAACAGGGATGGAAAGGGAGTTGGGAGATAGGGTTGATGAAAGAGTATTGGGATGGTTTGGACACATGGAAAGAATGAGTGAAGAAAGATTAGTAAAAGAGGTGTGGAAGGCAGAGGTGGAAAGAGTGAATATGAGGGGGCATCCTAGGATGAGATGGATGGATGGGGTGAAAAGGGTATTACAAAAGAGAGGAATATCTGTTGAGGAAGGATGGGAGAGGACAAAGATAGGGGTGAATGGAGAAGGGTTGTGTATGGATGATGCTGTGATGCATGAGGGGGAGTGGGTGGGGGATGGGGGGTGAGGAAGTATGTATGAGAAAAATTTTGACACAGCCCGAAGGGATTTCTCCCCGTCTTCTCCTTTTCTGCATGAGGGGACGGAGAGGGGCGTCTCTGATTTTATGAAGCGGCCTTGCTGTGGATGTGCTATGTCTTGCAACACTGCTTCTGACCCAAGGCAGTGGGCAGGATGCAGGGATGACCCGTCATCCAGGAGGTGCCAAGATAATGAGGGAAGGAGGAGGGTGGAGGGGAGTGGAATATGTAGGGAATGTAATGGGTGGGAATGATTTCTATGCCTTTTTCTTTTTGGGTACCCCATGTGTAAGGGGGAAAAAGCCTTTGGTATATGCATGTATTTCCTTCTTTTCCCTCTGGTTTCTATACATATCATGTTTTTCCTGGATACCATGGACCACAATGCTCTTACCTTTGTCAACTGTATCTCCCACCCAATTTTCCTTTTCTTTAATCACTTTCATGACTGTTTCTTTTGTATTTTCCTCCATCTGTTTTTGTACTATTTCACGAAAGGATATTTCTTTATTTTCCTGTTCTTGTTTCCATTGATTTTTTATTTCAGTGAGGTCTATTTCTTTGATTGACTCTTCCACCTTGCCAGTTACTGCTTGTAATTATTCTTTGACCTTTTTCAATTCATTTTTATTCTTGTCCTAATTTTTCATTCTTTCATTTTCTCTTTTTAGGGTTTCAATTTCGCTCTTTAGGTCGCCTAATTTTTTTATCATTTTCTCATTACTCTTTGGCAACGTAATCAATTCTCTAAGAACCACTCGGTAATCCAATTTCAAGTCTATGATTTCTTCCATTAAATCATTTACTTCATGATTCCTTAATGCATTACTATATCTAGTATCTCTATATTTAAGCTTTTGCCTATTTCACCTGGGTTTCTTTGAAACCCTGAAAAACTTTTATTTTCCTACCTTTGGTTTTTCCTTGGTGTGTCTATGACACAATGCCTTTTGGGGATGACACCTCTCAGACTTTCCACTATACTTACATCTAGTCCTCTCTTTGTTGGTTCATTTGTTATTCTTTCTTCTTTCTCTTTCTCCATTATGCCAAAACTATACCCACTTCAAGATATGGAAAACTTTACCAGTCACTTCGAGTACCATAGCTCATCGCGTACAATAACAACAATAGGTTTCCTTTGTTTTCGCCTATAAACCGCTAGATAGCCGTGCTCAACGCAGAACTTCCTTTCACTTCAGTGTTTGGAACGAGTGTGTCTTCTCTGTGATGGTTGCACCTAATCTTAATGCCTCCTTTCAGGGTTGCCAGATTCTGGTGTATTTACCTAGTTGTATTTTACAGGAAGGGGTGTGTGTGTGTATTTACCTAGTTGTATTTTGTGGGAAGGGGAGCTATGCGCATGGTGTCCCGCCTTTGTATCCCGCAGTGTCTAGTTTACTTTTAAACTCATGAAAGGTTTTTGTGCGTACTATTTCATTATCCAGTTTGTTCCAAGTGTCTACTACTCTATGTGGAAAACTGTTTTTCTTCCATTCTCTTCTGTAGCTATGTTTTTTTATTTTCTTTCCATGTCCTCTTGTGTTTCTTTTGTCCCAGTTTAGCAAGTCCTCTCTATCGAGTATCTCTGTGCCTTTCATGATTCTGTAGATGGTCAGTGGGTCACCTCTCTCTCTTCTTTGCTCCAGTGTCGGTAACTCCAGTTTAGCCAATCTCTCCTCATATGATAGGTTTGCAACTGCAGGTGCCATTTTTGTTGCTGCTCTCTGGATTCTTTCTATTTTCTTTATATTTTTTTTGGTACTGGGTGACCACAATGTCGCCGCATACTCTAGTCTAGGCCTTATCAATATAACTAATATTTTTTTTTATCATGTATTCGTCCAAGTATGCAAATACCACTTTTATTGATCTTAACAAGTTGTGAGCCTCCCCGACAATTTTGTTAATCTGTTTATCATAGGACAAGTCGTTTGTGATAATTACCCCCAAATCTTTTTCGGATCCTGTCTTCTTTACCTCCTTGGTTCCAATTGTATATTTTCCTGATATTCTGTTTTTGCTTTTTCCAAACTCCATTATGCTACACTTCTTAGTATTAAAGTCCACTTCCCATTTCTGACTCCAGTTCCATACCTTATTCAGGTCTTCCTGCAGTGCTTCAGTCCTTATCAGTTTCTACTTTCCTTAACAGTTTGGCATCATCTGCAAAGAAGCTCATGAAACATTTCACATCCTCGTCCATGTCATTCACATAAATAGCAAACATTATTGGTGCCAATACAGATTCTTGCAGTACTCCACTGATCACCTCTTTCCAATCTGAATATTTTTCTCTGAGCACTACTATTTATCATATAAGTGTATACACACATATATATATGTGCCACCTCACCTCCATATTTGTCTGTCTTTACATACATGTGTTTATATATGCAAATGTATATATATAATATTGATATATATTGTGGTATGAATGTGGTGCAGATAGGGGTGCACAGTTGGCACCCCCAGCATTGGGTCAAAGGTCATGGTGTAGGAAGGAGGGCAAAGGGTGTGCAAGAGTGTGTGTGGGTCAGTGCATTTGTGGAATGAGAAGGTGCAAGCGTAACCTTGATAGGATTAGAATTAACAGAGCTAGTGATTTTTGGTAAGGTAGATTGTAGAGTGAGAGAAGTGTGTCAGGGATTGAAGAGTGAAACAGAAGCAACCAAAGAACCAGGAAATCACAGAAATTAGGCGAGCTAGAAGTCTTACAAGCTATCTAGGCACTAAAGATGGCTGAGACAACAAACAATGGAGTTGTCAGATGTCTCAAAAAGGCAGAATTTTTGGCAAAATTAACCGAAGTCTACCTAGAAAAGGAAGGTAGTGATCAAGCAGATGGAGAAAAAATAAAAAGACTGAAAGAGGCTCTTGCTGAGAGTCTGTTTGAATCGTTTAATTGGCTGCAAAGAATTCGCTGGGCTGGCAAACAGATTGACATTTTTGGCAACAAAATTAGGAGATTAGTGGCACTGTCAACATTCAAAGGCACAGGCTTGGAGTAACTTGTTAGAATGGTATTTGTGAATGCTTTCCAGATTGTGTATTTGCTGGACTACAGGAAGTAAATACTGTCATGTCGGTGAGTATGGATGTGTTAATAGTCTGTGCTAGGCTTCGCACAAACACACAGATGGATGAGTCTTTAGCTGCCATGGCAATGAGAAAGCACAAAGCCCAACGTGAGACCCAGGGCCGAGATGGCAGCCCGATGACTTATATGGGAAGAGGCCAGAGCTGGTGGAGCAGGGCCCTCCACCTGACAATGGAAGAGGGAAAACAGGATAGTCCAGGAGTGACCACAGTAGATGGAGGGAACCACCTAGGATCCATTGTTATGCATGTTGGCACCCTGGTCACTTTGCAAATAATTGTAGAGACGGAGCCCATATGATATGAATGCAATGAGCCCAGAGATATTGTTCGACACTGTGAATAGGTAAATGGATGAGGGGCGGCTGCTACACAAGTGGCCACCAAAGAAATGTAAGGACACTGTCCAATTGTATGCCAATTGTAGCTGTCTGGTTGAGAGGAAGATGTGCAAGAGCATTAGTAGATTCTGGATGTTCAACCACGATTGTAATGGCTGACTTGATTAAAGAATTCAGACAGGGAGATATGGTCCTGATGACAGTTGTTGAAAGGGAGGCAAAGTGTGTGGGCAACCAGGAGGTTGAAATGATGGAGGGCATTCCAATATGACTATATAAGTGCTTGTTATTAGAATGGCCATAGAGGAAATTGATGTGGTGCTGGGAATGGATGCAATTGCACAGCTTGGAGAAGTCACATTTGTTGCTGGACAAGTGAGGATTGGAGTGATATGCAAGAACGGGAGAGGGAGGACCCGTCTGAGGCTGGAAATGGATGTAGGGGTGACACTGAGGGCCAGGAAGGGCAGTGTCGCCACAAAACTCAACTTTGATAAGAAGGCGGCGCCTTGTATAATTGAGGACAAAGACTTCCCGGCAAAATTTGTTGGCCAGAAGTGGGAGGTAGAGTATTAACTTAAAAAAGGCTCCCCTCTATTGAAGAACAAATTTGACTTCAATGAAAACACTTTTGGAGAATGGGTAAGGGATGACTTTGACATTGAAGTATAGCAGTGGATTGATGAGGGATTTCTGAGTCCAACTAGTGTTGGATTTCCAAGAGTTGAACCAGTTCATGAGGTGTCATACTGGTCATGATTTTGTAGACATATGTAATGAGACCCTATGTAAATGGTGCCAAATGAGGGGGCATCTACAATTGTAGATCTATGGGTGGCTTACCTACAGATTCACATGGCCAAGAAGCTATGGAAATACCAACTAATAAAATATAAAGGTAAAACATATTGCTTGACCAGACTGGGATTTGGGCTGTGCTCAGCTCTGAGGATAATGATGAGGATCCTGAGGATAGTACTGGAGAAGACTGAAACACTGAAGGTCACAGATTCCTACCTTGATGACATACTGGTGGATGATACTGTTGTACCGGCATCAGAAGAAGTGAGACACTCTGTTCCTCTCCTAATCCTCTCAATCAAAACCATCCCATAAGCCTTCCCAAATGCACTCAACACACTGATCCATCTCAAACTACCACACTCACATTTGTCCCTTTTTCCCTTGTGAAGTGGTACTATTCAGGCACTCCAGCCCACCATCACTGTACCTCCCTTTTTTAGACACTCCACATGACACCCATCTAACCCAGGTGCCTTACCTGCTCTCATCATTTTAATAACTGCTTTCACCTAATTTTTTTCTTATTTCTCCTCATTTTCCTCATCCATCACTGTTATTTTCTTAGTACCTCCCATCATCAAACAACAAATTTTGTCATACTCTTACCCTATTTTACATCTACTCTCCTTTATCTTATGTTTTGCTTCTTTTCTCTTTTCTTTGTACCACTCATATGTTTCATCTTATTTTGCAACCAGTCTGTGAATGCTTATTCCTTATCTTCAACCCACTTCCTTGTTTCACCATCCCACCCCTCAATACCATTCCTTATTCCCTCCTGTCTTCCTTATTCCACATGCTTTTGCACCCTTTGTCACTCCCTCCTTGAAACACCTCCATTCTACCTCTACTCCTACCTCTACTCTATCCTTCACCTCCTTCCACTCCTCTTAGCTTCTTCTTGTACTCCTTTTCCTTCTCATTTAAGCAGTTTACTCTAAGCACCTCCCTACCTTCTGTCCTTTTCCTCTTCTCCATCTATCATCCACTCTCAACTTACCTTCCACTAAAAATTATCTGATATTCCCCCACTTTCTCTCCTAAGAACATGTACATCCAAAAATTTTCTTATTCTTCTCCTGGACACCAATATATAGTCCATTAAAGCCCTATCAACCACCCTTCCTTCCACCACCCTCTTCCACATGCATTTATGCTTGACTTTCTTCCCAAACAATGTGTTATAATTAACTCTCTAAACACATTTCCATATAATCAACTCTCTAAACACATTTCCACCATCAACTTTGCACAACAATTTTTTCCTGGCACTCCACACTTCCCAGGCACTCCACCTATTGGTTCATTTCCCACCCCAGAATTTAGATCTCACAGTAACACTACATTGACGTTTTTCCCTAAATCCTCTATGCATTCATTTAAATCTATCCAAAAAGCCTCCCTTTCCTCTACACTCTTCTCACTACCAGGCCCATAAGCATTTACAAAAACACACGTCTCCTTTCTCAATTTCATCTTCATCCAAATCAACCTTGAAGAAACCTTGTTCTACTCCACCACATGCTTACCTATCTCTTTACTTACTAATATAGCCCCCCTTCTCTCCCTTGTCCTCTCCTCATTCTGGACACCCTCCCCACTACACTCCCAAACTTAATTTCACCTCTCCTTTTCAACTTGGTTTCACTTAATGCCAATATATCCATCTTTCTTCTCACAAATATACTGCCTATCTCTTCCCTTTTTCTCTCATCTGTACCACACCCACACACATATTAGAAGACCCAAACCCTTGGGGTTTTGCTTGGAAAACTCCTTCCAGATCCTCTTTTTTTTTTTTTTTTTTTTTTTTTTCCCCATTAGGGCTACAGAGTAGGATGCCCAGTCCTATCCTCTGTCCCATTTTTGTCCCTTTTTATGACCCAAGTGGGAACACTTGGTGGTAGTATTCTTTCTCCCCTACCCCATGGTTTAGCAAAAATTTAAATATATATTCAGAGAAATTGTACAAGACAATATTAAGAGTAGGGGGGGGGCATAATGTTGGGACAGTCATAGTACAATAAAGTAGCATCATTTCTCTATGAGTAGATATTTCCTTTAACACAAAATTATGTGTGGCTCTGGTCTGTAGGGGTGCCCCATATAGACCCTAAAGTATCAGTTGCATGCTACTTAGCAGATTTTTACCCCACAATAACATGCATCCAATACCCGAGATGGGGTAATAATGATAATAATAGTGATAATAATAATAATAACAATAACAATAATAATAATAAAGATAATGATAATAATGATAATAATAGAATATTAATGATAACAATACATACATATACCAATGGCTTTTTCCCCCTTACAAGGGAGGTAGCCAAAGTTATAAATCCACTCCCACCCATTTCATCCCCATGTACTCCACTCTCATTTACCACCCCTCCCTCTTCTCCTGGCTCCTCCTGGATGGTGGGATTCATCCCTGCATTTTGCCCACTGCCCTGGATCAGAAGCAATGTAGCAAGATGCAGCACATCCATAGCAAGGCCACTTCATTTAATCAGTGACCCCTCCTCTCTGTCCCCTGATGCAGAAAAAGAGATGGGGAGAAATCCCTTCAGGCTGCATCAAAATATCATTCACACACACTCCCTCACTCACCCCTCCTCCACCCACTCCCTTCCATGCATCACAGCATCATCCATACACAACCATTCTCCACTCCTATATTCTGTCTTCTCCTTTCCTTCCTCAACAGACATTCCCCTCTATCCCAATGCCCCTTTTATCCCATCCATCCATCTAATCATTGGTCGTCCCCTCATGTTCATTCCTTCCACCTCTGCCTCTTTCATCAACCCTATCTCCCAACTCCTTTTCCACCTGTTCTACTCCTTACATCATTTCTCACTCTAACCAACCTATTAACCCCTTCCATATTTCTGAGGCATTTCATCTCGAACACATTTAAACTCTTCCTCTCTTATGTTTCACAATATTAATAATAATAATAATAATAATAATACTAATTATAATAATAATAATAATACCAGTAATGATAATGATAATAACAATATTAATAACAATAATGATGATAACGATAATAATAGAAATAAGAATTATAATAATAATGACAATAATAATAATAAAAACAATAATTATAAACAGATAAATAAATGAATAAAGAAAATAGACAAAACTAGATATGAGTTCCATCTGGGGATAGAAGGAGCTACTAGAATGAAGCAATGAGTATTAAAGAGACTTAACAATGTTAGGAAGCTGTTAAAAATAGTTGCATGTAGGACAGGATGAAGACATTGTTATGAAAGCAATGCAAGCACTTAACCCCATGTTACTCCTTAGCAGACTAAAATTGCCTAGCATCAACTTTAATAAAACCTATAGATCAAAATAGTAAACCCTTTCATTATGATAAGGTTCCCAAAACAGAAAAGAATAACCTGGCTCTAATTACAATTAATTCTATAGAGTAGGTTGGTAGGGAAGAAGTTAGTCTGCTTTACTACAATGTACTGTAGGTTGCAACTCCACACAAGACCACTGGGAAGAGTTGCCAATGCAGTTGAAATGAGATTTAATTTCCAACATTTCAGCCCTCCCACAACCCTAATCATTGAATTTCTGTATTTCTTATCACTTAATATTTCTAATATTCATAGTTCCTAAGTATGACTTTTCCTCTGATTCATAGTAACAGTAATTTAAAAACATAATAATTTGTATGTACAGTATATCATTGAGAGATGAAAGGTTTTCTCTTTTTCAATTATATCTTTTTGTGATTCTAAACCTTTTCTACATATCTACATAACTGCTCATCCTGCTCCTCAAATTGTTTTGCCATTGTGAAGAAAAGTATAGTATGTATGTCAAATGTGGAAAAAGTTTACTAATATCTTGAGAAATATAAATTTGGCTTGTAGTTTTTTCTAGAGACAGCAGATAAAGAATAAATGCAAGGGTGAGATAAAACATATCTGCAAGAGGTTTCCAGAAACTATATAACAAGGTGTCTGGAAAGGTGCAGTGAGGAAGTAAATTGATGGGGTTGTAAAGGCATGTCTGATATGAGGAAGCGCGATAATATTGACGTGCAGGGAAGCCAGACATTAGAGGCAGGGGAAGTATTGCGTGCAGTAGCGATGATGCCCCACTGTCAACGAACTTGCTTTACGTGCCTCATAGTCGTAATCACAGCTTGAAGTCCTCAAGGGCGACGCAGGAACCTGTGAGATTGGGCAGAGGAGGAAGAAGAGAAGGAGAAGATGCAGCAGCAGCAAGTCATCACCGTGGTCAAAAGAAAGACAAAAGCCATATGACTGTGGTAATCACGACAAAGGGACTGGGGTCAAGGGGACACCAAGAGCAGCAGGGAAATATTGTTTGATCAAAATAACATAATTCTGAAGTAGTATTAAAGGTAACAGTAGCATCAGAGGTAGTAGTAGTAGCAGTGCCAGTCAAAAATGTAATAACTGCAGCAGCAGCACTGGTAACAGCAGTATGGGCAGCGTCCCTACGACATTGAGGGCTGTGCTGGTGTTAGACAAACCAGGTACAGTAGTTCACCTTGCAACTGCAATGGAATGCTGCCTTCTTCAACAAATAACTGATTCAGCTTTCACTGGCTTCATGAGCAACTATACAGAGTACTAAAACCTGAGGATAATGAAAGAGTGGTAGTTGGAGGGAGGCGTTATGGTAAACTCTCGATTAAATGGAATGATTCGAATCACTCCACCATTGAAAAGAATTTTCCTCTAAATAGATTTTGTTGTCAATTCACTGGAAATCTCTACTAAATTGGATATGGTTTCCTTAAAGTTTACTTCAAAGTTGCTTACAGCCTATAATGGTTTCAAAAAGGCACTTTATTCAGTGCTTCATGGGGTACTCTGGGATTTGTGCATCCATGGTATTCCTGTAAGGATCACTGACTTGATGTCAAACTTATATTCTGGGGCAGAGTGGTGTGAAGTATAATAGAGGTGTGTCTGACTTCTTTCCTGCTAATCCATGAGTGAGGTAGGGTTATGTCCTTGGCTGATATTTTCAATACTTGCATAGACTGAGTATTAGGCAGTGATGAATGTCAATGCAGAGTATCCATCAGCTAAATTAGTATTCTCTAACTTGTTTTTGCCAATGATGTTTTACTTCTTGTGTTGTCATTAGAGCCCCTGGTTGCAGCTCCCTAATGGCTAGATATGCAGGCAAGACTGCTTGGACCCCAGGTCTCCTGGACTATAACCTAGGTTCAAGCATTTGGAGGGTTTGCTGAATGATACAGTTCAGTCTATCCATGCATGTGGCAAGGAAAGATCCACATAGTTTTGTAGTGCAGAACAGTATTAGTTCATGTCAGGAAGCCATTTACAAAATTGGCTTGGCCAATGAGGTTGTTTAAACAGTGTTTCTGACACTTATGTAGGGTAACTAATATCAGAATTTTCAAATCGCTTGTGATACCAGTCTTGTTGTACAGCTGACTTGAAGAGGCATTTCAACATCTTGAGTACTGTCTTCAGAGAATGATGAGGTGTTTCTGTTAAGGCTTCATATCAAACTAGCAACTGCCCTGTGAGACTCATGTATGTTACCAGCACAATTCATGAACATCAGCTCTGACCATATATGCATATGGTATACTTTCTTGATGTTGATGTCAATCACAGAATTATCATGTGAGACAACCCTTATTGAAAGAGGATGCCTACAGTACCTTTGGCTGGAACAAAGTGACCAATCCTGCTGAATGCTATTTGAAATAAAAAAAGATGCCTGTGTGGGGAGTTGCCCTGGAAAATTGTGAGGAATGGCACTGACATCGGAGTGAAGCAACTTGCCCCACAGCAATTGAAATAGGAGTGTATATCCCTATTCCCATGACTAATTATTACAACAAATTGGAAGTGCAGCAATGGAAAATCATGATTTTGTAGAACCTTTCTTGATGTAGTGACAGATTTCAATAGGTCAAAAAGAAAATAATGCTAAATTGAGAATCCATCAAATAAAATTTCACTCAAACGAGAGCTCACTATAGTTGTGATGGTAATTATGATTTTGGTGACAACAGTATAGAGGTAGAGCTGAGATATGTTAGAGCAACAAAAGAATTTACATATGGAAATAGAGCAGCATTGGACTGTATCTGGAGCAACACACTTCTGTTCCCATGTATCGACTTGAATTTACTATCCTCAGGGAGAGAAATAGTGTCAAAAAACTGAATCATGTGAGTTACTTGAAAATTAAGTGTTTTTAATAAGTTTTCACTAGAAAACAGTATCAAATATGGTCGAATGTCATGTTTTAAAGTAAATTAAACTATTCCTTGCGATAAAAATACACACCCATTTACATTATACATGAGAGAGGGAACAAAGATTATTAGCTACCAGAGGTGGCCCTGAGAAATACACATTATAATCATGTCCCTACCCCCCCATCCCCAAAATTCATCATCACCACATCCATAACTGGAAGTGCAGGACTGAGGAGATTGCAAATGGACTCCAGAAGAAACCAATGATCTCCTCTTGTCATTTCCATTTATTTTCTTCTCCCATCCACCTTCATATTAGAAGACCTGATAACAATTCTAATTTCAACTTCCTCAATTCAAAACATTCTCTGGAATAGTTTGGAGCCCCACCACAACGAAGTTAAGAGGAACTGAGGCTCCAGGAGTTTATAGCCTACCATGTAGAGATTATGATTTTGTGTACCTTGGCCAAACCAGCAGAGACTTTAACACCAGATTAACTGAGCACGAAAGATCTATTAGATATGCCCAGGAAAATTCCACTGTGTTCCTACATGTCAGCACCAAAATTCATAGTCTTGACTGGGACAAGGCCAAAAATTTTGTTTAAGTCCAACTGCAGCTTCAGGAGAAAAAGTGTTGAATCTTCCTTAATAGAAGAATGTCTGAACTTGAACATCTTGAAAGGTCAATGGTCCCTGGACATAATCTCACATCTAGCTGTGAGCTGTTTGGTTAAAAAATTTCACCCTCCTGACCCTGCTCCCCCAACACTCCTGACCCCACATCCCTCTCCCTTCTGACCTCACACCTCTACCCATTTGACCACATACCCGCCTCCCTTCTGACTCCATACTGTGTGACATAATGTTGCCTGTCATGCTATCCCTATTACTCCTTCCCTTATATCTTTATTGTATTCATATCTCAATCATTTCTTGTAACTTGTACTTTCCTGAAGAGGACAATAGCTATTAACGGAAATATAAATTATACTTTCTTCTAAGTTTCCTTTTATTCTATGGCTTCTTCATGATTAATTTTTACAAATGTGCTGGTACATTTTGTTCAAATGTGTATGTATATATACATATATATATGTATATATATATATATATATACATATGTATATATATACATATATATATATATATATATATACATATAAATGTATATATATACATATAAATGTATATATATATATATACATATATATAAATATATACATATATATATATATATACATATATATATATATATGTATGTATGTATATATATATATATATATATATAGGGTGTGTGTGTGTATGTGTATTTACCTAGTTGTATTTTACGGGTAGGGGAGCTATGCTCATAGTGTCCTGACTCCATTTCTTGTTTTATCTAGACTATTTTTAAGTTCAAGTATCGTTTTTTGCACACACCACATTCTCATCTAACTTGTTCCAATCGTCTATTATCCTGTAGGGAAAGCTGTTCTTTTTCAAGTCTCTTCTATAATGGAACCTTTCCCAGTCAGGCTCATAGATTCCTATTAGCGCTAGAATTTTCAATTGTCTCGGATTTCACGAGGCAAAGGGGTGACTTAGCTAATTTGGAAACCAATATTAAAAAAAAATATGACATAAATTGCTGCATAAGTGTATTCAAAATTAAAAACATGACTCTTAATGTTATAATTTTTACTTACTGGTGTGTGATAAGGCTTTGTAAATTTAATTATAAGATAAAACTAAAAACAGGAAATTATTTCTACTGAAGTATGAGCAGTAAAAATAAGAGGATGTTGATTTCGGTTTGTGCATTTTATCTGAGTGTTGAAAAATAATGGATATCACTGTCATGTCCTGTATATGAAGATAATCAGTGAGATAAAAGATAACAGTGGTGGTGGATGTATGAGGTAAGCGACGTTTGTGTAAACAATAGCCTCTTAGATTTGCTGGGAGCTATTTTCAAACAAATGTGACTAATTTTACGTGTGCTGTGGCAGACTGCACATCAGATTCAAGAAAAAGTAAGAGAAAGACAAACCGTAATCGTACCGGAAAAATTAAGTCTTCAATGCAAAATTATATTTTCTATACATTACATGGATTTGCCTATTGATTGATGCATTCAAATGAAAGTATATATCAGTATACGTCCATTGAAGTCGGTAGAAAATGACAAATTGCTTGGCTTGGGGACGGAGAGGGGGGGACGCCGATTTAATGAAGCGGCCTTGCTGTGGATGTGCTGTGTCTTGCGACATTGCTTCTGACCCAGGGCAGTGGACAGGGTGCAGGGATGACCTGTCATCTAGGAGGTGCTAAGATGGGAGGGAGGGTGGATGGGTGTGGAGTGTTTTCAGGGAATGATTTTATGCCTTTTCCTTTTTGGCTACCTCCCTAGTAAGGGAGAAAAAGCCTTGGTATATGTATTTACCTAGTTGTACCTAGTTGTATATTACGGGAAGGGGAGCTATGCTCGTGGGGTCCCGTCTTCATTTCTCATTTTATCTAAACAATTTTTAAATTCATGTATTGTTTTTGCACACACCACTTTCTCATCTAACTTGTTCCAACTGTCTATTACTCTGTGTGGAAAGCTGTTCTTTTTCAAATCTCTTCTATAGCTGTCTTTTTTTATTTTCTTTCCGTGTCCTCTTGTATTTCTGTCATCCCATTTTATCAGATATGTATGTATGTATGCTTGGCTTGATACAATTATAGGCTGTTTTACAAATACCATCTGTAATTATAAATAGAGGCTCAAACAATGCTATATGCCATTTGCAATCATGAAATTAATTGACTTAAATTTCAGACACAATAATGTACAATGAACCTCTGTAAGCTTATAAAACTTGCCCCAAAAAAGTATTTATTTTCCGGCAAGAATTACAAAATCTGGCAGTGTCTGGTATCAAATCACTAACTGCAAAAGGTCCCATTGTCTTTATTGATTTTCTTTCCGTGTCCTCTTGTATCTCTACCATCCCATTTTATTAGATTCTATCAATAATTTCCATGCCTTTCATGATTCTATAGTTATCAAGTCTCCTCTCTCTCTTCTTTGCTCCAATGTCTGTAGCTCAATTTTTGCCAGCTTCTCTTCATATGATAGTTCAGACAGTGTTGGGGCAAATTTCGTAATTGCTCTTTGTATTCTTTCAAGGTTTGTTATACATTTTTTTGTACTTGGTGACCACATCGTCACTGCATCCTCCAATTATGGTCTTATCAAAGTGACTAGTATTTTCTTCACTATTTCTTCATCCGGGTAGTTACCTAGTTGTATTTTGCGGGAAGGAGAGCTATGCTCGTGGTGTCCCGCCTTTCTATCTCACAGTGTCTAGTTTGCTTTTAAACTCATGAATGGTTTTTGTGCACACTATTTCATTGTCTAGTTTGTTCCAAGAGTCCACCCACTCTATATGGAAAACTGTTTTTCTTCAGACCTATTCTGTAGCTATGTTTTTTTATTTTCTTTCCATGTCCTCTTCTGCTTCTCTTGTCCCAGTTTAACAAGTCCTCTCCTTTCTATCGATTATTTCTGTGCCCTTCATGATTCTGTAGATGGTCAGTAGGTCACCTCTCTCCCTTCTTTGTCTAGAGTTGGTAACTCCAGTTTAGCCAATCTCTCCTCATATAATAGGTTTGCAAGTGCAGGTGCCATTTTTGAGGCTGCTCTCTGGATTGCCACTTTGATTGTTCTTATTAAGCTCTTCACTCCAGGCGAAAATCTCACGGGCAGCATTAGCTGCCAGACATGCGATGTTGTGTCATAATACTCACATTATAAAAAATAAAGTAACCCCTGTAATGCTCGTTCTTTTTCACCCGTGAATTTTGATAATCATAAAAAATATGGTGAAGCCAGTTTATAGAGTATGGGGGTCACGCTGGCACAACTACAATAAATATAATCAAGATGCCGATATGGCAGCCTCGCGTACCCACTTGCTCCTCATGACGCCTGCGTAGGCATCACCGTATGGAAGGGGTTAAATTATAAGTTTCTCCAAAAATTTTGTTTATATGTTTCTCAAGGGATATTATTCATAATAATAACTCACAGGTCCTTCTCCTTTTCCACTTTTTTATTTCTTCCTCTCCCAGTTAATATGATCCCACTATTCTTTTTTTGCTTCTTCCAAATTACATTATACTACACTTCTTAATATTCAATTCCATCTCCCACTTCCTACTCCATTCCCATACTTTATTAAGATCACTCTGCAGCAACTCACAATCTTCTTCGGTATTCACTTTTTTCAACAGTTTTGTATCGTCCGCAAAGAAACTCATATAACTTTCAATTCCTTTATCCATATCATTAATAATTATAGCAAACATTATTGAGGCCAAAAGTGTTCCTTGTGGAACTCCACTAATCACTTCATCCCATTTAGAATGTTTGCTCTCATCACCACTCTCATTTTTCTTTCATGCAAGAAGTCTTCCATCCAGTTCAGTAGTTTCCCTGTATTCCTCCTACACTTTCTAATTTCTTTAGTAACTTTTTATGTGGCACTTTATCAAAATATTTTTTCATGTCTAGAAATGCACAATCAGCCCATCCATCTCTTTCCTGTATTATATCTATTAGTCTTGAATAGAAACACATCAAGTTTGACACATATACAGTATATATGTATACATATATATACATATATATATATATATATATATACATACACACATACATACAAACACATATATAATACACATATAAATATATATATTTATCAACCACAATTTACTTTAAATCTAAGCCATCAACATCAAGAAACTCGAGGAGGCATACATGCAGAAATTGAAATGTGGTACAGCCAAGGACTCACTATCACTTGTCACATGCTGGTACAGGTTTGAGTACTTGGCTGTACCACATTTCAATTTCTACATGTATGCCTCCTCGAGTTTCTCGACCTTGATGGTGTAGAATTAAAGTGAATTCTAGTTCATAACGGTAAATCTGTTCACTGGGACCCATTCAGTGTTGTGTGTACATGTATATATATATATATATATATATATATATATATATATATATATATACACATATATATATATATATATATACATCATACATATACCAAAGGCTTTTTTCCCCTACACGGGGGGTAGCCAAAAAGAAAAATGCATAGAAACACCTCCCACTCATTCCATTTCCTATATATTCCACTCCCCTCCACCCTCCTCCCTCCCTCTTATCTTGGCACCTCCTGGATGTCAGGTCATCCCTGCATCTTGTCCACTGCCCTGGGTCAGAGGCAGTGTCGCAAGACACAGCACATCCACAGCAAGGCCACTTCATTAAATCGGCGACCCCCCCTCAGGGAGAAATCCCTTCGGGCTGCGTTAATATTTTCTAACACATACTACCTCACCCCCCATCCCCCTGCCCATTCCACCTCCTGCATCACAACATCATCCACATACAACCATTCTCCATTCCACTGTCTTCTGTCCTCTCCCATCCTTCCTCAACAGACATTCCCCTCTTCCCCAGAGCCCCTCTCACTCCATCCATACATCCCATCCTAGGTTGCCCCCTAATGTTCACTCCCTCCACATCTTCCTTCCATACCTCTTTTACTAGTCTTTTTTTAATAGTTTTGCATCATCTGCAAAGAAGCTCATATAACTTTCAATTCCGTCATCCATATCTTTAATATACATAGCAAACATTATTGGGGCCAAAACTGTTCCTTGTGGAACACCACTTATTACTTCATCCCAATTTGAGGGTTTGACTCTTATCACTACTCTCATTTTTCTTTCTTGCAAAAAGTCTTCCATCCATTTAAGCAGTTTGCCCTGAATTCCCCCTTCAGTTTCTAATTTCTTAAGCAACTTCTTATGTGGTACTTTGTCAAAAGCTTTTTTTAGGTATAGAAATGCACAATCAGCCCATCCATCTCTTTCTTGTACTATATTAGCCTTGAATAGAAACATATTAAATTGGTGACGCATGATCGTCCTTGTCTGAATCCAAATTGCCTTGGATTTACCACGTTGTTTTTTTCTAAATATTTTACCCATCTACTTTTGACAATTATTTCACAAATTTTTGCTTTTGTACTTGTTAGAGAGACTGGTCTATAGTTGGTAGGGTCCTCTTTGTTTCCCCCTTTATATATAGGTACTATATTTGCTTTTTCCGATCTTCTGGAACTTTTCTTTCTTTCAAGGAACTGTTTATTATCCTATGTATTTTGTCTGCCAGTTCATTCCTGCATTCTTTCAAAATCCAGTTTGCTATTTCATGTGGTCCATGCAATTTTCTGACATCAAGATTACTCAAGTGTTTCATTATTTCACTGTTACTTCTATTTCTTTCATAGGGGGGACTTTCTCTTTCCATTCGATCTCTTCAGGTTGTATGTTCTCCCTTGTAAACACTGATTTAAAATGCTTGTTCATAATTTCCGCCATTTCTATTTCCTCTGTGTATTCAACTCCTCCTTGTCTTAACCACTTCCATATGGTGACGCCTACGTAGGCACTATGAGGAGCATGTGGGTACGCGAAGATGCCGACATCAGCATCTTGATTATATTTATTGTAGTCATACCTACGTAACCTCCATTCTCTCTAAACTGGCCTCATCAATTTTCTATGGTTATCAAAATACACGGGTGAAAGAGAACGAACGATTGAGCACTGACTTTATTTTTTATAATGCGATTATTATGGCACAACATCACACGTCGGGCAGCTAATGCTGCTAGACGTGCGATGTGCCCCGGAGTGAAGAGGTTAATTTCTCCAAATCTTGTTTGTTTTTCAGTTTGTTGTTTACAAATCTGTAAAATAATTTCGGTTGATCCTGTTATACTGTTTTTGCTTTTTCCAAATTCCATTATACTACACTTTTTAGTGTTGAACTCCATCTCCCACTTCCTACTCCATTCCTGTACTTTATTTAGATCACTCTGTAGTGATTCACAGTCTTCTTCTGTGTTCACTTTTTTTAACAGTTTTGCATCATCTGCAAAAAAGCTCATATAACTTTCAATTCCGTCATCCATATCATTAATTTATATAGCAAACATTATCGGGGCCAGAACTGTTCCTTGTGGAACACCGCTTATTACTTCATCCCATTTTGAGTGTTTGTCTCTTATCACTACTCTCATTTTTCTTTCTTGCAAAAAGTCTTCCATCCATTTAAGCAGTTTGCCCTGTATTCCTCCTTCAGTTTCTAATTTCTTAAGCAACTTCTTATGTGGTACTTTGTCAAAAGCTTTTTTTAGGTCTAGAAATGCACAATCAGCCCATCCATCTCTTTCTTGTACTATATCTATTAGCCTTGAATAGAAACATATTAAATTGGTGACGCATGATCGTCCTTGTCCGAATCCAAATTGCCTTGGATTTACCACGTTGTTTTTTTCTAAATATTTTACCCATCTACTTTTGAAAATTCTTTCACATATTTTTGCTATTGTACTTGTTAGAGAGACTGGTCTATAGTTGGTAGGGTCTTCTTTATTTCCTCCTTTAT
Source organism: Oratosquilla oratoria (assembly GCF_046742065.1). Taxonomy (NCBI): domain Eukaryota; kingdom Metazoa; phylum Arthropoda; class Malacostraca; order Stomatopoda; family Squillidae; genus Oratosquilla; species Oratosquilla oratoria. The sequence continues at coordinate 62,673,394 of NC_134783.1, forward strand.
ATATAGGTACTATATTTGTTTTTTTTCTAATCTTCTGGGACTTTTCCTTCTTTCAAGAAACTGTTTATTATGCTATGTATTTTGTCTGCCAGTTAATTTCTGCATTCTTTCAAAATCCAGTTTGGTATTTCATCTGGTCCATGTGATTTTCTGACATCAAGATTACTCAAGTGTTTCAATATTTCATTCTTTGTTACTTCTATTTCTTTCATGGGGGGGACTTTCTCTTTCCATTTGATCTCTTCAGGTTGTATGTTCTCCCTTGTAAACACTGATTTAAAATGTTTGTTCATAATTTCCGCCATTTCAATTTCCTCTGTGTATTCAACTCCTCCTTGTCTTAATTTCTCCAAATCTTGATTGTTTTTCAGTTTGTTGTTTACAAATCTGTAAAATAGTTTTGGTTCATCTTTACATTTTTCTATGACATCTTTTTCCTATTTTCTCTTTTCCTCTCTGCACGCTTGTACATATTCATTTCTATAACAAGTATATATTTTCCATTTTTCAGCTCTTTTGTCTTTTTTCCATTTGGTCCAAGCTTTGTCTCTTTTGTCTTTTAACTCCCTACAACTTTTGTTGTACCAGCATATTCTTTTTCTTGTTTTTGTCTTGGGACATACTTTCCCACTCCTTTTTTATAAATTTTTGTCAAAATATTCCATTTCTCTTCCACTGTTGTTTCTTCTTTGTATATTCCTTCCCAGTTTTTTTTTTTTTTAAGAATTCTCTTATTTTATCAAAGTTTGTTTTTTCATACATCATTCTTCCTTTTCTATATTGTTCATTTCTTTTCATGTATTTTTCCTCATTTAGTTCCAGTTCAATCAGTATATGGTCACTTTTACTTATTGGTGTTTTATATTCAATCTTTTCTACTATTCTAGGTTCAGATGTGATTATTAGGTCTAGTCTCGATGGTTCTTCTTCATTTCTATACCTAGTGTTCTCCTGTATCCATTGCATCATTGTATGGTCAGTAATCATCTCGAGTAGAACATTTCCCCATGAGCCATCTCCACCCTTTACTTAATTGAAATAAAAAGATTTTTTGGAAAGAAATTGAGAGAGGAAGATTGAGGCAAATCAAGTAGATAAGAAAAGGTAAAAGGTGCAAATGGAGAGATGATAATGAAAGAGAAGGCAGTAAGGGGATGGGCAGAGTATTTTAAGGAGTTGCTAAATGTGAAGGAGGACAGGGAGGGAAAGGTAGTTGCAGTGGGAAGTGCTAAGAAAATGAGAGTGATGAGTGAGGAAAATAGATGAAGTGAAGGCAGTTGTTACGATGATGAGAGAAGGTAAGGCACCTGGTCTGGAAGGATGCCATGCAGAATGTCTAAAAAAAAATGGAGGTACAGTGGTGGTGGGCTGGCTGGTGAGGTTGATATTTACTGGAGAGAAGGTAGAGTGCCGGAGGACTGGAGGAGTGCCTATATAGTTCCACTTTACAAGGGAAAAGGGGACAAGTGTGAGTGTAGTAGTTTCAGAGGGATTAGCATATTAAGTGTAGTTGGGAAGGCTTATGGGAGGATCTTGATTGAGAGGATTAGGAGAGGAACAAAGGGTTATTGGCGAGGAGCAGTGTGGATTTAGGACAGGGAGAGGTTGTGTTGATCAGATTTTTGTGGTAAGACAGATATGTGAGAAAGCTATAGGAAAAGGTGCGGATGTTTTTTGGGGTTTTATGGATCTGGAAAAGGCTTATGACAGGGTAGACAGGAAGACACTGTGGGAGGTCTTGCAGATCTACGGGATAGGAGGAAAGCTTCTAGGAGCTGTCAAGAGTTTTTACGACAGTAGTAGAGCATGTGTCAGGATTAGAAATGGAGAGAGTGAGTGGTTTGAGGTAAAGGTGGGACTTCGTCAGGGATGTGTTATGTCACCCTGGCTGTTCAACTTATACATGGATGGGGTGGTGCGAGAAGTAAATGCAAAGGTGGTCAGGGGGTGGAGATGTTTAAAGTAAATGGAGAAAAGTGGGAGGTGAGCCACTTGTTGTTTGCAGATGACACTGCGCTTCTAGCAGGATCAGAGGAGGGATTAAGGAAGTTGGTGTCAGAGTTTGGGAGAGTGTGTGAAAGAAGAAAGTTGAAGATAAATGTGGGTAAAAGTAAGGTGATGAGATGTACAAGGGGTGAAAGTGACAGCAGACTGGAAGTGAGCATTAAGGGAGAGTGACTGGAGGAAGTGGATAGTTTTAGATACTTGGGTGCGAATGTGGCAGGAAAGGGAGGAGTGGAGGTGGAGGTAGAATGTAGATTAAGAGAAGCGAGTAAATGCCTTGGTGGATTAAAAAGTGTAATGAGAAATAGACATCTGGGAATGGATGCAAAAAGGAGATTGTATGGGGCAGAAACATGGAAGATAAGAGAGAAGGAGTTTGAATGTGTTTGAGATGAGGTGTCTGAGAAGTATGATGGGGGTTACTAGGCAGAACAGAGTGAGAAATGAGTAGGTGAGGAGGAGAACAGGGGTGGTAAGGGAGTTGGGAGATAGGGTGGATGAAAGAGTATAGGAATGGTTTGGACACATGGAAAGAATGAGTGAAGAAAGACTAGTAAAAGAGGTATCGAAGGCAGATGTGGAGGGAGTGAACATAAGGGGGCGACCTAGGATGAGATGGATGGATTGGGTGAAAGGGGCTTTGGGGAAGAGGGGAATATCTGTTGAGGAAGGACAAGAGAGGACAGAAGATAGGGGTGAATGGAGAATGGTTGTATATGAATGATGTTGTGATGCAGGAGGTGGAATGGGTGGGGGGATGGGGGTGAGGTAGTATGTGTGAGCAAAATTTGTCGCAGCCCGAAGGGATTTCTCACCATCTTCTCCTTTTCTGCATGAGGGGACGGAGAGGGGGGGTCGCTGATTTAATGAAGCGGCCTTGCTGTGGATGTGCTGTGTCTTGCGACACTGCTTCTGACCCAGGGCAGTGGACAGGATGCAGGGATGACCCATCATCCAGGAGGTGCCAAGATAAGAAGGAGGGAGGAGGGTGGAGGGAAATGGAATATATAGGAAATGGAATGGGTGGGAGTGGTTTCTATGCCTTTTTCTTTTTGGTTACCCTATGTGTAAGAGGAAAAAGCCTTTGGTATATGTATGTACAAAGCCCTCTGTGAGGGACACTATCCTAGCCTTCCGATAGGGGGAGAGTTTGTGACATTAAACTATATCACACACACACACACACACTTTCAACGAACGGACGGCTTGAAGAACGTTCTGAAGAAAAGTGCAGATTGTGGATCCCAACGCAAAGAGAAGTGCCTTTTTGTACTTACAGGGTGGGGGGAAATTGCTCGTGGGGTAGTGGGAAAGTAAGGAAAGAGGAGAAGGGGAGGGATTGCTGGGGAAATGGAAGGTAATGAGGAAGTAGAGGACTTGGCCCTAACAGACCGCCGAAAAGTAAACAAGAGACCGCAAGACGAGCTGGAGGACGACGAAATGTCTAATAAGAATGTAAAGATTAGAAGCATAGATAGGAACAATACAGTAGAAAGTGATGAGAATATTTTCAAGGGATTTAAAGAGAGTGGGGGGGACACAAACCCCCCCCGACTGACAAGACTAGAGAAGAAGGTTGATAAGGTGATCGAGGACTTGGAGAGTAGGTTAGGTCATATGAACACCATTTTACAAAGGGTTGAAAGATTGGAAGAACTAGAAAAGGCGAATAAAAACTTAACTGATGAAATAGAAGACCTAAAAAGACAGTTAAGAGAAGTAAAGGTGGAGAATGAGGAATTGAAGAAGAATAGTAAAGAAAACAGAGAGACAATAGCTAAAGAAACTAAAAATTGGAAGAAAACCCAAGAAGGAAATAAGGTTTCATTCACTGACATAGTCAAACAGCAATTGAAAGAACATACTGAAGACTCAGTTATTAAAGTGATGAGACAAAAGGAGAATATAGTAAGAGATTTAGCAGACAAGAAGAAATGTATAATTATATTAGGAATGGAAGAGAAACACAACACAGATAGAACCACAAGAATCAAAGAGGAAAATGAATAAGTAAGCCAATTACTAGAATCAGTTCAGGAAGATGAACCAGAAATTATGAAACAAATCGAAGAGAAATTTAGACTCGGAAAGTATAGCACAGACAAGACCAGACCAATTAAGATTAAATTCAAGTCACAAACAACGGCAGAGAATATCTTATCCAAAACAGGGAAACTAGCAACAAGTGAACAATACAAAAAGATATGGATAAAAAGAGAAATGAATAAAGAGGAAAGAGAGGAAGAAAAGCAGAAAAGACTGGAAGCTAAGGCAAAAAACGAGAACAGAACGGAGTCAGAGAAAGAGAGATTCTATTGGAGAGTAGTGAACATGAAACTAAGGAAGTTCGACATACAAAAGAAAAACATAAGGGAAACAGAGAACACAATGGAAGTGGCAGAAAACTAAGAGTGTCTTACACAAATATAGATGGATTAATAACAGGATTGAATGAGCTGAATGATTATTTGAAGGAAAAAGAACTGGACATAATGGGAATTGTAGAAACAAAATTAAAAGGCCCACTACCACCCAACAGTGTAGGACATGATGCATACAATTATTGGATTAGAAACAGAGAGAAAAAGCAAGGGGGTGGAGTTATGTTCCTGACTAAGAAGGATATAAACGTGAAAGGTGTCATATATGGAAAGAATACAGTAGAGATGATTATGATAGAAGTGGAAGACAGAGATAAGAAGAGCAGAAAATTTGTGATAAATTATGTGCCTCCAAAAACAGCCTCATGGGAGGAGAGTGAACATAAAAGTATGTTAGAGGACACAAAGATAACATTAAATAAAATAATGGAAGATGGAGGAAGAATAGTTATGATGGGCGACTTTAATTGCAAAGAAATCTGCTGGGAAGAAATGACAGTAAAGGGTGGAGACGACTCATGGGGAAACGCTCTACTTGAGATGATTATTGACCACACAATGACACAATGGATACAGGAGAACACTAGGTATAGAAATGAAGAAGAACCATCGAGACTAGACTTATTAATTACATCTGAACCTAGAATAGTGGACAAGATTGAATATAAAACACCAATAGGTAAAAGTGACCACATATTGATTGAACTGGAACTTAATGAAGAAAAATATATGAAAAGAAATGAACAATATAGAAAAGGAAGAATGATGTATGAAAAAACAAACTTTGATAAAATAAGAGAATTCTTTCAACAAGAAAACTGGGAAGAAATATACAAAGAAGAAACATCAGTGGAAAAGAAATGGAATATTTTGACAAAAATTTACAAAAAAGGAGTGGAAAAGTATGTCCCAAGACAAAAACAAGAAAAAGAATATGTAAAATGCTGGTACAACAAAAGTTGTAGGGAGTTAAAAGACAAAAGAGACAAAGCCTGGACCAGATGGAAAAAAGACAGAAAACCTGAAAAATGGAAAATATATACCAGTTATAGAAATGAATATGTACAAACGTGCACAGAGGAAAAGAGAAAATATGAAAAAGACGTCATAGAAAAATGTAAAGATCAACCAAAACTATTCTACAGATTTGTAAACAATAAACTGAAAAACAAACAGGACTTGGAGAAATTAAGACAAGGGGGAGTTGAATACACTGAGGAAATGGAAATGGCGGAAATTATGAACAAACATTTTAAATCAGTGTTTACAAGGGAGAACATACAACCTGAAGAGATTGAATGGAAAGAGAAAGTCCCCCCTATAGAAAAAATAGAAGTATCAAAGAATGAAATATTGATACACTTGAGTAATCTTGATGTCAGAAAATCACATGGACCAGATGAAATAGCAAACTGGATTCTGAAAGAATGCAGGAATGAACTGGCAGACAAAATACATAGCATAATAAGCAGTTCCTTGAAAGAAGGAAAAGTTCCAGAAGATTGGAAAAAAGCAAATATAGTACCTATATATAAAGGAGGAAATAAAGAAGAACCTACCAACTATAGACCAGTCTCTCTAACAAGTACAATAGCAAAAATTTGTGAAAGAATTATCAAAAATAGATGGGTAAAATACTTGGAAAAAAACAACGTACTAAATCCAAGGCAATTCGGATTCAGACAAGGACGATCATGCGTCACCAATTTAATATGTTTCTATTCAAGGCTAATAGATATAATACAAGAAAGAGATGGATGGGCTGATTGTGCATTTCTAGACCTAACAAAAGCTTTTGACAAAGTACC
>NC_134783.1:62682086-62777086 GCF_046742065.1 Oratosquilla oratoria
GACTGGGGAGCAAGACAACACCAAGATGCAACTTCATTGTTTTCCATCACTACATTAGTAGATAACACCAACCATACTCCCCATCACAAGGTTTTTGTGAAGTTTGCTAAGGGAACTCTGATTCCATTAGGGATTTAAATCTCAAATGTGATGGTTCAGAGGTTTAATGATGAAATATTATGTTTAACTGCAGCTACCCTAGAGAACTTTCCCTGCAAACTTCATTAATGCCTGTGAGGGGTAGATGTCCTCTCTGAGCATGCGTGAACCTACAGGTCACCATTGGCAGAATCAGGCGGAACAGATGGACACACTTGCAATAGAATCCATGGTCTCCCCTCACATGTCAATTCAAGCCATATTATAAAAGATCTGGACTACTCGTGATCAACATTCTTTTTATATTTGCTTCTGACATGTGAAGTTGAGATATGGAAGAACGAAAAGTAAGTATAGGAACCAAAATACAAGAGGTGTTGCAAACAGGCGTCGTCCACGGCAGGGCAACACTTACTCTGCGGAACTCTGCGATCTGCGGGGTGACAACATTAAGTCAGTTCCTTATCATCACAATTTTTATAATCACAAATAACAAACCAATGGCAACATAATATTGGGTTGACAATGTTCAAATTGTAATAAGATTGATCTATCATTTACACACACACACACAAAAATAAGAAATAAAATAAGATTTGAACATAAGTTTAGTACAACTCATAGAACACAAGTGGGGTCACTCAATTAATAAAAAAAAAAAATTCTAGATAATTCTAGATCATCTAAGCTAATTCATAGGTTATGTTGGTTCCTGCTGATATAATAAAAGGCATGGAGCCCTGTGAGCAGCTAGAGACTGGTTGGGGAGAAAGAAAAGTAAGTACCAGTCCTATGTTGGTCTGGGGCAGCTGATTTTGAAAAGACAAGCTTCCTTGGTTGCTCAATGGTATATGATATAAATTATAAAAACTGGGCAGAGGGTAATGGTTGAGAGCAGGCCAAATGTAGATGGCAAAAGTAGATAAGAGGTTGCTGAGAAGGTAACCACATTTCAAGAGATATATACAAAGATTGAGTATGGGTAGACTATATAAGAAAATATATTGACACAAGATGAATAGAAATACATGGAATTACCAACCCTGGAACAAAGAAGAGAAAGAGGAGATCTACTGGCCATTTACAGAATCATGAAAGGCATGGAAGTCCTTGACAGAGAAAACTTATTAAAGTGGGCTAAAAGAAAAACAAGAGGACATAAAGAGAGACTCAAAAAGGATAGTTATGGAAGAGATCTGAAAAAAAAAATCACATGGAGTGGTAGATGTCTGGAACAAACTGGACAAAACAATAGTGTGTGCAAACATCATACAAGAATTTAAGAACAAACTATATGCTGAGAGATACAAAGACAGGTCACTACAAGCTTAGCTCCCCTTCCTGTATAATAGAAATAAGTAAATACACACACATAAGTGAACCTCCAGACTAACAACGCATAAAATTTGAGCTACCAAGAAACATTTTAAAAGTGGAATGTCTCAACAGTGTCACATTAGTAGGATAGCTACGTTGTGTTAAATGGAAAGGGGAGTGCTTGTGGATACCTGAGATGGTTATATTACAGTGTAAATAGTATGTACTGAAGCAAAATGGAAGAAAATGATGACAGGCCAGAGAAGCCATAGAGTGGTGGAATAACATAAACACATCTAGAGCCATCTATCGGTGCAAGAGCGAAATATGTGAGCTTCAGGTCACCTTAGGGTACAAAAAGATTTCTTATAGTGGTGATGAGGGACATTTTTCCGGATTCAGTGGGTATGAAAAAAGACTTCTTAGTAAAATTATTGACATACAGAGAGTGATATGACTTATGAACAAATCATGAAAGCAAGAGACTAACGATCTATGGAAGGCAAATCAAGGAAAACAAAGAAGTGACTTAAGAAAAGTAAATACTGAAATAAAAGAAGAAGTGCACTAAAAAAGAACTGGCAAAGTTAAATTGTGAAAATGAAAATTTGAAAAATAATGATAACACTAATAGAGAGACCATAAAGAAAGTGGTAAATAAGCAAATAAAAGCAATGACATGAGAACTGGAAAAAACATAGGAGAGGATTTACAACAAATCAGGAATGAATGGAAGAGAGATCAAGAAAAAGACAAGGTAATTTTTAAAGAAATAGTTCATCAATAAATGCAGGAGAATGCTGAAGATGAAGTCATTAAGGTGATTAAGGAAAAAGAAAATCTAGAAATACAGTGGACAAAAAAAAGTGTATGGTAGTAAATGGTCTAAAGGAAAAACATAACCTAAATTGGTTACTGAGAGATAAAGAAAAGAAAGAATTGGCAAGAAAAATTCTAAAAGTAGTACTAGATGAAGAGCAAGAAGTAGAAAAGGAAATAAAGGAAGTGCACAGGATTGGTAAATATGCAGAAGGAATAAGTTGACCCCTGAAAATCAAGACTACAAATAGCAGTGGAAGAAACTTTAGGAAAAACAGGAAAATTAGCAAAAACCAAACAATACAAAAGTATATGGATAAAAAGAGACAGGAATGATGATGAAAGAGAAAGAGATAAGACATTAAGAAGTGAAACTAAAGAAAAAAATGAGAAAATAACGGAAACCAAGAAAACACAGTTCTATTGGAGAGTTAGACATGAGACTGAAAAAATTGTGTATCTACCTAGTTTTACTTAATTGTATCTTGCAAGATCAAGTTTGTTCTTAAATTCTTGTATTGTGTTTGCACACACTATTTCTTCATCCAATTTGTTCCATATATCTATCACACTGTGTGGGAAGCTGTTCTTTTTCAGGTCTCTTCTGTAGTTACCCTTTTTGAGTTTCATTGTATGTCCTCTTGGTTTTGCTCTGTCCCGCTTTAAAAAGTCCTCTCTATCAAGGCATTCTTTTCCTTTCATAATTCTGTAGATGGTTAGTAGGTCCCCTCATTCTATTCTTTGTTCTAGGGCTGGAAATTCCAGTTCGACCACTCTTTGTTCATATGTCAGGTTTGCAAGTATTGTTGTTGCTCTTTGTATTCTTTCTAATTTTCTTATATTCTTTTTTGTACTGGGTGACCACATCAGCACAGCATATTCCAGTTTTGGCCTTATCATTTCCTTATCCAGGTATTTAAAGGCCACCTTTATTGATCTCAACAAATTGTATGTTTCTCCGACTACTTTATTTATATGTTTATCTGGTGACATGTCTTTGGTGATGATTACTCCTAGGTCCCTTTCAGAATTTACTTTCTTTACTTCTTTTCCATCAATTTTATACTCTCCTGATATTCTCTTCTTGCTTTTTCCAAATTCAATTATACTGCACTTCTTGATGTTGAATTCTACCTCCCATCTCTTCCTCCACTCTGAGACTTTGTTCAGATCACTGTGCAATGAGTCACAGTCTATTTCGGAGTTTATTCTCTTTGATAATTATGCGTCATCCTCAAAGCAGTTCATATAACTTTCAATACCTTAATCAATGTCATTTACATACATAGCAAACATTATTGGAGCTAGTACTGATCACTGTGGGATGCTACAACTCATTTCTTCCCATTTTCAATAATTGTCTCTCAGCATCACTCTCATTTTTCTTCCATGTAGGAAGTCCTCCATCCAATTCAATAGTTTTCCATGTATGCCTCCTATTGTTTCCAGTTTATATAGTAATTTTCTGTATCATACCTTATCAAATGCCTTTTGTAAATCCAGGAATGCACAGTCTGGCCAGCCATCCCTTCCTTGCAATATATCTATCAATCTTGAATAGAAACAAATTAAATTAGTGGTACATGATCTTCCATGTCTGAATCCAAATTGCGCAGGTTCAGTACATCATTCTCCTCCAGATATTTTGTCCATATATATATATATATATATATATATATATATATATATATATATATATAAAAGTTCAGAGAACCAGATAGAGGGAATAGAAAATTAAAACTAGCCTATCCCAATATAGATGGATTAATCTCAGGATTAAACAAATTAAATGATTCTCAGAAGAAAAACCAGACATAATGGGAATAGTGGAGACAAAATTATGGGGTCCTCTATCAACTGAGTTGGACATGGATTATATAATCACTGGCTTAGAAATAGAGAGTACAAACAGGGTGGAGTCATGCTCCTGGTTAAGAAAAACTTAAAAGTGATAAAAATTACATATGGAGAGAACAGGGTGATCACAATAAGAGCCAAAGATAGTGAAATAAAAAGCAGAAAGTTTGCAGTGATTTATGTACCCCAAAAATGGGGTCTTGGAGAGAGATTATTCTAAAATGTTAGATGATACAAGACTTTCATTAAACAAGATGCCAAAGAATGGAAGTAATGTAGTATTTATGTGAGATTTTAACTGCAAAGAAATCTGTTGGGAAGAGATGACAGTGAAAGGTGGAGAAGATCAATGAGGAAATGTATTACTCAACATGACTTTAGAACATATAATAACACAATGGGTAAGAGAAAACACTAGATTTAGAAATAATGAAGAACTGTCAAGACTAGATTCATTATGTCAAAACCTGAAATTGTGGACAAAATTTAATACAAGGTACCAATTGCGAAGTGACCAGAAGTGAGCTAGAACTAAAAGAGGAAATATATATAGAGAGAAATGAGAAATACAGAAAAGGAACACTGATATATGGTAAAACAAACTTTGAGAAACTTAGGAATTTTTTCTTAAAGCATACATACATACATATACCAAGGCTTTTTCCCCCTTACCAGGGAGGTAGCCAAAAAGGACAAGGCATAAAATCATTCCCACCCATTCCATCCCCGAAAACACTCCACACCCCTCAACCCTCCCTCCCATCTTAGCACCTCCTAGATGACAGGTCATCCCTGCACCCTGTCCACTGCCCTGGGTCAGAAGCAGTGTCGCAGGACACAGCACATCCACAGCAAGGCCACTTCATTAAATCGGCATCCCCCCATATAAAGGAGAGGACGGGGAGAAATCCCTTTGGGCTGCATCAAAATTTTTGCTCACACACACTACCTCACCCCCCATTCCCCCGTCCATTCCACCTCATGCATCACAACATTTTCCATATACAACCATTCTCCATTCACCCCTGTCTTCTGTCCTCTCCCGTCCTTCCTCAACAGACATTCCCTTCTTCCCCAAAGCCCCCTTCACCCCATCCATCCATCTCATCCTAGGACGTCCCCTCATGTTCACTCCCTCCACATCTGCCTTCCATACCTCCTTTACTAGTCTTTCTTCACTCATTCTTTCCATGTGTCCAAACCATCCTAATACTCTTTCATCAACCCTATCTCCCAGCTCCCTTTCCACCCCTGTTCTCCTCCTCACCTACTAATTTCTCACTCTATCAAGCCTAGTAACCCCCATCATACTTCTCAGACACTTCATCTCAAACACATTCAAGTTCCTTCTCTCTTCCTCTCTTATGTTCCATGTTTCTGCTCCATACAGTGCTGTTGGCACAATCACTCCTTCATACAGTCTCCTCTTAGCATCCATTCCCAAATTTCTATTCCTCCTTACACTTTTTAAACCACCAAGGCATTTACTCGCTTCTCTCAATCTACATTCTACCTCCACCTTCACTCCACCTTTTCCTGCCACATTTGCACCCAAGTATCTAAAACTATCCACTTCCTCCAGTTGCTCTCCCTTAATCCTCACTTCCAGATTACTGCCACTTTCACCCCTTGTACATCTCACCTCTTTACTTTTACCCACATTTATCTACAGCTTTCTTCTATCACACACTCTCCCAAACTCTGTCACCAACTTCCTCAATCCCTCCTACGATCCTGCCACAAGTGCAGTGTCGTCCACAAACAACAGCTGGCTCACCTCCCACTTTTCTCCATTTTCCTTAACATCTCCAATCCCTGACCCACTACCCTTGCATTCACCTCTCGCACCACCCCATCCATGTATAAGTTGAACAGCCAGGGTGACATAACGCATCCCTGATGAAGTCCCACCTTTACCTCAAAACACTCACTCTCTCCATTTCTAATCCTGACACAAGCTCTACTACCCTCATAAAAACTCTTGACAGCTCCCAGAAGCTTTCCTCCTATCCCGTATATCCGCATAACCTCCCACAGTGCCTTTCTGTCTACCCTGTCGTAAGCCTTTTCCAGATCCATAAAGGCTCAGAAAACATCCTTCCCCTTTCCTATAGCTTTCTCACATATCTGTCTTACCACAAAAATCTGATCTACACAACCTCTACCTGTCCTAAACCCACACTGTTCCTCACCAATTACTCCCTCTGTTCCTCTCCTAATCCTCTCAATCAAGATCCTCCCATAAGCCTTCCCAACTACACTTAACAAGCTAATCCCTCTGAAACTACTACATTCACACCTGTCCCCTTTTCCCTTGTAAAGTGGAACTATACAAGCACTCCTCCAGCCCTCTGGCACTCTACCTTCTCTCCAGCAAACATTAAATAACCTCACCAGCCAGTCCACCATCACTATACCTCCTTTTTTAAGACATTCTGCATGGCATCCATCCAGACCAGGTGGCTTACCTGTTTTCATCATCTTAACTGCTGCCTTCACTTCATCCTTCCTTATTTCTCCTCCATTTTCCTAACTCATCACTGTAATTTTCTTAGCATTTCCCACTGCAGCTATCTTTCCCTCCCTATCCTCCTTCACATTTAGCATACATACATACATATACCAAGGCTTTTTCCCCCTTCCAAGGGAGGTAGCCAAAAAGGGAAAGGCATAAAAACACTCCCACCCATTTCATCCCCAAATACACTCCACACCCCTCCCACCCTTCCTCTCATCTGAGCACCTCCTGGATGACGGGTCATCCCTGCACCCCGCCCACCGCCCTGGGTCAGAAGCAGTGTCGCAAGACACAGTACATCCACAGCAAGGCCGCTTCATTTAATCGGCGACCCCCCCTCTCCGTCCCCCTTTGCATATAAGGAGAGGACGGGGAGAAATCCCTTCGGGCTGCGTCAAAATTTACTCACACATACTACCCCACCCCCCACCCCCCCCGCCCATTCCTCCTCATGCAGTCACAACATCATCCATATACAACCATTCTCCACTCACCTCTGTCTTCCGTCCACTCCCTTCCTTCCTCAACAGACATTCCCCTCTTCCCCAAAGCCCCCTTCACCCCATCCATCCACCTCATCCTAGGACGTCCCCTCATGTTCACTCCCTCCACATCTGCCTTCCATACCTCTTTTACTAGTCTTTCTTCACTCATTATTTCCATGTGTCCAAACCATCCTAATATTCTTTCATCAACCCTCTCTCCCAAATCCTTTTTCACCCCTGTTCTCCTCCTCACCTCCTCATTTCTCACTCTATCTAGCCTAGTAACCCCCGCCATACTTCTCAGACACCTCATCTCAAACACATTCAAACTCCTTCTCTCTTCTTCTCTTATGTTCCACGTTTCTGCCCCATACAGTGCTGTTGGCACAATCACTCCTTCATACAGTCTCCTCTTCGCATCCATTCCCAAATGTCTATTTCTCATTACACTCTTTAAACCACCAAGGCATTTACTCGCTTCTCTCAATCTACATTCTACCTCCACCTTCACTCCACCTTTTCCTGCTACACTTGCACCCAAGTATCTAAAACTATCCACTTCCTCCAGTCGCTCTCCCTTAATGTTCACTTCCAGTCTACTGCCACTTTCACCCCTTGTACATCTCATCACCTTACTTTTACCCACATTTATCTATAGCTTTCTTCTATCACATACTCTCCCAAACTCTGCCACCAGCTTCCTCAATCCCTCCTCTGACCCTGCCACAAGGGCAGTGTCGTCCGCAAACAACAGCTGGCTCACCTCCCACTTTTCTCCATTTTCTTTAACCATCTCCAATCCCTGACTCACTACCCTAGCATTCACCTCTCGCACCACCCCATCCATGTATAAGTTGAACAGCCAGGGCGACATAACGCATCCTTGACGAAGTCCCACCTTTACTTCAAACCACTCACTCTCTCCATTTCCAATCCTAACACATGCTCTACTACTCACATAAAAACTCTTGACAGCTCCCAAAAGCTTTCCTCCTATCCCATAAATCTGCATAACCTCCCACAGTGCCTTTCTGTCTACCCTATCATAAGCCTTTTCCAGATCCATAAAAGCCCAAAAAATATCCTTCCCCTTTCCTATAGCTTTCTCACATATCTGTCTTACCACAAAGATCTGATCTACACAACCTCTACCCGTCCTAAAACCACACTGTTCCTCACCAATTACTCCTTCTGTTCCTCTCCTAATCCTCTCAATTAAGATTCTCCCATAAGCCTTCCCTACTACACTCAACAAGCCAATCCCTCCGAAATTACCACATTCACACCCGTCCCCCTTTCCCCTGTAAAGAGGAACTACACAAGCACTACTCCAGTCCTCCGGTACTCCACCCTCTCTCCAGCAAACATTAAATAATCTCGCCAACCAGTCCACCATCACTGAACCTCCCTTTTTCAGACATTCTGCATGACATCCATCCAGACCAGGTGCCTTACCTGCTTTCATCATCTTTACAACTGCCTTCACCTCATCCTTCCTTATTTCTCCTCCATTCTCCTCACTCATCACTCTCATTTTCTTCGTATTTCCCACTGCAGCTATCTTTCCTTCCCTATCCTCCTTCACATTCAGCAACTCCCTAAAATATTCTGCCCATCTTCCCCTCACTGCCATCTCTTCCATTATCAACTCTTCATCTGTACCTTTTACCTTTTCTTCCCTACTTGATTCGCCTCCTCTTCCTCTCTTAATTTCTTTCCAAAACATCTTTTTATTACTTTCAAAATTTTCTGTCATACTCCTACCCCATTTTACATCTGCTCTCCTCTTTGCCTCCTTTACCTTTTGCTTTACTTCTCTTTTCTTTTCTTTGTACGTCTCATATGACTCCCCTGTTCTCTTTTGTAACCAATCTGTGAATGCTCGCTTCTTCTCTTCTACAACCTTCTTTGTTTCCTCATCCCACCATTCACTACCCTTTCTTCTATTTCCCCCTGTCCTTCTTGTTCCACACACCATCCTTGCACACTTTAAGACTCCCTCCTTGAACCATCCCCATTCCTCCTCCACACCCATCTCTGCTCTATCCTTTACTCCCTCCCACTCCTCCTTCAGCTTCTTTTCGTACTCCTTCTCCTTTTCCTTTTCATTCAAGGAGTTCACTCTAAGAACCTCCCTACCTTTTGTCCCTTTCCTCCTTCTCCATCTATCCTCCAGTCTCAACTTACCTTCCACCAAAAAATGATCTGATATTCCCCCACCCTCTCCCCTTAGCACATGTACATCCTTAACTCTTCCTATCATAATCCTATTTACCACTACATAATCCATTAGCGCTCTATCTACCACCCTTCCCTCCACCACCCTCTCCCATGTGTACTTATGCTTGACTTTCTTCCGAAACACTGTATTTGCTATCATCAACTCTCTTTCTAGACACATTTCCACCATCAACTCTCCACTACGATTCTTTCCTGGAACTCCACACTTCCCAACCACTCCATCGATTGGACCATTTCCCACTCTAGCATTAAGGTCTCCCAGTACTATTACATTGACATTTCTTCCTAAACCCTCTATGCACTCATTTAAATCTATCCAAAAGGCCTCCCTTTCTTCCATGCTCTTCTCACTGCCCGGCCCATATGCACTTACAAAGACCCACATCTCCTTTCCCAGTTTCACCTTCATCCACATTATCCTTGAGGAAACCTCCTTCCACTCCACTACCCCTTTACCTATCTCCTCACTTACTAGAATAGCCACCCCTTCCCTCCCTCGCCCTCTCTTCACTCCTGATAACCTCCCACTTACACTCCCAAACATACACTCACCCTTCCCTTTCAACTTAGTTTCACTCAAAGCCAACACATCCAACTTTCTTCTCACAAACATACTACCTATCTCTTCCCTTTTACTCTCATCTGTACCACATCCACGCACATTAAAAGACCCAAACCTTAGGGTGCTGGCCCGAGGCCCGCCAGCACCCCTTATGCCTTTTCTTTTCGATTTAGGAAGTTGCCCCTTGGGGCTACAGGGAGAAGGATGCCTAGTCCCTCTCCCCGTCCCTTTCTTCTCGCCTCTTACGATCCAAGTGGGAAAACTTGGTGGCAGTATTCTTTTCCCCCACCACAGGGAATTCCCCCAATCAGAAAGAGAATACTCAGAGAAATGGTACAGGACAGCAACAAGGGGTTGGGGGACAGCATAACGGAGGGACAGTCGTAGTATAAAAGTGTCATCATTTCTCTATGAACAGAATTTCTTCTATCATAGACAAAATGATGTGTGGCTCTGGTCCATAGGGGCGCCCCATATAGACCCTAAAGTATCGACTGCATGTTACTTTGCCACAATAACAAGCAGCCAATACCCCAAAATATTCTGCCCATCTTCCCCTTACTGCCTTCTCCATTATCATCTCTCCATCTGCACCTTTTACCTTTTCTTCTCTACTTGATTCGCCTCCTCTTCCTCTCTTAATTTCTTTCCAAAACATCTTTTTATTACTTTCAAAATGTTCTGTCATACTCTTACCCCATTTTACATCTGCTCTCCTCTTTCCCTCCTTTACCTTTTTCTTTACTTCTCTTTTCTTTTCCCTGTACGTCTCATATGACTCCCTCATCCTATTTTGTAACCAATCTGTGTAAGCTCGCTTCTTCTCTTCTACAACCTTCTTCATTTCCTCATCCCACCATTCACTACCCTTCCTTCTATTTCCTCCTGACCTTCTTGTTCCACACACCATCTTTGCACACTTTGTGACTCCCTCCTTGAACCATCCCCATTCCTCCTCCACACCTACCTCTACTCTATCCTTCACTCCCTCCCACTCCTCCTTCAGCTTCCTCTTGTACTCCTTCTCCTTTTCCTCTTTGTTTAAAGAGTTCACTCTAAGCACCTCCCTACCTTTTGTCCCTTTCCTCTTCCTCCATCTGTCCTCCACTCTCAACTTACCTTCCACCACAAAATGATCTGATATTCCCCCACTCTCTCCCCTTAGCACATGTACACCCCTAACTCTTCCTATCATAATCCTATTTACCACTACATAGTCCATTAAAGCTCTATCTACCACCTTTCCCTCCACCACCCTCTCCCATGTGTACTTATGCTTGACTTTCTTCCGAAACACTGTATTTGCTATCATCAACTCTCTAGACACATTTCCACCATCAACTCTCCACTACAATTTTTTCCTGGAGCTCCACATTTCCCAACCACTCCATCAATTGGATCATTTCCTACCCTAGCATTAAGGTCTCCCAGTACTATTACATTTACACTTCTCCCTAAACCCTCTATGCACTCATTTAAATCTATCCAAAAGGCCTCACTTTCTTCTACACTCTTCTCACTGCCAGGCCCATATGCACTTACAAAAACCCACATCCCCTTTCCCTGTTTCACCTTCATCCACATTATCCTTGAGGAAACCTCCTTCCACTCCACTACACATTTACCTATCTCTTCACTTACTAGTATAGCCACCCCTTCCCTCTCTCGCCCTCTCTTCACTCCTGATAACCTCCCACTTACACTCCGAAACTTACAATCGCCCTTCCCTTTCAGCTTAGTTTCACTCAAAGCCAACATATCCATCTTTCTTCTCACAAACATACTACCTATCTCTTCCCATGAAAGGAAGAAAAGGAAAGTTCAAGTATGTGTGGTTGCATGTGGCAGAGAATGGAGTATACAGAATTGAATTATAGAATAAAAAAGCATGTAAATATTTTGGTGGAATGAAAAGTGTTACAAAAAATTGATAATGAATGCAAAGAAAAGGTTGTATAAAAGAGTGACTGAACCCAGAGTGATGTATCAGTATGACTTGGGGTATAATGGAGACAGAAGAGTCTAAATATTTTCAAGGTGAAGAATTTAAGAAATATGAGTTACAAGAGTGGATACAGTGATATATATGGAGATAAAACAGTGAACAGTGGTGGAAAAGAAAGCTGTCATATATGGTAGACTAAGGAATGCTTAGGTGGGACATGAGAAAAAATGAGGAAAGATTATCAAAAAGAACAGAAAGCAGAATTGGGTGAAGTAAACTTGAGAGGACTAAGAATGAGGTAAATGGGGCTTTGGATTCATGTGAAATGTCTGTCAAGCAGGAAAAGTAAGTGCAAAAGTCATTAGTGAATAGAGGGATATTGTGAATGAATGAAAAAAATGATGTGGCTTGAAGGGATGTTATCAATCTTTCGTAAACGAGGGAGTGAGGTCATCATACAATAAAATGGTGGTGGTAAACCAGCTGTCAAATCCTGCTGTAGAACTGCTGTGCCATGCTTCATTGCCTTTGATTTGTACAGTACTCCCCAACCTAGTAATTGACCTCCTTAACCAAACTCCTTATTTCTTTTTATTAGTTGTGGGCCCCGTTTTGCTTAATGTAGGGGTAATTGGTGCATGACAAGTTATCAGGTTGGTAATGCTGACATACACATGATTACAAAATCTATAAGGTTTTCTCTTATGACAACACCAGGGGTTGTCAAGTGGCTAGAGTCCTTCCCATTGTTTTCCATGAATGAATCTGAGTCCTTGATAAAACAGGCAGAAATGGCAACTTAACAATTATACTCATAATTAAAGTAACAAATAAATGAATAAATGAATGAATAAATAAGTTACTGAAGGAATAAATAATACATAAACAAACAAATAGATGAATAGATAAATTAACTAATCAATCAATCAATAAATACATAATTAAAATAAATAAACAATCAGTAAATAGATAAATGTATGAATAAACAAATAAATAAATAGATAAATAAACAAATAAATACATAAATGAATGAATAAATAGATAAATGAATAAACTAATAAACAGGTAAATGAATAGATACATAAGTACATAAATAAACTACAAAGCCCTCTGTGAGGGGCACCATCCTAGCCTCCTGATAAAGTCGCTGCAGTGGGAGACAGCCAGGTCAGGGTCGGTTTGACACTAAACATCTTTACAACAAAATTATTATTTTCTTTAAATTCTTGTATTGTTTTTGCACACACTATTGTTTCATCTAGTATGTTTCATACATCCAACACTGTGGGGAAAGATGTTCTTTTTCAGGTCTCTTCTATAACTGTCCTTTTTGAGTTTCCTTCCATGTCCTCTTGTGTCTCTCTTATCCCAATTTAGTAAGTTTTCTTTATCAAGGGCTTCCATACCTCTCATAATTTTGTAGATGGTCAACAAGTCACCTCTTTTTCTTCTTTGTTCCAGTCAGTAATTCTAGTTTTGACAATCTTTCTTCATATGACCTTTTGATAGTGTTGGGGTCATCTTCGTAGTTGCTCTCTGGATTCTCTCAATCTTCCTTATATTCTTTTTAGTACTGGGTGACCATAATGTCGCTGTGTACTCCAATGTAGGCCTTATCAGTTTGACTAGAATTTTCTGCACTACTTCTTCATCCAATAAGTAACACCCACTTTTATTGATCTTGGCAAGTTGTAGGTTTTGTCAACAATTTTGTTTACGTGTTGGTCAGGGGACATTCCTTTTGTGATGACCACCTCCAGGTCTTTTTCAGATCCCACTTTCCTTACTTCCTTTGCATCCATTTTATATTGTCCTGATATCCTTTTTTTTACTTTTTCCAAATTCCATTATGCTGCATTTCTTAATGTTGAAGTCCACTTCCCACTTCTGATTCCATTCCCAGACCCTGCTCACATCTCTCTGTAGTGAGTTACAGTCTGTTTCAGTACTCACTTTCCTTAACAATTTTGCATCATCTGCAAAGAAGCTCATGTAACATTCCACACCCCTGTCCATGTCCAGGCACAGATCCAGGAATGTTATTGGGGGGGGGGGGCCCGAACCGATAACCGATACTTGAAACACGCCAATATTTTAACCACAAGAATAATGCTGTTGGCTTGGAGATTGGTCCAGAAACCTAAGTCTGTTTTGCTCAAAATTGTATGTAAAATCATATATAATTCACAAATATAATTCAAATCATAAATTCGCACTACCATACTCGGGGTGTTGGGGGGGGGCAGCCCCCCCCCCCTGTATCCGCGCCTGTCCATGCCATTCACATAAATAGCAAACATTGTTAGGGCCAATACTGATCCTTGTGGAACTCTACTAATTACCTCTTCCAAGTAGAACTTTTATCTAAGCACTACCCTCATTTTTTTCCATGGAAAAAGTCCTCCATCCATTTCAATATTTTACCTTGTATCCCTCCTATGGTTTCCAGTTTTCTTAATAGCTTTTTGTGAGGGACTTTGTCAAAAGTTTTTTGTAGATCTAGGAATGCACAATCAACCCATCCATCCCTCTCCTCTATTATATCTAGTAGTCTTGAGTAGAAACAGATAAAAGTTGTGGTGCATGATCTTCCCTGTATAAATCTGAATTGTTTCAGATTTACTATATTGTTCCCCTCCAGATGTTTCATCCATCTACATTTTATAACTTTTTCACAAATTTTGGCTACCGTGATTGTAATGGAAACCAGTCTATAAGTTGTTGGGTCTTCCTTATGTATGTATCTATGTAGTATATTTACCTAGTTGTATTTTACGTGAAGAGAGCTATGCTCATAGTGACCCACTTTTGTATCTTTCAGCATCCAGTTTGATCTTAAATTTTTATATAGCTTTTTCACTCACTGTTTCTTTATTTTGTTCCAGATATCTATCACTCTGTGTGGGAAGCTATTCTTTTTCAGATCTCTTCTGTAACTATCCTTTTTAAGTTTCTTTTCGTGTCCTCTGGTTTTTCTTCTGTCCCACTTTAGTAAGTCATCTCTATCAAGAACTTCCATCCCTTTCATAATTCTGTTGATGGTTAGCAGGTCTCCTCTTTCTCTTCTTTGTTCCTGGGTTGGTTGTTCGGGTTTGTCCAATCTTTGTTCGTATGTCAATTTGGAGAGTGTTGGTGTCATCTTTGTCATTGCTTTTTGAATTGTTTCTAATGTCTTTATGTTCTTTTTAGTACTAGGTGTCCATTGTGTCAGTGTACTCCAACTTCGGTTTTATCAATGTAACTAATATTTTCTTTACCATTTCTTTATACATGTAGTCAAAAGCCACTTTCATTGATCTTATTAAATTGAAAGTTTCTCTGACTAATTTACTGATATGTTTGTTTGGTGCCATGTCATTAGTGATAGTTACTCCTAGGTCCCTTCCTGAGTTTAAATTTTTAATTTCCTTTGTACTAATTTTGTATTGTCCTGATATTCTGTTTTTACTTTTTCCAAATTTCAATTCTATACTACATTTCTTGATATTGAAATTCACTTCACTCTTCTGAATCCATTTCCAGATTTTGTCCAGGTCTTCTTGTAATGATTTACA
The DNA here is from genome assembly GCF_046742065.1 of Oratosquilla oratoria. NCBI lineage: Eukaryota > Metazoa > Arthropoda > Malacostraca > Stomatopoda > Squillidae > Oratosquilla > Oratosquilla oratoria. The sequence continues at coordinate 62,697,484 of NC_134783.1, forward strand.
ATCTGTACTTACTCTCTTTAGTAGTTTCGCATCATCTGCAAAGAAGTTCATATAACATTCCACACCTTCATCCATGTCATTATATATGGCAAACATTATTGGAGCCAATACAGAGCCTTGTGGGACTCCACTCATCATTTCTTCCCAATTTGAGTTCTTGTCTCTGAGTACCACCCTCATTTTTCTCCCGTTCAAGAAATCTTTCATTCATTCCAATAACTTTCCTTGTATTCCACCTATTATTTCAATTTTTCTTAGTCGCTTTTTGTGTGGCACTTTGTCAAATGCCTTTTGTAAATCTAAGAAGGCACAATCTGCCTATCCATTCCTTTCTTGAATTATTTCTATTAGCCTCAAGTAAAAGTATATTAAGTTTGTGGCATATGATCTTTCACATGATCTCCCAAATAAAGAAACTTGATGTCAGAAAGTCACATGGGCCAGACGGAATAGCGAACTGGATATTACAAGAATGCATAGACGAACTCACAGAAATGGAATATCTTGATGGATAATTACAATGAAGGGGTAAATAAGCACGTACCAAGACAGAAGTGAGAGTGTACATTAAATGCTGGTTCAACAAAAGATGCAGTGAGGCAAAAGACAGAAGGGACAGAGCTTGGAAAAGGTGGAGAAAAGATAAACAACCTGGAAAATGGCAAGTCTATATAAACTAAAGAAATGAGTATGTTAAAGTGAGAAGAGAGGAAAAAAGGAACCATGAAAAGGATATATAGATAAATGCAAAGAGCAACCCAAACTATTCTTTCGATACTTGAATGGTACACTTAAAAACAAGCAAGAAATGGTGAAACTATGCCAAGGAAGTATAGAATACACAGAAGATTTAGAAATAGCCGAAATCATGAAATATCACTTTAATTCTGTCTTCACTAGAGAGAAAACACAATATTGGAATGAAGGTAATGAAAGGCGATCTCCCCCATGAGCGACATAACAATAGCACAAAAAGAAATATTAGAACACCTATCAAACCTTGATGTCAGGAAATCACATGGCCCGGATGGAATTGCAAATTGGATTCTAAAAGAATGCAAAGAAGAACTAACGGACAAAATACATAACATAAAAAATTGCTCACTCAAAGAAGGAAAAATACCAAAAGACTGGAAAAATGCTAACACTGTACCAATATATAAAGGAGGAAACAAGGAAGAACCAACTAACTAAAGGCCAGTCTCACTAACAAGTACTATAGCCAAAATTTGTGAGAAAATCAAGAATTGAGTAAAACACCTGGAAGACAACAATATAATAAACCCAAGACAATTTGGGTTCAGACAAGGAAAATCATGTACCACAAACTTAATATGTTTCTACTCAAGATTAATAGACATAGTGCAAGAAAGGAATGGATGGGCTGACTGTGCCTTCCTAGACTTACAAAAAGCTTTTGACAAAGTACCACACAAAAAATTATTAAAGAAACTCGAACATATAGGAGGGATACAAGGGAACCTACTAAAATGGATGGAGGACTTCCTGATTGGTAGAAAGATAAGACTAGTGCTCAGAGAAAAATATTCAGATTGGAAAGAGATGATCAGTGGAGTACTGCAAGGATCTGTACTAGCTCCAATAATGTTTGCTATTTATGTGAATGACATGGATGAGTATGTGAAGTGTTACATGAGCTTCTTTGCTGATGATGCCAAACTGTTAATGAAAGTAAAAACTGAAGAGGATTGTGAATCACTGCAGGAAGACCTACATAAAGTATGGAACTGTAGTCAGAAATGGGAGGTGGACTTCAATATTAAGAAGTGTAGCATAATGGAGTTTGGAAAAACAAAAACAGAATATCAGGACAATATTAATTTGGAACCAAGGAGGTAAAGAAGGAGAGATCTGAAAAAGATTTGGGTGTAATTATCTCAAATGACTTTTCCTATGACAAACAGATAAACAAAATTGTTGGAGAATCCTACAACTTGCTAAGGTCAATAAAAGTGGCATTTACATATTTGGACGAAGAAATGATTAAAAAGATATTGGTCACACTGATAAGGCCTAGACTAGAATATGCAGTGACATTGTGGTCACCCAGTACCAAAAAGAATATAAAGAAAATAGAAAGAATCCAGAGAGCAGCAACAAAAATGGCACCTGCACTCGCAAACTTGTCATATAAGGAGACTTTGGCTAAACTAGATTTACCGACTCTGGAGCAAAGAAGAGAGGTTACTGACCATCTACACAGCTTTAAGAAAGAACTGGATGTGGAAAGATAAAACTGCTGGTCCCTACAAGCATAGCTCTTCTCCTGCAAAATACAACTAGGTAAATACTAGGTAAAATCCAAATCCAAATTGTTATGGATTTAGTATTTTGTTCACGTGTTTAATCCATTTACTTTTGATAACTTTTTTGCATATTTTTCCTATAGTACTTGTAAGGGAGACTGGTCTATAGTTGGTTGGATTTCTTTGTCCCCTCCTTTGTATATTAGTACATTATTTGCATTTTTCCGATCTTGTGGTACTTTTCCTTCTTTGAGTGAGAAATCAATTATCTTGTGTATTTTGTCCGTTAGTTCATCCATACATTCTTTCAATATCCAATTGGCAATTCCATCCGGCCCATGTGACTTTCTGATGTCAAGGTTTTTTATTTGTTCCCTTATTTCTTTCTGTGTCACCATTATTTCTTTCATTGTGGGGATCTTTCTGTCTATAAGAGGCCAGTAGATAGAGGTACACGATGAAGTAGAAAAATGGGTAGGAGGAAAGGAAGGTAAAATTTATGGTTATTTTATTAGGTTATGATACGATGGCCGACTGCGGGTTTAATAGTTGCTGAATTGCAGAATGGTAGAGTTGCCATCTGGTGTTTGTAAACAATGCTGATGTAGCAAAAATTGTAAGCGTATAAGCCATTTCTATTGCGACATAATGCTTACGTAATAATATCGTTTGAAACAATATAACAGCCTCTCTGATTGGATAAAAAGGTGGAGGAGAAGAATTATTGGCACAGGGAGGTAAAGTCATGCCCTTAAGGAGTGGCACTTGTTTGAGAAGTAAAAGGATATTGGATGAATGAAATAGTGACATCAGAACGAAGGTGAATTGACGTATTGTAGAGGGATCCCAAATGGGACTCTGGGTGTAGCTCACAAAACCAAGTAGTAGAATGAAGATAAAATTCAACCTCATTTAATTCACCCCTCAAGCTTTGAGTGAAAGACTAGGCATGGGGCCTAAAGAATGAAAATTTGCTAAGAAATTCTTGGAGATTACTGCAACTGTCAGTAACACTGTCCTCAATTTTGTTAGCTTTCAATTGTGAATACAGACTTAAAATGTTTGATCATAATTTCAGCCATTTCTACATCATCTATATTTACCTAGTTGTATTTACCTTGCTGTATATATCCATTTTCCTTTGCACAGGTTCACTATTTTGTGTTCGTCTTTTAGTTTGTCATTTACATATCTGTAGAATAGTTTAGGTTGGTCCTAGCATTTTTCTATTATGTCTTTTTCATAGTTTCTTTTTTCTTCCCTGTGTATTTTTATTCATTTCTTAGTTTGCTGTATGTTTGCCTTTTTTTTTTTTTACATCTTTTCCAGGCTTTGTCTCTTCTATCTTTAGCTTCACTACACTTTTTGTTATACTAACACTTTATGTATACCCTTTTTTGTTTCTTCTTTGGTACATATTTATTTGTTCCTTCCTTGTATTTTTCTTTTAATATGTTCCACTTCTCTTCCATCTCTGTTTCTTCATTTAAATTTTTTTCCCAGTTTGCATTTTGAATTTTTTTTCTAAGTTTTTCGAAGTCCGTTTTGTCGTACATTAGTCTTTCTTTTCTATGTTTCTCATTTATTCTCACATCGTTTTGTTCTTTTTGTTCGAACTCTATTAGTATGAGGTCACTCTTCCCAACTGATGTCTTGTATTCCATTTTGTCCACTACTTCAGGCTCAGATGTGAATACTAAGTCTAGTCTTGATGGTTCTTCATTGTTTCTATATCTGGCATTTTCCTTCACCCATTGAGTCAATGTGTACTCAATGGTCATATCCAGTAGAATATTTCCCCAAAGTTCTTCTCCACCTTTTACTGTCATTTCTTCATGACATATTTCCTACGAGTTAAAGTCACCCATAATTACTATGCTCCTTCTTTCATTAATTCAATTAATGTATTCGTTGTGTCTTCCAGTAGTTTGGAATGATCACTATCAGTCCAAGCCTGTGTTTTGGGGGGCACATATACCACTATAAATGTTCTACATTTCATATTTCTGTTTTCAATTTTAACCATAATCAATTCTGCATTATTTTTTACTTCTGTTATCTTTGTCACATTTAAATTTTTTTCAATCAAAAACATGATTCCTCCACCCTATTTTTCCATTCTATTTTTCATCCACTGGTTATATATACTTTGTCTTATAGTATTTGATGGTAGTGGACCTTATAATTTTGTCTCCACAATTCCCATTATGTCAGGTTTCTCGGTAAACAGATAGTCTTTTAATTTGTTTAGTCCAGAAATCATTACGTCTATGTTTGCATATGTTACTTTTAATTTCTTCCTTCTCATCTTTTGGTTTATGTTTCCTTTTTTTCTGATGTACCATTTTCTCAGCCTCAGGTCCAGTACTCTCCCCCAAAAAAACTAAATCTTTTCAGTTTCCATTCTTTTCTCTCTCTTTTTTTTTTTTTTTTTTTTTTGCTTCATTTCTAAGTGCTTTTCTTTTTTTATTTCCTCATTGTTCATTACCTTTTTTATCCATAGATTTTTATAATTTTCACTATTTGCCAGCTTTGCTGCTTTTGATAGTACTTCTTCAGCTATCATTTGAGTCCATAGTTTGATTTTTAGTGGCCTATATTGTTTTTCCCTAGAGTATTGTCCCATTCTATGCATCTCATTGATGTCTTTGTTGAACTCTTGACCGTCTTCCTGAACCACTTTCAGAATTTCTTTTGCAATTTCTTTCTCTTTTTCTCTTTGATATCTGTGTACATTATGTTTTTCTTTAATACCATAAACTACAATGCACTTTTTTTGTATATATCTATGTGTTTAAATAGTTATATATGTATAGTTGTATCCATATAAATATACCTATGCTCTGCTCATCATGAACTTAGATGGGCTATAAAATGTACCATAAACATGATCTGCTTAATCTCCACCTGTCTGGATCTTTGGTTCCTGAGAGTGATGACAATATGACCTCAAACCAACTCAAGAGATATACTGTTCTAGTAGCTCATGAGCTTCAAATATTCAACTTTAACATTGTTGTTTGAGTAAAACTCCAAGAGCAGAAAAAGGACAACTGAGAGAGAAACAGATTAGAAACATTTTTTTATGGAAGGGAGTTCCTGGAGTAGAAAAAATTCATAGCATATTATTTACAATAAAAGTGTCTCTTTGCAACACCCACATAAGTTCTAGTAGGAAGCAAAGAACAGTTGATCAATCTTGATTTCCAACTAGATTCTGGATCTTTGCATCCTGGAAGTGATGAAATATGGCACAGAGAGTGTGCACACTTAATGGACAATATAACCTCAGATCAACCAAAGAGACAAACTGCTATAGCTCCTGGGCTTCAGAAATTCGACTTTGACATCATTGTCTGAGTGAAACTCGAAGAGCAGTGAAAGGATATCTGAAAGAGAAGCACAGTGGATACACCTGTTCATGGAAAGAAGTTCCTGAAGAAAAAAAAAAAAAAAACACGGAGTGCTATTTGCAATAGTGTCTCTTTACAAAACTCACTAAAGTTCTAGTGGGAATCAATGAATGGTTGATGATTCTTCTGTGACTCAATTCTGAGAATCATACAACTGTCACCATTGCATATGCTCCAGTACTTGATGCAGATGATGAAGTGAAGGAAACATTTTATGCTGAGCTGGACTCCACCATGTCTGGCAATTCATCGATCCAAAAAGATCAGCCACCTTGGTGGGGAAGGATCACCAACTTTGGTGTGGAATCATTGGGACAAATGCAATAGACAAGTGCAATACCAATGACACTTGATCTTGTAACCAAAAATGATGTCTTCTCCACCAAAACACTTATTATCGTAGATGATTGCAGGACAGATCGCTGTCCTATTTGCTCCAAAATCAAGCTCAATGTCAATCCTAAAAAGAGACTGGGGCATTCCATGACTAACAAAAAGTTTAGCATGTCCAAGCACCAGTATTAAACAATGAGAGCATTTTCAGCAATACTTAGCACCACCACGCAGCCACTGGGATGACCTGAAGACAGTAATCATACTACTTGCCAATGAACACTTAGCCATCAAAAGAACAAGCATCAAGGCTGGTTTAACAAGACTGATCCAGTCCTGAAACAGTTTGTAAGTTAAAAGTGGAAAACCTTCCTCAAGCATCAAAGATACCCAATGGTAGTTTGACAAACTAGCTGATAGAAATGATAAGATTTTCTGTGCCACCAAAGTTATCTATGGTCTGTGTATTTATTTACCTAGTTGTATTTTACAGAAAATGAGCTATGCTAGTGACCTGTCTTTGTATCTTTCAGCATCAAGTTTGTTCTTAGATTCCTGTATAGTTTTTGCACTCAGTTTCCTCATCCACTTTATTCCAGATATCCACCACTCTGTGTGGGAAACTATTTTTTTCACATTTCTATTATAACTATCCTTTTTAATTTTCTTTTCATGTCCTCTTGCTTCTCTTTTATACCACTTTAGTATTGAGGACTTCCATCCCTTTCATAATTCTGTAGATGGTCAATAGATCTCCTCTTTCTCTTCTTTGTTCCAGAGTTGGTAGTTCAAGTTTGGACAGTCTTTGTATGTCAGTTTGGTGTGCTCTTTGGATTCTTTTTAATTTCTTTAAATTCTTTTTACCTGGAACTCTATACTTCCCAATCACTATGTCAACTGGTTCATTTCCTACCCTAGCATTTAGGTCTCCCAATACAACTACATTGACATTTCTCCCTAATCCCTCTTTGCACTCATTTATATCTACCCAAAAAGCCTCCCTTTCCTCTACGCTCTTCTCACTACCAGGCCCATATGCACTTACAAAAACCCACATCTCCAGTCCCAGCTTCACCTTCATCCACATCAACCTTGATGACACCTCCTTCCACTCCACTACCTGCTTACTTATCTCTTCAATTACTAGTATAGCCACCCCTTCTCTCCCTCGTCCCCTCTTCACTCCTGAGTACCTCCCAGCTACACTCCCAAACTCAGTTTCCCTTTCCTTTCATTTTAGTTTCACTCAAAGCCAGTACATCCATCTTTCTTCTCACAAACATACTGCCTATCTCTTTCCTTTTACTCTCATCTGTACCACATCCATGCACATTAAAAGACCCAAACATTAGGATACTAGTTGGAAAGCTCCCAGACCCTCTTATGCCTTTACTTTCTTTTTTAGGAATGTCCCCTTTTGGGGCTACAGGTAGTAGGACTCCTAATGCCATCCCCCGTCTGTAGTGGAGAATTGATAGATAGATAGACTTTATTTGGCAATGAATCAATGTACATGAAGATGTAGAGATGTGCCTTGAAAGAGAGTTGATGATAGCAAATACAGTATTAAAGAAGAAAGTCAAGCATAAGTACACATGGGAGAGGGTGGTGGATGGAAGGGTGGCAGATAGAGCGTTAATGGACTATATAGTGGTGACCAGGAGTATGGTAGGAAGAGTTAAGGATGTACATGTTCTAAGGAGAGAGAGTGGGAGAATATCAGATCATTTCCTGGAAGGTAAATTGAGAGTGGAGAATAGGTGGAGAAAGAGGAAAAGGGCAGAAGGTAGGGAAGTACTTAGAGTGAACTACTTAAATGAGGAAAAAAAGGAGAATGAGTATAAGAAGTTGAGAGAGGAGTGGGAGAGAGTAAAGGATAGAGTAGAACTAGGAGTGGAGGAGGAATGGGGATGGTTCAAGGAGGGAGTCATAAGGTGTGCAAAGATGGTGTGTGGAATAAGGAGGGCAGAAGGAAATGGATGGAAGGGTAGTGAGTGGTGGATGAGGAAGCAAAGAAGGGTGTAGAAGAGAAGAAGCAGGCATTCATAGATTGGCTACAAATTAGGATGAGGGAATAGTATGAGAAGTACAAAGTAAAGAGAAAGGAAGTTAAGCATAAGATTAAGGAAGCAAAGAGGAGAGATGTGAAATGAGGAAAGAGTATGACAGGAAATTTGAAAGTAATAAAAAGATGTTTTGGAAGGAAATAGAGTAGAACTAGGAGTGGAGGAGGAATGGGGATGGTTCAAGGAGGGAGTCATAAGGTGTGCAAAGATGGTGTGTGGAATAAGGAGGGCAGAAGGAAATAGAAGGAAGGGTAGTGAGTGGTGGATGAGGAAGCAAAGAAGGGTGTAGAAGAGAAGAAGCAGGTATTCATAGATTGGCTACAAATTAGGATGAGGGAATAGTATGAGAAGTACAAAGTAAAGAGAAAGGAAGTTAAGCATAAGATTAAGGAAGCAAAGAGGAGAGATGTGAAATGGGGAAAGAGTATGACAGGAAATTTGAAAGTAATAAAAAGATGTTTTGGAAGGAAATAGAGTAGAACTAGGAGTGGAGGAGGAATGGGGATGGTTCAAGGAGGGAGTCATAAGGTGTGCAAAGATGGTGTGTGGAATAAGGAGGGCAGAAGGAAATAGAAGGAAGGGTAGTGAGTGGTGGATGAGGAAGCAAAGAAGGGTGTAGAAGAGAAGAAGCAGGTATTCATAGATTGGCTACAAATTAGGATGAGGGAATAGTATGAGAAGTACAAAGTAAAGAGAAAGGAAGTTAAGCATAAGATTAAGGAAGCAAAGAGGAGAGCAGATGTGAAATGGGGAAAGAGTATGACAGGAAATTTGAAAGTAATAAAAAGATGTTTTGGAAGGAAATTAAAAGAGGAAGAGAAGGCGAATCAAGTAGAGAAGAAAAGGTAAAAGGTGCAGATGGAGAGATGATAATGGAAGAGAAGGCAGTGAGAGGAAGGTGGGCAGAGTACTTTGGGGAGTTGCTAAATGTGAAGGAGGATAGGGAGGGAAAGGTAGCTGCAGTGGGAAGCGCTAAGAAAATGAGAGTGATGAGTGAGAAAAATGGAGGAGAAATAGGGAGGGATGAAGTGAAAGCAGCTGTTAAGATGATGAGAGCAGGTAAGGCACCTGGGTTGGATGGATGCCATACAGAATGTCTGAAGAAAGGAGGTACAGTTATGGTGGACTGGCTGGTGAGGTTATTTAATGTTTGTTTAAGAGAGGGTAGAGTGCCGGAGGACTGGAGGAGTGCCTGTATAGTTCTGCTTTACAAAGGAAAGGGAGACAAGTGTGAGTGTAGTAGTTTCAGAGGGATCAGCTTGTTGAGTGTAGTTGGGAAGGCTTATGGGAGGGCTTTGAGAGGATTAGGAGAGGAACAGAGGGAGTAATTGATGAGGAACAGTGTGGTTTTAGGACAGGTAGGGGATGTGTAGATCAGATTTTTGTGGTAAGACAGAATGTGAGAAAGCTATAGGAAAAGATAAATATGTTTTTTGGGCTTTTATGGACCTGGAAAAGGCTTACAACAGGGTAGACAGGAAGGCACTGTGGGAGGTACTGCAGATATATGGGATAGGAGGAAAGCTGTTAAGAGCAGTCAAGAGTTTTTATGAGAGAAGTAGAGCTTGCACTAGGATTAGAAATGGAGAGAGTGAATGGTTTGAGGTAAAGGTGGGACTTCATCAGGGGTGTGTTATGTCACCCTGGCTGTTCAATCTATACATGGATGGGGTGGTGCGAGAGGTGAATGCAAGGGTAGTGGGTCAGGGGTTGGAGATTATTAAAGAAAATGGAGAAAAGTGGGAGGTGAGCCACTTGTTGTTTGCTGACGACATTGCGCTTGTAGCAGGATCAGAGGAGGGATTGAAGAAGTTAGTGACAGAGTTTGAGAAGGTGTGTGAAAGAAGAAAGTTGAAGATAAATGTGGGCAAAAGTAAGGTGATGAGATGTACAATGGGAGAGAGTGACAGTAGGCTGGAAGTGAGCATTAAGGGTGAGAAACTGGAGGAAGTGGATAGTTTTAGATACTTGGGTGTGAATGTGACAGGAAAGGGAGGAGTGGGGGTGGAGGTAGAATGTAGATTGAGAGAAACGAGTAAATGCCTTGGTGGATTAAAAAGTGTAATGAGAAATAGACATCTGGGAATAGATGCTAAGAGGAGGTTATACGAAGGAGTGATTGTGCCAACAGCAAGGTACGGGGCAGAAACATGGAATGTGAGAGAGGAAGAGAGGAGTTTGAATGTGTTTGAGATGAAATGTCTGAGAAGTATGATAGGGGTTACTAGGCTAGAGTGAGTAATGAGGAGGTGAGGAGGAGAACAAAGGTGGAAAGGGAGCTGGGAGATAGGGTTGATGAAAGAGTATTAGGATGGTTTGGACACATGGAAAGAATGAGTGAGGAAAGATTAGTAAAAGAAGTGTGAAAGGCGTAGGTGGAAGGAGTGAATAAGAGGGAGCGTCCTAGGATGAGATGGATGGATGGGGTGAAAGGGGCTTTACAAAAGAGAGGAATGTCTGTAGAGGAAGGACGAGAGAGGACAGAAGATAGGGGTGAATGGAGAAGGGTTGTGCATAGATGAGGCTGTGATGCATGAGGGGGAATGGGTGGGGGATGGGGGATGAGGAATTATGTATGAGAAAAATTTGATGCAGCCCAAAGGGATTTCTCCCCGTCTTCTCCTTTCCTGCATGAGGGGACAGAGAGGGGGGGGGGGTGTCGCCGAATTTATGAAGCGGCCTTGCTGTGGATGTGCTGTGTCTTGTGACACTGCTTCTGACCCAGGGCAGTGGACAGGATGCAGGGATGACCCGTCATCCAGGAGGTACCAAGATAGGAGGGAGGGAGAAGGGTGGAGGGGAGTGGAATATATGGGAAATGAAATGGGTGGGAGTGATTTCTATGCCTTTTTCTTTTTGGCTACCCCCTGTCTAAGGGGAAAAAAGCCTTTGGTATATGTATGTGTATTCTTTTTAGTACTGGGTGTCCATAGTGTTGCAGTGTACTCCAATCTTGGCCTTATCAATGTAACTAATATTTTCTTTACCATTTCTTCATCCAAGTAGTCAAAGGTCACTTTCATTGATCTTAGTAAATTGAAGGTTTCTCTAAATATTCTGTTGATATGTTTGTCTGGTGCCATGTCATTGGTGATAATTATTCCTAGGTCCCTTTCAGAGTTAACTATTTTTAACTTGTGTGGATAGGAGGTAAAGGGAACACGGGCTGAGGGAAATACTTTTATTCCTGGCTAGTTTCGCCTGAGTGGCTTCTTCAGAAGCCACTCAGGCGAAACTAGTTATTTGTCACAATGTACTGTATACACATTTTTTTAATTTCCTTCGTACCAATTTTATATTGTCCCGATATTCTATTTTTACTTTTTCTAAATTCCATTATACTACATTTTTTTATGTTGAAGTTCATCTCACACTTTTGACTCCATTCCCAGACTTTATTCAGGTCTTTTTATAGTGATTTAAATAAAAGATTAGTTACACATGACCTACTCTTCCTGAATCCATGCTGTGAGTCATGAATCAAATCATGCCTTGCAATATGATCCCTGATACTATTTGCTCTTAATGATTCCAGCATTTTACCTATAATCAACATCAAACTGATTGGCCTGTAGCTGCCATATAAGATTTATCACCCTTTTTAGATACAAGAACAATGACCGTCCTAAGAAAAAGGCACATATCCAGTGTCAACTGACTTACTAAATATTTTCATTAACTGTTCACTGATTTCATATGTACATTTTTTAACACTCTCAAAAAGATTTTGTCTGGACCCAGGAATTTTGTATCTTTAAGTCTACAAATTTGGTTGACAACATCTGCTTTACTAATTCTGATACTAGTTATTCTACTGCCCTCATCCCCACTAAAGATCAGGTTGCAGTCAGGCACGATATCTATCCCCTCTCTTGTAAATACCAAAAGAAAATATTTATTAAACATCTCACTCATTTTTCCTCTGAATTTATCAAGATATCATCAAATTTAATTGGACCTGTCCATTAGTTATCATTAGTTTTGCAGAGATGAAAGAGGCCCTTGATATCAGTACACACTTATCTAGCAACTTTAATTTCAAGGTAACATTTTGGTCAGTACATGTTCCTTTTCACCAGTTTAGTCATTTTATTATGATTAGACTGGGGTGTGTTTTCTCCTTTACAAGGAAGGCAGTCAAGTCGAAAGGCATACAGCCACTCCCACCCATTCTAGTCCCATCCACCACCCTCTCATCTTAGCTCCTCACCACACTTTTATCACATTTACCTTCAACTTTCTCCAAGTGCATACCTTCCCAAATTCCATCACTACCTCCCTTAATCCCTCCTCTGATCTTACAACAAGTGCAGTATTTTCAGCAAACAACATCTGGCTCACCTCCTACTTTTCTCCATTTTTTTAACCATCTCCAGTCCCCTGCCAATTACCCTCACATTTACCTCCCACACCATCTCATCCAAATTAAACAGCCTTGGTGACATGACATCCCTGACACAGCCCCACCTTTACCTCAAACCACTCGCTCCCTCCATTTCCAATTCTAACACAGGCTCCCTTGTAAAAACACTTAACTACCCTTAACAGCTTTCCCCCAATCCTATATATCTACAATTCTCCCATAGTAACTTTTTGTCCACCCTGTCATAAGCATTTACCAAATCCACAAAGGCCCCAAAAAACATCCTTACCTTTAAAGCTTTCTCACACATCTGCTTTACTACACAAATCTGATCCACACAACCCCTACCTTTCCTAAACCCATCCTGTTCCTCACCAATTACTCCCTCTATTCCTCTCCTAATCCTCTCAATTGAACTCCTTCCATAAGCCTTCCCAACTACACTCAACAAACTCCCTCTGACATTACCACACTAGCATTTGTCCCCTTTTCCTTTGTAAAGCATAACTATACAGGCACTCCTCCAATCCCCTGGCATTCTACCCTTTACTAGATACACATTAAACAACCTCACTAACCAGTCCACTATTACTGTACCTCCTTTCTTCAGACACTATGCAAAACACACATTTAACCCAGGTGCCTTACCTGTTCTCATTTTTAAAATTACTTGTACTTCATCTTTTCTTATTTCTCCATTTTCCTCTCCCATCACTCATTTTCTTAGTGCCTCTCACTGCTACCACCAATACTTCCCTGTCCTCCACATTGATCAGCTCTCTAAAATGCTCTGCCCATCTTTTCCTTACCATTTCTTCCACTAATATCTATCTGCACCTTTTACCTTTTCTTCTATACTTAACTCACCTACCCTTCCTCTCTTAACTTGCTTCCAAAACATCTTTTACTTTAAAAAAAATTCTGTCATACTCCTCTCCATTTTATATCTGTTCTCCTTTTTGCCTCCTTAATCTTATGTTTGGCTCCTCTTCTTTTTTCTTTGTACTTCTCAAATGTTTCTCTCCTCCTATTTTGTAACCAGTCCATGAATGCTCCCATCTTCTCTTCTACAATCTTCTTCACTTCATTGTCCTACCACTCACTATCCTTCCTTCTATTTCCTCCCATTCTCCTTGTTCCATATACCATCTTTGCACACTTTGTCTCCTTCCTTGAAACAGCCCCATTCTCCCTCCACTCCTACCTCTAGCTCAGCTTCTCCTTGTACCCCTACTTCTTTTCCTTCTCATTTAAACAGTTTACTCTATGCACCTCCCTAGCTTTTGCACTTCTCTTTCTCCACCTTCCACAAAAAATTATCCGATAGTCCCTCACTCCCTTAAAATCTACCCTAACTTTTCTAAAGGGTACAAATTTTTGCTTGCCACATAAAATCCTAGCAGTTAAGGTATTGTACAATTTACCTAGGCTGTTGACTTCATTTAAGACCCCTGGGCTGACCTCATCAGTAACCTCATTTGAAAGCTCCTCTACTCCCCATGTGATATGAACTAGGTCTAGGCTCCTAACCTCATTAATGACCTCCGGGCTGACTTCATTATTGACCTCATTTGAGAGTTCCCTACTTCTTCAATGTCATGACTTAGGACAGGTTTATTACAATTTGGACAGTTTCTAAGTTTACTCAGGTATCTCCTCAAGTCATTGAAATCGGCCATATTACAGCCAGGTACTAATATCTTATTTTTACTATTAAATTCTTCCCAATTAATGCAAAAATCTTATCTCTTGAGAATCACTTGTACATTTGTTATTATATCACCACTGTTAACAGTAGGTCCAATGTATTCCCTCCCCTTGTAGGCACACTAATATTTTCTTGTACATCTAAAAAGAAAAAAGAAAAAAAGTGCTTCCTGATCTACTAAATTTTCTCAGTCAATGTTCCTATAATCAAAATATTCTATGATCACAATATTTTTGTCATGAGATGCCTTAGGAATTTGTTGAAACAGGAGTATAGTATGTTCTGTATTATGATTAGGAGGTCTTTTAGGTACTTTTAGTCACGCCTAATCACCTTCTGGTCCTTAGTACCTTCATAACAATGTAAAACTTGCCTTTCTTATTTCATTGTAAGATATCTTCCCAATGTTTTCTTAATTTGGGAAATTATCTTTTTAATCCACTGCTTTTTCCAATTATACCTGGCACCTCTCTTGTACCTTGTGGTATTGCTTGAACTTCAGCCGTTTTAATTTACAAACACCAAAGACCCCAAAAACCTAGGCCCTTTCCTCAGTATGCATACCTGCATTAATTTCTTGACAACATCCCTGCCAAGGATATGGTCAAAGACGGCCTGAAGAAATTGATCGCCCATGATGGTCAACTTGAGCTTATCTCGGTGCCACAGCAGTACACGGGCATCCTCAATCGCTGTTGCAGACACCTGGAAATTAGGAATTATTAGCTAAGGGTCTGGACAAGTCAGCAACAAACAAATTTACATCAATGTATGTACAGTGGATGAAAGTTTTCATTACCCTGTTGAATCTAAATAAGCAAATATGACCTTTGGATATTTTTGTTCTGATACAAATTTACAAAAAGATATACATATATATATAATTTCACTGAATGGCAATCGATTGATGAAAAATGTGCTCCATTCTAGGTAACAAACATTCTATTTGCCCTTGATATCAATAGTTGACTTTTAAAAATATTTTGACTGCCACCAGGAGTTTCAATTCAGATAAAAGATTTACTTACTTTTTTGAAGTTGATATTTGATTGTTGTTTGCTTTGGCTTTCATTCTGAGTTCAACAAGACAGTTTTATTCAGCTAAGAAACCCGCTTAAACATCAAAGACCTAATTCAAGGAGGGGTAAGAGGATTACCTTCCCCTGTGCTCACAAGATTTTACTAACTTTAACAAGGTTAGCATTTCCACTAAAATGACATTTCCTCAGTCAAATAAAGCACTTTGGTTTTAACCAAAATATCATTTGTAAAGGGTGTTGGAGTGCAGTGTAATACAGTGGTGGTGGTTGTTGCAATCCTGCCATTACCCTTTCCCTTTCCAGATAGGGATAACTGAACCTTTTTTCCAGTCAAAGGGAATAACAAACCAGACTGCCAGACAGCTGACAGTACCGCATGTAACCAATGGATCATGACCTCACTACCAGCTTTCGACAATTCCACACTGACATTGCAGATGCATTAATATCCTTGGCTACTTACTGTGTAGGAAATGGGGTTATAAAGCCTGATCCTGAGAGACTTCATCCATTACAGGAACTCCCACCCCCCACGAGTCAGGGATCTTTGAAGAGAGCCATGGGTATGTTTGCTTACTATGCCAAATGGATACACAATTTTTCAATCAAGGTTCGACCATTAGCAAGTGCAAAAGAAATTTCCTTTAGATAAAGAAGCTTTACAGGCTTTCAATCTGCTCAAGCTAGAACTTGAAAGAACAACATTATACTTTGTGGATGAAAACTTGCCTTTTGAAGTTGAATGTGATGCTTCTGAAGTAGCTATCTCAGCTGTACTTAACCAGGGTGGAAGACCAGTGGCTTTCATGTCTAGGACTCTACAAGGAAGTGAAATACGTTATCACATTGTAGAAAAGGAGGCTATGGCCATAATTAAAGCTGGGATCACTTCCTTGCTAGACAACATTTTGATCTTATTACTGACCAGCGTTCTGTAGCCTTCATGTTCGACAACCAGAAACGCACCAAGATCAAGAATATCAAGATCCAGGAAAGGCAGATTGAGCTCGCAGCCTTCAGTTATACAGTACATTATCACCCTGGAAAAGAGAATGTGGTTCCTGATGCCTTCACTTGAGCCTTCTGTTGCTCTACTGTCTCCATGTCATCCACACTCCCTGAACTACATGATGGTCTGTCACCCAGGAGTGACTTGTCTGCTGCACTTCATGAGATCAAAGAATCTTCCCTTTCCCACTGAGGATGTCAGGAAAGTTTGTGCCTCCTATAAGGTTTGTGCAGAGATAAAGCCAAGGTTCTATAGACCTCAAGAAGGAAAACTCATCAAGGCAACTCAACCAATAGAGGCTGAGCATCAACTTCAAAGGAATTCTTCCAACTGCTTCACGCAATCCCTATATACTTACTATTATAGACGAATATTCCCGTTTTCCTTTTGTTTTTCCATGTTCCAACATGAATACAACAACTGTAATCAAATGCCTGGAACAAATATTTAGTCTATGTGGGATACCTAATTATATTCACTCTGACCCATGAACGTCATTCATGTCTAAGGATCTCAAAACCTAACTCACACAAAAGGGGGTTGCTAGGAGTCGAACTACTCCATATCACCCAACTGACAATGGATAAGTGGAATGTGTCAACAGTGTTACATAGAAGGCAATTCAGTTGACCCTCAAGTTGCGGAGTCTTCCCAATCAGCATTGGGAATTAGTACTTACTGATGAGCTGCACTTGCTTAGATCCCTTCTATCTACATCTACAAATGTCACACCACACAAACATTTTTTTGGATTTCCATGTCACTCTTCTTCTAGAAGCTCTCTGCCCTCATGGCTCATGATACCAGGTCCAGTACTATTGCGAAGATTTGTTAGAACACACAAGAACAAACATCTGGTAGATCAAATTGAACTACTGGATGTTAATCCAACTTATGCTAACATTAGGCATCAGGATGGATGGGAGTCAACAATTTCTGTTCATGACTTGCCTCCAGTGTGTGAAAACACTATTTAAGATTTTAAGAAAAAAAATTGATGCTGAAAGATACAAAGATGGGTCACCATGACCATAGCTACCTTCCCATATAATACAACTAGGTAAATAAAATAAATATCCCAAGAACTAGGTCAACTACTCCCCTGCTAATCAGGAATCGCCCTCTTCTACATTGTCACCAGAGGCTGTACCTACAGCAACACTCCTAGGAGCTCCAAAGGATACTAAACCTTACCTAGAGGCTGACATAGAGGCGAGTGCGACAACACCTCTAGTACGGAGGTCAACCCATGTGTCGAAGGCTTCAGACCAATATGAATGGGATGATAACTTGTTTTTTTTTTTTTTTTTTTTTTTTTTTTAAGGGGAAAGAATGTTATAATATTGATTTGTCATTGGACTTTTTCATGCTCTGAACCATTGTTTAGCTGTGTGTCATACTCTGCAAATAATTGACGAAATTATCTGGCTACATCATCATAGTCTGGAAACGGTTGGTGTAACAGTCATGACACACTATGTAAGTTAATTCAACTGCTATGAAGATATATACTATGTCTTATATATTATGTTGTGTCTACCTATATGATAAGTTCTGTATGTTTTGTAAATTATATGTGGAAACTATTGTATAAATTGTGGCATTTTCTGGCTTCACTTATATTCTATGTTATATAAGTTACAGCCTGTAATGTGTTTTCAGCTCTATTTGTGTTTGAATTCAATAAAGCTTGGGAGTAGCAGCCAAGTCTCTTATAGTTTATATATACTGGTATATATATATATATATATATATATACATATATATATATATATATATATATATACATATATATATATATGTATATATTTACACACACACACACATATACATATATATATATGGTCAGGTTGACATTTAGATCCTCGCAACCTCTCCTGGTTCCCTCCCTGACCTCATACTCTTTGTATATATTCTTGTGTACTTTTTCTTTTCTATGTACCCTGAGGAAGTCTGAATAGACGAAAGCGCTTGGTCATCAGTTTTTCTTTTTCCTTGGTGGTTTTTCCGCATATGTATATGTATATATTTACACACACATACATATATATATATATATATATATATATATATATTATATATATTATATACATATAATATACATATAGATATATAGATATATATATATATATAATATATATACATGTATATATACATATATATATATATCTATACAGACACACACACACACACACAAAGAAGAGAGGTGACCTACTGACCATCTACAGAATCATGAAAGGTACAGAAATACTTGATAGAGAGGACTTGTTAAACTGGGACAGGAGAAGCACAAGACGACGTAGAAAGAAAATAAAAAAATGTAGCTACAGAAGAGATCTGAAGAAAAACAGTTTTCCACATAGAGTGGTAGACACTTGGAACAAACTGAACAAGGAAATAGTGTGCACAAAAACCATTCATGAGTTTAAAAGCAAACCAGACACTGCGAGATACAAAGGCTCGGCACCACGAGTGTAGCTCCCCTTCCTGCAAAATACAACTAGGTAAATACATACACACGTCGGTCAAAGTGGCAGCGAAGTTCGGACTCCGGAGTTATCCAAGAATTTCGAGGATCACAACAAGGAAGTACCTGTGTTGTATTTGTAGGGAAGGGGAAAGCTCATGGTGTAGTGGGAAGGTGATAAAAAAGGAGGAGAGGGATTACTGAGGAAAATGGAAGGAAATGAGGAAGGGGAAGGCTGGGTCCAGGAAGCCAGACGCTTTGTCAACAAACGGCAACCAGATGATAATGAAGATGAAGGGATTAGCAAAAATGTAAAGATTAGAAATATAGATAAGATCAGTGCGATGGAAGGTGAAGATAACTATTTCCATGGATTAAATGAGGGAGGAAATGACAACCTCCTCCGACTAAAAAATTTAGAGGAGAAACTAAATGAAATTAATGAAAATTGGGAAGCTAAGTTTAACCAAATACAGTTAATTACTCAAAGAGTTGATAAGCTGGAAGAATTAAAGAAGGAGAATCAAAACCTAACTAAAGAAATAGTAGAATTAAAAAGACAGTTAAGAGAAGTAAAGGAAGAGAATGAGGAATTAAAGAGGAGTAATAAAGAGAATAAAGAGTCCATAGCAAAAGAGGTAAGAGGTTGGAAGAAAGTACAAGAGAACAATAAAATTAAATTTAGAGGTATAATGAAACAGCAGATGAAAGAACAAACTGAAAACACAGTTATTAAAGTGACGAGGGAGGAGAATATAGTAAGAGACTTGGCAGATAAAAAGAAATGTATAATTATACTAGGGATGGAAGAGAAGTATAATCTAAATAGGACTACAAGAATAAAGGAGGAAAAGGAAAAAGTAAATAATATATTAGAAGTAGTTCAAGAAGATAAACCAGATATAGGGAAACAAACAGAAGAAATGTATAGGCTTGCGAAACAAATAAGACTCACAAACAACAGCAGAGAATATCTTAGCAAAAACAGGGAAACTAGCAGACAGTGAGCAATATAAAAAGATATGGATAAAAAGAGAAATGAATAAGGAGGAAAGAGAGGATGAGAAATAAAAAAGACTAGAGGCTAATGAAAAAAAACGAGAACAGAACAGAGACAGAAAAAGATAAATTCTAATGGAGAGTAGTGAATATGAAAGTGAAGAAATGGTTCATAGCAGAGGAAAACAGAAGGGAAACGGAAAACACAATGGAAGTAACAGAAAATTAAAAGTGTCTTACACAAATATAGATGGATTAATAACAGGCTTGAATGAACTAAATGATTATCTGAAGGAAAAAGAACCGGACATAATGGGAATTGTAGAGACAAAATTGAAAGGCCCACTACCACCCGACAGTGTAGGACATGGTGCATATAATTATTGGATTAGAAACAGAGAGGTAAAACAAGGGGGTGGAATTATGTTCCTGACTAAGAAGGATATAAATGTGAGGAATGTCACATATGGAAAGAATAGAGTAGAGATGATTATGATGGAAGTGGAGGACAGGGATGAGAAGAGCAGGAAGTTTGTAGTAAATTATGTTCCTCCTAAAATGGTTTTGTGGGAAGAGAGAGAATACAAAAGTATGTTAGAAGACACAAGGATAACACTAAATAAGATAATGGAAGATGGAGGAAGAATAGTTATAATGGGTAACTTTAATTGTAAAGAAGTCTGCTGGGAAGAGATGACAGTGAAGGGTGGAGACAACCTATGGGGAAATGTACTACTTGATATGATTATAGAACATACAATGATGCAATGGATTCAAGAGAATACTAGGTATAGAAATGTGGAAGAACCATTCAGACTGGACCTAATAATCACATCAGAACCTGAAATAGTGGACAAGATTGAATATAAGACACCAATAAGTAAAAGTGACCACATATTGGTTGAACTGGAACTAAATGAGGAAAAATACATGAAAATTTTAACAATATGGAAAAGGAAGATTGGTGTATGCAAAAATTTTTTTTGATAAATTAAGAGAATTCTTTCAAAAAGCTGACTGGGAAAGAATACACAAGTAGGAAACAACAGTAGAAGAGAAATGGAATATTTTGACAAAAATTTATAAAGGAGTGGAAAGTATGTCCCACGACAAAAGCAAGAAAAAGAATATGTAGAGTGCTGGTACAACAAAAGACGTAAGGAGTTAAAGACAAAAGAGATAAAGCTTGGATAAAATGGAAAAAAGACAAAAGACCTGAAAAATGGAAAATATATACTAGTTATAGAAATGAATATGTACAAGTGTGCAGAGGGGAAAAGAGAGAATATGAAAAAGATATCATAGAAAAATGTAAAGATCAACCAAAACTTTTGGAAACCTTTCAAGTTGTAACAATGTTAACCTACCTGGGGTTTCACTGACCACATCCCCTTAATAACAAATAGTAGTGCTCATGCCCTTCCACAGATCCCCTGAAATTTTTTTTAGCTTTTGTCTGTTTTGTATTAGTCTGTTTCTATGCAACAAAATCATAGGAGGAAGAAGAGGGAAGCAGTCACCGGTTATTATCACCTCTTTATGTAAAAAAGTGGGTAAAGATTTTGGCCACCTGTAGATGAAGGTAAGTGTTGAGATTTGAGGACCAACAGCAGATTGTGGATTCTTCCCAATGTCTGTCTTGCAGGACCATTACAAGCAGGTACCCACCATTGGTCCATTTGTCCACAATTTCATTCAATTGAAGCAGTAAAAATTATCTCGACTACCTAACTACCACTTTCACTTAAGATCAACTCAACTTGTACATGTATTCTCTTTTAACCACTGCTTTGTTCTATCTGGCTGAGAGGAAACCTCAAGTGGTGTGGGTTAAACTACCTTCTATACCATATTTTATGGCTTGCAAGATGCTGCATCTTGGAAGAAACCTAATATTTGAAAGAGATTTCTAAGGAAAAAGAAAAAGTAATTATCATACAAGAACACATTCACCATATACCTGACCACTGAACACAGAAACATAAGAAGCAAGGAGTCTGCAAGACTATTGTCTCAGCACTCATCACAAATTTGCTGGAGCAGTCACCATAAATTTACAACTATGTAAATAAAAGTACCACAGGTAAGGTTTTTAAAGGTTTTAGTGGCAGGCGACAGCACGTATTGTTTCCATTACATAATCACTTGTCTGATTTTCTTTGTATGGCGATGACATACCAGTTGGTGGTTAGTAAATATACTATACATTTTTCATTGTCCAAGGGTGGTTTTATTTTCATAAAAATCAATTTAAAATTTTTAAAATATGCATATAAAATTATAAAACTTGAAAGAAATTTATTCATCCACAAATCCCAAGGACTCATTACTACTGGAAGGATTAGGGTATTGGAAATACTTGTATCAGCTAAGTACTGAGTTTACATAATATAAAAGGCTGAATTAAATAGTACTTGCGCTAACATCATAGTGTAATGATTCACCATACAAATTCAGGTCGCTATCGGTCAAGTGTCCAAGCTCACTTGAGCCTGGGTGTTGCCCTACAATACAACATTTGTCTTGAAAGATGCACTAGTATTTTTCAGGATATTTTTAGGGAAAAAAAGTGCATCTTGTAAGCCGTAAAATACGGTACTTGGAATTACCTGGAACTGCTACCTTTGTGTACCTGTACATAATGTTATCACATACCTGGAAATATTCATCAGATGAGAAACCTCAATTGGTGGGAGTTTAAATAATTTCCATTGTTGGAATTACTTGGTACTGCTAACTCTGTGTATCTATACTTAACTAATATTATCACATACCTGGAAGTATTCATCTGTGGAAACACCAAACCATTCCGGTGAGTCGAGGAACTGATGCTGGGAGACAATGTGCAGTGCCCGACCATTCTGACTTATCACCAGTCTGTAAAGGAATTAGAAGTCAATCTATAACAGACATAACAGCCATTCTGATTTATAACAAGTCTTTGATAAATAGAATGCTCAGTCTGAAATTGAAATAGAGCCAGTGTGTAATGCAACTAACGATCATTCCATAAAGGTAACAATGTCTAGTCTACAGAGAACATGAACAAGTAACAGAAATTGTGGAAATCTACAATGGATGCAATCCTTTATATCGGAAATAACGAATGGTCTTGAATATTTGATGGATGATCCATTCTCTTCCAAGTGTTTGATCCATTTGCTCCTGATGAGGAAATAGAGAAAGAAAAGACACTCAGAAATGAAGCAAATGAAAAACAAGAGAAGAATAGAGACAGAAAAGAATGAGTTTTTTTGTTTTGTTTTTTAGAGTACTGGACTTGAGGCTGAGAAAATGGTACATTAAAAAAAAGGAAACGTAAACCAAAGTAAGAGAGGAAAAGAGAATATTAAAAATAATGTATACATAAACAGTATTTCTGGACTAAACGAATTAAATGACTATCAGTTAACCCAGGACAGGTAGCGTTGTGTCAGAGCCCCACCTAGGCGCTGCGCAAAATGCGTTTTTTTTTTTCTGCGCATAGATGCCTAGCATGATCTCACTTGTATTTCATGGACCATTAGTCATTCACCAGCCTCAGTGGAAGCAGTATGTGTGTCACCTCTGCTCCGCCACCTTCACCCGCTATCGCCCTCCAAAGTTCTAAATGGTGTATATCTAACACCACGCTACCGTTACTCGGGTAAGTCACGCAATTGCAAAAGTTTTCCATTTTACATTACTGCATTATTACTTAGTGAAATAATTTTATTGTGTCTATCGGAAAATATCACTGAATGGTGTAGCTACCCGTGCCAATCGCCATATTGGATCGGAAAGCAGCGAAAATGTGATTTTGAGGCTAATTTCTAATTTTTTATTTTTTTCTATTATCAGATTTCAGCATGCCAAAGAGAAGCCTGACGGAGGAGGAGTATTTGCAGGCCCTTTTCGTGAGTAGCGATGACGAAGAGCTTTCTACAGTGACTTTTGAGGCAGATGCCCTCTCTGCCCTTCCTCTTCTAATGCTAGGACCAAGCTTCTGTGTGTAAAGTGCCATAAACCTGCATGTAACTCGCATGTCAACTACATCTGTGACCAGTGCCATCGCACGTGGTAAGTTTCACGAATGATTTTTTTTACCAGTCTAAATATGCCTTTCTTTTACGTAAATTATGCACAGTAAGGGTTATGTTGAAACTAAGCCTTTTTTTTTTAGTTTATAGTAACTAAATATCATTTTCTAAGGTTTTGTCATCATTTAGAATCATTGTAGAGGACTTCTGGAAAGTTTCATCCAGATCTAATAAGTATTACTACTATAGATATAGCCTTCCTTTCACACCAAAAATTTTAGTGATTTTGTACATACAAAAATTAACCGCTTATTCTTTTCTTTACAGATTTTGCAGTTTTGCTCCAATCAACAATATTTTTACATCAATCAACTCAGAAACTCTTCTACTTTCAAGAAAACACTCGTTATTAGTGGAATTTGGTATTCTAAAGTGTACAGTTTCTGTTATTTGACCAAATGTCTATTTAAAAAATAAAAATCGTAATCATGTAAGTAAAGTGTTATCTTTATATTCAGCGGGGGGGTTTTCTCCTTCACCAGTAGAAAGTAGAGTCTTTATATTAGTAAACTAAAAATAAATAAATAAAGAAGGAAATAATGGTAACTGGGTATAAGCACCCAAAGTGAAAGTAACAGATATGACACCACGCTACCTGTAGCAGGAGAGTTTGTCCACGCTACCTGTCCAGGGTTAATAGAGAAACCTGACATAATGGGAATAGTGGAGACAAAATTAACCCCTTTACTCCGTATGCCACAATCGTGGCATTTCCTGTATGCTCTGTCATGCCATGACCGTGGCACAATTCAAACTTCCCAGTTCATTAGAGTCCGATTTATTTGTTTACACAATTACACAAGCCCATAGCTCATGCATCAAGAGCTACCATTGGCTCATCATTTCTGCCCCCTTGAAACAATAACCAATCAGTGGCTGCTTTAGAATAGCTGTTTGAAGAGAGGCAGTTTGGAGTGCAATCTCATCATGAGTGCGTCAATAGTTACTGTATATTGACAGCAATTTTACAACGTTTTCAGTGTTACAAGTAAAAATATGATAAAATATGTCTTTCTAATGATAAATAAATGTTCCATGCTATATAATATAGCAGAAAAAATAGTGACATTGCTAATTGTGCGTAAAAGTGAAGTGAAAAGTAGCAGTCTGTAATGATGGCACAGGAGGCACTCGGCGATCGTACTGGACATTTCATATTCAGCTGATATTGAATTGAATTGAATTGAATTGAATTTTATTCGAATACAATCATACATACAATAAGTACAATACATACAAGACTCAATATTATACACAGTATATATAATTGTACATCCGAGGATGGCACAGAAAGTCAAAAGACTTATTTCCACTGTGGTCCTCATATTACAATTAGGAAAGGATTGTCATAGAAAAGCTAGGTTATACGAAGTGTAAATTAGGATTATAAGAAGTGTAAATTAAACATATAAACTATTTTCTTTAGAGAGAACAGTGTCTAAAAGATAACATTTAACTGATTTTTTAAAACTACTTTTAGATACAATTGATTGAATGTTGGTCGGTAAAGAGTTCCAAGCAATAGCACCAGTGTATTTCAAAGTACTTTTCCCTAACGAACTATTAAACCTAGGTACAATGACAGATGACCTACTAGAACGAGTTCTCAGGGAACGAGCATTTCTGACAAGTGTAAACGTATCTGACAAATAACTGGGACAAGAGTCGTTCACAATTTGGTGAACATGATTAAGCTTTAACTGAGCAACACGTTTCTCAACAGGTAACCAATTTAACAGTTTAAAATGCATATAATCTAGATGAGTACGTGGATGAATTTTCAAAACGGTCCTGATTAGTTTGTTTTGACATATTTGAAGATTACTCTTAGATTTTTTAGATAGGTTGCTATACCAGGAAGAACAAGCATAGTCAATATGACACTGAACCAGGGCCGAAGCTAGTAACTTCATTGTCTCTACATCTAGGTATTTTTGTATTCTTGCCAAAAATTTTGTTCTGGAGCTGACCCTTTTAATTATATATTATATATTATATATTATATATATATATATATTATATATATATATTATATATGATAATTATATATTACTGATTGTGCTACGAGTAATGATGAGATTAACCATGACCATGAAGAAGTGAGTGATGATGATTTGGCAACAGAAACTGCTGAAATTGATGGTGAAAATCAAAGTGATGATAGTGAAGATGATGGGAGTAATGCAGCTGTTTCCGGGACAGCTGCATAGGCCTCCTCAAGCGCCATTTACATGTGTCAGTGGGTTATGCCTCAATCTTTCTACTTCTGCATGTAGATTCCAGAAGATTTCCACACAATCAATTCTTCATATAATAACTGTAAGTGTAATGTTCAAACTGATTTATTAGAAGTTCCATTTTTTTTTTTCTGGGGGGTCAAGATTCAAATTAATTTTTCTTTTACTTTTAATGTGCTTACCCATGTTCATTATAGTATTTTATTTGTATATCACTGTGAAGTACACATTTTAAGCTTTAAAAAGATATATAATTTTATATAGTTTGTTTCAAAAGTATGCGAGTTAGTGAAACAGGTAAATAACTGTGCTGGCCTTTGTTGTTTACATACGTAAGCTTAGAGCACTCCATTGTTCTTATCAACGGAGTAAGGGGGTTAAAAGATCCACTACCATCAATTACTGTGGGACAGGCCTATACAACAATTGGGCGAAAAATAGAATGGAAAAACAAGGTGGAGTTATGTTTTTGACTAAGAAAGGTTTAAATGTGACAAAGATAACAGAAGGAAAAAATAATTTGGAAATGATTATGATTAAAGTTGAAAACAGAAATATGAAAAGTAGAAAATTTATAGTAATATATGTGCCCCTAAAAACACAGCTTGAAATGATAGTGATCATTCCAAAATACTGGAGGACATAAAGAATGCATTGAGTTATTGGAAGGAGGAAACATAGTAATTAAAAGACAAACACAAAATAGTGAAACTGTGTGAAGGAAATAAAGAATATATAGATGATATAATGATAAAATATTTTAAATCTGTATTCACAATCGAAAGCTCACAAATTTGGGAGGAAGGACAGAAAGATCTCCTGCAATGAAAGAAATAAAGGTGACACAGAAAGAAATAAGGAAACAAATAAAAAACCTTGATGTCAAATAGTTACATGGGCCAGATGGAATTGCAAAATGGATAATGAAAGAATGTATAGATGAACTAATGGACAAAATACACAAGATAATTGATTTCTCACTCAAAGAAGGAAAAGTACCACAAGATTGGAAAAATGCAAATATTGCACCAATATACAAAGGAGGGGACAATGAAAATCCAACCAACTATAGACAAGTCTCCCCTATACGTACAATAGCAAAAAAGTTATCAAAAGTAAATGGATTAACATTTGGAGAACAAAATACTACATCCAAAACAATTTGGATTTAGACGTGGAAGATCATGTGCCACAAACTTAATATGCTTTTACTTGAGGCTAATAGAAATAATTCAAGAAAGGGATGTATGGGCAGATTGTGCCTTCTTAGATTTACAAAAGGCTTTTGACAAAGTACCACACAAAAAGCGACTAAGAAAAATTGAAATAATATGTGGAATACAAGGAAAGCTATTGGAATGGATGAAAGATTTCTTGAACGGGAGAAAAATGAGGGTGGTACTCAGAGACAAGAACTTAAATTGGGAAGAAATGATAAGTGGAGTCCCACAAGGCTCTGTATTGGCTCCAATAATGTTTGCCATATATATAAATAGGATGAAGGCGTGGAATGTTATATGAACTTCTTCGCAGATGATGCAAAACTACTAAAGACTAAGTACAGAGGAAGACTGCAAATCACAACAGGAAGACCTGGACAAAGTCTGGAAATGGAGTCAGAAGTGTGAAGTGAATTTCAACATCAAGAAATGTAGTATAATGGAATTTGGAAAAAGCAAAAACAGAATATCGGGACAATATAAAATTGGTACAAAGGAAGTTAAAAAAGTCAACTCAGAAAGGGACCTAGGAATAACTATCACCAATGACATGGCACCAGACAAACATATCAACAAATTAGTCAGAGAAACTTTCAATTTATTAAGATCAATGAAAGTGGCCTTTGATTACATGGATGAAGAAATGGTAAAGAAAATATTAGTTACATTGATAAGACCAAAATTGGAGTATGCTGCGACACTATGGACACCTAGTACTAAAAATAACATTAAGAAACTAGAAAGAATTCAAAGAGCAACAAAGGTGGCACCAACACTTTCCAAATTGACATACAAACAAAGATTGGACAAACTCGAACTACCAACCCTGGGACAAAGAAGAGAAAGAGACCTACTAACCATCTACAGAATTATGAAAGGGATGGAAGTCCTTGATAGAGATGACTTATTAAAGTGGAATAGGAGAAAAATTGGAGGACACAAAAAGAAATTTAAAAAGGATAGTTACAGAAGAATCTGAAAAAGAATAGCTTCCCACACAGATAGATATCTGGAACAAACTGAATGAGGAAACAGTGAGTGCAAAAACTATACAAAAATTTAAGATCAAACTGGATGCTGAAAGATACAAAAGCAGGTCACTACGAACATAGCTCTCTTCCTGTAAAATAACTAGGTACAACTAGGTAAATACACATGGAAAACTAGACATAATGGGAATTGTGGATGTGGTAAATTGAGATTAATTGTTTTATTATTATTTTTATATACATGTAAATGGTGTTAAAGAATTATATACTGGTGCTGTAGATTCCTTATATATGTGATTCTCATATGTTTATACTTTGTAATAGGTTTAGATCCTATACAGCACTTTTAGTCGTGTGTATCTAATTGAATCCTATGTAGACATCTTTTGTTTATGTCAAAGTACTGATACGAAGACATCTGATACATCGCTTGTTTTGTTTACATCGCTTGCTAATAAATCAAGAAAGCAAGACCCCGTTTTTTCAACTTTCCTCACCGACACAATGCTACAGTGGCAACGAGGATTTGTGGATTAGTGTGCTAAAGGACTGATTTAAGTTTTAGAAGACAGAAATAGCTGCCTTTCCCACTGATGGTGGAGAAATCTAAGGATGAAGATATTCTCGCCTATTCACCCCATCGGAACCGTCCTGGCCACTCTGGATTCGAAAATAGCCTTGGTTTAGCAGGCTATGAGTCAATTGTTTCACAAGGAAACAGGATTTAATACATTTAGAATTAAAATGGCAAATAACTCAGGTAAGATTGACTGTTTTGACCCCAAGAAAATTAGTTGGGAGGTATGGCTAAGCATGTTACAGGCTCATTTTGCATTTAATGGAATCACTGATGATAACAAGAAGAGAAATTCTTTATTAGTATCATTAGGAAGTGAGATTTATAGCACACTAGCCTCCCTGATTTCACCTGATTTACCGCATGTGAAAGACTACAGTGATTTAGTGAAGCTTTTAGAAGCACATTACAAGGTTAAACCGAGCTATCAACAAAGTTTAATCAAATTTCAGAATAGAAAGAAAAAATCTGATGAAAGTTTAAGAGACTTGTATGCTGACTTGAAAAGTCTAGCCAAGGATTGTAGTTTCGGTATCTTGTTTGATGCTCGAGTGAGAGACCAACTGTTTATGGCTATTGAAACTGAAGTGTATTTCCTGAACTTAGTTGCTGAGAATTTGGATTTACAAACTATGTCTTCAACGGACATTTTAGAGAAAATTCTAAATTTGGAAAAAGCTTTTGTTGGAGAAAAGCTCCCGACTACTAAAGTGAGGAAAGTGGGGGTTAGTTCTGAATATTTTAATAGTCAGAAAAAAGAAAGTTGTAAGCATTGCGGGTATCCACATAAAAGTGAGAACTGTAGGTTTAAGCACCTAACTCGTTCAGTTTGTAACACGAAGGGACACCTCAAACGAGTGTGCCGTTTTGATAAGACTGTGTCTGGTAAGCCACACAGTGCCCAGAAAGGATTTTTTGGAAAATTTACCAACAAGAAGACGTTTGGAAAAAAAGAAAACTAATATGGTTTTCGAGGGAATTTCTCAGGAAGAGAGAGATACTGGTAGTGATGATAACCAGTTGTTACATTTAGTGGATCGACCTAGCCTTCCAGAAGTGGTTAGTGTTGATATTTCTCATGAACCTGTACACAGTGTTGTAGGTAAGGTTTTGCCAGTGAGAAATAAGGTTGATATTAATATTGAAGGTCATAATGTGCCGTACAAAATTGATTGTGGTGCCAGTGTGTCTACCCTAACCTTACATTGGGTTAAGACATTAAATTTATCTTTGGAGCCTAGTGATAAAATTTTGAAGGCTTATTTACCTAGTTGTATTTACCTAGTTG
The DNA here is from genome assembly GCF_046742065.1 of Oratosquilla oratoria. Classification (NCBI taxonomy): domain Eukaryota; kingdom Metazoa; phylum Arthropoda; class Malacostraca; order Stomatopoda; family Squillidae; genus Oratosquilla; species Oratosquilla oratoria. Next base: position 62,727,539 of record NC_134783.1, read on the forward strand.
TATTTTGCGGGAAGGGGAGCTATGCTCATGATGTCCCGCCTTTGTATCTTGCAGTGTCTAGTTTACTTTTAAACTCATGAATGGTTTTTGCGCATACTATTTCATTGTCCAGTTTGTTCCAAGTGTCCAAAACTCTATGAGGAAAACTGTTTTTCTTCAGTTCTCTTCTATAGCTATGTTTTTTTATTTTCTTTCCATGTCCTCTTGTGTTCCTTTTGTCCCAGTTAAGTAAGTTCTCTCTATCGAGTACCTCTGTGCCTCTCATGATTCTGTAGATGGTCAATAGGTCACCTCTCTCTCTTCTTTGCTCCAGTGTCGGTAACTCCAGTTTAGCCAATCTCTCCTCGTATGATAAGTTTGCAAGTGCAGGTGCCATTTTTGTAGCTGCTCTTTGGATTCTTTCTATTTTCTTTATATTCTTTTTGGTACTGGGGGACCACAATGTCGCTGCATACTCTAATCTAGGCCTTATCAATGTAACCAATATTTTTTTTATCATGTCTTCATCCAAGTATGTAAACGCCACTTTTATTGATCTTAGCAAGTTGTAAGTCTCCCCGACAATGGTAACAATGATTTGCATGTTTTGGGTAAGGTTTATGCAAATATATTTTATAATGGTCACAATGTAATTCAAAGTTTGTATGTAGTTGAATCTAATAACTCTAACTTATGCGGAAGAGATTTAATGCCTAAAATAGGTATTGCACTCACAGGTATAGAGGAAGGAGGGTTGTTTTGGATTCCAAGGTACAATTAGATCATTTTTCGGCTGATTCTAGATTGCGAATTTCATGTGTTGTAGCAAAGGTACACCTAAAGAGCGGTGCTGTGCCTAGTTGGAAAAAAGCAAGGCCTGTGCCCTACCACTACAGAAAATTGGTAGAAGATGCTTTAGAAGAATTAGTTGATAACAATATCATTGAACCAGTACATTCTAGTACTTGGGCAGCTCCATTTGTACCAGTGTTAAAAGCTGACAAAAATTCAATGCGTATCTGTGTAGATTTCAAGGAGTTAAACAAAAATATTTCGTGTGACCAGTACCCTCTGCCTAAAGTTGATGAAATCCTTGCTGTTGTGGGTAAAAGCAAGATATTTTCAAAGATGGATTTAAAAGATGCTTGCTTACAGGTGCCAGTAGATGATGAGAGTCAAGAATTGCTAGTAATTAATACTCATAAATGTCTTTTTAAATATAAAAGATTACCCTTTGGACTTGCATCATCTCCTGCCATCTTCCAAAGATTGATATCCCAATTATTGATGAATATAGATGGAGTAGTTGCCTTCTTAGATGATATATTAGTCGGAGGAGAGACTAAAGAGGAACATGATGAGATTAGATAAAGTGTTGAAGGTATTTCAGAAACATAATGTTGCTATTAACAAAAAGAAAACTGTTCTGAATATCAGTTCCTTAGAATACTTAGGATATGTCATTTCAGGTGATGGCATAAAACCTTCACCAAGGAAACTTGCTGCTATTTTAGAAGCACCTATACCAAAGTCTGTATGTGAAGTTCAATCATTTTTGGGTCTAGTAACCTATTATTGTAGGTTTGTAAGAAGTTTTTCAAGTGTATTAGCACCTCTGTATGATTTACTGAAGAAAAATGCAAAATTTAAGTGGTCTTCAGTTGAAGCAAATGCATTTAGTACTGTTAAGGAAGAGTTAGCCAACTCTGATTTACTTGCCAATTTTGATGGTGAGCATGATGTTATTGTTGAAGTAGATGCTTCACCAGTAGGAGTAGGATGTGTGTTAATTCAAGAAATGAATGGGAGTCCAAGACCAGTTTACTTTGCAAGTAAAAAGCTGTCTACTGCTGAGCTAAATTATTCTCCGTTGGACAAAGAAGCTCTAGCGTTAGTGTACGCTGCAACTAAGTTTAAATATTTTTTGCTTGGACGTAAGTTTGTGCTCCGTACAGATCACAAATCTCTACTTGGTTTATTTGGAAATGAGAAACAAATTCCTGTCAATGCAAACGCAAGAGTACAACGTTGGGCATTACTGTTATCCCAATATGATTACAAATTATGTTTTAAAGCCAGCAAACAAAACATTGTGGCAGATGCACTAAGTCGTTTGCCTGTGTCTGATTCTGTTTTAGACTCACATACACCTGCTGAATATGTGAATTTAGTTGAAAATTTGGAAGATCAAAATATTTCCTATGAAAGGGTTAAGGTTATGACAAAGAGTGATCCTGTTTTGAGGAAAGTTTTCCAATGTGTTAAATTTGGGTGGATTGATAATCCTGTTATTTCTGAATATGCAGCAGTTAAAGCAGATTTAAGTATATATGGAGATGTGTTGCTATTTAGGAATAGAGTAGTTATACCAGCAGAATTAAGAAGTAGTGTACTTTCACAGCTGCATGTAGGTCATAATGGTATCAGTGCTATGAAGGCTGAAGCCAAGAATTGGATATGGTGGCCTAAGTTAGATCAAGATATATCTGAGGTTACTAAAGCCTGTTCAATTTGTTTTAAAAATTTTCAAGGTTCTAAGGAAGTTACCTTATCATAGCCTGAGACGGGTAAGTCTTGGTGTAGACTCCATATGGACTATGCAGGTCCAATCAATGAAAATTATTTCTTAGTCATTGTGGATTCACACTCAAAATTTATGGATGTTCATGTAACAAAGTCAACAACATCTACAGTAACAATTTCTATGCTGAGAAAAACTTTTTGTAATTTTGGGTTACCTGACATTGTGGTTTCAGATAATGCCTCATCTTTTGTATCTGAGGAAATGGAGAAATTATTTGAAAAGAATTGAATAAAACATATAACCCCAGCCCCTTATAACCCATCATCTAATGGTTTAGCTGAGAGAGCTGTAAAAACTTTCAAGGAAGGATTAAGTAAATTTAAGGAAGGTGATATTAGAACCAGAGTATGTAGATTATTGTATAACTACAGACATTCAATTCATTGTTCCACAGGTAAAGCTCCAGCTGAGCTAATGTTTAACAGAAACTTCAGAGGTATAATTGAGAAAATTAAACCATGGTTGGAAGGGAAAGTAATTGAAGTTCTAGGTGTGAGAAACTACAAAGTGATGTTAAAAGATTTTGGAAACATTGTTTGGAAAAGACATTCCGATCAACTAATGCCTAGATATACACCAATTGTTCCCAGTAATGACACTGTCCCTAAAGATAACTCGGGTAGCAGTAAACCTTTTGTACCTATGTATTCTTCAGGTCAAGGACACTGTCCTGATAGTTCAGAAGTAATGGATAAGGCTGATGAAAATTCCTCTGTAAATGTTGATAATGATGATAATGCTGTGAATGTACCAAGTCCACAGCCAGTTAGAAGATCTAGCAGAGTTGTGAAACCACCTGATAGATTGAATCTATAATTGTGGTGTTATAAAGATAAATGTTTCAGTTATGTTCATATGGATACTCCTTTTTCAATAAGGGAAAAGGGATGTGGTAAATTGAGATTAATTGTTTTATTATTATTTTTATATACATGTAAATGGTGTTAAGAATTATATACTGGTGCTGTAGATTCCTTATATATGTGATTCTCATATGTTTATACTTTGTAATAGGTTTAGATCCTATACAACACTTTTAGTCGTGTGTATCTAATTGAATCCTATGTAGACATCTTTTGTTTATGTCAAAGTACTGATACGAAGACGTCTGATACGTCGCTTGTTTTGTTTACATCGCTTGCTAATAAATCAAGAAAGCAAGACCCCGTTTTTTCAACTTTCCTCACCGACACAATGCTACAGTGGAGATGAAATTAAGGGATCCAATACCACCTAATAGTGTTGGACAGGGGTTATACAGTTGTTGTATTAAAAACAGAAACAAGAAACAGGGAGAAAGAGTCATGTTCTTGGGCAAGAAAAACTTGATTGTGACAAAGGTTACTGAGGGTAAAAACAATGTAAAAATGATCATGATAAAAGTCGAAGACAGAGACATGAAAAGTAGAAAGTTTGTGGTGATTTATGTGCCCCCAAAAATGGGCTCTTGGAAAGAGAATGAGCATTCAAAAATGTTAGAAGATACAAGGAACTCATTAAATGTGATACTAAAGGACAGAGGTAGCCTGGTAATTATAGGGGACTTACAAAGGATTACATAGGCGGAGCATGCCAACAGGAGACCTTTTGGTCCATAACTAGGTCGAATGCAAAAAAATATATGTAAATGATAAAAAAAAAGATAAAAAAAAATTTTATAACAATATATATAACAATAAATAAAACAAATAATACATAGGTATGGTTAAATGATAAACAGGTAAACAGTAAATAATAATAAACTGACAAATAAATAATATAAATGGAAATCAAGCCAATAATGAATAGACAATAACAAACAAATAATCAAATAATATCAAATAAATGGCATTCATTACAGCATCTTGCTTAAATGTTTATCTAAACGAATCTTAAAGCTTTGAAGTGAACTACATTGCACTGCCTCTGAAGGAAGTTTATTCCATTCATTAACTACATAGTTGGCAAAGTTGTTTCTACCCACTTCCAAATTAAATTTATTTCCTGACAGCTTGAGACCATTATTTCTTGTAGGAATCTCATTCAGTGTAAGAATTTTGTCACTTTTGATGTTGTCAATCCCCTTTAGAATCAAAGGATTACAAAGGATTACAAAGGCGGAGCATGCCGACAGGAGACCTTTTGATCCATATCTAGGTCGAATGCAAAAAAAGAATCATATTAATAATAAAATAATAACCACTTCCAGACGGTGACACCTACGTAGGAAGCATGAGGAGCAAGTGGGTACTCGATGATGCCGACGTCGCCATCTTGATTATATTTATTGTAGTACCTATGTAATTTCCATTCTCTCTAAACTGGCTTCATCAATTTTCTATGGTTATCAAAATGCATAGGTGAAAGAGAACGAACGATTGAGCACTGACTTTATTTTTCATAATGTGATTATTATGACACAACATCGCACGTCGGGCAGCTAATGCTGCCAGACGTGCAATGTGCACCAGAGTGAAAAGGTTAATACCTGTATCATGTCACCTCTGAGTCTATGCTTTTGAAGTGACTTGATACAAAGACTTGATGCAAAGAAATCTGTTGGGAGGAGATGACAGTGAATGGCAGAGAGGACCTATGGGGAAATGTATTACTGGACATAACTATGGAACATATAATGACACAAAGGGTCAATGAAAATACAAGATACAGAAGTAATGAAAAACCGTCAAGACTGGATTTAATATCTACAGCAGAACCTGAAATTGTAGATAAAGTTGAATACAAGACACCATTTGGAAAGAGTGACCACATACTAATAGAGGCTGAACTAAAGGAAAATATACATATGGAGAGAAATGAGAAGTACAGAAAAGGAAGATTGATGACAAAACAAACTTTGGAAAATTAAAGAAATTCTTTCAAAATGCAAATTGGGAAAATTTCTACATTGAAGAGACAAAATTGGAAGAGACATAGGCAATCTTGATGGAAATCTATGATGTAGGAGTGAATAGGTATGTACCAAGACAGAAACAAGAGAGGATGTGCATTAAATGCTGGTTCAACAGAAGATAGGCAAAAGATAGAAGAGACAAAGCTTGAAAAAGATGGAGCAAAGATAAAAGAAAAAAATGGAAAATGGCAAATATATAAACAATAGAAATGAATATGTAAAACTGCACAGAGAGGAAAACAGAAACTATGAAAAATGTAAGGAACAATCCAAACTATTCTATAGATATGTGAATGGTAAACTTAAAAATAAACAGGAAATGGTGAAACTATACCAAGGAAATACACAGAAATACACAGAAATACACAGAAGATCTAGAAATGGCCAAAGTCATGAACAATCATTTAAGGGGACCGGCTGGTCAAGAATCGATGAAAATTGGGAAAAAAATGAAAAACTGGGAAAAAATTACTACATCTGCGTATGGCAATCGACAGTCTGTATGTGGAGTTTTTAATCAAAATTCGCCTTATTTTAGTAGTTATGGCAAATAAACCCCCTCCTCCCCCCAACTCGACCCCATCTCGGCCCTATGATACGTATTGGTCACTACAATATATATATTATTGCAATAAATAACAATAATTTGTAATGATTGAGTGCTATTCCTAGTGACTTCTGGCAACTCTGTCTCTGTACCAGAGGTTATATATAGACCCCAGAATGGGTAGATGCCTCAGAAAGCGATAAACAGTAGACAAAAATTGAGTGATACGCTCCACTGCAAGCCACCATCAATCCTTTTGTCATTTGACAAGCTGTTATACTATTTTTGAGATGCCATGTCCTCGCAAGCAAACCAAACACCTTCAGGAAGCTAGGAAAAGGCAAGAATTACAAAGTAAGCAAGCTATGACACCCTAATGTAATAACCTGCCTAAAATGCAGGTGGGGACCAGGAGCCAGAAGACAGAGGATTATATGACTGGACATCAACATATATGACTGAATATGAATAAATTTTATTCTAAATATCATCAACATTCAAGCCTAAAAAGCTAAATAAGGAAATGCCATGATATCCCTTATTTATATTAGTATGTAGGGGTTCAAAGTTAGTGAAAACTTTGACGGCCCGTATCTCAAAACCTAAGTTTTATACCTTCAAACTTCTACTCCTCCATAACTTCTTAATCAATTTCAATGAAAATTCACACATAATATGTCTAAATCTGCCTGATTGATGAAATAGAACGTTTTTTTTAATATCTGAAAGGGTTAATTTTTGCCAAAAAAAAATTTCATCCTATTTGAAGGGGGACGGGGTGGGAAAAGATATAAAAATTAAAATTCCACAAACTAAATACTTTAACTAAAATTTCTCTCTATTAGTTTGAAGGTCTGGATAAGGTCCTTCCACCATATTAATTTCATTCATGTAGAGCAATTATTATAGGAGGAGTAGTCATTTCAAAATTATCAATTTTTTTGAAAGGGAGATGGGGGGGCAAAACATGAAAGGGTTGCAGATTAGTTTTTTTTGGTTGGGAAAGATGTATATGGTGTCCTTAACTCCTGGCATAAATTTCTGTGCAATAACCCAATTAATAAAGATTTTCATCTTTTGATCAGCTGGTCCCCTTAAGTTGGTTTTTACTAGAGAAAAAGTGCAGCACTGGGAAAAAGGAAGCGAAGTAGAATCTCCCCCCATGAGGCAAATAATAATAACACAAAAATAATTAATGGAACAATTAACAAACCTTGACATTAGAAAATTGCACAGCCTGGACAGAATTGCAAACTGGATACTAAAAGAATGCAAAGAAGAACTAATGGACAAAATATACAACATAATAAGTTGCTCACTCAAAGAAGGAAAAATACCAAAAGACTGGAAAAATGCCAAAATTGTACCAATATATAAAGGAGGAAACAAGGAAGAACCAACTAATTACAAACCAGTTTCCCTAATAAGCACTGTGGCCAAAATATGTGAGAAAATGATCAAGAATAGATGGTTAAAACTCCTGGAAGAATATAATATAATAAACCCAAGACAATATGGATTCAGATAGGGAAGATCATGTACCACAAATTCAATCTGTTTTTACTCAAGACTAATAGATATAATACAAGAAAGGGATGGATGGGCTGATTGTGCTTTCCAACATACATACATACATACATTTACAAAAGGCTTTTTCCTCTTTACAAGGAAGGTAGCCAAAAAACAAAGGCATAGAGACTACTCCCATGTATTCCATCCCCTACATACTCCACTCCCCTCCCTCTTATCTTGGCACCTCCTGGATGATGGGTCATCCCTGCTTCTTGTCCACTGCCCTGGGTCAGAAGCAGTGCCGCAGGACACAGCACATAGCAAGGCTGCTTCATTAAATTGGTGACCCCCTACCCCCTCTGTCCCCTCATGCAGAAAAAGAAAAAACGGGGAGAAATCCGTTCGGGCTACGTCAATTTATTTCTCATACATACTCCCTCACTCCCCATCCCCCACCCACTCCTCATGCATCACATCATCCATATACAACCATTCTCCATTCACCCCTATCTTCTGTCCTCTCCTGTCCTTCCTCAACAGACATTCCCCTCTTTCCCAATGCCCCTTTTACCCCATCTCATCCTAGGTTGACCCCTCATGTTTACTCCTTCCACCTCTGCCTTCCACACCTTTTACTAATCTTTCTTCATTCTTTCCATGTGTCCAAACCATCCCAATACTCTTTCATCAACCCTATCTCTCAACTCTCTTTCCACCCTTGGTCTCCTCATAACCTCATTTCTCACTCTATCCAGCCTAGTAACACCTATCATACTTCTCAGGCACTTCATCTCAAACACATTTAAAAATAGTTTAAATAAAATGAGATATGAAGACGGGACACCATGAGCATAGCTCCCCTCCCCATAAAATACAACTAGGTAAATACATATAAAGGAGGAAACAAGGAAGAACCCACCAACTATAGGCCAGTATCACTAACAAGCACTATAGCCAAAATTTGTGAGAAAAACATCAAGAATAGATGGGTAAAACATCTGGAAGACAACAACATAATAAACCCAAGGCAATTTGGGTTCAGACAAGGAAGATCATGCACCACAAACTTAATATCCTTCTACTCAAGACTAATAGACATAGTGCAAGAAAGAAATGGATGGGCTGATTGGGCCTTCCTAGACTTGTAAAAAGCTTTTGACAAAGTACCACACAGAAAATTATTAAAAAAAACTGGAACACATAGGAGGAATACAAGGGAACCTACTAAAATGGATGGAGGACTTCCTGACTGGTAGAAAGATGAGAGTAGTGCTCAGAGAAAAATATTCAGATTGGAAAGAGGTGATCAGTGGAGTACCGCAAGGATCTGTAATGGCACTAATAATGTTTGTTATTTATGTGAATGACATGGATGAGGATGTGAAATGTTACATGAGCTTCTTTGCAGATGACGCCAAACTGTTAAGGAAAGTAGAAACTGATAAGGACTGTGAAGCACTGCAGGAAGACCTGAATAAGGTATGGAACTGGAGTCAGAAATGGGAAATGTAGCATAATGGAGTTTGGAAATGTAGCATAATGGAGTTAGGAAATGTAGCATAATGGAGTTTGGAAAAAGCAAAAACAGAATATCAGGAAAATATACAACTGGAACCAAGGAGGTAAAGAAGGAGAGATCCAAAAAAGATTTGGGGGGTAATTATCACAAATGACTTGTCCTATGATAAACAGATTAACAAAATTGTTGGAGAGGCATACAACTTGCTAAGATCAATAAAAGTGGCATTTGCATACTTGGACGAAGACATGATAAAAAAAATATTGGTTACATTGATAAGGCCTAGACTAGAGTATGAGGCAACATTGTGGTCACCCGGTACCAAAAAGAATATGAAGAAAATAGAAATAATCCAGAGAGCAGCAACAAAAATGGCACCTGCACTTGCAAACCTATCATATGAGGAGAGATTGGCTAAACTGGAGTTACCGACACTGGAGCAAAGAAGAGAGAGAGGTGACCTACTGACCATCTACAGAATCATGAAAGGCACAGAGATACTTGATAGAGAGGACTTACTAAACTGGGACAAGAGAAACACAAGAGGACATGGAAAGAAAATAAAAAAAAACATAGCTACAGAAGAGAACTGAAGAAAAACAGTTTTCCACATAGAGTAGTGGACACTTGGAACAAACTGGATAATAAAATAGAATGCGCAAAAACCACTGTGAGATACAAAGGCGGTACACCACGAGCATAGCTCCCCTTCCCGCAAAATACAACTAGGTAAATACATTCAAACTCCTCTCTTCCTGTCTTAAGTTCCATGTTTCTGCCCCATATAGTGCTGTTGGCACAATCACTCCTTCATACAATCTCCTCTTAGCATCCATTCCCAAATGTCTATTTCTCATTACACTTTTCAATCCACCAAGGCACTTACTCGCTTCTCTCAATCTACATTCTACCTCCACCTCCTCTCCTCACTTTCCCGCCACATTTGCACCCAAGTATCTAAAACTATCCACTTCCTCCAGTCTCTCTCCTTTAATACTCACTTCCAGTCTGCTGCCACTCTCTCCCCTTGTACATCTCATCACCTTACTTTTACCCACATTTATCTTCAACTTCCTTCTTTCACACACCTTCCCAAACTCTGTCACTAACTTCCTCAATCCCTCCTCTGATCCTACTACAAGTGCAGTGTCATCAGCAAACAACAACTGGCTTATCTCCCATTTTCTCCATTTTCTTTAACCATCTCCAATCCCTGACCCACTACCCTTGCATTTACTTCTCACACCACCCCAGCCATGTATAAATTGAACAGCCAAGGTGACACACATCCCTGACAAAGTCCCACCTTTACCTCAAACAACTCACTCTCTCCTTTTCTAATCCTAACACAAGCTCTACTACTATTGTAAGAACTCTTGATTGCTCTTCACAGCTTTCCTCCTATCCCATATATCTGCAATACCTCCCACAGTGCCTTCCTGTCTACCCTGTCATAAGCCCTTTCCAGATCCATAAAAGCCCAAAAAAAACATCCCTACCTGTTCCTATAGCTTTCTCACATAGCTTACCATAAAAATCTGATCTACACAACCCCTACCTGTCCTAAATCCACACTGCTCTTCACCAATTACTCCCTCTGTTCCTCTCCTAATCCTCTCAATCAAGACCCTCCCATAAGCCTTCCCAACTACACTTAACAAGCTGATCCCTCTGAAACTACTGCACTCAAACTTGTCCCCTTTTCCCTTGTAAAGTGGAACTATACAGGCACTCCTCCAGCATTCTACCCTCTCTTAAACAAACATTAAATAACCTCAACAGCCAGTCCACCATCACTGTACCTCCTTTTTTCAGACATTCTGCATGGCATCCATCCAACCAAGGTGTCTTACCTGCTCTCATCATCTTAACAACTACTTTCACTTCACCTTTATTTCTCCTCCATTTTCCTCATTCATCAATGTTGTTTTCTTTGCGCTTCCCACTACAACTACCTTTCCTTCCTATCCTCCTTCACATTTAGCAACTCCCTAAAATATTCTGTCCACCTTCCTCTCACTGCCTTCTCTTCCATTATATCTCTCCATCTGCACCTTTTACCTTTTCTTCTCTACTTGACTTACCTCCTCTTCCTCTCTTAATTTCTTTCCAAAACATTCCTTTTATTACTTTCAAAATTTTCTGTCATACTCTTACCCCATTTCACATCTGCTCTCCTCTTTGCCTCCTTTATCTTATGCTTTACTTCTCTTTACTTTGTACCTCTCATATGATTCCCTTGTCCTAATTTGTAACCAATCTATGAAAGCTTGCTTCTTCTCTTCTACACCTTTCTTTGGTTCCTCATCCCACCACTCGCTACCCTTCCTTCTATTTCCTCCTGTCCTCCTTGTTCCATACACCATCTTTGCACACCTTATGACTCCCTCCTTGAACCATCACCATTCCTCCTCCATTCCTAGTTCTACTCTATCCTTCACTCCCTCCCACTCCTGTCTCAGCAACTTCTTATATTCCTCCTTTTCTTTCTCATTTAAGCAGTTAACTCTAAGTACCTCCCTACCTTCTATCCTTTTCCTCTTTCTCCACCTATACTCCACTCTCAACTTACCTTCTACCAAAAACTGATCTGATATTCCCCCACTCTCTCTCCTTAGAACATGTACATCCTTAACTCTTCCTACTATACTCCTGGTTACCACTATATAGTCCATTAACACTCTATCTGCCACTCTTCCATCCACCACCCTCTCCTATATGTACTTATGCCTGACTTTCTTCCAGAAACTGTATTTGCTAACATCAACTCTCTTTCAAGACACATCTTTATGATCAACTCTCCACTATGATTTTTTTCCTGGAACTCCACATTTCCAAAAAAGACTTTGACAAAGTACCACACAAAAAATTATTTTAAAAAAATTGGAAAACATAGGAGGGATACAAAGCAACCTACTAAGCTGGATAGAGGACTTCCTGCATGGTAGAAAAATGAGATTAGAATTTAGAGAAAATTATTCAGGTTGGATGCAGGTGATCTATATTGGCTCCAATTAGATTCGCTACTTATGTGAATGACATGGATAATGATGTGGTATGAAAACTATGGTTTAATATTTCAGTAATACATTTGAGAACTTACCAGTCACCTTTGTTTTAACCTGCGTAGATTCTCTAAATGTAGTTGCTTTAGAAATACAATATCTTGAAGGCCTTCTGAACCGAAGACATGATCCCTTGGTTAGAGGTTTCCAAAAAGGAAGTCCATCATTCTGAGCTCAGGGTAATCTAATCACTGTTCCAACATTAGTGTGTACAACCAAGGGAAGGAACTCTTACGAGTTCAAAAAGAGCTCAGAAGGCATCGGGTTAATATTTACTTTAAGTAATTTCTCAAAGTTAATAAACTAAAATAGTTACATAGATTTAATAAACAAAATAAAGAGGAGGGGAGTTTAATTGTATCTTATTTAAAGTTACGATAGGCGTGGTTCAAAGTTTCAGGAAAGGCTCCTGAATCGAGGAAAATAACACTTTGAGGGAAAGTTTCCTGAACTAAGGTAAACACTAAGATTCCCAATAACAATTACCAGTGGAATGTTACATGATCTTTTTTTGCAGATGATGCCAAATTCTTGAGGAAAGTGAAAACCGAAACAGACTGCGAATCACTACAGAGAGACCTGAACAAGGATTGGAAATAGAGTCAGAAGTGGGAAGTGGACTTGAACATTAAGAAATGTAGCATAATGGAGTTCGTTAAAAGTAAAAAAAAAAAAAAAGAATATCAAGAAAATATACAATAGAGTCAGAAGTGGGAAGTGAACTTCAACATTAAGAAATGTAGCATAATGGAGTTTGGTAAAAGTAAAAAAAAAAGAATATCAGGACAATATACAATTGGAGCTAAGGAGGTAATGAAACTGGGATCTGAAATTACCTGGGAGTAATTATCTCAAACGACTTGTTCTCTGATAAACAAATAAACTAAATTGTTGGAGAATCCTATAAATTGCTAAGATCAATAAAAAATGCAGTTACTTATTTGGACGAAGAAATGATTAAAAATATATTAGTCTCATTAATAAGACCTAGACTAGAGTATGCTGCAACATTATGGTCACCCAATACCAAAAAGAATATAAAGAAAATAGAAAGAATCCAGAGAGCAACCACGAAAATGGCCCCAGCACTTTCAAACTTGTCATATGAAGAGAGACTGGCTAAATTGAAGTTACCAATTTTGGGATTGACCATCTATAGAATCATGAAAGGCATGGGAATACTTTATAGAGAGGACTTACTAAACTGTGACAAGAGAAACACAAGAGGACATGGAAAGAAACTCAAAAAGGATAGTTATAGAAAAGATCTGAAGATAAACAGTTTTCCACACAGAGTGGTGGGCACTTGGAACAAGTTGGATGAAACAATAGTGTGTGCAAAAACCATACACGAATTTAAGAGCAAACTAGACACTGCAAGATACAAAGGCAGGACACAAAGAGCGTAGCTCCCCTTCTCGTAAGATACAACTAGGTAAAATACAGAAAAAGACTGAATCACTACAGAGAGACCTGGACAAAGTCTGGGAATGGAGCCAAAAGTGGGAAGTGAACTTCAACATCAAGAAATGTAGCATAATGGAATTTGGAAAAAGTAAAAATATAATATCAGGGCAATATAAAATTATAAAGGGAATAATAAAAGTTAGCTCGAAAATAGACCTAGGAGTAATTATTAACAAAGACATGTCACCAGACAAGCATATTAACAAAATAGTCAAGAGAAACCTACAATTTACTAAAATCAATAAAGGTGGCCTTTAACTACTTGGACGAAGTAATGGTAAAAAAATATTAGTCACACTGATAAGACAAGATTAGTGTATGCTGCAACACTATGGACACCCAGCACAAAAAAGAATATAAAGAAATTAGAAAGAATCCAAAGAGCAACAACAAAGATGACACCAACACTTTCAAAACTGACAAAGATTGTTCAAACTGGAACTACCGACCCTGGAACAAAGAAGAGAAAGAGGAGATCTACTGGCCATTTACAGAATCATGAAAGGCATGGAAGTCCTTGACAGAGAAGATTTATTAAAATGAGATAAAAAGAAAAACAAGAGGACATGAAAAGAAACTCAAAAAGGATAGTTATAGAAGAGATCTGAAAAAAAAGTTTCCCACACAGAGTGGTGGATGTATGGAACTGGACAAAACAATAGCATGTGTAAAAACCATACAAGAATTTAAGAACAAACTAGATACTGAAAGATACAAAGATAGGTCACTATGAGCATAGCTCCTTTCCTGTATAACACAAATAGGTAAATAGGTAAATACACACATACCGTATTTTTCGGACCATAAGGCGCTTCGTACCATAAGGCGCACCCATAATTTGCTATTCCCCGTCCTTACACAAGGCACGCCTGACCATAAGGCGCACCTGGTCTCGTCATCGGATAATCATGCATATGTAAGTGCATTCAGAACTGAACATTTTCATTGTTGAATGAGAAAAATTGGTTGGGATTTAGCAAAATTACAAAAATAAATCATATACTTTTTTATTTTGGTCAGTGAAATCAGATCATCTCCATGGACGGTCTGCTCCACCAATACCCCTAAAAAACAACATAAACACGTGATAGTAATTGTGGGGAATAAAACCAACATTAGCCGTTTTATTCCCGAAATTCTCTATTCACTTAAAAAAACATGATTTATTACAAATGACAGTAAATTTTTAGTTTCGACCATGGGTGCAATATAGCAATAGAAAATTAATAATTAATTTTGTAAATTATAATATATCAACGTAATATGCAATTTTGTGAGCGGAAATAAAAACAAAAAAGGTGCTAAAACAGATTTCGTAAGTAACGAAGTCGTGTCGGACGAATGGTATGCCATGTTTATGATAGATGCCGACGTCGAAGAAATGAAAGGACAAATTCGTCTAACCTAACCTGTGTTTGATAAATTATTACCTGCAAATTAAATGTCATCCGGCTTGTCCTCGTTGTCGTCGTCGTGAGAGACGTTGGTGGGCTTTTCAACCACTCTTTCAGCTTGCGGGGTATACAAATTTCTTGCAGCTTAAAGGAATGTATGTATCTCCGCTCCATAACATTCCTTCAAGAAAATGTACCTGGAGAGGTACTGTCGGAAGTACCAAGGCCGTCAATTGACCGACGACAAGATGGCGTCCCGATCCTATGCTACCGACTTCTTTCATTAGCATATTTGCTTGTAGCAAGGTATTTTTTATTTTCATTTCCACCCACAAAATTGCATATTACGTTGATACATTTTAATTTACAAAATTAATCATTAATTTTCTATTGCTATATTGCGTCTATGGTTGAAACTAAAATAATACCCAAATGACTACAGAGTGGAGCGAGACTAGACCAATGCAAAATGGCTGTCTGTGTTGTGGACGCTATCATGTCATAGCCATGACAGCGTGAATGAATGCGGTGGCATGGACTCGAAAACTGTCGAAGTTTTTGCAATTTTCTTGTCAAGATACATGCATCTTGGTTATAACTTGGTTGTAACTTTTGCTAGGCCTATGCACTGTCGCCGTCAGCAGGCTAGCTACGAAACGTGTAAAAATAGTACATCACTGTCCGAGGCATTTTTTTGCACTGAAGCCACACATAAGGCGCACCTCACGATAAGGCGCACCACCCGATTTTGGCCGATTTTAAGGATTTTGCCCACGCCTTATGGTCCGAAAAATACGGTACATATATATGCAATAAAAACACTAGAAACCTGTGTTCTACAGATGCAAGGCAACCACTAATGAAAAGAAACGACTGGATCAGACTGCTTTCATGTATTACATCTTCAGTGCTGAAATACATAGAGTACAAACAAGCATTATAGTGAGAAAAAAGGGGATGTAGACACAAGGGATCCATGTATCAACAGTAGGAGAAGGTAGTGATGACAAAATATCATGTTGACAAAAGGTCATGGAATGTGGGAAGCTCTTCATGGGTACAAGTTGAGGCTCAGGTGTCTAATTCTTACAACTGAAACATGTTTGTTATTTCTTCACAAATATAACTATCTATTTTATATGATCCTAGATTAAGGTTGAAATTAATATTATTTGTGGATTCCATTAAGCTACTTTCAATTATGTTTCTTTTGACAATGTTATTGTTGAAAGTAATCATGCTAGTGTTATCCCAATTGCTAGGGTGATTAAAAATGCTGAGATGTTTGAAAATTATTCAAGTACTATTTTTAAACATCTCTACTTTTAATGACCCTATTGATTGGGATAACACTAGTGTGATTACTTTCAACAATAACATTGTCGAAATATAAGTGAAAGTAGCTTAATAAAACCCACAAATAATATTAATTTCAACCTTAATCTAGGATTGTATAACATAGATAATTATTAGGGGTGTACCAATTAATCAGCATTGGCAAGAATTGATAATTTTTTGGTTAATTGCCTTTTTTTTTTTTAAGAATGGGATTCAGCATTAGCAATATCAACTATGATAAAAGTTGAAAGCAATTACATGAAAAGTAGAAATTTTGTAGTAGTGTATGTGCCCCCCAAAACACAGTCCTGGACTGAAAGTGAACTGTTGGAAGATACAAAATATGAACTAACTAATATACTGAAAGGAGGAAATATAGTAAATATGGGTGATTTTAATTCAAAAGAAATATGTTCAGAAGAAATAACAGTAAAGGGTGGGGAAGACCTCTGGGGCAACATACTAAATATGACCATTGAATAAACAATGACTAAGTGGATAAAGGAAAATACCAGATACAGAAACAAGGAGGAACCATCAACACTGGATCTAATACTTATGTCAGAACCTGAAATTGTGGACAGAATTGATTACAAAACTCCAATAGGAAAGAGTGACCATGTACTAATAGAATTCAAACTAAAAGAGCAAATGGACCTAAGAAGAAATGAGAAACATAGATTAGGAAAACTAATGTACAACAAAATGAATTTTGAGAAACTTAAGAAATTCTTAAGTAACACAAACTGGGAAAAATTCCTAAATAAAGAAACAAGAATGGAAGGGAAATGGAATATACTAAAAGAAATTTATAATGAGGGAGTGAACAAATATGTACCACAACAAAAGCAAGAAAGAATATACATAAAAAGCTGGTACAACAAAAAATGTAGTGAAGCTAAGGATAAAAGAGACAAAGCTTGGAAAAGATGGAAAAAATACAAAAAAAATGAGCAAATGGCAAACATACATAGACATAGACATAGAAGGGCCCCAGAAGAGGCTATTAAGCCTGTGACTCCAGCTCTAAATGACTAAAACTTAGGTCATCTGGGGTCTAGTGGTCGCTGTGGTCTAGGTGTTTGTTATTTATTTGAGCTGTGTAATCGAATATTTGATCTTGATGTTTCCATACACTATCCAATCTCTTTTCAAAACTCACAACTGAATTTGCATTCACAACATGATCAGGAAGACTATTCCAGTTGTTCACAACACGACTGCAGAAAGTGAATTTCCTGATGTCCAATCTTGGGCGCTGCTTGTAGATCCTCTTGGTGTGTCCTCGAGTCACTGAACCGGCAAGTTCAATAAATAATCCCCTGCTCACTTCACTATCATATAAATTGTTCACAATTTTAAAGGTTTCTATCATGTCCCCTCTTGATCTACGGTATGATAGTGTAGGAAGGTCTAATTTCCTCAATCGTTCAGGGTAAGGCAAATCCTTCAGGCTAGGGACCAACTTTGTTGCTCTTCTTTGAACTGCTTCCACAGCCTCAATGTCCTTTTTCTTGTATGGACACCATACCTGATTAGCGTATTCCAAATGTGGTCGGACTAGTGCAGTGTATAATGACTCAAATATGGTCTTGTTCAATGTTACGAAAGTTCTTCTTATTAGCCCAACTAGTCTATTTGCCTTATTGATTTTCTCAGCCAAGTGTGCTGTGAACTTTAGCTCGTCATCAATTACAACTCCCAGATCCTTCTCTACTTTGATTCTTGTCAATTCTTCTTCCATAGAATATATCCTATTGTCCACATTTGATTTCCCGATTCTCATCACACAGCACTTCTTGGGATGAAATCTCATCAGCCACTTCTCTGACCAGCTTCTCATCCTCACGAGATCTTCTTGCAATTTCTCACAGTCCTGGCTTTCATGAATCCTCCTGAATACTTTGGTGTCGTCTGCATACAAGAATAATTCGCTGTCGATTACAGAATCCCTGAGGTACACCGCTGACCACATCCTTCCATTCTGACTCAACTCCATTGACAATCACTCCTTGTTTTCTATGATTGAGAAAGTCTGCTATCCATGACAAAATGTTTCCTCTGATGTTATAACTCTTGATCTTCTCAACTAGCCTTCTGTGGGGGACAGTGTCAAAGGCCTTCATGAAATCGCAGTATGCAACATCGACAGCTACTCCTTCATCTAAAATCTGAGTCCATCTGTCCAAGACCGTGATCATTTGTAGTACCGTCAAACGCCCCTCCACAAATCCATACTGTTTGTTACTAATCAGCTTATTGCCCTTGAGATGTTCCAGAATCCTTTTCCTAATTATTGATTCCAATAACTTGCATATGACACATGTTAAGCTAACTGGTCTATAATTACCTGGGTCGCATCTGTCACCTTTTTTGTATATTGCCGAGATGTTCGCTAGTTTCCAATCTATGGGTAGTTTTTCGCTCAAAAGTGATAGATTAAAGATCTTCCAAAGCGGATATGCAATTACATCTTTCGTCTCTTTCAGAATTCAAGGACGAAGCCATTCCGGCCCAGGGGATTTATTCCTTTGTAGTTTATCTATAACACTGATAATATCCTTGCTAGAGAATTCAATCTGTGATAACATTGGAATATCCTTGACCTCCACCTCTGGTATTAACCCTTCTGGTTCCTTGGTAAACACTGAGCTAAAAAAGTCTGCAAGTACTGTTGCCTTTTCATTGTCATCTTTAGTTTTAGAAGTTTTATTCAAATATTTATACAGATTACATATACTGACAGAAGCTTTTGTTTTTGACTGGACATACTTCCAAAATATCTTTGGGTTAGACTTGATGTTTTGCGCAATAGTCTTCTCCACGTTCTTAACAGAAGACCTAGTTTCAGCTCTTACCTGATTATTAATCCGTCTGTATTCCTCATATAATTTGTCATACTCGTCCTGATTAATTTTTCTACCTTCCCTCATTTTTTTCAATAGCATCCAAAATCTTTGTTTTTTCTTAATCTTTGCCCACAGCTTTCTATTCATTGGCAAATTATGATTTGTTCTCTTCCTTAATTCCCCACTGTTTTTAAGTTCTCTCCTTGGAATACATTTGTCTATTGACTTTTGTAGTTTACTTTTAAATCTGCACCACATGTCCTCGATATCATTGGTATCCAAAAACTCATCCCAATTAATATTCAACATTCCGTTTAGCTTGCAATAATCCGCCTTTTCAAAAAGATACACAAGTCCCTTACAATTTTTTACCTGTGGTTCCATGTTGCATCTGAAAATTACACATCCATGATCACTCCTACCAAGTGGATTTCTTATCTCAATATCCTCCACGATCATGTTGTCATCAGTAATAATCAAGTCAAGTATGTTGCCTGCATCTGAACCTCGGAATCTAGTAATTCCGGCGACATGTTGTATAAAGTAGCAATCTCGCATTTTCTCAATAAACCTTAGACTTAGGTCATCATCACCAGTTTTGCAGGTCATGTTCTTCCACTCTATATTTGGTAAATTAAGATCTCCCACTATTACTTTATGTTTGATGTTGTAGTCTGCTATTTCTTGCAACAGTGACATAATTTTCCCATTGTTTTCTGCCTCACTATTCGGACTTCAATATATAGACACAATTAACACATCCCCTACACCCGTTTTTCCTTTAATTTTTGCTGCAATATATTCAGTAGCTTCCTCCTTGAATTCCACAATGTCATACTGAACACCTTTTTCTATGTACAGCAACATTCCCCTACCAACCTCCGCCTTTGCCAAATTTTTGCCAAATATTTCATACCCCTCTATAGCATACTCTACTATGTCTCTTTCAAACCTAAAATTCTTTGGCTTAACTTCTTGTACTGCAATTACTTGGGGAGGTACTAGCTCTCCACTTAAAATAGTCCTTAGTTCGTTAATCTTATCATAGGAAAACACATCAACATTACAAAATAACACTTTAACATTTTTAACCCAATTTGTCGATTCTTCATTAGCACTAGTGTTTTTAGACGCTTCAACATATTTGCTTACATATCTATCCGGCCTTCTCCCGTGTCTCCACAGCTCACTGTTTCTGTTCTTGCAACTCCTTCCAAGCTCTGCTCGTTGCCTCTCTTCTCTTCACCTTCAACAGGTATCTTTTCCATGGGCTTCCTCTTATCACATAGAAGTTTCCCGAAGCTGCTTCTTCTTCGTTCTTCCTTTGGGCCTCCTCTTTCAGCTCTTTTTCTCTCTTCCTTTCCTCCTTGGTCATGTCATGTGACACTCTTACTTTCCTGAAAATTCCTATATTGGCATCTTTAAGTTTATACAGGTTCCTCATTATTCTATCTTTCAGACCACCTCTAAGAGAGATCAGTATGGGTCTAGATTTTCCAGATTCTGATTCTCCTTCATACCTGCCTAGCCTTCTTATCTCTTCAATATCACTATCATAACAAGTTAAGCCTATTTCACTGCACAAATTGGTAAACACAAGCCTGTCATGGCGAATCTTCTCGGACCTAATCGCTAGATCCATGCCTCCTACCATTTCCTCAGGGACTCCATAAATGACAAGGTTATCCTTCCTGTCCATTCAGAGATAAAAAGAGAAACTATGAAAGAAAAATAATAGAAAAATGCACATAACAACCTAAACTATTTTCCAGGTATGTATATGATAAACTAAAAAAGTAATTAAATAGAAAAGCTGTGCCAGGGAAATTATGAATATACAGAAGAACTAGAAATGACAGAAATTATGAGCAATCATTTCAAATCGGTATTCACAATTGAGAACTCACCTAACTGTGAGGGAATAGAAAGAAATCCCCCCAATGAAGGAAATAACTGTAACACAGACAGAAATCAGTGACCAAATAAAAAACCTTGATGTCAGAAAATCACATGATCCAGATGTAATTGTAAATTTGATACTGAAAAAATGCATAGAGGAGTTAACAGATAGAATACACAATATAATTAAATACTCACTCAAAGGAGGAAAGGTACCACAGGACTGGAGAAATGTAAATATTGTACCAATATATAAAGAAGGAAACAAGGAAAATCCAACCAACTACAGAGCAGTCTCCCTGACAAGCACATACATACATATATCAAAGGCTTTTTCCCCCTTACAAGGGAGGTAGCCAAAAAGAAAAAGGCATAAAAACCATTCCCACCCATTCCATCCCTAAATACACTCCACTCCCCTCCACCCTCTACCCTCCCTCTTATCTTGGCACCTCCTGGATGACAGGACATCCCTGCATCTTGTCCACTGCCCTGGTTCTGAGGCAGTGTCACAAGACACAGCACATCCACAGCAAGGCCATTTCATTAAATTGGTGACCCTCCCTCTCCGTCCCCTCATGCAGAAAAGTAGAAGACTGGGAGAAATCCCTTCAGAGTGCATCAAATTTTTCTCACACATACTACCTCACCCCCCATCCCATCACCCATTCCACCTCATGCATCACAACATCATCTATATACAACCATTCTCCATTCACCCGTCTTCTGTCCTCTCCCATACTTACTCAAGAGACCTTCCCCTCTTCCCCAAAACCCCTTTCACCCCATCCATCCATCTCATCCTAGGTCGCCCCCTCATATTCACTACCTCCACATCTGCTTTCTATACCTCTTTTACTGGTCTTTCTTCACTCATTCTTTCCATGGGTCCAAACCATCCCAATACTCTTTCATCCACCATATTTCCCAACTCCCTTACCACCCCTGTTCTCCTCCTCACCTCCTCATTTCTCACTCTATCCAGCCTAGTAACCCCCATCATACTTCTCAGACACCTCATCTCAAACACATTCAAACTCCTTCTCTCTTCTTCTCTTATGTTCCATGTTTCTGCCCCATATAGTGCTGTTGGCACAATCACTCCTTCATATAATCTCCTCTTAGCATCCATTCCCAAATGTCTATTCCTCATTACACTTTTTAATCCACCAAGGCATTTACTCGTTTCTCTCAATCTACATTCTACCTCCACCTCCACTCCACCCTTTCCTGCCACATTCGCACCCAAGTATCTAAAACTATCCACTTCCTCCAGTCGCTCTCCCTTAATGCTCACTTCCAGTCTGCTGCCTTTTTCACTCCTTGTACATCTCATCACCTTACTTTTACCCACATTTATCTTCACCTTCCTTC
Source organism: Oratosquilla oratoria (assembly GCF_046742065.1). NCBI lineage: Eukaryota > Metazoa > Arthropoda > Malacostraca > Stomatopoda > Squillidae > Oratosquilla > Oratosquilla oratoria. Next base: position 62,749,959 of record NC_134783.1, read on the forward strand.
TTTCACACACTCTCCCAAACTCTGTCACCAACTACAAGCGCAGTGTCGTCCGCAAAAAACAGCTGGCTCACCTCCCACTTTTCTCCATTTTCTTTAAGCATCTCCAATCCCTGACCCACCACCCTTGCATTTACCTCTTGCACCACCCCATCCATGTATAAGTTGAACAGCCAGGGCAACATAACACTTCCCTGACAAGTCCTACCTTTACCTTGAACCACTCACTCTCTCCATTTCTAATCCTGACACATGCTCTACTACTCTCATAAAAACCCTTGACAGCTCCCAAAAGCTTTCCTCCTATCCCATATATCTGCAAGACCTCCCACAGTGTCTTCCTGTCTACCCTGTCATAAGCCTTTTCCAGAACCATAAAAGCCAAAAAAAAAACATCCTTACCTTTTCCTATAGCTTTCTCACATATCTGTCTTACCACAAAGATCTGATCTACACAACTTCCACCTGTCCTAAATCCACACTGTTCCTTGCCAATCACTCCCTCTGTTCCTCTCCTAATCCTCTCAATCAAGATCCTCTCATAAGCCTTCCCAACTACATTTAACAAGCTAATCCCTCTGAAACTACTACATTCACATTTGTCCCCTTTTCCCTTGTAAAGTGGAACTATACAGGCACTCCTCCAGTCCTCTGGCACTCTACCCTCTCTCCAGCAAACATTAAATACCCTCACCAACCAGTCCACCATCACTGTACCTCCTTTTTTTAGAGATTCTTCGTGGCATCCATCCAGACCAGGTGCCTTACCTACTCTCATCATCTTAACAACTGCCTTGACTTCATCCTTCCTTATTTCTCCTCCATTTTCCTCACTCATCATGGTCATTTTCTTAGCACTTCCCACTGCAACTACCTTTCCCTCCCTGTCCTCCTTCACATTTAGCAACTCCCTAAAATACTCTACCCATCTTTCCCTTACTGCCTTCTCTTCCATTATCATCTCTCCATCTGCTCCTTTTACCTTTTCTTCTCTACTTGATCTGTCTCCTCTTCCTTGGATAAAATGGAGGGTAGACAATAAACCCAAAAAATGGAAAATACATACCAGTTATAGAAATGAATATGTACATGTGCGCAGAGAAGAAAAGAGAAAATACGAAAAGGATGTCATAGAAAAATGTAAAGATCAACCAAAACTATTTTATAGATTTGTAAACAACAAACTGAAAAACAAACAAGAATTAGTGAAACTACGACAAAGAGGAATAGAATACACAGAGGAAATAGAAATGGCAGAAATTATGAACAAGCATTTTAAATCAGTGTTTACGAGGGAGAACATACAACTAAGAGATGACGAGTGGGAGGGTAAAGTCCCCCCCTATGAAAAAAATAGAAGTAACAAAGAATGAAGTAATGAATCACTTAAGTAATTTCGATGTCAGAAAATCACATGGTCCAGATGAAATGGCAAACTGGATTTTAAGAGAATGCAGGGATGAACTAATAGACAAAATACATAGTCTAATAAGCAGTTCATTGAAGGAAGGAAAAGTTCCAGAAGATTGGAAAAGAGCAAATATAGTATCAATATAAAAGGGGGGAAACAAAAAAGACCCTACAAACTATAGACTGTTCTCCCTTACAAGTACGGTAACAAAAATTTGTGAAAGAATTATCAAAATTAGATGGGTAAAGCATTTGGAAAAAAACATTGTACTAAATCCAAGGCAGTTTGGATTTAGACAAGGAAGATCATATGTCACAAACTAATAGATATAATACAGGAAAGAGATGGATGGGCTGATTGTGCATTTCTAGACCTGAAAAAAAGCTTTTGATAAGGTGCCACATAAGAAATTGCTAAAGAAATTAGAAAATGTAGGAGGAATACAGGGCAACCAACTTAAGTGGATGGAAGACTTCTTGCATGAAAGAAAAATGAGAGTGGTGATAAAAGACAAACATTCCAATTGGGATGAGGTGATTAGTGGAGTTCCACAAGGAACAGTACTGGCCCCAATGTTTGCTATATATATTAATGATATGGATGAAGGAATTGAAAGTTATATGAGCTTCTTCACAGACAATGCAAAAATGTTTAAAAAAGTGAATGCCAAAGAAGATTGGGAATCACTGCAAAGCGATCTCAATAAAGTATGGGAATGGAGTAGGAAGTAGGAGATGGAATTCAACATTAAGAAGTGTAGTATAATAGAATTTGGTAGAAGCAAAAAAAGAATAATGGGATCATATACATTGGGAGAGGAAGAAATTAAAAAAGTGGAAAAAGAGAAGGACCTAAGAGTAATTATTATGAATAATATGTCCCCTGAGAAACATATAAACAAAATTTTTTGAGAGACATAACTTAATAAGAACAATCAAAGTGGCATTTACATACCTGGATGAAGAAATTATGAAGAAAATACTAATCACTTTGATAAGACCAAAATTGGAGTATGCAGTGATGATGTGGTCACCAAGTACAAAAAAATGTATATCAAAACTTGAAAGAATACAAAGACCAATTACGAAATTGGCACCAACGCCCTCAGAACTATCTTATGAGGAGAGGCTGGCAAAACTTGAGCTACAGACATTAGAGCAAAGAAGAGAGGAGACTTGATAACTATTTATAGAATCATGAAAGGCATGGAAATTATTGATAGAGAGGATCTAATAAAATGAGATAGTAGAGATACAAGAGGACATGGAAAGAAAATCAAGAAAGATAATTAGAGGAGAGACCTGAAAAAGAACAGCTTTCCCCACAGGACAATAGACGTTTGGAACAGATTAGATGAGAATGTGGTGTGTGCAAAAATGATACATGAATTTAAAAACAGTCTAGATAAAACAAGATATGGAGATGGGACACCACGAGCATAGCTCCCCTTCCCGTAAAATACAACTAGGTAAATACACCTTCCCCATAAAAGTGACCTGAGGTGACCTGAATGACCTTCCTTGAAAATCTGACCTCTTGAACATTATCAGGTGTAATGTAAGGAACAAATCATAGTAGTATTACTCTAAAAAAAGTTACTGTACTGTGCATAGTCACCTGAACATAGAAATGCCTTTTTCTCAAAACTAAAATTTAAAAGTTAAAAATTTTATATCTCAACTTCTATTGCTCTGATTTCAAAAATTCTTGTGGCATAAAAACCAGAAAAGAAATCTCTTTAAAACTGCTTCTTTAAATTCAATTTTCTGAATCTTGTAGGATCTGTAATTTTTTTATCGATACTTAAAAAAAGACCCAAACCTTAGGGTGCTGGTTGGAAAACTCCTAGACCCTTTTATGCCTTTACTTTTTTTTTAGGAATTTCCCCTGTGGGGCTACAGGGAGAAGGTTGTGGTACAGATGAGAGTGAAAGGGAAGACATAGGTAGTATGTTTGTGAGAAGAAAGATGGATGTGTTGGCTTTTAGTGAAACTAAGTTGAGAGGGAAGGGCAAGTGTGAGTTTGGGAGTGTAGTTGAGAGGTTCTCTGGAGTGAAGAGAGGGCGAGGGAGAGAAGGGATGGCTATACTAGTAAGTGAAGAGATAGGTAAACGTGTAGTGGAGTGGAAGGAAGTTTCTTCAAGGATAATGTGGATGAAGGTGAAACTGGGAAAGGAGATGTGGGTCTTTGTAAGTGCAGATGGGCCTGGTAGTGAGAAGAGTGTAGAAGAAAGGGAGGCTTTTTGGATAGATTTAAATGAGTGTATAGAGGGATTAGGGAGGAATGTCAATGTAGTAGTATTGGGAGACCTTAATGCTAGGGTAGGAAATGAACCAATTGATGGAGTGGTTGGGAAATGTGGAGTTCCAGGAAAGAATCGTAGTGGAGAGTTGATGGTGGATATGTATCTATAAAGAGAGTTGATGAGAGCAAATACAGTGTTTTGGAAGAAAGTCAAGCATAAGTACACATGGGAGAGAGTGGTGGATGGAAGGGTGGTAGATAGAGCATTAATGGACTATGTAGTGGTAGATAGGAGTATAATAGGAAGAGTTAAGGATGTACATGTGCTAAGGGGAGAGAGTGGGGGAATATCAAATCATTTTTTGGTGGAAGGTCAGTTGAGAGTGGAGGATAGATGGAGAAAGAGGAAAAGGACAAAAGGTAGGGAGGTGCTTAGAGTGAAATATTTAAATGAAAATGAAAAGGAGAAGGAGCACAAGAAAAAGCTGAGAGAGGAGTGCGAGGGAGTGAAGGATAGAGTAGAGCTAGGAGTTGAGGAATGGGGATGGTTCAAGGAGGGAGTCACAAAGTGTGCAAAGATGGTGTGTGAAACAAGAAGGATGGGAGGAAATAGAAGGAAGGGTAGTGAATGGTGGGATGAGGAAACAAAGAGGGTTGTGGAAGAGAGGAAACGAGCTTTCACAGATTGGTTACAAAATAGGATGAGGGAGTCATATGAGAGGTACAAAGAAAAGAGAAGAGAAGTAAAGCATAAGGTAAAGGAGGCAAAGAGGAGAGCAGATGTGAAATGGGGTAAGAGTATGACAGAACATTTTGAAAGTAATAAAAAGATGTTTTGGAAAGAAATTAAGAGAGGAAGAGGAGGCGAATCAAGTAGAGAAGAAAAGGTAAAAGGTGCAGATGGAGAGATGATAATGGAAGAGAAGGCAGTAAGGGAAAGATGGGTAGAGTATTTTAGGGAGTTACTAAATGTGAAGAAGGACAGGGAGGGAAAGGTAGTTGCAGTGGGAAGTGCTAAGAAAATGACTGTGATGAGTGAGGAAAATGGAGGAGAAACAAGGAAGGATGAAGTCAAGGCAGTTGTTAAGATGATGAGAGCAGGTAAGGCACCTGGTCTGGATGGATGCCACGAAGAATCTCTAAAAAAAGGAGGTACAATGATGGTGGACTGGTTGGTGAGGGTATTTAATGTTTGCTGGAGAGAGGGTAGAGTGCCGGAGGATTGGAGGAGTGCCTGTATAGTTCCACTTTACAAGGGAAAAGGGGACAAGTGTGAGTGTAGTACTTTCAGAGGGATTAGTTTCTTAAGTGTAGTTGGGAAGGCTTATGAGAGGATCTTGATTGAGAGGATTAGGAGAGGAACAGTGTGGATTTAGGACAGGTAGAAGTTGTGTAGATCAGATCATTGTGGTAAAACAGATATGTGTGAAAGCTATAGGAAAAGGTAAGGATGTTTTTTTTGGCTTTTATGGATCTGGAAAAGGCTTATGACAGGGTAGACAGGAAGGTATTGTGGGAGGTTTTGCAGATATATGGGATAGGAGGAAAGCTTCTAGGAGCTGTCAAGGTGTTTTTATGAGAGTAGTAGAGCATGTGTCAGGATGAGAAATGGAGAGAGTGAGTGGTTCAAGGTAAAGGTGGGACTTCATCAGGGATGTGTTATGTTCCCCTGGCTGTTCAACTTATACATGGATGGGGTGGGGTAAGAGGTAAATTCAAGGGTGGTGGGTCAGGGATTGGAGATGCTTAAAGAAAATGGAGAAAAGTGGGAGGTGAGCCAGCTGTTTTTTGCGGACGATATTGCGCTTGTAGCAGGATCAGAGGAGGGATTGAGGAAGTTGGTGACAGAGTTTGGGAGAGTGTGTGAAAGAAGGAGGGTGAAGATAAATGTGGGTAAAAGTAAGGTGATGAGATGTACAAGGAGTGAAAAAGGCAGCAGACTGGAAGTGAGCATTAAGGGAGAGCGACTGGAGGAAGTGGATAGTTTTAGATACTTGGGTGCGAATGTGGCAGGAAAGGGTGGAGTGGAGTGGAGGTGGAGGTAGAATGTAGATTGAGAGAAGCGAGTAAATGCTTTGGTGGATTAAAAAGTGTAATGAGGAATAGACATTTGGGAATGGAAGCTAAGAGGAGATTGTATGGAGTGATTGTGCCAACAGCACTATATGGGGCAGAAACATATAACATAAGAGAAGAAGAGAGAAGGAGTTTGATTGTGTTTGAGATGAGGTGTCTGAGAAGTATGATGGGGGCTACTAGGCTAGATAGAGTGAGAAATGAGGAGGTGAGGAGGAGAACAGGGGTGGTAAGGGAGTTGGGAAATATGGTGGATGAAAGAGTATTGGGATGGTTTGGACACATGGAAAGAATGAGTGAAGAAAGACCAGTAAAAGAGGTATGGAAGGCAGGTGTGGAGGGAGTGAACATGAGGGGGCGACCTAGGATGAGATGGATGGATGGGGTGAAAGGGGTTTTGGGGAAGAGGGGAATGTCTGTTGAGTAAGTATGGGAGAGGACAGAAGACGGCTGAATAGAGAATGGTTGTATATGGATGATGTGATGCATGAGGTGGAATGGGTGGGGGGGATGGGGGTGAAGTAGTATGTGTGAGCAAAATTTGACACAGCCCAAAGGGATTTCTCCTCGTCTTCTCCTTTCCTGTGTGAGGGGACAGAGTTTTTTTTTTTTTTTTTTCTGATTTAATGAAGTGGCCTTGCTGTGGATGTGCTGCGTCTTGTGACACTGCCTCTGACCCAGGGCAGTGAACAAGATGCAGGGATGACCCGTCATCCAGGAGGTGCCAAGATAAGAGGGAGGGTAGAGGGTGGAGGGGAGTGGAGTGTATTAGGGATGGAATGGGTGGGAAAGGTTTTTATGCCTTTTTCTTTTTGGCTACCTCCCTTGTAAGGGGGAAAAAGCCTTTGGTATATATATGTATGTAAAAAAAATTGGTTTGATTCTTTTTATTGTGTGAACATACTATTTGTCATATACAAATGAGAATAAGCAGTATTTTTCCTTTTGGTGTCTTTTAACTCTCATACAAAGGAGATTCTTTTCCTTTGAATAGTTTTCCATGAACATGTAATTTTTTTGGCCTAAGTAAAAATCTTAATTTTTTTTATGAAAAAAGTAATGTATCAATTTTTATGAAAATTAAATCAGGGGTGCATAATACTTTTGTGTTTAAGCTGTAAAAAATCATTACTCTAGACAAAAAAATGTGGCCACAAGAAAGCAAAATGTCCGGCACATCGCACATCTAATGCTACCAGACGTGCGATGTTGCGTCATAATAATCGCATTATAAAAATAAAGTCAGTGCTCAATCATTCGTTCTCTTTCACCCGTGAATTTTGATAACCATAGAAAATATGATGAAGCCAGTTTAGAGAGAATGGAGGTTACGTAGGTACGACTACAATAAATATAATCAAGATGCCAACGTCGGCATCATCGCATACCCACTTGCTCCTCATGACGCCTACGTAGGCGTCACCGTATGGAAGTGGTTAACTCGTTTCTTTTTCTTTGTAAACAACATACTTTTTCCTGAAGTAGGAAGACCTACCTGCCCGAGAGAACAAGGGATAATGAATCAACCCGCGTGATCTTTTCTTGTGCGTAGATTTCCTGGAACTTGACATAGCGGATCACCTTCATGCAGTCAATGACCTTCTTGAACTGGTGGCGGGACACCTTGAGCGGCTGGAACAGGCTCCGGTACACCTGTTGCAGCAAAAGGAAGGGAAATAGTATATACATGCCAGCACATCTTTAAAAGTGAACTGAATTTTATTTACATTCAAAAAAACATCACCAATATTTCCTCAAGAGTAGCTCAAGACACATGGATAGAAATTTGTTTAATTAGCAAGTGAATAAATGAAATTGATATATGAAAATTACTAAATAATTGTTTCAAGGTTACAGTTGGTCTGCATTTATATGATAATATCCTCATTTTGGATTCCATTTTCTTTTCTTTTTTTCTAACAACATAACACTGAAGATGACAATGATGATCATGATGAGTGGTAATGATGATGATAATGTTGTTTACAATGATGAGGATGACAACTATGGTGATGACGACAATGATGATGATGATGGTGGTGGTGGTAATGGCACAGATGACAATGGCAATAATGATAATGACAATGATCAAGAGGGTAATTATCATATGACACACCTGAGGCCAGAAACAAAGCCTAGAGCATAGCCCAATTACATACTACCCACACCAATTTGGAGTCTGTAGCAGGCATGTGCATGCATGGTGAGACAAAATCCTAGGGCATAACCCGCATACAGGTTATCCATACTGATTGATCTGACCCAATGAGGGTGACCAAGGAGATGCACCTAACGGCTGTGTGAGACTAGATTGCCAGTACCACTAGAAACTTATCTAGTGATACTAACAAGGGGCTGCAGCAGAGTGAGCTAAAGTGGCCCCTGGAAAGAGAAATGAGTACTGGCAGACAGCAGACATAGAAAGGGATTCTAGAAGGAAAGTGGAAAAAAGAGGAATATGGCCACTGGCCTGAGATATGGCATCAGCCCCCCCCCCCAACTCACCACCCCACAAGCTCATACTTAAGGTACACTGGCGTAGGGGCCCCAGATGACGAGATGACAAGCAAGTATCACTCCCAGTAAGTTCATCAAGCTTGTTCAGCATTTTCCTTTCCTGCCTACAAACATATCCAAAATAAAGTTCAAATACAACAACAATTGTGTGCTTCTTCCCTCCTCTAAACCACTGGCTATGGGCTACCATAGTGGTGGCAGCAGTGGGATTAGTAACACATATTATACTATTAAGCATTCCTTACTCAGTGAATATTTTACAAATACAAACAAATAGAAAATAAAAAATACTGAAGTTATTATTAATTTGTGGTACTTATTTATGGAGTTCAAAATACTCAGAATGATAGGAGCTACCCATTGATATAAGAATTGAATCTGTGAAACTGGTAAACATGTTTATATTTCCCAATTTTTTATTTAATAAAAACATGACAGAACAAAAGATTCCAGCCATATGCAGACAACAGATTTTTCTGTTTTCTCTAACTGCAGCATTGGAAACACATCTGCAAGAGAGTTTCTTTTCAGGTTAGGTGCAGTTGTGATTTTCTCCAATGCAGCCTCCACGAAAAAAAAATCACTATATTTTTTCTAATCTCTACTGATGCAGATCTGCACAAGATACAGTGTAGACCTAGCTTTACCCCTGATCCAGGTCAGATGGCCTGTCTATATAGACTGTCTGAGTTCCTTTTACATCCACCTTCTGGTGACAGAGGGATGGAACCCAAAAAAAATTTACATTTACAGACGCTCCTCAACTTACGTTTTAGTTACGTTCTGAACGGCCGAATGTAAGTTGAAAATGAACGGAAGTTGTTACAGTACGTTCTAGTAATGTATGACCGTTCATACTGTACTATACATCCATAAATTCTATTACCGTATCTTATAAAACACCCCTAATTCATTAATTATACACATAACATTGTAAAATACAGTAAACATCCACTTATCCGAACTCCAAGGAGGATTAGAAATGTCCGGTTAATCCAACTTTGTATGGTTCATTCCCGTAGGGTTTTATGCGGTAATGTCAGCTGCAATATTCGTACCTGTAAACTTAACATACACATGGAAATACTTAAAATAGTTCATAAACATATTCTATAGAGTATAAACAGCCAATCAGGTGTAAACATGGAGTGTGCTGCCACCGTGCGAGCAGCAGTTTGTCCTGTATTCCTCCTGCAGTTTTAATGGAACAACAATTTCATTTTTCATTTACTTTAAGATTCTAGGATGCCAACCATCAGGCCCTGGTGTATTAACTTAGTTTTTCTATACACCTTTTAATTTTCTCTTTTGTTATATTTACCATAGTAAGTTCATCCTAGACTTTTCACAGGTTTCAGTTTGGAGTTCACTTTGAGATGTTTTGTTTACAAATACTGAGCTAAAATAATTGTTTAAAATATCACATTCCTTCATTCGAATATTCAAGTTGACCATCAGCAGATAATAGTGGACCAATGTGATTCCTAATAACTTTTTTATCTCTAATGTAACTATAGAATTCTTTAGAATTCTCTTTGGATTTATCAGCGATATTCATTTCATAATGTTGTTTTCACTTTTTTAGTCTTTTTTAAATCTCTCTGTATTATTACATAACTTTGATAGTCATTAGGTATACATGAGCACTTGTATTTCTTATAAGCCTGTCTCTTTTTAGTAATACTTTTTCAGTTTGTCAAGAAACAAGGCCTGATAAATTCTTAAAAAGTGAAGTTCTATTGGCTTCCCAATTAAAGCCAGAAATTACTTTTAGGATGCTTACTTAGAGCTTTACATTACTTTCTAGTTTATTGATGTGTTGAGTAAAAGTTAATTTTTTGTCAAAAACAATACCAAAGTACTTTACATGATCTTCATATAGCAAGATAGATTGACTTAAGGACAATGTAGGAATCTCTTCTCTACATCTTGATCAACAAAAACGGATGGCTTTGGTTTTCTTGGAATCTGAAGCCTCTAGTGCTTGCCCAAGTATTTGCAGTATTAATAGCCACCTGAATCTTATGGGAGTCTTCAATAGCTGTAGATGAAGTACAGAATACTTAGTCATCTGCAAATAAATGTCCTTGTACTCCTACCTTTCCAAGGTTATCAACAAGAGATAGGGTTTTAGGAGTCCCTGCTCCAGTAAGAGAAGTTGTAATGGCAGCAAGTCTAAAATAGTGTACCCCTTTTGGAGGATTGCAGTCCTATCTTGCGAGACTCAGCACAGGAAAGGGTACCTGTGGGGATCAGTCTTCTGCTAAGGAGGGGTTACCTCCCTTAAGGTGGGCAAACACTGACCAATGAGGGTAAACCCACTCCCACCGTCACCCCCGGGGCCTGGCGCCCCCCATTACCCACAAATACAGGATACTTATAACCGGATCCCCAGGACCCAACCCTTGACAGATCAAAGTCTGCACCCCGAGGGGCCTGGAAGGGGGATGAATGCATCTAAAATATTGAGTATCCAGTTCCTAAGTCCAAGACAAGCCAAAGTCATCAATTATCCAACATATGAAGAAGGGAAGAACGAAATACTCAGATGAAGAAAAAGGCCTGACTACAATTTGTTGTGTCAGCAGCCGAGAATCAAGGTCACTAAAACTCTGAGAGAACGTTATTTACTCATTTTTTACCCTGGGCGCGATATAGCGTTAGAAAATAAAATATCAGTTTCGTAAATTATAATACATGAACGTAATCTGCGCTTTTCTGGGCGGAAATGAAAATAAAAAATACCTTGCTACAAGCAAATATGTTAATGAACGAGTTGAAAAGCCCGCCAACGTCCCCCACGACGACGACGAGGACGATCCGGATGACATTTAATTTGCAGGTAATGATTTAATAAACACAGGTTAGGTTAGGATGGGTTAGGTTAGGTTAGTTTAGTTTAGGTTAGACAAATCTATCATCCTTTCATATCTTCGACGCCGGCATCTATCATAACAAACATGGTGTACCATTCGTCAGGCGCGACCTCGTTACTTACGAAATCTGTTTTAGCAACTTTTTTGTTTTTTATTTCCGCCCACAAAATTGCATATTACGTTGATACATTATAATTTACAAAATTAATTATTAATTTTCTATTGCTATATTACGTCCAGGGGCGAAACTGAACATTTACAGAGAGAACTTGTCAGTGTCCCGGCGACATCATCCCTTGGCTGTCGTCACCTAAGCCCCCCAATGGCGTCAATGGGGTCAAGGTCTGGGGGCTGGGTACACAAGAGAGGATGATGGTTTTAGGAAAGACCTCACGTTGTTTCCCTGTGACACCTGGTGCTTCTAAACTGCTGATGTGAATCAGGATCTCATCAAGTAACTTCCACAGTTGTGCCACGCCCTTTGATCCACTGACGTTAATACTAATGTGACCAATAAGTAGGGCTTGGACATGAGCTAATACAATCCTTTCCACTTTATTATAACGTTCTTTCAGCAGGTCACAGGCTATAGATTAATTAGCACTGGAATGAGCCAATCCCTTCACTACGTTCCTGGCATCTCCCTCTAGCAAAGACAATAAATAGGTCTGTTGCATCTATGTGGGATACTGATCCCAGAAAGACTACTTGGTCAATTCACCCTTAAACTGGGGTAGTTCCAGTTTGGGTAATTTCACATTGGGGACTTCCGAATCTTGAGCTGAAGACTTTCCACTTGTACTATCATATTGAGGACCTGCTGGTACTACTATCTCCCTTATCTTGCCTTCGGCTAACATCCTTGGATCTACACTCGAGTCTAAAGTTTAAGCTTCGTCCAAATCAAGGTCTAAATATACAGGTCAGACCGTTTACATTCTTCTGCGCAGCTTCTGACGTCATTTGGCTGAGTCCATTTTCTCTTTGTGATACACTGAAGAAAACTGTTAAACGCCAAGGAAGACAGGAACTATAATATTTTATATATATATATATATATATATTATATATCATATATATTATATATTCATATATATAGACAGGAACTATAATATTTTATATATATTTATATATATATTTTATATAATATTTGTCAGAATATAACTAATTGCGTGGAGCAGTGCGAGCGAAGGCGACGTCATTTTCGAACGACGGACCAGCTTCAACTGACAGCTATAGGACCCGCTAACCCCACTTTGAACAGCCAGGTGACGTTCACGGGCCCGCTGCGCCAACTCCCTCGAAATTCGGTCGGAAGTGGTTAGACCTTATATTCTTAGATCTTGAGCTATAGGACCCGCTAACCCCACTTTGAACAGCCAGGTGACGTTCACGGGCCCGCTGCGCCAACTCCCTCGAAATTCGGTCGGAAGTGGTTAGACCTTATATTCTTAGATCTTGAGCTATAGGACCCGCTAACCCCACTTTGAACAGCCAGGTGACGTTCACGGGCCCGCTGCGCCAACTCCCTCGAAATTCGGTCGGAAGTGGTTAGACCTTATATTCTTAGATCTTGAGCTATAGGACCCGCTAACCCCACTTTGAACAGCCAGGTGACGTTCACGGGCCCGCTGCGCCAACTCCCTCGAAATTCGGTCGGAAGTGGTTAGACCTTATATTCTTAGATCTTGGTCCAAATCTTACTGAAGTTCGTCTTCGCCTATCTCAGTTTCTGCTTCTTGAGCTTCATATAACTTTTTTTTCGTATTCCTTGAGGGCGTATTCAATTCGACTAATGCTAATGGCGGGATCTTGTAGAACCTCGCTTAACGTAATCGAGGCTCTGGTTACCCACCCTCTACATGACGTCTTTGTCTTCAGGAGTTTCTCCATTTTAACTTTACCTGCACCTTTTTTAATTCATACTTATCTTCTGAGGGAAGTTTATTCCTTGGGACCGGGCGCAAATAATGTGGGGGAAAACTAACCCACGTAGGTGAATTAAACTTGGAGGAACGCTGCCTTGGCTTTTTTAAGTAAATTTACTTCTTAAGCAATCGAACAAACATCATACATTTCTTGGATAACTTACTAACAGAAACAATATACAAGATCTCTAAACAATACAGTTTGATAATTATACTTTCAATATTTTCTTACTTTAAATAAGAGCTCAAGAAGAAGAAGGTAATTAACTTAAGTTTTATTGGAACCTCACGTATTTCCGAAATATAAGAACAAATAGTCTTCTAATTCTAATAATGTGTAACTATTCGTTACATGGGCGTTGGTGATGTAGGGTAGAGAGAACTCCGTACAAGTGTTCTTTGTTTCCTGGCGAATGGGAAAGGCTTAACACGCGTGTAGGTCGGGCAAAGACTGAAAGGCGACTGTACCCTAAATCGACCCAGGAACGCTTATATAAACACATGCGGACCGAAAGAAGCGTTATTTCTAGGCCACTTCAGAATGGCTCGGTTTTCATCTGGATACATAAGAACATAAGAATGAAGAAGACTGAAAGTGACCATAAGGCCTATACTAGGCCGTTACATGTCCATTACCACCTGTTATACCCATCCATAAACTTGTCTAACCGTTTCTTAAAACAACCGATAGTTTCAGCGCTCACTACATGGTTACTAAGTCTATTCCATTCGTTGACCACCCTATTAGTGAACCAATTTTTTCCCATTTTGTTTTTAAATCTAAATTTGTCCAATTTAAATACATAACTGCGAGTCCTGCCCTAGTTTACGTCACCCTTGTTAAAGCCTTTGATCCACTTGAAAACCTCTATTATAGTAGACGCAACGAGAACTGGCCGCTAAGGCGGGGTTAGGGAATTTCCCGGTATTGCCACACCTCAACATTGCCACACCTATATATATATATATATATATATATATATATATATTTATCCATGGCGAGAACGTGCGTGTGGATGCAATGTTTTCTGAATGCAGTGTGAGGGCGTGGCCAGAGAAGGGATAGAGTAGCAACGTCGCTCTCTTCCGCACATATGCCATGTCCACGAATCGAGGAAACGAAACCTTTGTATAGAAAACATTGCTTTGATTTATACCTCAGTGGTGGTGTGTGACAAAAAATTATAATATAATTATATGTGGCAACATTATAAAATCATGAAATAAAGTTTAAAATAAAATAGAATTATAAAATAATTATATGTGGCACCACAGGGGGAATCTCCGTGCTCCGCCCTAACGGCCAGTTTTCGATGCACCGAGTATAGTTCACCCCGCACTGCATCTTTCCAGAGAGCGTAAGTTAAGGTGCCTCAGCCTCTCTTCGTAAGGTAAATTTCTGAGACCATGTATCATTCTGGTCATTCTCCTCAGTACTGATTCTAGCGAATTGATGTCCATTCTATAAGACGGAGACCGAAATTGTACCGCATATTCAAGGATGGGACTAACACTAGAGTTTGATAATCACCGCTATACCTCTATTTGTAACCATCCTAGCAATAAAACCTAATGCTCTGTTAGCTTTATAACTGACGCTAATGCACTGTTTCCTGGATTTAAGGTCAGGATTCACTTGAACTCCCAAGTCTCTCTCGCACTCAGTTTTCTCTACAAACGTGTTATCTAAGCTATATCTGTTTTTGGGGTTGTGTAGCCCTACGTTTAATTAACACGCTGCACTTTGAGATATTGAAATCCATTTGCCATTTCACCGATCATGTAAACAATTTGTTATGATCATCCTGCAGAATCTCTGCGTCGTCTCCTGACCTAATTAGGCGTCTTATTTTAGTGTCGTCCGCAAACTTACTAACATCGCTCTAAATCACATTGTCCAAATCGTTTATGTACATAATGAACAATAAGGGACACAAAACCAAGCATTGGGAAACTCCACTAGAAACAGTGCCCCATTTGGATTTTACACCATTTATGGTGACCCGCTGTTTTCTGTCACTGATCCAAGCTCTAGTCCATTCTAACACTTTTCCTCCTATGCCATGGGCTTTGATTTTATTTAGTAGTATCTCGTGGGGTACCTTGCCGAACGCTTTGCAAGGTAAATAACTTCGTAACTATCATTGTTATCTGACGCCTTATATACGTTAGTGTAAAACAATAGAAGATTAGTCACACATGACTTACCCTTGGAGAAACCATGCTGTAAGTCACGAATCAAATTATGTCTCTCGATGTGATATCTGAGTCTATTAGCTATTATTTATTCAAGCATTTTGCCTATAACTAATCTCAAACTGATTGGCCTGTAGTTGCATATAAACGATTATCTCCTGTTTTGATAAAAGGAATGTTTGCCTGCCCCCAAGCAATAGGCACAAAACTAGTGTCTACAGACTTATTAAATAATTCTGTTAACTGGTTACAATTTCAAATTTACACTCTAAGCACTCTTGGGGAAAAAATCGTCTGGACCCGGGGATTTTGTAGCTTTAAGTGTTGCAATCTGTTCGACTACTACCTTACTAATGCTGATATTTGATAGTCTACTTCCTTCATCCCCACTGAAAATCGGATCGCAGTCAGGTACCTTATCTAACCTCTCCTTAAGTAAACACCGAGAGAAGATATTTGTTAAACGCCGCACTAATTTTTTCCCCCGATTCTATCATGACATTTTCGTCGTTTTTAATTAGGCCTATCCCTTCCTTATTTTTTGTTCTGTAGAGATGAAAGAAGCCCTTTGGGTTGGATCTCGCTTGTACAGGCGCACTGTGGCCTCAACCTACTTTCGAGGAATGAGGCCAAAGGCCAGACATTTGTACACGACGTATTATCCTTGTTCACTCTCATGCTGCAACGCCGATACCATCAGCCTAGTATCGCACCGGACCCTGTGGGGTACATGTATGCCACAGTACTAATGTTGGTGGCGGTGGTTGTAGTGGTTGGTGGCGGTAGTGGCTGTGGAGGCCATGAGAGTGCTGGTGCAGCGGCGAGGGTATTGGCAGTGGTGGTGAGGTGATGGCGGTGGTGATTGTGGTGGTGGCGGTAGCGGTGGAGGTAGTGAAAGTAGCGCTGGTAGTTATTATCAGAAGTCACTGCTGAAGAAGAAACTGATGCTAGTACAAAGTGCCGAATTTGCAGGAAGGAACCTGACGCAAAATATCCTCCCACCCACTCTCCCCGAACACTCTCGAGACACTCGGCGACACGTGAGTTTGGTGGACAAGAGCACGTGAGTCGTGCCGCCGAGTGGCCAAGAAAGAGCTGCCTTGCAAAGGAAATGACAGAATATAAGTTGAGGTGAGGACACCAGTGGAACGCGCGCTCGAAAAATATATACTGTATATATGTAGGGTATAGATAACAAAGGCACAGAGAAAAGAGAAACATATCAAAGTATTTTATTTCACTGTGGACAGTGATATCAATTGATTGAATGAATACACGAATATATAGATAAGGATAAACAAACAAATCGACAAAACATTAGCTAACCAAATATATAGAAAAAATAATAGATGAATGAATGAATAGATAAACGAATGAGTGAATAAGTACATTGATAAATGAAAAAATATTCAGATAAGATATATCAATCAATGAATAAGTAAAACAACAAATAGTGACTGAAGAAAGATGCCAATTGCTTCGAGAGGGGCGTGTGGAATACCATGGACACAGAGCAGAGAAAATTATTACAAAGGAGGCGGAGCATGCCGACACGAGACCTCTTGGTCCATAACTAGATCGGATGCAGTAGATAAACAAATGCGTAATTTCTGTAACTACATTTCTATGAAACCAGTTAAAAAGGAGAATAATGACAGAAAAAGAAAAAAAGAACAGAAATAAGAATGGACAAGTGAATAAAATATGAGGGGGCAATGAAAAATAAAATAAAAGCAACAAAACACCTAAAACAAATAAGAAAATATGTCCTAATACATTACTGCAGAAGAAATGAGAAACTTGGGAAGGAGGGAAAGAGACAAAACAGCTGAGAAGAAACTAGGAAGTGAAAAAAGGTAGGGGGGGGGGCGAAGGAAAGAAAATGAGGAGTACAGGGGAAGGAGAAGGGCAAGAGGAAAAATGCATGAAAAGAAGTGGTAAGGATATTTTGGCTGTCATCATCGTAATCGCCATCACAGTCATCGTCATCTCCACCATCATCATCACCACTATGATCACCATTATCATTACTAACATCATCATCTTCTACATCGACAGGAACAAAAACATTATTATCTTCTTTGTTGCTTCTCATCTCCGTTCGATCTGTGAAGTGCTGCTTAAGGAGGGTAGATGCCATAGGAAAATAAGGGAAAATAAGCACTTGGGAGAAGGAGGGACGAAGGGAAGAAAGAAAGGAAAAACAGAAGGAAGGAGAGAGGGAGGAAGTTAGGGAGGGGGGTAGGGGGAAGGGGAAGGGGCTGGCTGAAAGGTTTGTGTAGACGGAAGGACTCCAGGGACCTGCAGTAGAACGAGAGAGCACCGTCTACACCGCGCCGGCGGCGTCGACTTGGTAGAAGGAGGAAAAGGAGGTGATGGAACAGGAGGTAAAGGAAAAGAAGAGCAGGAGGAAAAGGGACACGAGGAACAGAAAAAGGTGGAGGAGGAGGAGGAGGAGGAAGAGGAGATGTTTAGGATAACTGGAAGGGGAAGAGCATGAGGAAACATGAAAAGGAAGAAGAAAAAGAGGAATAGAAAGAAGAGGAGTGGAAGGAAAAGAGGAAGAAGAGGAGGCTAAAAGGAGGAAGAAAAGTAAGGTGAAGAGGAAAAGAGGAAGGAGGAGGAGGAGGGGGGTAAGAGGAAGGAGGTGGGACTACGGGTACGACACGCTGATGGCGAAGAAAGGGAAACTAGGGGGCCGCCTACCTGGTGTCCGTTCTAGTCTTTGTTGGAGAATAGAAGCAGTAGTCACGCTACCAGAGGTCTGGCAGTTCTGAAAGGCTCAGAAAGATAATGGAGGAAAAGTAGGGAAGTTTGGGAGTAATGTCTAGTTGGGAGATACCGGCGAAGAGTCCTCAACATTCTGTAAGCAGTGGCAGTCGTCATGATGGTTGTGGCAATGATGGCTGTGGTGACGACAGTGGTGGCAGCAGTGAGGTGGTGTTCGGGAGAGGTGGCGGAAGTGGTGGTGGAGGGAATTGTGACGAAATTATGGTTGCGGTGGTATTACCGATGGTAGTTGCGATGGTGGTGGTATTTTTGGTGGTAATATTGGTAATGGTGGTGGTACTGGTGATGGTCATATTGGTGAGGTGATGGTGGTATTGGTGGTTGTGGTGTTGGTGACGGTGCTGATGGCGACAGTGGTGATGTTGTTGTTGTTGCTGTTGTTATTTTCGTTGTTGCTGCAGCTGTTGTTGGTGGTGGTGGCGACGGCGGTGGAGGTTGGGGTGGTGGTGGTAGTAGTTTTAGTGACAGTGAGGATGGTGGCAGCAGTGGTAATGATACAAGTGGTGGTTATATTGATAGTTGTGACGGTGGTGGTGATAATGATGAAATCGACTGCATTAGTTGCTTTCACAATCTTGAGTGTGGTATTCTTTAACTTTAGAATTACCATTCTATTGTTTGCACAAAGTATCTGAATGAATTCAACATTTAGCCAACAACATTGTATTGAAAGGACCTACTTACATTTCAACTTTCTCTCTCTGATGTAGCCTAACTAACAAAGCGAAAATTCAAGAATTTAGGTGGTAAAGCCAACAGATCTCATCCTGTTACTTTCATAGAATTCAATTCATCGGTATTCAACTGTGGATATCTTTATCCTCTTACTGTTGGATAATGAACAACTACATTAGAGAATGCCTCCGCTATGACAAGATATATATATATACTGTGTATATATATATATATATATATATATATATATATATATATATATATATATAATATATATATATATACTGTATATATATATAAATATATATATATATATATATATATATATACTGTATATATATATATATATATATATATAAATATATATATATATAAAATGTTGTTTATATGTTTCTCAGGGGACATATTCTTCATAAAAATGACTCCCAAGTCCTTCTCATTTTCTAATTTTTTAATTTCTTCTTTTCCCAGTTTATATGATCCCACTATTCTTTTTTTTGCTTCTTCCAAATTCCATTATACTACACTTCTTAATATTGATTTCCATCTCCCACTTCTTACTCCTTTCCCACATTTTATTGAGATTACTCTGTAGCAACTCACAATCTTCTTCAGTGTTCACTTTTTTCAACAATTTTGGATCATCAGGAAAAAAGCTCATATAACTTTCAATCCCTTTATCCATATCATTAATATATATAGCAAACATTATTGGGGCCAGAACTGTTCCTTGTGGAACACCACTTATCACTTCATCCCAATTAGTGTCTCTTATCACCACTCTCATTATTCTTTCATGCAAAGAGTCTTCCATCCACTTCAGCAGTTTGTCCTGTATTCCTCCTGCAGTTTATAATTTCTTCAGTATCTTCTTATGTAGCATCTTACCAAAAGCTTTTTTCAGGTCTAGAAATGCACAATCAGCCCATCCATCTCTTTCTTGTATTACATCTATTAACCTTGAATAGAAACACATTAAGTTTGTGACGTATGATTGTCCTTGTCTAAATCCAAATTGCCTTGGATTTAGTACATTGCTTTTTTTTCCAAATGCCTTATCCATTTAATTTTGATCATTCTTTCACAAATTTTAGCTATCATACTTGTAAGGGAGACTGGTCTATAGTTAGTAGGGTCTTCCTTGTTTCCCCCTTTATATATTGGTACTATATTTGCTCTTTTCCAATATTCTGGAACTTTTCCTTCTTTCAATGAACAGTTTATTAGACAATGTATTTTGTCTGTTAGTTCATTCCTGCATTCTCTCAAAATCCACTTTGCCATTTCATCTGGTCTATGCGATTTTCTGACATCGAGATTATTCGAGTGTTTCATTATTTCATTCCTTGATACTTCTATCCCTTTCATAGAGGGACTTTCTCCTCCCATTCGATATCTCTAGGTTGTATATTCTCCATTGTAAACACCAATTTAAAATCCTTGTTCATAATTTCTGCCATTTCTATTTCCTCTGTGTATTCAACTCCTCCTTGTCGTAGTTTCTCTAATTCTTGTTTGTTTTTCAGTTTGTTGTTTACAAATCTATAAAATAGTTTTGGTTGATCTTTACATTTTTCTATGACATCTTTTTCGTATTTTCTCTTTTCTTCTCTGCACGATTGTGCATATTCATTTCTATAACTGTTACATATTTTCCATTTTTCAGGTCTTTTGTCTTTCTTCCAATTTGTCCAAGCTTTATCTCTTTTGTCTTTTAACTCCCTACAGCTTTTGTTGTACCAGCACTTTACATATTCTTTTCTTGCTTTTGTCTTGGAAAATACTTTTCCACTCCTTTATAAATCTTTTGTAAAAATATTCCATTTCTCTTCTACTGTTGTTTCCTCATTGTGTATATTTCCCAGTCAACTTTTTGAAAGAATTCTCTTATTTTATGTATTTTTTCATACACCAATCTTCCCTTTCTATATTTTTGTTTTTCATGTATTTTTCCTCATTTAGTTCCAGTTCAATCAATATGTGATCACTTTTACTTATTGGTGTCTTATATTCAATCTTGTCCACTATTTCGGGTTCTGATGTGATTATTAGGTCCAGTCTCGATGGTTGTTCCCTCATTTCTATATCTAGTATTCTCTTGTATCCATTGCGTCATTGTATGTTCTATGATCATATCAAGTAGTGGATTTCCCCATAGGTTGTCTCCACCCTTCACTGTCATCTCTTCCCAGCAGATTTCTTTACAATTAAAGTCATCCATTATAGCTATTCTTCCTCCATCTTCCATTATCTTATTCAGTGTTATCCTTGTGTCTTCTAACATATTTTTGTGTTCTTTCTCTTCCCACGAAGCCGTTTACTACAAACTTCCTGCTCTTCCCATCCCTGTCTTCCACTTTTATCATAATCATCTCTACTCTATTCTTTCCATATGTGACATTCCTCAATTTATATCCTTCTTAGAAACATAACTCCACCCCCTTGTTTTACCTGTTTCTAATCCAATAATTATATGCACCATGTCCTACACTGTTGGGTGGTAGTGGACCTTTCAAGTTTGTCTCTACAATCCCCATTATGTCCGGTTCTTGTTCCTTCAGGTAATCATTCAGTTCGTTCAAGCCTGTTATTAAGCCATCTATATTTGTGTAAGACACTTTTAATTTTCTGCTATTTCCATTGTGTTTTCTGTTTCCCTTCTGTTTTTCTCTTCTATGAACCATTTCCTCACTTTCATATTCACTACTCTACAATAGAATTTCTCTTTCTGACTCTGTCCTTTTCTCGTTTTTTTTTTTTAGCTTCTAGTCTTTTTGTTTTCTCCTCCTCTCTCTCCTCTTTATTTATTTCTCTTTTTATCCATACCTGTTTATATAGATCAGTTTTTGCTAAGATATTCTCTGTTGTTGTTTGTGACCTGAATTGGTCTGGTCTTATCTGTATTGTATTTCCCTAGCCTATATATTTCTTCTATTTCTTTCCCTGTTTCTGGTTCATCTTCTTGAGCTATTTCTAATATCTTATTTATTTTTTCCTTTTCTTCCTTTATTCTTGCAGTCCTATTTAGATTATACTCCTCTTGCATCCCTAATATAATTATACATTTCTTTTTATCTGCTAAGTCTCTTACTATATTCTCCTTCTCCCTCATCACTTTAATAAATGTGTCCTTAGTTTGTTCTTTCATCTGTTGTTTCACTATATCTCTAAATTCAATTTTGTTGTTCCCTTGGACTATTTTCCAACCACTTACCTATTTTGCTATGGACTCTTTATTCTCTTTATTACTCTTCTTCAATTCCTCATTCTCATCCTTTACTTCTCTTAACTGTCTTTTTAATTCTACTATTTCTTTAGTTAGGTTTTCATTCTCCTTCTTTGGTTCTTCCAGTTTATCAACTCTTTGAGTAATCAACTTCATTTGGTTAAACTCAGTTTCCCAATTATCATCATTCATTTCTTTTAGTTTCTCCTCTAGATGTACTAGTCGGGGGAGGTTGTCATTTCCTCCCTCATTAAAACCATGGAAATAATTATCTTCACCTTCCATTGCGCTGCTCTTATCTATATTTCTATTTTTTACATTTTCACTAACCACATCGACTTCACCACTATCGTCAGGCCGTCTCTGGCTGACATGCCGTCTGACTTCCTGGGCCCTATCTTCCCCTTCCTCATTTCCTTACATTTTCCTCAGTAATCCCTCCCTTCTCCTTTTTCTTCACCTTCCCACTACACCACGAGCTTTTCCCTTCCCTATTAATACTACACAGGTACTTCCTTGTTGTTGTGATCCTTGAAATTTGAAGATATTCCCGGAGTTCAGACTTCGCTGCCACCCCGACCGACGTACGTGTGTGTGTGTGTGTGTGTGTGTGTGTGTGTGTGTGTGTGTGTGTGCGTGTGTGTGTGTGTGCGTGTGTGTGTGTGCGTGTGTGTGTGTGAGGTTTGTGTGTGTGTGAGGTTTGTGTGTGTGTGTGTGTGTGTGTGTGTGTGTGTGTGTGTGTGTGTGTGTGTGTGTGTGTGTGTGTGTGTGTGTGTGTGTGTGTGTGCGCGCGCGCGTGCGCGAACCCGGATTTGGCGTGCCGGAGAAAAGTCGTTGTCATGCCGCCGCCGCCCCCGCCGCCGCCATATTTGGCACGCGTGCCACTGGTTTCCTAATCTGTTATATAATCAATAATTCTTATTCCACACACTACCCAAACTATCCATCTCAAAGACTCCGCCTTTTTCTTTTCATATAATTATCTACTTAACGTCGGTTAATTATTAGCTTGTTTTTACATCAAGCTAGTTTCAATTTACAGAGGTCTATAGGAAATAGTAACCTATCGGCGAGTTCAGCTTTATTTGGGCACTGCGGAAGCGGTTCTTTCTGCATTTGTATTTCATATGAAATACCTGATTATTTTTTTAAGTTGCTACAGACTATGAAATTAGTTTATTCTACATCTAACTCTAATAGTTTTGGCGAAAAAAAAAAAAAAAAAAGTTATTCCCAAGTAACAGTAAGCATTATTTCTATCAGAAAAGGCATTCTTGAATCTTGTATTTGTCAAGTTTGTACCTAAGAATCAAGAACCATACCATCATCTCGCAAAATTGGTATTTAGAGTAAAAAGAATGCACTAGAAGTGCCACAGCCTTTTTCCACACTCAGTATTGTAGTGTGGAAAGTGCAACGTCACAGAGCAAAGCCAAAGGGAAGGGGGCTCACAAAAACAGGCAGGCTGAGTGGCAAAAGGCCCTCAAGATGTCAAACCACGTACGATTAGACCACATTCGTGATCATCTCTTCTTCACCACGAGGTTCTAGCCGCAGCTAAATAAAATTGTTTTGCGTTCGTGACTGCCTATTCTGTACCTGTGTCTAGTGCTAGGACACTTGGTTACACTGCTAAATGACTTAGCAATGCATTACGTGTTGCTAGAATCTAAAGTTCCATAATGTTCATCACATTGTATTAGCGGACATTATTATATCCTGTCATGATACTAAGTTACAGAATACCAAAAGAATCAGTCTTGCGCCATGCTGTTCCATGAAAGGTCACATTGTCAGAGGAAAACACAAGGTGGTCATAGGGTGCCAGACCCACATGTGACATTATCTGGGGAAAGCGTCCGCAAGCCGCAGCTCCATGTCGTGTCTACATGATAGTGGTGAAAAGTAATAGTATTCCTTATGGGCATGACGTGGATTGGAGTGCCAGACCCGAGATCATTATAATACTGGATCATATTGTGCCAGGTAACACTATCCTAGGTCATACGGAGCCATGACCTTCGGACAAACTCTCGTATATCTTTGTGCCACATGACATTCTTAGGTAGCACAGTTTCGTTATGTTAGGTCTCAGTGTTTGATTGCACAATATTGGGTCATAAAGTATCAGACAATATACTACCATAACACAAGATCACACTATGACACATGTCAGTCCCATGACGTGGAATGACTCTATGTCAAATGACAGCGTCCATGCGTCACTGCCTGAGAAAAGGGTGTCACTGTGCACAGTGCCACACAGTGCCAGCCCTCCTTAGTGAGTGCCACGCTACTGTTGCGGCGCGGCGCAACAGCGTGGCTTCGTATTGATTGCCGCTGGTGGGTCCACGTGCGTCCCGCCGCCGCCGCGCGCCGTCTGATGGGATGCCCTAGTATCGCTAGTATGTGGTACGAGGGTGCACTCATATCGATAGCATGATGGGGGGTGGGGGTACCATAGCTGGTATGTGATGTGGCAGTGCACTTGTATCGGTGGTATGCGGTCGTATCAGGGGCGTCTGGTATCAGTGGTGCGTGATATTTGGAGTTCTGCTATCTACTGTTGTAATTTACTCGTATTGGCGGTATTTTGGTGCACGAGTATCAGTGGTATGTGATACGGGATACTGCAAATTCTAGCTTTGGCATGTGATGTGATCTGCTGAGTGTTCTAACATTTCTGGTATGTGGCACTGCATACTAACTCCATTTATGAGCAGTAAACATCAAGAATCGCCAACTGTGTATGTAGTAAAATTCACAATGAGACCCGCCATGTGGCGGGGAAGTGCACACAAAAGGGGCAACCTCTCAAGCATTGCGCAGCTCAAGAACTGTGATCTGGCCGACTCCATGTGAATTCATTCATTCGGTTGAGAAAGACTTCTCTGAACTTTTGCCGGACGAAAAATATAAAAACTATCTCGATTAGCCTACTATTTTTCTAATCTATTCTTAAGGTCTATTTCTGCTGACGTCACGTCAATTTATTCAGCTGAGAGAAACCCCACTCCCTTTTCGTGAGTTACATTCAGGATGCGTAGCAATCGCTCTCCGTCTATACTTCTGTCATGTTTTACGTCGCGTCAACTTGTTATCAGTGCAGCCGGTCAGCCCTTCCACTCCGGATGGCATGGCAAGGTTTCTCTTACGTACAGGAAAATGACACTTTTTTCTTATATCATAACCATACCATTTCTCAAATTGACGGGATATTTCTTCCCTAATATCGTTCTACAAATTACCTTTTTCACCAGTTCTGTTTTTGTTTTCCATTAGGATTAATATGCACATTTCGAAAATATTACTCTAACTGATAATCTAGCTTTCTATTCTTAATAAACCACCACTAAATTAAAATATAACCGAAGTTTCCATCGACGCCATCAGGAAGGAACAAATTGAGAGAAAGCGTCGTTGGCTCGTTCCGGTAATCGAGAGCGTTGTTCTCTTATGAGGTCGCAACATGCTCCTCCCCCTCCGAGCGTGACGACGCGACGCGACGCGACGGTCTAGCGTGAATGGAGAAGGAATCTTCCGGGGCCTGTGGCGGTACCGTGCCAATGGAGGCGCTGCTGAACTCATGACGATGCTCCTCTCAACCTCTGACAAGACGGGCACTCGCATCAGCAAAACAATTCACGACGAAATCATTGAAATTTCAGGTGAGAGGCCTCTCTATCTTTCATTTACTCTTGGAATTGTGAGAATCAACTTGGAATACAAACATGAATATAAGAAATTATACATACGGTGGATAAAATGTCTTGAGAAAAGATGAAGATCAGAGCATAGAATAAAGTAAGCCGGAGTGAAAGGAAGGAAAAGGAAATCCCTCCATCTTCTGTTTCTCATTCTCTCTACCCTCCTCCCTTTCACCTCTTTCATTCTCTCCCTCCCCTTCCTACTTTCTTCTACACACACACACACACACACATAAAATTGTGAGGGAGCGAGTTTTGATAACCACAACATCTTAGTTTACAGGGCGGCTGTTGCAAGGAAAGGTGGTGTCATTAGTTTCTGGAGTCATGATGGACGAGGTGACTGACCGACGTTTCAGGGAAAGAGCCAAGCCACCATTCGTGTCCGTCACCTTAGCGGCGGTCAACTAAGAAAGGACTTCCTCGGCTTTGTTCACGCTAAGGATCTGACTGGGGAAGGGCCAGCTCGTCTCCTGTTTAGCACAGCGAAGAGTGTCGAACTCGACATGAGCAGCTGTCGTGGGCTCTGTTCTGACGGGGCCGGTGCCATGATGGGCAGTTTCGTGGGTGTGCAACCATGGTAGCGCCAGAATATCCGCCCGCAAAGAAGATTCATTGTTTCAATCATCAGCTGAACCTCGTCCTGACCAAGGCCTGTGACACAAAAGAGGTAAAGGTCGCTCTCAAGACCCTCAAAGAAGTGTACAACTTCATCTATTCCTCAACAATCATGCATGCATGCACTCGATGAGGTTTGCTGAGCTCGTGAAAGGCCACACGTCCGCAAGGCGGAAGAAGCTGGTCTGCCCCTGTGCTACTCGTAGATGGATCGAGCGACACGATTCAGTTAGCGTGTTCGTCGAATTCTTGCCGTTTATTGCTATCTTCCTCGAGGATGAGAGCAACTCGGTCACGACCGCAGGACTACTACTGATCGCAATCCGAGAGCAGCGCTTTCTGATAGGTCTTGTTCGGAGTCCGTCCTAGCTCCCACTGTGGAGCCGAGCCGAGCCGAGTCCTGTAGTCTCCTACGGTCGACCTCGTCTCAGCAAACACTACAATCGGTGAGGTGGTGACATATCTCAACAATACTCGTTAAGGTGCACATACCAACTTCCACGACGTCTTAAAGAAGGCAGAGGAGCTCACCACATGACACCATTCCTGTTCCTCGAGTTTGCGTAGGGCGGCAAACGCAGCGAACGAATGTGCCCTTCCAGATAGCTGAGGAGGAATATTACCGCCGATCTGTCTACGTTCCGTTCCTTGACCAGGTGTTCGGGGATGACACTATTCCGGTCCGCGTCAACATCAAGCACCTGCTCAGCGGCGCCGACTGACCTGTTTCTGCTTGACTGGAGGCGGTAAAAGTATACGAGGCTGACATCGAGGCCTTGGGCCTCTTGACGGCGGAAGCCGAGAGCTGCTTTTCGTCAACAATCAAGGTTGGTTGACTCTATTGGAGATGCCCTTGCCCCCCACACC